>NW_028225336.1:2500-623894 GCF_052327205.1 Somniosus microcephalus | reverse complement strand
AAGCAGAAGAAGGAGAAGGAGAAGGTGAAGTCTGGAGGATGAGTCAGAAGAAGTAGAACAAGGAGAAGGAGAAGGTGAAGTCTGGAGGGAGAAGCAGAAGAAGGAGAAGGAGAAGGTGAAGTCTGGAGGGTGAAGCAGAAGAAGTAGAAGAAGGAGAAGGAGAAGGTGAAGTCAGGAGGGTGAATCAGAAGAAGTAGAAGAAGGAGAAGGAGAACGTGAAGTCTGGAGGGTGAATCAGAGGAAGCAGAGGAAGGAGAAGGAGAAGGTGAAGTCAGGAGGGTGAAGCAGAAGAAGCAGAAGAAGGAGAAGGAGAAGGTGAAGCCTGGAGGGTGAATCAGAAGAAGGAGAAGAAGGAGAAGGCGAAGGTGAAGTCTGGAGGGTGAATCAGAAGAAGTAGAAGAAGGAGAAGGCGAAGGTGAAGTCTGGAGGGTGAATCAGAAGAAGCAGAAGAAGGAGAAAGAGATGCTGAAGTCTGGAGGGTGAATCAGAAGAAGTAGAAGAAGGAGAAGGAGAAGGTGAAGCCTGGAGGGTGAATCAGAAGAAGTAAAAGAAGGAGAAGGAGAAGGTGAAGTCTGGAGGGTGAATCAGAAGAAGTAGAAGAAGGAGAAGGAGAAGGTGAAGTCTGGAGGGTGAAGCAGAAGAAGCAGAAGAAGGAGAAGGAGAAGGTGAAGTCTGGAGGGTTAGTCAGAAGAAGTAGAACAAGGAGAAGGAGAAGGTGAAGTCTGGAGGGAGAAGCAGAAGAAGGAGAAGGAGAAGGTGAAGTCTGGAGGGTGAAGCAGAAGAAGTAGAAGAAGGAGAAGGAGAAGGTAAAGTCAGGAGGGTGAATCAGAAGAAGTAGAAGAAGGAGAAGGAGAAGGTGAAGTCTGGAGGGTGAATCAGAGGAAGCAGAGGAAGGAGAAGGAGAAGGTGAAGTCAGGAGGGTGAAGCAGAAGAAGCAGAAGAAGGAGAAGGAGAAGGTGTAGCCTGGAGGGTGAATCAGAAGAAGCAGAAGAAGGAGAAGGAAAAGGTGAAGTCTGGAGGGTGAAGCAGAAGAAGTAGAAGAAGAGAAGGAGAAGGTGAAGTCAGGAGGGTGAAGCAGAAGAAGTAGAAGAAGGAGAAGGAGAAGGTGAGGTCAGGAGGGTGAATCAGAAGAAGCAGAAGAAGGAGAAGGAGAAGGTGAAGTCTGGAGGGTGAATCAGAAGAAGTAGAAGAAGGAGAAGGCGAAGGTGAAGACAGGAGGGTGAATCAGAAGAAGCAGAAGAAGGAGAAGGAGAGGTGAAGTGTTGAGGGAGAAGCAGAAGAAGTAGAAGAAGGAGAAGGAGAAGGTGAAGTCAGGAGGGTGAATCAAAAGAAGTAGAAGAAGGAGAAGGAGAAGGTGAAGTCTGGAGGGTGAATCAGAAGAAGCAGAAGAAGGAGAAGGAGAAGGTGAAGTCTGGAGGGTGGAGCAGAAGAAGCAGAAGAAGGAGAAGGAGAAGGTGAAGTCTGGAGGGTGAAGCAGAAGAAGTAGAAGAAGGAGAAGGAGAAGGTGAAGTCAGTAAGGTGAATCAGAAGAAGCAGAAGAAGGAGAAGGAGAAGGTGAAGTCTGGAGGGTGAACCAGAAGAAGTAGAAGAAGGAGAATGAGAAGGTGAAGTCTGGAGGGTGAAGCAGAAGAAGGAGAAGAAGGAGAAGCCGAAGGTGAAGTCTGGAGGGTGAATCAGAAGAAGTAGAAGAAAGAGAAGGAGAAGGTGAAGTCTGGAGGGAGAAGCAGAAGAAGCAGAAGAAGGAGAAGGAGAAGGTGTAGTCAGGAGGGTGAATCAGAAGAAGTAGAAGAAGGAGAAGGAGAAGGTGAAGTCTGGAGGGTGAAGCAGAAGAAGCAGAAGAAGGAGAAGGAGAAGGTGAAGTCTGGAGGGTGAATCAGAAGAGGTAGAAGAAGGAGAAGAAGAAGCTGAAGTCTGGAGGGTGAATCAGAAGAAGGAGAAGAAGGAGAAGGAGAAGGTGAAGTCTGGAGGGTGAATCAGAAGAAGCAGAAGAAGGAGAAGGAGAAGGTGAAGACTGGAGGGCGAAGCAGAAGAAGCAGAAGAAGGAGAAGGAGAAGGTGAAGTCTGGAGGGTGAAGCAGAAGAAGCAGAAGAAGGAGAAGGAGAAGGTGAAGTCTGGAGGGTGAGTCAGAAGAAGCAGAAGAAGGAGAAGGAGAAGGCGAAGTCTGGAGGGTGAATCAGAAGAAGTAGAAGAAGGAGAAGGAGAAGGTGAAGTCAGGAGGGTGAATCAGAAGAAGTAGAAGAAGGAGAAGGAGAAGGTGAAGTCAGGAGGGTGAATCAGAAGAAGCAAAGAAGGAGAAGGAGAAGGTGAAGTCTGGAGGGTGAAGCAGAAGAAGCAGAAGAAGGAGAAGGAGAAGGTGAAGTCTGGAGGGAGAAGCAGAAGAATCAGAAGAAGGAGAAGGAGAAGGTGAAGTCAGGAGGGTGAATCAGAAGAAGTAGAAGAAGGAGAAGGAGAAGGGGAAGGCGAAGTCTGGAGGGTGAATCAGAAGAAGTAGAAGAAGGAGAAGGAGAAGGTGAAGTCAGGAGGGTGAATCAGAAGAAGTAGAAGAAGGAGAAGGAGAAGGTGAAGTCAGGAGGGTGAATCAGAAGAAGCAAAGAAGGAGAAGGAGAAGGTGAAGTCTGGAGGGTGAAGCAGAAGAAGCAGAAGAAGGAGAAGGAGAAGGTGAAGTCTGGAGGGAGAAGCAGAAGAATCAGAAGAAGGAGAAGGAGAAGGTGAAGTCAGGAGGGTGAATCAGAAGAAGTAGAAGAAGGAGAAGGAGAATGGGAAGTCTGGAGGGTGAAGCAGAAGAAGCAGAAGATGGAGAAGGAGAAGGTAAAGTCTGGAGGGTGAATCACAAGAAGCAGAAGAAGGAGAAGGAGAAGGTGAAGTCTGGAGGGTGAATCAGAAGAAGCAGAAGAAGGAGAAGGAGAAGGTGAAGTCTGGAGGGTGAATCAGAAGAAGCAGAAGAGGGAGAAGGAGAAGGTGAAGTCTGGAGGGTGAATCAGAAGAAGCAGAAGAAGGAGAAGGAGAAGGTGAAGTCTGGAGGGTGAATCAGAAGAAGCAGAAGAAGGAGAAGGAGAAGGTGAAGTCTGGAGGGTGGAGCAGAAGAAGCAGAAGAAGGAGAAGGAGAAGGTGAAGTCTGGAGGGTGAAGCAGAAGAAGTAGAAGAAGGAGAAGGAGAAGGTGAAGTCAGTAGGGTGAATCAGAAGAAGCAGAAGAAGGAGAAGGAGAAGGTGAAGTCTGGAGGGTGAACCAGAAGAAGTAGAAGAAGGAGAATGAGAAGGTGAAGTCTGGAGGGTGAAGCAGAAGAAGGAGAAGAAGGAGAAGCCGAAGGTGAAGTCTGGAGGGTGAATCAGAAGAAGTAGAAGAAAGAGAAGGAGAAGGTGAAGTCTGGAGGGAGAAGCAGAAGAAGCAGAAGAAGGAGAAGGAGAAGGTGTAGTCAGGAGGGTGAATCAGAAGAAGTAGAAGAAGGAGAAGGAGAAGGTGAAGTCTGGAGGGTGAAGCAGAAGAAGCAGAAGAAGGAGAAGGAGAAGGTGAAGTCTGGAGGGTGAATCAGAAGAGGTAGAAGAAGGAGAAGAAGAAGCTGAAGTCTGGAGGGTGAATCAGAAGAAGGAGAAGAAGGAGAAGGAGAAGGTGAAGTCTGGAGGGTGAATCAGAAGAAGCAGAAGAAGGAGAAGGAGAAGGTGAAGACTGGAGGGCGAAGCAGAAGAAGCAGAAGAAGGAGAAGGAGAAGGTGAAGTCTGGAGGGTGAAGCAGAAGAAGCAGAAGAAGGAGAAGGAGAAGGTGAAGTCTGGAGGGTGAGTCAGAAGAAGCAGAAGAAGGAGAAGGAGAAGGCGAAGTCTGGAGGGTGAATCAGAAGAAGTAGAAGAAGGAGAAGGAGAAGGTGACGTCAGGAGGGTGAATCAGAAGAAGTAGAAGAAGGAGAAGGAGAAGGTGAAGTCAGGAGGGTGAATCAGAAGAAGCAAAGAAGGAGAAGGAGAAGGTGAAGTCTGGAGGGTGAAGCAGAAGAAGCAGAAGAAGGAGAAGGAGAAGGTGAAGTCTGGAGGGAGAAGCAGAAGAATCAGAAGAAGGAGAAGGAGAAGGTGAAGTCAGGAGGGTGAATCAGAAGAAGTAGAAGAAGGAGAAGGAGAAGGGGAAGTCTGGAGGGTGAAGCAGAAGAAGCAGAAGATGGAGAAGGAGAAGGTAAAGTCTGGAGGGTGAATCACAAGAAGCAGAAGAAGGAGAAGGAGAAGGTGAAGTCTGGAGGGTGAATCAGAAGAAGTAGAAGAAGGAGAAGGAGAAGGTGAAGTCAGGAGGGGGAACCAGAAGAAGTAGAAGAAGGAGAAGGAGAAGGTGAAGTCAGGAGGGTGAATCAGAAGAAGCAGAAGAAGGAGAAGGAGAAGGTGAAGTCTGGAGGGTGAATCAGAAGAAGCAGAAGAAGGAGAACGAGAAGGTGAAGTCTGGAGGGTGAATCAGAAGAAGCAGTAGAAGGAGAAGGAGAAGGTGAAGTCTGGAGGGTGAAGCAGAAGAAGCAGAAGAAGGAGAAGGAGAAGGTGAAGTCTGGAGGGTGAATCAGAAGAAGCAGAAGAAGGAGAAGGAGAAGGAGAAGTCTGGAGGGTGAATCAGAAGAAGCAGAAGAGGGAGAAGGAGAAGGTGAAGTCTGGAGGGTGAATCAGAAGAAGCAGAAGAAGGAGAAGGAGAAGGTGAAGTCTGGAGGGTGAAGCAGAACAAGCAGAAGAAGGAGAAGGAGAAGGTGAAGTCTGGAGGGTGAATCAGAAGAAGCAGAAGAAGGAGAAGGAGAAGGTGAAGTCTGGAGGGTGAATCAGAAGAAGCAGAAGAAGGAGAAGGAGAAGGTGAAGTCAGGAGGTTGAAGCAGAAGAAGCAGAAGAAGGAGAAGGAGAAGGTGAAGTCTGGAGGGTGAATGAGAAGAAGCAGAAGAAGGAGAAGGAGAAAGTGAAGTCTGGAGGGTGAATCAGAAGAAGCAGAATAAGGAGAAGGAGAAGGTGAAGTCTGGAGGGTGAATCAGAAGAAGTAGAAGAAGGAGAAGGCGAAGGTGAAGTCTGGAGGGTGAATCAGAAGAAGCAGAAGAAGGAGAAAGAGATGCTGAAGTCTGGAGGGTGAATCAGAAGAAGTAGAAGAAGGAGAAGGAGAAGGTGAAGTCTGGAGGGTGAATCAGAAGAAGTAAAAGAAGGAGAAGGAGAAGGTGAAGTCTGGAGGGTGAATCAGAGGAAGTAGAAGAAGGAGAAGGAGAAGGTGAAGTCTGGAGGGTGAAGCAGAAGAAGCAGAAGAAGGAGAAGGAGAAGGTGAAGTCTGGAGGGTGAGTCAGAAGAAGTAGACCAATGAGAAGGAGAAGGTGAAGTCTGGAGGGAGAAGCAGAAGAAGGAGAGGGAGAAGGTGAAGTCTGGAGGGTGAAGCAGAAGAAGTAGAAGAAGAAGAAGAAGAAGGTGAAGTCAGGAGGGTGAATCAGAAGAAGTAGAAGAAGGAGAAGGAGAAGGTGAAGTCTGGAGGGTGAATCAGAGGAAGCAGAGGAAGGAGAAGGAGAAGGTGAAGTCAGGAGGGTGAAGCAGAAGAAGCAGAAGAAGGAGAAGGAGAAGGTGAAGCCTGGAGGGTGAATCAGAAGAAGCAGAAGAAGGAGAAGGAGAAGGTGAAGTCTGGAGGGTGAAGCAGAAGAAGTAGAAGAAGGAGAAGGAGAAGGTGAAGTCAGGAGGGTGAAGCAGAAGAAGTAGAAGAAGGAGAAGGAGAAGGTGAAGTCTGGAGGGAGAAGCAGAAGAAGCAGAAGAAGGAGAAGGAGAAGGTGGAGTCAGGAGGGTGAATCAGAAGAAGTAGAAGAAGGAGAAGGAGAAGGTGAAGTCTGGAGGGTGAAGCAGAAGAAGCAGAAGAAGCAGAAGGAGAAGGTGAAGTCTGGAGGGTGAATCAGAAGAGGTAGAAGAAGGAGAAGAAGAAGCTGAAGTCTGGAGGGTGCATCAGAAGAAGGAGAAGAAGGAGAAGGAGAAGGTGAAGTCTGGAGGGTGAATCAGAAGAAGCAGAAGAAGGAGAAGGAGAAGGTGAAGACTGGAGGGCGAAGCAGAAGAAGCAGAAGAAGGAGAAGGAGAAGGTGAAGTCTGGAGGGTGAAGCAGAAGAAGCAGAAGAAGGAGAAGGAGAAGGTGAAGTCTGGAGGGTGAATGAGAAGAAGCAGAAGAAGGAGAAGGAGAAAGTGAAGTCTGGAGGGTGAATCAGAAGAAGCAGAATAAGGAGAAGGAGAAGGTGAAGTCTGGAGGGTGAATCAGAAGAAGTAGAAGAAGGAGAAGGCGAAGGTGAAGTCTGGAGGGTGAATCAGAAGAAGCAGAAGAAGGAGAAAGAGATGCTGAAGTCTGGAGGGTGAATCAGAAGAAGTAGAAGAAGGAGAAGGAGAAGGTGAAGTCTGGAGGGTGAATCAGAAGAAGTAAAAGAAGGAGAAGGAGAAGGTGAAGTCTGGAGGGTGAATCAGAGGAAGTAGAAGAAGGAGAAGGAGAAGGTGAAGTCTGGAGGGTGAAGCAGAAGAAGCAGAAGAAGGAGAAGGAGAAGGTGAAGTCTGGAGGGTGAGTCAGAAGAAGTAGACCAATGAGAAGGAGAAGGTGAAGTCTGGAGGGAGAAGCAGAAGAAGGAGAGGGAGAAGGTGAAGTCTGGAGGGTGAAGCAGAAGAAGTAGAAGAAGAAGAAGAAGAAGGTGAAGTCAGGAGGGTGAATCAGAAGAAGTAGAAGAAGGAGAAGGAGAAGGTGAAGTCTGGAGGGTGAATCAGAGGAAGCAGAGGAAGGAGAAGGAGAAGGTGAAGTCAGGAGGGTGAAGCAGAAGAAGCAGAAGAAGGAGAAGGAGAAGGTGAAGCCTGGAGGGTGAATCAGAAGAAGCAGAAGAAGGAGAAGGAGAAGGTGAAGTCTGGAGGGTGAAGCAGAAGAAGTAGAAGAAGGAGAAGGAGAAGGTGAAGTCAGGAGGGTGAAGCAGAAGAAGTAGAAGAAGGAGAAGGAGAAGGTGAAGTCTGGAGGGAGAAGCAGAAGAAGCAGAAGAAGGAGAAGGAGAAGGTGGAGTCAGGAGGGTGAATCAGAAGAAGTAGAAGAAGGAGAAGGAGAAGGTGAAGTCTGGAGGGTGAAGCAGAAGAAGCAGAAGAAGCAGAAGGAGAAGGTGAAGTCTGGAGGGTGAATCAGAAGAGGTAGAAGAAGGAGAAGAAGAAGCTGAAGTCTGGAGGGTGCATCAGAAGAAGGAGAAGAAGGAGAAGGAGAAGGTGAAGTCTGGAGGGTGAATCAGAAGAAGCAGAAGAAGGAGAAGGAGAAGGTGAAGACTGGAGGGCGAAGCAGAAGAAGCAGAAGAAGGAGAAGGAGAAGGTGAAGTCTGGAGGGTGAAGCAGAAGAAGCAGAAGAAGGAGAAGGAGAAGGTGAAGTCTGGAGGGTGAGTCAGAAGAAGCAGAAGAAGGAGAAGGAGAAGGCGAAGTCTGGAGGGTGAATCAGAAGAAGTAGAAGAAGGAGAAGGAGAAGGTGAAGTCAGGAGGGTGAATCAGAAGAAGTAGAAGAAGGAGAAGGAGAAGGTGAAGTCAGGAGGGTGAATCAGAAGAAGCAAAGAAGGAGAAGGAGAAGGTGAAGTCTGGAGGGTGAAGCAGAAGAAGCAGAAGAAGGAGAAGGAGAAGGTGAAGTCTGGAGGGAGAAGCAGAAGAATCAGAAGAAGGAGAAGGAGAAGGTGAAGTCAGGAGGGTGAATCAGAAGAAGTAGAAGAAGGAGAAGGAGAAGGGGAAGGCGAAGTCTGGAGGGTGAATCAGAAGAAGTAGAAGAAGGAGAAGGAGAAGGTGAAGTCAGGAGGGTGAATCAGAAGAAGTAGAAGAAGGAGAAGGAGAAGGTGAAGTCAGGAGGGTGAATCAGAAGAAGCAAAGAAGGAGAAGGAGAAGGTGAAGTCTGGAGGGTGAAGCAGAAGAAGCAGAAGAAGGAGAAGGAGAAGGTGAAGTCTGGAGGGAGAAGCAGAAGAATCAGAAGAAGGAGAAGGAGAAGGTGAAGTCAGGAGGGTGAATCAGAAGAAGTAGAAGAAGGAGAAGGAGAATGGGAAGTCTGGAGGGTGAAGCAGAAGAAGCAGAAGATGGAGAAGGAGAAGGTAAAGTCTGGAGGGTGAATCACAAGAAGCAGAAGAAGGAGAAGGAGAAGGTGAAGTCTGGAGGGTGAATCAGAAGAAGCAGAAGAAGGAGAAGGAGAAGGTGAAGTCTGGAGGGTGAATCAGAAGAAGCAGAAGAGGGAGAAGGAGAAGGTGAAGTCTGGAGGGTGAATCAGAAGAAGCAGAAGAAGGAGAAGGAGAAGGTGAAGTCTGGAGGGTGAATCAGAAGAAGCAGAAGAAGGAGAAGGAGAAGGTGAAGTCTGGAGGGTGGAGCAGAAGAAGCAGAAGAAGGAGAAGGAGAAGGTGAAGTCTGGAGGGTGAAGCAGAAGAAGTAGAAGAAGGAGAAGGAGAAGGTGAAGTCAGTAGGGTGAATCAGAAGAAGCAGAAGAAGGAGAAGGAGAAGGTGAAGTCTGGAGGGTGAACCAGAAGAAGTAGAAGAAGGAGAATGAGAAGGTGAAGTCTGGAGGGTGAAGCAGAAGAAGGAGAAGAAGGAGAAGCCGAAGGTGAAGTCTGGAGGGTGAATCAGAAGAAGTAGAAGAAAGAGAAGGAGAAGGTGAAGTCTGGAGGGAGAAGCAGAAGAAGCAGAAGAAGGAGAAGGAGAAGGTGTAGTCAGGAGGGTGAATCAGAAGAAGTAGAAGAAGGAGAAGGAGAAGGTGAAGTCTGGAGGGTGAAGCAGAAGAAGCAGAAGAAGGAGAAGGAGAAGGTGAAGTCTGGAGGGTGAATCAGAAGAGGTAGAAGAAGGAGAAGAAGAAGCTGAAGTCTGGAGGGTGAATCAGAAGAAGGAGAAGAAGGAGAAGGAGAAGGTGAAGTCTGGAGGGTGAATCAGAAGAAGCAGAAGAAGGAGAAGGAGAAGGTGAAGACTGGAGGGCGAAGCAGAAGAAGCAGAAGAAGGAGAAGGAGAAGGTGAAGTCTGGAGGGTGAAGCAGAAGAAGCAGAAGAAGGAGAAGGAGAAGGTGAAGTCTGGAGGGTGAGTCAGAAGAAGCAGAAGAAGGAGAAGGAGAAGGCGAAGTCTGGAGGGTGAATCAGAAGAAGTAGAAGAAGGAGAAGGAGAAGGTGACGTCAGGAGGGTGAATCAGAAGAAGTAGAAGAAGGAGAAGGAGAAGGTGAAGTCAGGAGGGTGAATCAGAAGAAGCAAAGAAGGAGAAGGAGAAGGTGAAGTCTGGAGGGTGAAGCAGAAGAAGCAGAAGAAGGAGAAGGAGAAGGTGAAGTCTGGAGGGAGAAGCAGAAGAATCAGAAGAAGGAGAAGGAGAAGGTGAAGTCAGGAGGGTGAATCAGAAGAAGTAGAAGAAGGAGAAGGAGAAGGGGAAGTCTGGAGGGTGAAGCAGAAGAAGCAGAAGATGGAGAAGGAGAAGGTAAAGTCTGGAGGGTGAATCACAAGAAGCAGAAGAAGGAGAAGGAGAAGGTGAAGTCTGGAGGGTGAATCAGAAGAAGTAGAAGAAGGAGAAGGAGAAGGTGAAGTCAGGAGGGGGAACCAGAAGAAGTAGAAGAAGGAGAAGGAGAAGGTGAAGTCAGGAGGGTGAATCAGAAGAAGCAGAAGAAGGAGAAGGAGAAGGTGAAGTCTGCAGGGTGAATCAGAAGAAGCAGAAGAAGGAGAACGAGAAGGTGAAGTCTGGAGGGTGAATCAGAAGAAGCAGTAGAAGGAGAAGGAGAAGGTGAAGTCTGGAGGGTGAAGCAGAAGAAGCAGAAGAAGGAGAAGGAGAAGGTGAAGTCTGGAGGGTGAATCAGAAGAAGCAGAAGAAGGAGAAGGAGAAGGTGAAGTCTGGAGGGTGAATCAGAAGAAGCAGAAGAGGGAGAAGGAGAAGGTGAAGTCTGGAGGGTGAATCAGAAGAAGCAGAAGAAGGAGAAGGAGAAGGTGAAGTCTGGAGGGTGAAGCAGAACAAGCAGAAGAAGGAGAAGGAGAAGGTGAAGTCTGGAGGGTGAATCAGAAGAAGCAGAAGAAGGAGAAGGAGAAGGTGAAGTCTGGAGGGTGAATCAGAAGAAGCAGAAGAAGGAGAAGGAGAAGGTGAAGTCAGGAGGTTGAAGCAGAAGAAGCAGAAGAAGGAGAAGGAGAAGGTGAAGTCTGGAGGGTGAATGAGAAGAAGCAGAAGAAGGAGAAGGAGAAAGTGAAGTCTGGAGGGTGAATCAGAAGAAGCAGAATAAGGAGAAGGAGAAGGTGAAGTCTGGAGGGTGAATCAGAAGAAGTAGAAGAAGGAGAAGGCGAAGGTGAAGTCTGGAGGGTGAATCAGAAGAAGCAGAAGAAGGAGAAAGAGATGCTGAAGTCTGGAGGGTGAATCAGAAGAAGTAGAAGAAGGAGAAGGAGAAGGTGAAGTCTGGAGGGTGAATCAGAAGAAGTAAAAGAAGGAGAAGGAGAAGGTGAAGTCTGGAGGGTGAATCAGAGGAAGTAGAAGAAGGAGAAGGAGAAGGTGAAGTCTGGAGGGTGAAGCAGAAGAAGCAGAAGAAGGAGAAGGAGAAGGTGAAGTCTGGAGGGTGAGTCAGAAGAAGTAGACCAATGAGAAGGAGAAGGTGAAGTCTGGAGGGAGAAGCAGAAGAAGGAGAAGGAGAAGGTGAAGTCTGGAGGGTGAAGCAGAAGAAGTAGAAGAAGAAGAAGAAGAAGGTGAAGTCAGGAGGGTGAATCAGAAGAAGTAGAAGAAGGAGAAGGAGAAGGTGAAGTCTGGAGGGTGAATCAGAGGAAGCAGAGGAAGGAGAAGGAGAAGGTGAAGTGTGGAGGGAGAAGCAGAAGAAGTAGAAGAAGGAGAAGGGGAAGGTGAAGTCAGGAGGGCGAAGCAGAAGAAGTAGAAGAAGGAGAAGGAGAAGGTGAAGTCTGGAGGGTGAATCAGAAGAAGCAGAAGAAGGAGAAGGAGAAGGTGAAGTCTGGAGGGTAAAGCAGAGGAAGCAGAAGAAGGAGAAGGAGAAGGTGAACTCTGGAGGGTGAAGCAGAAGAAGTAGAAGAAGGAGAAGGAGAAGGTGAAGTCAGGAGGGTGAATCAGAAGAAGCAGAAGAAGGAGAAGGAGAAGGTGAAGTCTGGAGGGTGAACCAGAAGAAGTAGAAGAAGGAGAATGAGAAGGTGAAGTCTGGAGGGTGAAGCAGAAGAAGGAGAAGAAGGAGAAGGCGAAGGTGAAGTCTGGAGGGTGAATCAGAAGAAGTAGAAGAAAGAGAAGGAGAAGGTGAATTCTGGAGGGTGAAGCAGAAGAAGCAGAAGAAGGAGAAGGAGAAGGTGAAGTCTGGAGGGTGAATCAGAAGAAGCAGAAGAAGGAGAAGGAGAAGGTGAAGTCAGGAGGGTGAATCAGAAGAAGTAGAAGAAGGAGAAGGAGAAGGTGAAGTCAGGAGGGTGAATCAGAAGAAGCAGAAGAAGGAGAAGGAGAAGGTGAAGTCTGGAGGGTGAATCAGAAGAAGCAGAAGAAGGAGAAGGAGAAGGTGAAGTCTGGAGGGTGAATCAGAAGAAGCAGAAGAAGGAGAAGGAGAAGGTGAAGTCAGGAGGGTGAATCAGAAGAAGCAGAAGAAGGAGAAGGAGAAGGTGAAGTCTGGAGGGTGAATCAGAAGAAGCAGAAGAAGGAGAAGGCGAAGGTGAAGTTTGGAGGGTGAATCAGAAGAAGTAGAAGAAAGAGATGGAGAAGGTGAAGTCTGGAGGGAGAAGCAGAAGAAGCAGAAGAAGGAGAAGGAGAAGGTTAAGTCAGGAGGGTGAATCAGAAGAAGTAGAGGAAGGAGAAGGAGAAGGTGAAGTCTGGAGGGTGAAGCAGAAGAAGCAGAAGAAGGAGAAGGAGAAGGTGAAGTCTGGAGGGTGAATCGGAAGAGGTAGAAGAAGGAGAAGGAGAAGCTGAAGTCTGGAGGGTAAATCAGAAGAAGTAGAAGAAGGAGAAGGAGAAGGTGAAGTCTGGAGGGTGAATCAGAAGAGGCAGAAGAAGGAGAAGGAGAAGGTGAAGTCTGGAGGGAGAAGCAGAAGAAGCAGAAGAGGAGAAGGAGAAGGTGAAGTCTGGAGGGTGAAGCAGAAGAAGCAGAAGAAGGAGAAGGAGAAGGTGAAGTCTGGAGGGTGAATCAGAAGAAGTAGAAGAAGGAGAAAGAGAAGGTGAAGTCAGGAGGGTGAATCAGAAGAGGTAGAAGAAGGAGAAGGAGAAGCTGAAGTCTGGAGGGTGAATCAGAAGAAGTAGAAGAAGGAGAAGGAGAAGGTGAAGTCTGGAGGGTGAATCAGAAGAAGCAGAAGAAGGAGAAGGAGAAGGTGAAGTCTGGAGGGCGAAGCTGAAGAAGCAGAAGAAGGAGAAGGAGAAGGTGAAGTCTGGAGGGCGAAGCAGAAGAAGCAGAAGAAGGAGAAGGAGAAGGTGAAGTCTGGAGGGTGAATCAGAAGAAGCAGAAGAAGGAGAAGGAGAAGGTGAAGTCTGGAGGGTGAATCAGAAGAAGTAGAAGAAGGAGAAGGAGAAGGTGAAGTAAGGAGGGTGAATCAGAAGAAGTAGAAGAAGGAGAAGGGGAAGGTGAAGTCAGGAGGGTGAATCAGAAGAAGCAGAAGAAGGAGAAGGAGAAGGTGAAGTCTGGAAGGTGAATCAGAAGAAGCAGAAGAAGGAGAAGGAGAAGGTGAAGTCTGGAGGGTGAATCAGAAGAAGCAGAAGAAGGAGAAGGAGACGGTGAAGTCTGGAGGGTGAAGCAGAAGAAGCTGAAGAAGGAGAAGGAGAAGGTGAAGTCTGGAGGGTGAATCAGAAGAAGCAGAAGAAGGAAAAGGAGAAGGTGAAGTCTGGAGGGTGAATCAGAAGAAGCAGAAGAAGGAGAAGGAGAAGGTGAAGTCTGAAGGGTGAATCAGAAGAAGTAGAAGAAGGAGAAGGAGAAGGTGAAGTCTGGAGGGTGAAGCAGAAGAAGCAGAAGAAGGAGAAGGAGAAGGTGAAGTCTGGAGGGTGAATCAGAAGAAGTAGAAGCAGGAGAAGGAGAAGGTGAAGTCAGGAGGGTGAACCAGAAGAAGTAGAAGAAGGAGAAGGAGAAGGTGAAGTCAGGAGGGTGAATCAGAAGAAGCAGAAGAAGGAGAAGGAGAAGGTGAAGTCTGGAGGGTGAATCAGAAGAAGCAGAAGAAGGAAAAGGAGAAGGTGAAGTCTGGAGGGTGAATCAGAAGAAGCAGAAGAAGGAGAAGGAGAAGGTGAAGTCTGAAGGGTGAATCAGAAGAAGTAGAAGAAGGAGAAGGAGAAGGTGAAGTCTGGAGGGTGAAGCAGAAGAAGCAGAAGAAGGAGAAGGAGAAGGTGAAGTCTGGAGGGTGAATCAGAAGAAGTAGAAGAAGGAGAAGGAGAAGGTGAAGTCAGGAGGGTGAACCAGAAGAAGTAGAAGAAGGAGAAGGAGAAGGTGAAGTCAGGAGGGTGAATCAGAAGAAGCAGAAGAAGGAGAAGGAGAAGGTGAAGTCTGGAGGGTGAATCAGAAGAAGCAGAAGAAGGAGAAGGAGAAGGTGAAGTCTGGAGGGTGAATCAGAAGAAGCATAAGAAGGAGAAGGAGAAGGTGAAGTCAGGAGGGTGAATCAGAAGAAGCAGAAGAAGGAGAAGGAGAAGGTGAAGTGTGGAGGGAGAAGCAGAAGAAGTAGAAGAAGGAGAAGGAGAAGGTGAAGTCAGGAGGGTGAATCAGATGAAGTAGAAGAAGGAGAAGGAGAAGGTGAAGTCTGGAGGGTGAATCAGAAGAAGCAGAAGAAGGAGAAGGAGAAGGTGAAGTCTGGAGGGTGAAGCAGAAGAAGCAGAAGAAGGAGAAGGAGAAGGTGAAGTCTGGAGGGTGAAGCAGAAGAAGTAGAAGAAGGAGAAGGAGAAGGTGAAGTCAGGAGGGTGAATCAGAAGAAGCAGAAGAAGGAGAAGGAGAAGGTGAAGTCTGGAGGGTGAATCGGAAGAGGTAGAAGAAGGAGAAGGAGAAGCTGAAGTCTGGAGGGTGAATCAGAAGAAGTAGAATAAGGAGAAGGAGAAGGTGAAGTCTGGAGGGTGAATCAGAAGAAGCAGAAGAAGGAGAAGGAGAAGGTGAAGTCTGGAGGGAGAAGCAGAAGAAGCAGAAAAAGGAGAAGGAGAAGGTGAAGTCTGGAGGGTGAAGCAGAAGAAGCAGAAGAAGGAGAAGGAGAAGGTGAAGTCTGGAGGGAGAATCAGAAGAAGCAGAAGAAGGAGAAGGAGAAGGTGAAGTCTGGAGGGTGAATCAGAAGAAGTAGAAGAAGGAGAAGGAGAAGGTGAAGTCAGGAGGGTGAATCAGAAGTGGTAGAAGAAGGAGAAGGAGAAGCTGAAGTCTGGAGGGTGAATCAGAAGAAGTAGAAGAAGGAGAAGGAGAAGGTGAAGTCTGGAGGGTGAATCAGAAGAAGCAGAAGAAGGAGAAGGAGAAGGTGAAGTCTGGAGGGCGAAGCAGAAGAAGCAGAAGAAGGAGAAGGAGAAGGTGAAGTCTGGAGGGCGAAGCAGAAGAAGCAGAAGAAGGAGAAGGAGAAGGTGAAGTCTGGAGGGTGAATCAGAAGAAGCAGAAGAAGGAGAAGGAGAAGGTGAAGTCTGGAGGGTGAATCAGAAGAAGTAGAAGAAGGAGAAGGAGAAGGTGAAGTCAGGAGGGTGAATCAGAAGAAGTAGAAGAAGGAGAAGGGGAAGGTGAAGTCAGGAGGGTGAATCAGAAGAAGCAGAAGAAGGAGAAGGAGAAGGTGAAGTCTGGAGGGTGAATCAGAAGAAGCAGAAGAAGGAGAAGGAGAAGGTGAAGTCTGGAGGGTGAATCAGAAGAAGCAGAAAAGGAGAAGGAGAAGGTGAGGTCTGGAGGGTGAAGCAGAAGAAGCAGAAGAAGGAGAAGGAGAAGGTGAAGCCTGGAGGGTGAATCAGAAGAAGCAGAAGAAGGAGAAGGAGAAGGTGAAGTCTGAAGGGTGAATCAGAAGAAGTAGAAGAAGGAGAAGGAGAAGGTGAAGTCTGGAGGGTGAAGCAGAAGAAGCAGAAGAAGGAGAAGGAGAAGGTGAAGCCTGGAGGGTGAATCAGAAGAAGCAGAAGAAGGAGAAGGAGAAGGTGAAGTCTGGAGGGTGAAGCAGAAGAAGTAGAAGAAGGAGAAGGAGAAGGTGAAGTCAGGAGGGTGAAGCAGAAGAAGTAGAAGAAGGAGAAGGAGAAGGTGAAGTCTGGAGGGAGAAGCAGAAGAAGCAGAAGAAGGAGAAGGAGAAGGTGGAGTCAGGAGGGTGAATCAGAAGAAGTAGAAGAAGGAGAAGGAGAAGGTGAAGTCTGGAGGGTGAAGCAGAAGAAGCAGAAGAAGCAGAAGGAGAAGGTGAAGTCTGGAGGGTGAATCAGAAGAGGTAGAAGAAGGAGAAGAAGAAGCTGAAGTCTGGAGGGTGCATCAGAAGAAGGAGAAGAAGGAGAAGGAGAAGGTGAAGTCTGGAGGGTGAATCAGAAGAAGCAGAAGAAGGAGAAGGAGAAGGTGAAGACTGGAGGGCGAAGCAGAAGAAGCAGAAGAAGGAGAAGGAGAAGGTGAAGTCTGGAGGGTGAAGCAGAAGAAGCAGAAGAAGGAGAAGGAGAAGGTGAAGTCTGGAGGGTGAGTCAGAAGAAGCAGAAGAAGGAGAAGGAGAAGGCGAAGTCTGGAGGGTGAATCAGAAGAAGTAGAAGAAGGAGAAGGAGAAGGTGAAGTCAGGAGGGTGAATCAGAAGAAGTAGAAGAAGGAGAAGGAGAAGGTGAAGTCAGGAGGGTGAATCAGAAGAAGCAAAGAAGGAGAAGGAGAAGGTGAAGTCTGGAGGGTGAAGCAGAAGAAGCAGAAGAAGGAGAAGGAGAAGGTGAAGTCTGGAGGGAGAAGCAGAAGAATCAGAAGAAGGAGAAGGAGAAGGTGAAGTCAGGAGGGTGAATCAGAAGAAGCAGAAGAAGGAGAAGGAGAAGGGGAAGGCGAAGTCTGGAGGGTGAATCAGAAGAAGTAGAAGAAGGAGAAGGAGAAGGTGAAGTCAGGAGGGTGAATCAGAAGAAGTAGAAGAAGGAGAAGGAGAAGGTGAAGTCAGGAGGGTGAATCAGAAGAAGCAAAGAAGGAGAAGGAGAAGGTGAAGTCTGGAGGGTGAAGCAGAAGAAGCAGAAGAAGGAGAAGGAGAAGGTGAAGTCTGGAGGGAGAAGCAGAAGAATCAGAAGAAGGAGAAGGAGAAGGTGAAGTCAGGAGGGTGAATCAGAAGAAGTAGAAGAAGGAGAAGGAGAATGGGAAGTCTGGAGGGTGAAGCAGAAGAAGCAGAAGATGGAGAAGGAGAAGGTAAAGTCTGGAGGGTGAATCACAAGAAGCAGAAGAAGGAGAAGGAGAAGGTGAAGTCTGGAGGGTGAATCAGAAGAAGCAGAAGAAGGAGAAGGAGAAGGTGAAGTCTGGAGGGTGAATCAGAAGAAGCAGAAGAGGGAGAAGGTGAAGTCTGGAGGGTGAATCAGAAGAAGCAGAAGAAGGAGAAGGAGAAGGTGAAGTCTGGAGGGTGAATCAGAAGAAGCAGAAGAAGGAGAAGGAGAAGGTGAAGTCTGGAGGGTGGAGCAGAAGAAGCAGAAGAAGGAGAAGGAGAAGGTGAAGTCTGGAGGGTGAAGCAGAAGAAGTAGAAGAAGGAGAAGGAGAAGGTGAAGTCAGTAGGGTGAATCAGAAGAAGCAGAAGAAGGAGAAGGAGAAGGTGAAGTCTGGAGGGTGAACCAGAAGAAGTAGAAGAAGGAGAATGAGAAGGTGAAGTCTGGAGGGTGAAGCAGAAGAAGGAGAAGAAGGAGAAGCCGAAGGTGAAGTCTGGAGGGTGAATCAGAAGAAGTAGAAGAAAGAGAAGGAGAAGGTGAAGTCTGGAGGGAGAAGCAGAAGAAGCAGAAGAAGGAGAAGGAGAAGGTGTAGTCAGGAGGGTGAATCAGAAGAAGTAGAAGAAGGAGAAGGAGAAGGTGAAGTCTGGAGGGTGAAGCAGAAGAAGCAGAAGAAGGAGAAGGAGAAGGTGAAGTCTGGAGGGTGAATCAGAAGAGGTAGAAGAAGGAGAAGAAGAAGCTGAAGTCTGGAGGGTGAATCAGAAGAAGGAGAAGAAGGAGAAGGAGAAGGTGAAGTCTGGAGGGTGAATCAGAAGAAGCAGAAGAAGGAGAAGGAGAAGGTGAAGACTGGAGGGCGAAGCAGAAGAAGCAGAAGAAGGAGAAGGAGAAGGTGAAGTCTGGAGGGTGAAGCAGAAGAAGCAGAAGAAGGAGAAGGAGAAGGTGAAGTCTGGATGGTGAGTCAGAAGAAGCAGAAGAAGGAGAAGGAGAAGGCGAAGTCTGGAGGGTGAATCAGAAGAAGTAGAAGAAGGAGAAGGAGAAGGTGACGTCAGGAGGGTGAATCAGAAGAAGTAGAAGAAGGAGAAGGAGAAGGTGAAGTCAGGAGGGTGAATCAGAAGAAGCAAAGAAGGAGAAGGAGAAGGTGAAGTCTGGAGGGTGAAGCAGAAGAAGCAGAAGAAGGAGAAGGAGAAGGTGAAGTCTGGAGGGAGAAGCAGAAGAATCAGAAGAAGGAGAAGGAGAAGGTGAAGTCAGGAGGGTGAATCAGAAGAAGTAGAAGAAGGAGAAGGAGAAGGGGAAGTCTGGAGGGTGAAGCAGAAGAAGCAGAAGATGGAGAAGGAGAAGGTAAAGTCTGGAGGGTGAATCACAAGAAGCAGAAGAAGGAGAAGGAGAAGGTGAAGTCTGGAGGGTGAATCAGAAGAAGTAGAAGAAGGAGAAGGAGAAGGTGAAGTCAGGAGGGGGAACCAGAAGAAGTAGAAGAAGGAGAAGGAGAAGGTGAAGTCAGGAGGGTGAATCAGAAGAAGCAGAAGAAGGAGAAGGAGAAGGTGAAGTCTGGAGGGTGAATCAGAAGAAGCAGAAGAAGGAGAACGAGAAGGTGAAGTCTGGAGGGTGAATCAGAAGAAGCAGTAGAAGGAGAAGGAGAAGGTGAAGTCTGGAGGGTGAAGCAGAAGAAGCAGAAGAAGGAGAAGGAGAAGGTGAAGTCTGGAGGGTGAATCAGAAGAAGCAGAAGAAGGAGAAGGAGAAGGTGAAGTCTGGAGGGTGAATCAGAAGAAGCAGAAGAGGGAGAAGGAGAAGGTGAAGTCTGGAGGGTGAATCAGAAGAAGCAGAAGAAGGAGAAGGAGAAGGTGAAGTCTGGAGGGTGAAGCAGAACAAGCAGAAGAAGGAGAAGGAGAAGGTGAAGTCTGGAGGGTGAATCAGAAGAAGCAGAAGAAGGAGAAGGAGAAGGTGAAGTCTGGAGGGTGAATCAGAAGAAGCAGAAGAAGGAGAAGGAGAAGGTGAAGTCAGGAGGTTGAAGCAGAAGAAGCAGAAGAAGGAGAAGGAGAAGGTGAAGTCTGGAGGGTGAATGAGAAGAAGCAGAAGAAGGAGAAGGAGAAAGTGAAGTCTGGAGGGTGAATCAGAAGAAGCAGAATAAGGAGAAGGAGAAGGTGAAGTCTGGAGGGTGAATCAGAAGAAGTAGAAGAAGGAGAAGGCGAAGGTGAAGTCTGGAGGGTGAATCAGAAGAAGCAGAAGAAGGAGAAAGAGATGCTGAAGTCTGGAGGGTGAATCAGAAGAAGTAGAAGAAGGAGAAGGAGAAGGTGAAGTCTGGAGGGTGAATCAGAAGAAGTAAAAGAAGGAGAAGGAGAAGGTGAAGTCTGGAGGGTGAATCAGAGGAAGTAGAAGAAGGAGAAGGAGAAGGTGAAGTCTGGAGGGTGAAGCAGAAGAAGCAGAAGAAGGAGAAGGAGAAGGTGAAGTCTGGAGGGTGAGTCAGAAGAAGTAGACCAATGAGAAGGAGAAGGTGAAGTCTGGAGGGAGAAGCAGAAGAAGGAGAAGGAGAAGGTGAAGTCTGGAGGGTGAAGCAGAAGAAGTAGAAGAAGAAGAAGAAGAAGGTGAAGTCAGGAGGGTGAATCAGAAGAAGTAGAAGAAGGAGAAGGAGAAGGTGAAGTCTGGAGGGTGAATCAGAGGAAGCAGAGGAAGGAGAAGGAGAAGGTGAAGTGTGGAGGGAGAAGCAGAAGAAGTAGAAGAAGGAGAAGGGGAAGGTGAAGTCAGGAGGGCGAAGCAGAAGAAGTAGAAGAAGGAGAAGGAGAAGGTGAAGTCTGGAGGGTGAATCAGAAGAAGCAGAAGAAGGAGAAGGAGAAGGTGAAGTCTGGAGGGTAAAGCAGAGGAAGCAGAAGAAGGAGAAGGAGAAGGTGAACTCTGGAGGGTGAAGCAGAAGAAGTAGAAGAAGGAGAAGGAGAAGGTGAAGTCAGGAGGGTGAATCAGAAGAAGCAGAAGAAGGAGAAGGAGAAGGTGAAGTCTGGAGGGTGAACCAGAAGAAGTAGAAGAAGGAGAATGAGAAGGTGAAGTCTGGAGGGTGAAGCAGAAGAAGGAGAAGAAGGAGAAGGCGAAGGTGAAGTCTGGAGGGTGAATCAGAAGAAGTAGAAGAAAGAGAAGGAGAAGGTGAATTCTGGAGGGTGAAGCAGAAGAAGCAGAAGAAGGAGAAGGAGAAGGTGAAGTCTGGAGGGTGAATCAGAAGAAGCAGAAGAAGGAGAAGGAGAAGGTGAAGTCAGGAGGGTGAATCAGAAGAAGTAGAAGAAGGAGAAGGAGAAGGTGAAGTCAGGAGGGTGAATCAGAAGAAGCAGAAGAAGGAGAAGGAGAAGGTGAAGTCTGGAGGGTGAATCAGAAGAAGCAGAAGAAGGAGAAGGAGAAGGTGAAGTCTGGAGGGTGAATCAGAAGAAGCAGAAGAAGGAGAAGGAGAAGGTGAAGTCAGGAGGGTGAATCAGAAGAAGCAGAAGAAGGAGAAGGAGAAGGTGAAGTCTGGAGGGTGAATCAGAAGAAGCAGAAGAAGGAGAAGGCGAAGGTGAAGTTTGGAGGGTGAATCAGAAGAAGTAGAAGAAAGAGATGGAGAAGGTGAAGTCTGGAGGGAGAAGCAGAAGAAGCAGAAGAAGGAGAAGGAGAAGGTTAAGTCAGGAGGGTGAATCAGAAGAAGTAGAGGAAGGAGAAGGAGAAGGTGAAGTCTGGAGGGTGAAGCAGAAGAAGCAGAAGAAGGAGAAGGAGAAGGTGAAGTCTGGAGGGTGAATCGGAAGAGGTAGAAGAAGGAGAAGGAGAAGCTGAAGTCTGGAGGGTAAATCAGAAGAAGTAGAAGAAGGAGAAGGAGAAGGTGAAGTCTGGAGGGTGAATCAGAAGAGGCAGAAGAAGGAGAAGGAGAAGGTGAAGTCTGGAGGGAGAAGCAGAAGAAGCAGAAGAGGAGAAGGAGAAGGTGAAGTCTGGAGGGTGAAGCAGAAGAAGCAGAAGAAGGAGAAGGAGAAGGTGAAGTCTGGAGGGTGAATCAGAAGAAGTAGAAGAAGGAGAAAGAGAAGGTGAAGTCAGGAGGGTGAATCAGAAGAGGTAGAAGAAGGAGAAGGAGAAGCTGAAGTCTGGAGGGTGAATCAGAAGAAGTAGAAGAAGGAGAAGGAGAAGGTGAAGTCTGGAGGGTGAATCAGAAGAAGCAGAAGAAGGAGAAGGAGAAGGTGAAGTCTGGAGGGCGAAGCTGAAGAAGCAGAAGAAGGAGAAGGAGAAGGTGAAGTCTGGAGGGCGAAGCAGAAGAAGCAGAAGAAGGAGAAGGAGAAGGTGAAGTCTGGAGGGTGAATCAGAAGAAGCAGAAGAAGGAGAAGGAGAAGGTGAAGTCTGGAGGGTGAATCAGAAGAAGTAGAAGAAGGAGAAGGAGAAGGTGAAGTAAGGAGGGTGAATCAGAAGAAGTAGAAGAAGGAGAAGGGGAAGGTGAAGTCAGGAGGGTGAATCAGAAGAAGCAGAAGAAGGAGAAGGAGAAGGTGAAGTCTGGAAGGTGAATCAGAAGAAGCAGAAGAAGGAGAAGGAGAAGGTGAAGTCTGGAGGGTGAATCAGAAGAAGCAGAAGAAGGAGAAGGAGACGGTGAAGTCTGGAGGGTGAAGCAGAAGAAGCTGAAGAAGGAGAAGGAGAAGGTGAAGTCTGGAGGGTGAATCAGAAGAAGCAGAAGAAGGAAAAGGAGAAGGTGAAGTCTGGAGGGTGAATCAGAAGAAGCAGAAGAAGGAGAAGGGGAAGGTGAAGTCTGAAGGGTGAATCAGAAGAAGTAGAAGAAGGAGAAGGAGAAGGTGAAGTCTGGAGGGTGAAGCAGAAGAAGCAGAAGAAGGAGAAGGAGAAGGTGAAGTCTGGAGGGTGAATCAGAAGAAGTAGAAGCAGGAGAAGGAGAAGGTGAAGTCAGGAGGGTGAACCAGAAGAAGTAGAAGAAGGAGAAGGAGAAGGTGAAGTCAGGAGGGTGAATCAGAAGAAGCAGAAGAAGGAGAAGGAGAAGGTGAAGTCTGGAGGGTGAATCAGAAGAAGCAGAAGAAGGAAAAGGAGAAGGTGAAGTCTGGAGGGTGAATCAGAAGAAGCAGAAGAAGGAGAAGGAGAAGGTGAAGTCTGAAGGGTGAATCAGAAGAAGTAGAAGAAGGAGAAGGAGAAGGTGAAGTCTGGAGGGTGAAGCAGAAGAAGCAGAAGAAGGAGAAGGAGAAGGTGAAGTCTGGAGGGTGAATCAGAAGAAGTAGAAGAAGGAGAAGGAGAAGGTGAAGTCAGGAGGGTGAACCAGAAGAAGTAGAAGAAGGAGAAGGAGAAGGTGAAGTCAGGAGGGTGAATCAGAAGAAGCAGAAGAAGGAGAAGGAGAAGGTGAAGTCTGGAGGGTGAATCAGAAGAAGCAGAAGAAGGAGAAGGAGAAGGTGAAGTCTGGAGGGTGAATCAGAAGAAGCATAAGAAGGAGAAGGAGAAGGTGAAGTCAGGAGGGTGAATCAGAAGAAGCAGAAGAAGGAGAAGGAGAAGGTGAAGTGTGGAGGGAGAAGCAGAAGAAGTAGAAGAAGGAGAAGGAGAAGGTGAAGTCAGGAGGGTGAATCAGATGAAGTAGAAGAAGGAGAAGGAGAAGGTGAAGTCTGGAGGGTGAATCAGAAGAAGCAGAAGAAGGAGAAGGAGAAGGTGAAGTCTGGAGGGTGAAGCAGAAGAAGCAGAAGAAGGAGAAGGAGAAGGTGAAGTCTGGAGGGTGAAGCAGAAGAAGTAGAAGAAGGAGAAGGAGAAGGTGAAGTCAGGAGGGTGAATCAGAAGAAGCAGAAGAAGGAGAAGGAGAAGGTGAAGTCTGGAGGGTGAATCGGAAGAGGTAGAAGAAGGAGAAGGAGAAGCTGAAGTCTGGAGGGTGAATCAGAAGAAGTAGAATAAGGAGAAGGAGAAGGTGAAGTCTGGAGGGTGAATCAGAAGAAGCAGAAGAAGGAGAAGGAGAAGGTGAAGTCTGGAGGGAGAAGCAGAAGAAGCAGAAAAAGGAGAAGGAGAAGGTGAAGTCTGGAGGGTGAAGCAGAAGAAGCAGAAGAAGGAGAAGGAGAAGGTGAAGTCTGGAGGGAGAATCAGAAGAAGCAGAAGAAGGAGAAGGAGAAGGTGAAGTCTGGAGGGTGAATCAGAAGAAGTAGAAGAAGGAGAAGGAGAAGGTGAAGTCAGGAGGGTGAATCAGAAGTGGTAGAAGAAGGAGAAGGAGAAGCTGAAGTCTGGAGGGTGAATCAGAAGAAGTAGAAGAAGGAGAAGGAGAAGGTGAAGTCTGGAGGGTGAATCAGAAGAAGCAGAAGAAGGAGAAGGAGAAGGTGAAGTCTGGAGGGCGAAGCAGAAGAAGCAGAAGAAGGAGAAGGAGAAGGTGAAGTCTGGAGGGCGAAGCAGAAGAAGCAGAAGAAGGAGAAGGAGAAGGTGAAGTCTGGAGGGTGAATCAGAAGAAGCAGAAGAAGGAGAAGGAGAAGGTGAAGTCTGGAGGGTGAATCAGAAGAAGTAGAAGAAGGAGAAGGAGAAGGTGAAGTCAGGAGGGTGAATCAGAAGAAGTAGAAGAAGGAGAAGGGGAAGGTGAAGTCAGGAGGGTGAATCAGAAGAAGCAGAAGAAGGAGAAGGAGAAGGTGAAGTCTGGAGGGTGAATCAGAAGAAGCAGAAGAAGGAGAAGGAGAAGGTGAAGTCTGGAGGGTGAATCAGAAGAAGCAGAAAAGGAGAAGGAGAAGGTGAGGTCTGGAGGGTGAAGCAGAAGAAGCAGAAGAAGGAGAAGGAGAAGGTGAAGCCTGGAGGGTGAATCAGAAGAAGCAGAAGAAGGAGAAGGAGAAGGTGAAGTCTGAAGGGTGAATCAGAAGAAGTAGAAGAAGGAGAAGGAGAAGGTGAAGTCTGGAGGGTGAAGCAGAAGAAGCAGAAGAAGGAGAAGGAGAAGGTGAAGTCTGGAGGGTGAATCAGAAGAAGTAGAAGAAGGAGAAGGAGAAGGTGAAGTCAGGAGGGTGAACCAGAAGAAGTAGAAGAAGGAGAAGGAGAAGGTGAAGTCAGGAGGGTGAATCAGAAGAAGCAGAAGAAGGAGAAGGAGAAGGTGAAGTCTGGAGGGTGAATCAGAAGAAGCAGAAGAAGGAGAAGGAGAAGGTGAAGTCTGGAGTGTGAATCAGAAGAAGCAGAAGAAGGAGAAGGAGAAGGTGAAGTCAGGAGGGTGAATCAGAAGAAGCAGAAGAAGGAGAAGGAGAAGGTGAAGTGTGGAGGGAGAAGCAGAAGAAGTAGAAGAAGGAGAAGGAGAAGGTGAAGTCAGGAGGGTGAATCAGATGAAGTAGAAGAAGGAGAAGGAGAAGGTGAAGTCTGGAGGGTGACTCAGAAGAAGCAGAAGAAGGAGAAGGAGAAGGTGAAGTCTGGAGGGTGAAGCAGAAGAAGCAGAAGAAGGAGAAGGAGAAGGTGAAGTCTGGAGGGTGAAGCAGAAGAAGTAGAAGAAGGAGAAGGAGAAGGTGAAGTCAGGAGGGTGAATCAGAAGAAGCAGAAGAAGGAGAAGGAGAAGGTGAAGTCTGGAGGGTGAACCAGAAGAAGTAGAAGAAGGCGAATGAGAAGGTGAAGTCTGGAGGGTGAAGCAGAAGAAGGAGAAGAAGGAGAAGGCGAAGGTGAAGTCTGGAGGGTGAATCAGAAGAAGTAGAAGAAAGAGAAGGAAAAGGTGAAGTCTGGAGGGAGAAGCAGAAGAAGCAGAAGAAGGAGAAGGTGAAGGTGAAGTCAGGAGGGTGAATTAGAAGAAGTAGAAGAAGGAGAAGGAGAAGGTGAAGTCTGGAGGGTGAAGCAGAAGAAGCAGAAGAAGGAGAAGGAGAAGGTGAAGTCTGGAGGGTGAATCTGAAGAAGCAGAAGAAGGAGAAGGAGAAGGTGAAGTCTGGAGGGTGAATCAGAAGAAGCAGAAGAAGGAGAAGGAGAAGGTGAAGTCTGGAGGGTGAATCAGAAGAAGTAGAAGAAGGAGAAGGAGAAGGTGAAGTCAGGAGGGTGAATCAGAAGAAGTAGAAGAAGGAGAAGGGGAAGGTGAAGTCAGGAGGGTGAATCAGAAGAAACAGAAGAAGGAGAAGGAGAAGGTGAAGTCTGGAGGGTGAATCAGAAGAAGCAGAAGAAGGAGAAGGAGAAGGTGAAGTCTGGAGGGTGAATCAGAAGAAGCAGAAGAAGGAGAAGGAGAAGGTGAAGTCTGGAGGGTGAAGCAGAAGAAGCAGAAGAAGGAGAAGGAGAAGGTGATGTCTGGAGGGTGAATAAAAGAAGCAGAAGAAGGAAAAGGAGAAGGTGAAGTCTGGAGGGTGAATCAGAAGAAGCAGAAGAAGGAGAAGGAGAAGGTGAAGTCTGAAGGGTGAATCAGAAGAAGTAGAAGAAGGAGAAGGAGAAGGTGAAGTCTGGAGGGTGAAGCAGAAGAAGCAGAAGAAGGAGAAGGAGAAGGTGAAGTCTGGAGGGTGAATCAGAAGAAGGAGAAGAAGGAGAAGGAGAAGGTGAAGTCAGGAGGGTGAACCAGAAGAAGGAGAAGAAGGAGAAGGAGAAGGTGAAGTCAGGAGGGTGAATCAGAAGAAGCAGAAGAAGGAGAAGGAGAAGGTGAAGTCTGGAGTGTGAATCAGAAGAAGCAGAAGAAGGAGAAGGAGAAGGTGAAGTCTGGAGGGTGAATCAGAAGAAGCAGAAGAAGGAGAAGGAGAAGGTGAAGTCAGGAGGGTGAATCAGAAGAAGCAGAAGAAGGAGAAGGAGAAGGTGAAGTCTGGAGGGTGAATCAGAAGAAGCAGAAGAAGGAGAAGGCGAAGGTGGAGTCTGGAGGGTGAATCAGAAGAAGTAGAAGAAAGAGAAGGAGAGGGTGAAGTCTGGAGGGAGAAGCAGAAGAAGCAGAAGAAGGAGAAGGAGAAGGTGAAGTCAGGAGGGTGAATCAGAAGCAGTAGAAGAATGAGAAGGAGAAGGTGAAGTCTGGAGGGTGAAGCAGAAGAAGCAGAAGAAGGAGAAGGAGATGGTGAAGTCTGGAGGGTGAATAAGAAGAGGTAGAAGAAGGAGAAGGAGAAGCTGAAGTCTGGAGGGTGAATCAGAAGAAGTAGAAGAAGGAGAAGGAGAAGGTGAAGTCTGGAGGGTGAATCAGAAGAAGCAGAAGAAGGAGAAGGAGGAGGTGAAGTCTGGAGGGATAAGCAGAAGAAGCAGAAGAAGGAGAAGGAGAAGGTGAAGTCTGGAGGGTGAAGCAGAAGAAGCAGAAGAAGGAGAAGGAGAAGGTGAAGTCTGGAGGGTGAATCAGAAGAAGCAGAAGAAGGAGAAGGAGAAGGTGAAGTCTGGAGGGTGAATCAGAAGAAGTAGAAGAAGGAGAAGGAGAAGGTGAAGTCAGGAGGGTGAATCAGAAGAAGTAGAAGAAGGAGAAGGAGAAGGTGAAGTCTGGAGGGTGAATCAGAAGAAGCAGAAGAAGGAGAAGGAGAAGGTGAAGTCTGGAGGGTGAATCAGAAGAAGCAGAAGAAGGAGAAGGAGAAGGTGAAGTCTGGAGGGTGAATCAGAAGAAGCAGAAGAAGGAGAAGGAGAAGGTGAAGTCTGGAGGGTGAATCAGAAGAAGTGGAAGAAGGAGAAGGAGAAGGTGAAGTCAGGAGGCTGAATCAGAAGAGGTAGAAGAAGGAGAAGGAGAAGCTGAAGTCTGGAGGGTGAATCAGAAGAAGTAGAAGAAGGAGAAGGAGAAGGTGAAGTCTGGAGGGTGAATCAGAAGAAGCAGAAGAAGGAGAAGGAGAAGGTGAAGTCTGGAGGACGAAGCAGAAGAAGCAGAAGAAGGAGAAGGAGATGGTGAAGTCTGGAGGGTGAATCAGAAGAAGCAGAAGAAGGAGAAGGAGAAGGTGAAGTCTGGAGGGTGAATCAGAAGAAGTAGAAGAAGGAGAAGGAGAAGGTGAAGTCAGGAGGGTGAATCAGAAGAAGTAGAAGAAGGAGAAGGGGAAGGTGAAGTCAGGAGGGTGAATCAGAAGAAGCAGAAGAAGGAGAAGTAGAAGGTGAAGTCTGGAGGGTGAATCAGAAGAAGCAGAAGAAGGAGAAGGAGAAGGTGAAGTCTGGAGGGTGAATCAGAAGAAGCAGAAGAAGGAGAAGGAGAAGGTGAAGTCTGGAGGGTGAAGCAGAAGAAGCAGAAGGAGGAGAAGGAGAAGGTGAAGTCTGGAGGGTGAATCAGAAGAAGCAGAAGAAGGAAAAGGAGAAGGTGAAGTCTGGAGGGTGAATCAGAAGAAGCAGAAGAAGGAGAAGGAGAAGGTGAAGTCTGAAGGGTGAATCAGAAGAAGTAGAAGAAGGAGAAGGAGAAGGTGAAGTCTGGAGGGTGAAGCAGAAGAAGCAGAAGAAGGAGAAGGAGAAGGTGAAGTCTGGAGGGTGAATCAGAAGAAGTAGAAGAAGGAGAAGGAGAAGGTGAAGTCAGGAGGGTGAACCAGAAGAAGTAGAAGAAGGAGAAGGAGAAGGTGAAGTCAGGAGGGTGAATCAGAAGAAGCAGAAGAAGGAGAAGGAGAAGGTGAAGTCTGGAGGGTGAATCAGAAGAAGCAGAAGAAGGAGAAGGAGAAGGTGAAGTCTGGAGGGTGAATCAGAAGAAGCAGAAGAAGGAGAAGGAGAAGGTGAAGTCAGGAGGGTGAATCAGAAGAAGCAGAAGAAGGAGAAGGAGAAGGTGAAGTGTGGAGGGAGAAGCAGAAGAAGTAGAAGAAGGAGAAGGGGAAGGTGAAGTCAGGAGGGTGAATCAGAAGAAGCAGAAGAAGGAGAAGGAGAAGGTGAAGTCTGGAGGGTGAATCAGAAGAAGCAGAAGAAGGAGAAGGAGAAGGTGAAGTCTGGAGGGTGAATCAGAAGAAGCAGAAGAAGGAGAAGGAGAAGGTGAAGTCTGGAGGGTGAAGCAGAAGAAGCAGAAGAAGGAGAAGGAGAAGCTGATGTCTGGATGGTGAATCAGAAGAAGCAGAAGAAGGAAAAGGAGAAGGTGAAGTCTGGAGGGTGAATCAGAAGAAGCAGAAGAAGGAGAAGGAGAAGGTGAAGCCTGAAGGGTGAATCAGAAGAAGTAGAAGAAGGAGAAGGAGAAGGTGAAGTCTGGAGGGTGAAGCAGAAGAAGCAGAAGAAGGAGAAGGAGAAGGTGAAGTCTGAAGGGTGAATCAGAAGAAGTAGAAGAAGGAGAAGGAGAAGGTGAAGTCAGGAGGGTGAATCAGAAGAAGCAGAAGAACGAGAAGGAGAAGGTGAAGTCTGGAGGGTGAATCAGAAGAAGCAGAAGAAGGAGAAGGAGAAGGTGAAGTCTGGAGGGTGAATCAGAAGAAGCAGAAGAAGGAGAAGGCGAAGGTGAAGTCGGGAGGGTGAATCAGAAGAAGTAGAAGAAAGAGAAGGAGAAGGTGAAGTCTGGAGGGAGAAGCAGAAGAAGCAGAAGAAGGAGAAGGAGAAGGTGAAGTCAGGAGGGTGAATCAGAAGAAGGAGAAGAAGGAGAAGGAGAAGGTGAAGTCTGGAGGGTGAAGCAGAAGAAGCAGAAGAAGGAGAAGGAAAAGGTGAAGTCTGGAGGGTGAATCAGAAGAGGTAGAAGAAGGAGAAGGAGAAGCTGAAGTCTGGAGGGTGAATCAGAAGAAGTAGAAGAAGGAGAAGGAGAAGGTGAAGTCTGGAGGGTGAATCAGAAGATGCAGAAGAAGGAGAAGGAGAAGGTGAAGTCTGGAGGGATAAGCAGAAGAAGCAGAAGAAGGAGAAGGAGAAGGTGAAGTCTGGAGGGTGAAGCAGAAGAAGCAGAAGAAGGAGAAGGAGAAGGTGAAGTCTGGAGGGTGAATCAGAAGAAGCAGAAGAAGGAGAAGGAGAAGGTGAAGTCTGGAGGGTGAATCAGAAGAAGTAGAAGAAGGAGAAGGAGAAGGTGAAGTCAGGAGGGTGAATCAGAAGAAGTAGAAGAAGGAGAAGGAGAAGGTGAAGTCAGGAGGGTGAATCAGAAGAAGCAGAAGAAGGAGAAGGAGAAGGTGAAGTCTGGAGGGTGAATCAGAAGAAGCAGAAGAAGGAGAAGGAGAAGGTGAAGTCTGGAGGGTGGATCAGAAGAAGCAGAAGAAGGAGAAGGAGAAGGTGAAGTCTGGAGGGTGAAGCAGAAGAAGCAGAAGAAGGAGAAGGAGAAGGTGAAGTCTGGAGGGTGAATCAGAAGAAGCAGAAGAAGGAAAAGGAGAAGGTGAAGTCTGGAGGGTGAATCAGAAGAAGCAGAAGGAGAACGTGAAGTCTGAAGGGTGAATCAGAAGAGGTAGAAGAAGGAGAAGGAGAAGGTGATGTCTGGAGGGTGAATCAGAAGAAGCAGAAGAAGGAGAAGGAGAAGGTGAAGTCTGGAGGGTGAATCAGAAGAAGTAGAAGAAGGAGAAGGAGAAGGAGAAGTCAGGAGGGTGAATCAGAAGAAGCAGAAGAAGGAGAAGGAGAAGGTGAAGTCAGGAGGGTGAATCAGAAGAAGCAGAAGAAGGAGAAGGAGAAGGTGAAGTCTGGAGGGTGAATCAGAAGAAGCAGAAGAAGGAGAAGGAGAAGGTGAAGTCTGGATCGTGAATCAGAAGAAGCAGAAGAAGGAGAAGGAGAAGGTGATGTCTGGAGGGTGAAGCAGAAGAAGCAGAAGAAGGAGAAGGAGAAGGTGAAGTCTGGAGGGTGAATCAGAAGAAGCAGAAGAAGGAAAAGGAGAAGGTGAAGTCTGGAGGGTGAATCAGAAGAAGCAGAAGAAGGAGAAGCAGAAGGTGAAGTCTGAAGGGTGAAGCAGAAGAAGCAGAAGAAGGAGAAGGAGGTGAAGACTGGAGTGTGAATCAGAAGAAGTAGAAGAAGGAGAAGGAGAAGGTGAAGTCTGGAGGGAGAAGCAGAAGAAGCAGAAGAAGGAGAAGGAGAAGGTGAAGTCTGGAGGGTGAAGCAGAAGAAGTCGAAGAAGGAGAAGGAGAAGTTGAAGTCTGGAGGGTGAATCAGAAGAAGTCAAAGAAGGAGAAGGAGAAGGTGAGGTCTGGAGGGTGAATCAGAAGAAGCAGAAGAAGGAGAAGGAGAAGGTGAAGTCAGGAGGGTGAAGAGAAGAAGCAGAAGAAGGAGAAGGAGAAGCTGAAGTCTGGAGGGTGAAACAGAAGAAGCAGAAGAAGGAGAAGGAGAAGGTGAATTCTGGAGGGTGAATCAGAAGAAGCAGAAGAAGGAGAAGGAGAAGGTGAAGTCTGGAGGGTGAATCAGAAGAAGCAGAAGAAGGAGAAGGAGAAGCTGAAGTCTGGAGGCTGAATCAGTAGAAGCAGAAGAAGGAGAAGGAGAAGGTGAAGTCTGGAGGGTGAAGCAGAAGAAGCAGAAGGAGGAGAAGGAGAAGGTGAAGTCTGGAGGGTGAATCAGAAGAAGCAGAAGAAGGAGAAGGAGAAGGTGAAGTCAGGAGGGTGAATCAGAAGAAGTAGAAGAAGGAGAAGGAGGAGGTGAAGTCTGGAGGGTGAATCAGAAGAAGCAGAAGAAGGAGAAGTAGAAGGTGAAGTCTGGAGGGTGAATCAGAAGAAGTAGAAGAGGGAGAAGGAGAAGGTGAAGTCTGGAGGGAGAAGCAGAAGAAGCAGAAGAAGGAGAAGGAGAAGGTGAAGTCAGGAGGGTGAATCAGAAGAAGTAGAAGAAGGAGAAGAAGAAGGTGAAGTCTGGAGAGTGAAGCAGAAGAAGCAGAAGGAGAAGGAGAAGGTGAAGTCTGGAGGGTGAATCAGAAGAAGTAGAAGAAGGAGAAGGAGAAGGTGAAGTCTGGAGGGAGAAGCAGAAGAAGCAAAAGAAGGAGAAGGAGAAGGTGAAGTCTGGACGGTGAAGCAGAAGAAGTAGAAGAAGGAGAAGGAGAAGGTGAAGTCAGGAGGGTGAATCAGAAGAAGCAGAAGAAGGAGAAGGAGAAGGTGAAGTCTGGAGGGTGAATCAGAAGAAGTAGAAGAAGGAGAAGGCGACGGTGAAGTCAGGAGGGTGAATCAGAAGAAGCAGAAGAAGGAGAAGGAGAAGGTGAAGTCTGGAGGGAGAAGCAGAAGAAGTAGAAGAAGGAGAAGGTGAAGTCAGGAGGGCGAATCAGAAGAAGCAGAAGAAGGAGAATGAGAAGGTGAAGTCTGGAGGGAGATGCAGAAGAAGCAGAAGAAGGAGAAGGAGAAGGTGAAGTCAGGAGGGTGAATCAGAAGAAGCAGAAGAAAGAGAAGGAGAAGGTGAAGTCTGAAGGGTGGAGGAGAAGAAGCAGAAGAAGGAGAAGGAGAAGTTGAAGTCTGGAGGGTGAATCAGAAGGAGTAGAAGAAGGAGAAGGAGAAGGTGAAGTCTGGAGGGTGAATCAGAAGAAGCAGAAGAAGGAGAAGGAGAAGGTGAAGTCTGGAGGGAGAAGCAGAAGAAGCAGAAGAAGGAGAAGGAGAAGGTGAAGTCTGGAGGGTGAAGCAGAAGAAGCAGAAGATGGAGAAGGAGAAGGTGAAGTCTGGACGGTGAATCAGAAGAAGCAGAAGAAGGAGAAGGAGAAGGTGAAGTCTGGAGGGTGAATCAGAAGAAGTAGAAGAAGGAGAAGGAGTAGGTGAAGTCAGGAGGGTGAATCAGAAGAAGTAGAAGAAGGAGAAGGAGTAGGTGAAGTCAGGAGGGTGGATCAGAAGAAGTAGAAGAAGGAGAAGGAGAAGGTGCAGTCTGAAGGGTGAATCAGAAGAAGTAGAAGAAGGAGAAGGAGAAGGTGATGTCTGGAGGGTGAAGCAGAAGAAGCAGAAGAAGGAGAAGGAGAAGGTGAAGTCTGGAGGGTGAAGCAGAAGAAGCAGAAGAAGGAGAAGGTGAAGTCTGAAGGGTGAATCAGAAGAAGTAGAAGAAGGAGAAGGAGAAGGTGAAGTCTGGAGGGTGAAGCAGAAGAAGCAGAAGAAGGAGAAGGAGAAGGTGAAGTCTGGAGGGTGAATCAGAAGAAGTAGAAGAAGGAGAAGGAGAAGGTGAAGTCAGGAGGGTGAACCAGAAGAAGTAGAAGAAGGAGAAGGAGAAGGTGAAGTCAGGAGGGGGAATCAGAAGAAGCAGAAGAAGGAGAAGGAGAAGGTGAAGTCTGGAGGGTGAATCAGAAGAAGCAGAAGAAGGAGAAGGAGAAGGTGAAGTCTGGAGGGTGAATCAGAAGAAGCAGAAGAAGGAGAAGGAGAAGGTGAAGTCTGGAGGTTGAATCAGAAGAAGCAGAAGAACGAGAAGGAGAAGGTGAAGTCTGGAGGGTGAATCAGAAGAAGCAGAAGAAGGAGAAGGCGAAGGTGAAGTCTGGAGGGTGAATCAGAAGAAGTAGAAGAAAGAGAAGTAGAAGGTGAAGTCTGGAGGGAGAAGCAGAAGAAGCAGAAGAAGCAGAAGGAGAAGGTGAAGTCAGGAGGGTGAATCAGAAGAAGTAGCAGAAGGAGAAGGAGAAGGTGAAGTCTGGAGGGTGAAGCAGAAGAAGCAGAAGAAGGAGAAGGAGAAGGTGAAGTCTGGAGGGTGAATCAGAAGAGGTAGAAGAAGGAGAAGGAGAAACTGAAGTCTGGAGGGTGAATCAGAAGAAGTAGAAGAAGGAGAAGGAGAAGGTGAAGTCTGGAGGGTGAATCAGAAGAAGCAGAAGAAGGAGAAGGAGAAGGTGAAGTCTGAAGGGATAAGCAGAAGAAGCAGAAGAAGGAGAAGGATAAGATGAAGTCTGGAGGGTGAAGCAGAAGAAGCAGAAGAAGGAGAAGGAGAAGGTGAAGTCTGGAGGGTAAATCAGAAGAAGTAGAAGAAGGAGAAGGAGAAGGTGAAGTCAGGAGGGTGAATCAGAAGAAGTAGAAGAAGGAGAAGGAGAAGGTGAAGTCAGGAGGGTGAATCAGAAGAAGCAGAAGAAGGAGAAGGAGAAGGTGAAGTCTGGAGGGTGAATCAGAAGAAGCAGAAGAAGGAGAAGGAGAAGGTGAAGTCTGGAGGGTGAATCAGAAGAAGCAGAAGAAGGAGAAGGAGAAGGTGAAGTCTGGAGGGTGAAGCAGAAGAAGCAGAAGAAGGAGAAGGAGAAGGTGAAGTCTGGAGGGTGAATCAGAAGAAGCAGAAGAAGGAAAAGGAGAAGGTGAAGTCTGGAGGGTGAATCAGAAGAAGCAGAAGAAGCAGAAGGAGAACGTGAAGTCTGAAGGGTGAATCAAGAAGTAGAAGAAGGAGAAGGAGAAGGTGAAGTCTGGAGGGTGAATCAGAAGAAGCAGAAGAAGGAGAAGGAGAAGGTGAAGTCTGGAGGGTGAATCAGAAGAAGCAGAAGAAGGAGAAGGAGAAGCTGAAGTCTGGAGGGTGAATCAGTAGAAGCAGAAGAAGGAGAAGGAGAAGGTGAAGTCTGGAGGGTGAAGCAGAAGAAGCAGAAGAAGGAGAAGGAGAAGGTGAAGTCTGGAGGGTGAATCAGAAGAAGCAGAAGAAGGAGAAGGAGAAGGTGAAGTCAGGAGGGTGAATCAGAAGAAGTAGAAGAAGGAGAAGGAGGAGGTGAAGTCTGGAGGGTGAATCAGAAGAAGCAGAAGAAGGAGAAGTAGAAGGTGAAGTCTGGAGGGTGAATCAGAAGAAGTAGAAGAGGGAGAAGGAGAAGGTGAAGTCTGGAGGGAGAAGCAGAAGAAGCAGAAGAAGGAGAAGCAGAAGGTGAAGTCAGGAGGGTGAATCAGAAGAAGTAGAAGAAGGAGAAGGAGAAGGTGAAGTCTGGAGGGAGAAGCCGAAGAAGCAGAAGAAGGAGAAGGAGAAGGTGAAGTCTGGACGGTGAATCAGAAGATGTAGAAGAAGGAGAAGGAGAAGGTGAAGTCTGGAGGGAGAAGCAGAAGAAGCAGAAGAAGGAGAAGGAGAAGGTGAAGTCTGGACGGTGAAGCAGAAGAAGTAGAAGAAGGAGAAGGAGAAGGTGAAGTCAGGAGGGTGAATCAGAAGAAGCAGAAGAAGGAGAAGGAGAAGGTGAAGTCTGGAGGGTGAATCAGAAGAAGTAGAAGAAGGAGAAGGCGACGGTGAAGTCAGGAGGGTGAATCAGAAGAAGCAGAAGAAGGAGAAGGAGAAGGTGAAGTCTGGAGGGAGAAGCAGAAGAAGTAGAAGAAGGAGAAGGTGAAGTCAGGAGGGCGAATCAGAAGAAGCAGAAGAAGGAGAATGAGAAGGTGAAGTCTGGAGGGAGAAGCAGAAGAAGCAGAAGAAGGAGAAGGAGAAGGTGAAGTCAGGAGGGTGAATCAGAAGAAGCAGACAAAGGAGAAGGAGAAGGTGAAGTCTGGAGGGTGGAGCAGAAGAAGCAGGAGAAGGAGAAGGAGAAGTTGACGTCTGGAGGGTGAATCAGAAGGAGTAGAAGAAGGAGAAGGAGAAGGTGAAGTCTGGAGGGTGAATCAGAAGAAGTAGAAGAAGGAGAAGGAGAAGGTGAAGTCTGGAGGGTGAATCAGAAGAAGCAGAAGAAGGAGAAGGAGAAGGTGAAGTCTGGAGGGAGAAGCAGAAGAAGCAGAAGAAGGAGAAGGAGAAGGTGAAGTCTGAAGGGTGAAGCAGAAGAAGCAGAAGATGGAGAAGGAGAAGGTGAAGTCTGGACGGTGAATCAGAAGAAGCAGAAGAAGGAGAAGGAGAAGGTGAAGTCTGGAGGGTGAATCAGACGAAGTAGAAGAAGGAGAAGGAGTAGGTGAAGTCAGGAGGGTGAATCAGAAGAAGTAGAAGAAGGAGAAGGAGAAGGTGAAGTCAGGAGGGTGAATCAGAAGAAGCAGAAGAAGGAGAAGGAGAAGGTGAAGTCTGGAGGGTGAATCAGAAGATGCAGAAGAAGGAGAAGGAGAAGGTGAAGTCTGGAGGGTGAATCAGAAGAAGCAGAAGAAGGAGAAGGAGAAGGTGAAGTCTGGAGGGTGAATCAGAAGAAGCAGAAGAAGGAGAAGGAGAAGGTGAAGTCTGGAGGGTGAATCAGAAGAAGTAGAAGAAGGAGAAGGAGAAGGTGAAGTCAGGAGGGTGAATCAGAAGAAGTAGAAGAAGGAGAAGGAGAAGGTGAGGTCTGGACGGTGAAGCAGAAGAAGCAGAAGGAGAAGGAGAAGGTGAAGTCTGGAGGGTGTATCAGAAGAAGTAGCAGAAGGAGAAGGAGAAGGTGAAGTCTGGAGGGAGAAGCAGAAGAAGCAGAAGAAGGAGAAGGGGAAGGTGAAGTCTGGAGGGTGAAGCAAAAGAAGTAGAAGAAGGAGAAGGAGAAGGTGAAGTCAGGAGGGTGAATCAGAAGAAGCAGAAGAAGGAGAAGGAGAAGGTGAAGTCTGGAGGGTGAATCAGAAGAAGTAGAAGAAGGAGAAGGCGAAGGTGAAGTCAGGAGGGTGAACCAGAAGAAGCAGAAGAAGGAGAAGGAGAAGGTGAAGTCTGGAGGGAGAAGCAGAAGAAGTAGAAGAAGGAGAAGGTTAAGTCAGGAGGGTGAATCAGAAGAAGCAGAAGAAGGAGAAGGAGAAGGTGAAGTCTGGAGGGAGAAGCAGAAGATGCAGAAGAAGGAGAAGGAGCAGGTGAAGTCAGGAGGGTAAATCAGAAGAAGTAGAAGAAGGAGAAGGAGAAGTTGAAGTCTGGAGGGTGAAGCAGAAAAAGGAGAAGAAGGAGAAGGAGAAGGTGAAGTCTGGAGGGTGAATCAGAAGGAATAGAAGAAGGAGAAGGAGAAGGTGAAGTCTGGAGGGTGAATCAGAAGAAGTAGAAGAAGGAGAAGGAGAAGGTGAAGTCTGGAGGGTGAATCAGAAGAAGCAGAAGAAGGAGAACGAGAAGGTGAAGTCTGGATGGAGAAGCAGAAGAAGCAGAAGAAGGAGAAGGAGAAGGTGAAGTCTGGAGGGTGAAGCAGAAGAAGCAGAAGATGGAGAAGGAGAAGTTGAAGTCTGGAGGGTGAATCAGAAGAAGCAGAAGAAGGAGAAGGAGAAGGTGAAGTCTGGAGGGTGAATCAGAAGAAGTAGAAGAAGGAGAAGGAGAAGGTGAAGTCAGGAGGGTGAATCAGAAGAAGTAGACGAAGGAGAAGGAGAAGGTGAAGTCAGGAGGGTGAATCAGAAGAAGCAGAAGAAGGAGAAGGAGAAGGTGAAGTCTAGAGGGTGAATCAGAAGAAGCAGAAGAAGGAGAAGGAGAAGGTGAAGTCTGGAGGGTGAATCAGAAGAAGCAGAAGAAAGAGAAGGAGAAGGTGAAGTCTGGAGGGTGAAGCAGAAGAAGCAGAAGAAGGAGAAGGAGAAGGTGAAGTCTGGAGGGTGTATCAGAAGAAGCAGAAGAAGGAGAAGGAGAAGGTGAAGTCTGGAGGGTGAATCAGAAGAAGCAGAAGAAGGAGAAGGAGAAGGTGAAGTCTGGAGGGTGAATCAGAAGAAGCAGAAGAAGGAGAAGGAGAAGGTGAAGTCTGGAGGGTGAAGCAGAAGAAGCACAAGAAGGAGAAGGAGAAGGTGAAGTCTGGAGGGTGAATCAGAAGAAGCAAAAGAAGGAGAAGGAGAAGGTGAAGTCTGGAGGGTGAATCAGAAGAAGTAGAAGAAGGAGAAGGAGAAGGTGAAGTCTGGGGGGTGAATGAGAAGAAGTAGAAGAAGGAGAAGGAGAAGGTGAAGTCAGGAGGTTGAAGCAGAAGAAGCAGAAGAAGGAGAAGGAGAAGGGGAAGTCTGGAGGCTAAATGAGAAGAAGCAGAAGAAGGAGAAGAAGAAGGTGAGGTCTGGAGGGTGAATCAGAAGAAGTAGAAGAAGGAGAAGGAGAAGGTGAAGTCTGGAGGGTGAATGAGAAGAAGTAGAAGAAGGAGAAGGAGAAGGTGAAGTCAGGAGGGTGAATCAGAAGAAGCAGAAGAAGGAGAAGGAGAAGGTGAAGTCTGGAGGGTGAATCAGAAGAAGCAGAAGAAGGAGAAGGAGAAGGTGAAGTCTGGAGGGTGAAGGAGAAGGTGAAGTCAGGAGGGAGAAGCAGAAGAAGCAGAAGAAGGAGAAGGAGAAGGTGAAGTCTGGAGGGTGAAGCAGAAGAAGCAGAAGAAGGAGATGGAGAAGTTGAAGTCAGGAGGGTGAATCAGAAGAAGCAGAAGAAGGAGAAGGAGATGGTGAAGTCTGGAGGGTGAATCAGAAGAAGCAGAAGAAGGAGAAGGAGAAGGTGAAGTCTGGAGGGTGAAGCAGAAGAAGCAGAAGAAGGAGAAGGAGAAGGTGAAGTCTGGAGGGTGAAGCAGAAGAAGCAGAAGAAGGAGATGGAGAAGGTGAAGTCAGGAGGGTGAAGCAGAAGAAGTAGTAGAAGGAGAAGGAGAAGGTGAAGTCTGGAGGGTGAATCAGAAGAAGCAGAAGAAGGAGAAGGAGAAGGTGAAATCAGGAGGGCGAAGCAGAAGAAGCAGAAGAAGGAGAAGGAGAAGATGAAGTCTGGAGGGTGAATCAGAAGAAGCAGAAGAAGGAGAAGGAGAAGGTTAAGTCAGGAGGGTGAATCAGAAGAAGCAGAAGAAGGAGAAGGAGAAGGTGAAGTCTGGAGGGAGAAGCAGAAGATGCAGAAGAAGGAGAAGGAGAAGGTGAAGTCAGGAGGGTAAATCAGAAGAAGTAGAAGAAGGAGAAGGAGAAGTTGAAGTCTGGAGGGTGAAGCAGAAAAAGGAGAAGAAGGAGAAGGAGAAGGTGAAGTCTGGAGGGTGAATCAGAAGGAATAGAAGAAGGAGAAGGAGAAGGTGAAGTCTGGAGGGTGAATCAGAAGAAGTAGAAGAAGGAGAAGGAGAAGGTGAAGTCTGGAGGGTGAATCAGAAGAAGCAGAAGAAGGAGAACGAGAAGGTGAAGTCTGGATGGAGAAGCAGAAGAAGCAGAAGAAGGAGAAGGAGAAGGTGAAGTCTGGAGGGTGAAGCAGAAGAAGCAGAAGATGGAGAAAGAGAAGTTGAAGTCTGGAGGGTGAATCAGAAGAAGCAGAAGAAGGAGAAGGAGAAGGTGAAGTCTGGAGGGTGAATCAGAAGAAGTAGAAGAAGGAGAAGGAGAAGGTGAAGTCAGGAGGGTGAATCAGAAGAAGTAGACGAAGGAGAAGGAGAAGGTGAAGTCAGGAGGGTGAATCAGAAGAAGCAGAAGAAGGAGAAGGAGAAGGTGAAGTCTAGAGGGTGAATCAGAAGAAGCAGAAGAAGGAGAAGGAGAAGGTGAAGTCTGGAGGGTGAATCAGAAGAAGCAGAAGAAGGAGAAGGAGAAGGTGAAGTCTGGAGGGTGAAGCAGAAGAAGCAGAAGAAGGAGAAGGAGAAGGTGAAGTCTGGAGGGTGTATCAGAAGAAGCAGAAGAAGGAGAAGGAGAAGGTGAAGTCTGGAGGGTGAATCAGAAGAAGCAGAAGAAGGAGAAGGAGAAGGTGAAGTCTGGAGGGTGAATCAGAAGAAGCAGAAGAAGGAGAAGGAGAAGGTGAAGTCTGGAGGGTGAAGCAGAAGTAGCACAAGAAGGAGAAGGAGAAGGTGAAGTCTGGAGGGTGAATCAGAAGAAGCAAAAGAAGGAGAAGGAGAAGGTGAAGTCTGGAGGGTGAATCAGAAGAAGTAGAAGAAGGAGAAGGAGAAGGTGAAGTCTGGAGGGTGAATGAGAAGAAGTAGAAGAAGGAGAAGGAGAAGGTGAAGTCAGGAGGTTGAAGCAGAAGAAGCAGAAGAAGGAGAAGGAGAAGGGGAAGTCTGGAGGCTAAATGAGAAGAAGCAGAAGAAGGAGAAGAAGAAGGTGAGGTCTGGAGGGTGAATCAGAAGAAGTAGAAGAAGGAGAAGGAGAAGGTGAAGTCTGGAGGGTGAATGAGAAGAAGTAGAAGAAGGAGAAGGAGAAGGTGAAGTCAGGAGGGTGAATCAGAAGAAGCAGAAGAAGGAGAAGGAGAAGGTGAAGTCTGGAGGGTGAATCAGAAGAAGCAGAAGAAGGAGAAGGAGAAGGTGAAGTCTGGAGGGTGAAGGAGAAGGTGAAGTCAGGAGGGAGAAGCAGAAGAAGCAGAAGAAGGAGAAGGAGAAGGTGAAGTCTGGAGGGTGAAGCAGAAGAAGCAGAAGAAGGAGATGGAGAAGTTGAAGTCAGGAGGGTGAATCAGAAGAAGCAGAAGAAGGAGAAGGAGATGGTGAAGTCTGGAGGGTGAATCAGAAGAAGCAGAAGAAGGAGAAGGAGAAGGTGAAGTCTGGAGGGTGAAGCAGAAGAAGCAGAAGAAGGAGAAGGAGAAGGTGAAGTCTGGAGGGTGAAGCAGAAGAAGGAGATGGAGAAGGTGAAGTCAGGAGGGTGAAGCAGAAGAAGTAGTAGAAGGAGAAGGAGAAGGTGAAGTCTGGAGGGTGAATCAGAAGAAGCAGAAGAAGGAGAAGGAGAAGGTGAAATCAGGAGGGCGAAGCAGAAGAAGCAGAAGAAGGAGAAGGAGAAGATGAAGTCTGGAGGGTGAATCAGAAGAAGCAGAAGAAGGAGAAGGAGAAGGTGAAGTATGGAGGGTGAATCAGAAGAAGTAGAAGCAGGAGAAGGAGCAGATGAAGTCTGGAGGGTGAATCAGAAGAAGCAGAAGAAGGAGAAGGAGAAGGTGAAGTCTGGAGGGTGAATCAGAAGAAGCAGAAGAAGGAGAAGGAGAAGGTGAAGTCTGGAGGGAGAAGCAGAAGAAGCAGAAGAAGGAGAAGGAGAAGGTGAAGTCTGGAGGGTGAAGCAGAAGAAGCAGAAGATGGAGAAGGAGAAGGTGAAGTCTGGACGGTGAATCAGAAGAAGCAGAAGAAGGAGAAGGAGAAGGTGAAGTCTGGAGGGTGAATCAGAAGAAGTAGAAGAAGGAGAAGGAGTAGGTGAAGTCAGGAGGGTGAATCAGAAGAAGTAGAAGAAGGAGAAGGAGAAGGTGAAGTCAGGAGGGTGAATCAGAAGAAGCAGAAGAAGGAGAAGGAGAAGGAGAAGTCTGGAGTGTGAATCAGAAGATGCAGAAGAAGGAGAAGGAGAAGGTGAAGTCTGGAGGGTGAATCAGAAGAAGCAGAAGAAGAAGAAGGAGAAGGTGAAGTCTGGAGGGTGAATCAGAAGAAGCAGAAGAAGGAGAAGGAGAAGGTGAAGTCTGGAGGGTGAATCAGAAGAAGCAGAAGAAGGAGAAGTAGAAGGTGAAGTCTGGAGGGTGAAACAGAAGAAGCAGAAGAAGTAGAAGGAGAAGGTGAAGTCTGGAGGGTGAATCAGAAGAAGCAGAAGAAGGAGAAGGAGAAGGTTAAGTCTGGAGGGTGAAGCAGAAGAAGTAGAAGAAGGAGAAGGAGAAGGTGAAGTCAGGAGGGTGAATCAGAAGAAGTAGAAGAAGGAGAAGGAGAAGGTGAAGTCTGGACGGTGAAGCAGAAGAAGCAGAAGGAGAAGGAGAAGGTGAAGTCTGGAGGGTGTATCAGAAGAAGTAGCAGAAGGAGAAGGAGAAGGTGAAGTCTGGAGGGAGAAGCAGAAGAAGCAGAAGAAGGAGAAGGGGAAGGTGAAGTCTAGAGGGTGAAGCAAAAGAAGTAGAAGAAGGAGAAGGAGAAGGTGAAGTCAGGAGGGTGAATCAGAAGAAGCAGAAGAAGGAGAAGGAGAAGGTGAAGTCTGGAGGGTGAATCAGAAGAAGTAGAAGAAGGAGAAGGCGAAGGTGAAGTCAGGAGGGTGAACCAGAAGAAGCAGAAGAAGGAGAAGGAGAAGGTGAAGTCTGGAGGGAGAAGCAGAAGAAGTAGAAGAAGGAGAAGGTTAAGTCAGGAGGGTGAATCAGAAGAAGCAGAAGAAGGAGAAGGAGAAGGTGAAGTCTGGAGGGAGAAGCAGAAGATGCAGAAGAAGGAGAAGGAGAAGGTGAAGTCAGGAGGGTAAATCAGAAGAAGTAGAAGAAGGAGAAGGAGAAGTTGAAGTCTGGACGGTGAAGCAGAAAAAGGAGAAGAAGGAGAAGGAGAAGGTGAAGTCTGGAGGGTGAATCAGAAGGAATAGAAGAAGGAGAAGGAGAAGGTGAAGTCTGGAGGGTGAATCAGAAGAAGTAGAAGAAGGAGAAGGAGAAGGTGAAGTCTGGAGGGTGAATCAGAAGAAGCAGAAGAAGGAGAACGAGAAGGTGAAGTCTGGATGGAGAAGCAGAAGAAGCAGAAGAAGGAGAAGGAGAAGGTGAAGTCTGGAGGGTGAAGCAGAAGAAGCAGAAGATGGAGAAGGAGAAGTTGAAGTCTGGAGGGTGAATCAGAAGAAGCAGAAGAAGGAGAAGGAGAAGGTGAAGTCTGGAGGGTGAATCAGAAGAAGTAGAAGAAGGAGAAGGAGAAGGTGAAGTCAGGAGGGTGAATCAGAAGAAGTAGACGAAGGAGAAGGAGAAGGTGAAGTCAGGAGGGTGAATCAGAAGAAGCAGAAGAAGGAGAAGGAGAAGGTGAAGTCTAGAGGGTGAATCAGAAGAAGCAGAAGAAGGAGAAGGAGAAGGTGAAGTCTGGAGGGTGAATCAGAAGAAGCAGAAGAAGGAGAAGGAGAAGGTGAAGTCTGGAGGGTGAAGCAGAAGAAGCAGAAGAAGGAGAAGGAGAAGGTGAAGTCTGGAGGGTGTATCAGAAGAAGCAGAAGAAGGAGAAGGAGAAGGTGAAGTCTGGAGGGTGAATCAGAAGAAGCAGAAGAAGGAGAAGGAGAAGGTGAAGTCTGGAGGGTGAATCAGAAGAAGCAGAAGAAGGAGAAGGAGAAGGTGAAGTCTGGAGGGTGAAGCAGAAGAAGGAAAAGAAGGAGAAGGAGAAGGTGATGTCTGGAGGGTGAATCAGAAGAAGCAAAAGAAGGAGAAGGAGAAGGTGAAGTCTGGAGGGTGAATCAGCAGAAGTAGAAGAAGGAGAAGGAGAAGGTGAAGTCTGGAGGGTGAATGAGAAGAAGTAGAAGAAGGAGAAGGAGAAGGTGAAGTCAGGAGGTTGAAGCAGAAGAAGCAGAAGAAGGAGAAGGAGAAGGGGAAGTCTGGAGGCTAAATGAGAAGAAGCAGAAGAAGGAGAAGAAGAAGGTGAGGTCTGGAGGGTGAATCAGAAGAAGTAGAAGAAGGAGAAGGAGAAGGTGAAGTCTGGAGGGTGAATGAGAAGAAGTAGAAGAAGGAGAAGGAGAAGGTGAAGTCAGGAGGGTGAATCAGAAGAAGCAGAAGAAGGAGAAGGAGAAGGTGAAGTCTGGAGGGTGAATCAGAAGAAGCAGAAGAAGGAGAAGGAGAAGGTGAAGTCTGGAGGGTGAAGGAGAAGGTGAAGTCAGGAGGGAGAAGCAGAAGAAGCAGAAGAAGGAGAAGGAGAAGGTGAAGTCTGGAGGGTGAAGCAGAAGAAGCAGAAGAAGGAGATGGAGAAGTTGAAGTCAGGAGGGTGAATCAGAAGAAGCAGAAGAAGGAGAAGGAGATGGTGAAGTCTGGAGGGTGAATCAGAAGAAGCAGAAGAAGGAGAAGGAGAAGGTGAAGTCTGGAGGGTAAAGCAGAAGAAGCAGAAGAAGGAGAAGGAGAAGGTGAAGTCTGGAGGGTGAAGCAGAAGAAGCAGAAGAAGGAGATGGAGAAGGTGAAGTCAGGAGGGTGAAGCAGAAGAAGTAGTAGAAGGAGAAGGAGAAGGTGAAGTCTGGAGGGTGAATCAGAAGAAGCAGAAGAAGGAGAAGGAGAAGGTGAAATCAGGAGGGCGAAGCAGAAGAAGCAGAAGAAGGAGAAGGAGAAGATGAAGTCTGGAGGGTGAATCAGAAGAAGCAGAAGAAGGAGAAGGAGAAGGTGAAGTCTGGAGGGTGAATCAGAAGAAGTAGAAGCAGGAGAAGGAGCAGATGAAGTCTGGAGGGTGAATCAGAAGAAGCAGAAGAAGGGGAAGGAGAAGGTGAAGTCTGGAGGGTGAATCAGGAGAAGTAGAAGAAGGAGAAGGAGAAGGTGAAGTCTGGAGTGAGAAGCGAAGAAGCAGAGGAAGGAGAAGGAGAAGGTGAAGTCAGGATGGTGAATCAGAAGAAGTAGATGAAGGAGAAGGAGAAGGTGAAGTCTGGAGGGTGAAGCAGAGGAAGCAGAAGAAGGAGAAGCAGAAGGTGAAGTCTGGAGGGTGAATCAGAAGAAGTAGAAGAAGGAGAAGGAGAAGGTGAAGTCAGGAGGGAGAAGCAGAAGAAGCAGAAGAAGGAGAAGGAGAAGGTGAAGTCTGGAGGGTGAAGCAGAAGAAGTAGAAGAAGGAGAAGGAGAAGGTGAAGTCTGCAGGGTGAATCAGAAGAAGAAGAAGGAGAAGGGGAAGGTGAAGTCTGGAGGGTGAATCAGAAGAAGCAGAAGAAGGAGATGGAGAAGGTGAAGTCAGGAGGGTGAAGCAGAAGAAGCAGAAGAAGGAGAAGGAGAAGGTGAAGTCTGGAGGGTGAATCAGAAGAAGCAGAAGAAGGAGAAGGAGAAGGTGAAGTCTGGAGGGTGAATCAGAAGAAGCAGAAGAAGGAGAAGGAGAAGGTGAAGTCTGGAGGGTGAATCAGAAGAAGCAGAAAAAGGAGAAGGAGAAGCTGAAGTCTGGAGGGTGAATCAGTAGAAGCAGAAGAAGGAGAAGGAGAAGGTGAAGTCTGGAGGGCTAAGCAGAAGAAGCAGAAGAAGGAGAAGGAGAAGGTGAAGTCTGGAGGGTGAATCAGAAGAAGCAGAAGGAGAAGGAGAAGTTGAAGTCAGGAGGGTGAATCAGAAGAAGTAGAAGAAGGAGAAGGAGAAGGTGAAGTCTGGAGGGTGAATCAGAACAAGCAGAAGAAGGAGAAGGAGAAGGTGAAGTCTGGAGGGAGAAGCAGAAGAAGCAGAAGAAGGAGAAGGAGAAGGTGAAGTCAGGAGGGTGAATCAGAAGAAGTAGAAGAAGGAGAAGGAGAAGGTGAAGTCTGGAGGGGGAAGCAGAAGAAGCAGAAGAAGGAGAAGGAGAAGGTGAAGTCTGGAGGGTGTATCAGAAGAAGTAGAACAAGGAGAAGGAGAAGGTGAAGTCTGGAGGGAGAAGCAGAAGAAGCAGAAGAAGGAGAAGGAGAAGGTGAAGTCTGGAGGGTGAAGCAGAAGAAGCAGAAGAAGGAGAAGGAGAAGGTGAAGTCTGGAGGGAGAAGCAGAAGAAGTAGAAGAAGGAGAAGGTGAAGTCAGGAGGGCGAATCAGAAGAAGCAGAAGAAGGAGAATGAGAAGGTGAAGTCTGGAGGGAGAAGCAGAAGAAGCAGAAGAAGGAGAAGGAGAAGGTGAAGTCAGGAGTGTGAATCAGAAGAAGCAGAAGAAGGAGAAGGAGAAGGTGAAGTCTGGAGGGTGGAGCAGAAGAAGCAGAAGAAGGAGAAGGAGAAGTTGAAGTCTGGAGGGTGAATCAGAAGGAGTAGAAGAAGGAGAAGGAGAAGGTGAAGTCTGGAGGGTGAATCAGAAGAAGTAGAAGAAGGAGAAGGAGAAGGTGAAGTCTGGAGGGTGAATCAGAAGAAGCAGAAGAAGGAGAAGGAGAAGGTGAAGTCTGGAGGGAGAAGCAGAAGAAGCAGAAGAAGGAGAAGGAGAAGGTGAAGTCTGGAGGGTGAAGCAGAAGAAGCAGAAGATGGAGAAGGAGAAGGTGAAGTCTGGACGGTGAATCAGAAGAAGCAGAAGAAGGAGAAGGAGAAGGTGAAGTCTGGAGGGTGAATCAGAAGAAGTAGAAGAAGGAGAAGGAGTAGGTGAAGTCAGGAGGGTGAATCAGAAGAAGTAGAAGAAGGAGAAGGAGAAGGTGAAGTCAGGAGGGTGAATCAGAAGAAGCAGAAGAAGGAGAAGGAGAAGGTGAAGTCTGGAGGGTGAATCAGAAGATGCAGAAGAAGGAGAAGGAGAAGGTGAAGTCTGGAGGGTGAATCAGAAGAAGCAGAAGAAGGAGAAGGAGAAGGTGAAGTCTGGAGGGTGAATCAGAAGAAGCAGAAGAAGGAGAAGAAGAAGGTGAAGTCTGGAGGGTGAATCAGAAGAAGCAGAAGAAGGAGAAGGAGAAGGTGAAGTCTGGAGGGTGAAACAGAAGAAGCAGAAGAAGGAGAAGGAGAAGGTGAAGTCTGGAGGGTGAATCAGAAGAAGCAGAAGAAGGAGAAGGAGAAGGTGAAGTCTGGAGGGTGAAGCAGAAGAAGCAGAAGAAGGAGAAGGAGAAGGTGAAGTCAGGAGGGTGAATCAGAAGAAGTAGAAGAAGGAGAAGGAGAAGGTGAAGTCTGGACGGTGAAGCAGAAGAAGCAGAAGGAGAAGGAGAAGGTGGAGTCTGGAGGGCGAATCAGAAGAAGTAGCAGAAGGAGAAGGAGAAGGTGAAGTCTGGAGGGAGAAGCAGAAGAAGCAGAAGAAGGAGAAGGGGAAGGTGAAGTCTGGAGGGTGAAGCAAAAGAAGTAGAAGAAGGAGAAGGAGAAGGTGAAGTCAGGAGGGTGAATCAGAAGAAGCAGAAGAAGGAGAAGGAGAAGGTGAAGTCTGGAGGGTGAATCAGAAGAAGTAGAAGAAGGAGAAGGCGAAGGTGAAGTCAGGAGGGTGAACCAGAAGAAGCAGAAGAAGGAGAAGGAGAAGGTGAAGTCTGGAGGGAGAAGCAGAAGAAGTAGAAGAAGGAGAAGGTTAAGTCAGGAGGGTGAATCAGAAGAAGCAGAAGAAGGAGAAGGAGAAGGTGAAGTCTGGAGGGAGAAGCAGAAGATGCAGAAGAAGGAGAAGGAGAAGGTGAAGTCAGGAGGGTAAATCAGAAGAAGTAGAAGAAGGAGAAGGAGAAGGTGAAGTCTGGAGGGTGAAGCAGAAAAAGGAGAAGAAGGAGAAGGAGAAGGTGAAGTCTGGAGGGTGAATCAGAAGGAATAGAAGAAGGAGAAGGAGAAGGTGAAGTCTGGAGGGTGAATCAGAAGAAGTAGAAGAAGGAGAAGGAGAAGGTGAAGTCTGGAGGGTGAATCAGAAGAAGCAGAAGAAGGAGAACGAGAAGGTGAAGTCTGGATGGAGAAGCAGAAGAAGCAGAAGAAGGAGAATGAGAAGGTGAAGTCTGGAGGGAGAAGCAGAAGAAGCAGAAGAAGGAGAAGGAGAAGGTGAAGTCAGGAGGGTGAATCAGAAGAAGCAGAAGAAGGAGAAGGAGAAGGTGAAGTCTGGAGGGTGGAGCAGAAGAAGCAGAAGAAGGAGAAGGAGAAGTTGAAGTCTGGAGGGTGAATCAGAAGGAGTAGAAGAAGGAGAAGGAGAAGGTGAAGTCTGGAGGGTGAATCAGAAGAAGTAGAAGAAGGAGAAGGAGAAGGTGAAGTCTGGAGGGTGAATCAGAAGAAGCAGAAGAAGGAGAAGGAGAAGGTGAAGTCTGGAGGGAGAAGCAGAAGAAGCAGAAGAAGGAGAAGGAGAAGGTGAAGTCTGGAGGGTGAAGCAGAAGAAGCAGAAGATGGAGAAGGAGAAGGTGAAGTCTGGACGGTGAATCAGAAGAAGCAGAAGAAGGAGAAGGAGAAGGTGAAGTCTGGAGGGTGAATCAGAAGAAGTAGAAGAAGGAGAAGGAGTAGGTGAAGTCAGGAGGGTGAATCAGAAGAAGTAGAAGAAGGAGAAGGAGAAGGTGAAGTCAGGAGGGTGAATCAGAAGAAGCAGAAGAAGGAGAAGGAGAAGGTGAAGTCTGGAGGGTGAATCAGAAGATGCAGAAGAAGGAGAAGGAGAAGGTGAAGTCTGGAGGGTGAATCAGAAGAAGCAGAAGAAGGAGAAGGAGAAGGTGAAGTCTGGAGGGTGAATCAGAAGAAGCAGAAGAAGGAGAAGGAGAAGGTGAAGTCTGGAGGGTGAATCAGAAGAAGCAGAAGAAGGAGAAGGAGAAGGTGAAGTCTGGAGGGTGAAACAGAAGAATCAGAAGAAGGAGAAGGAGAAGGTGAAGTCTGGAGGGTGAATCAGAAGAAGCAGAAGAAGGAGAAGGAGAAGGTGAAGTCTGGAGGGTGAAGCAGAAGAAGCAGAAGAAGGAGAAGGAGAAGGTGAAGTCAGGAGGGTGAATCAGAAGAAGTAGAAGAAGGAGAAGGAGAAGGTGAAGTCTGGACGGTGAAGCAGAAGAAGCAGAAGGAGAAGGAGAAGGTGGAGTCTGGAGGGCGAATCAGAAGAAGTAGCAGAAGGAGAAGGAGAAGGTGAAGTCTGGAGGGAGAAGCAGAAGAAGCAGAAGAAGGAGAAGGGGAAGGTGAAGTCTGGAGGGTGAAGCAAAAGAAGTAGAAGAAGGAGAAGGAGAAGGTGAAGTCAGGAGGGTGAATCAGAAGAAGCAGAAGAAGGAGAAGGAGAAGGTGAAGTCTGGAGGGTGAATCAGAAGAAGTAGAAGAAGGAGAAGGCGAAGGTGAAGTCAGGAGGGTGAACCAGAAGAAGCAGAAGAAGGAGAAGGAGAAGGTGAAGTCTGGAGGGAGAAGCAGAAGAAGTAGAAGAAGGAGAAGGTTAAGTCAGGAGGGTGAATCAGAAGAAGCAGAAGAAGGAGAAGGAGAAGGTGAAGTCTGGAGGGAGAAGCAGAAGATGCAGAAGAAGGAGAAGGAGAAGGTGAAGTCAGGAGGGTAAATCAGAAGAAGTAGAAGAAGGAGAAGGAGAAGGTGAAGTCTGGAGGGTGAAGCAGAAAAAGGAGAAGAAGGAGAAGGAGAAGGTGAAGTCTGGAGGGTGAATCAGAAGGAATAGAAGAAGGAGAAGGAGAAGGTGAAGTCTGGAGGGTGTATCAGAAGAAGTAGAAGAAGGAGAAGGAGAAGGTGAAGTCTGGAGGGTGAATCAGAAGAAGCAGAAGAAGGAGAACGAGTAGGTGAAGTCTGGATGGAGAAGCAGAAGAAGCAGAAGAAGGAGAAGGAGAAGGTGAAGTCTGGAGGGTGAAGCAGAAGAAGCAGAAGATGGAGAAGGAGAAGTTGAAGTCTGGAGGGTGAATCAGAAGAAGCAGAAGAAGGAGAAGGAGAAGGTGAAGTCTGGAGGGTGAATCAGAAGAAGTAGAAGAAGGAGAAGGAGAAGGTGATGTCAGGAGGGTGAATCAGAAGAAGTAGACGAAGGAAAAGGAGAAGGTGAAGTCAGGAGGGTGAATCAGAAGAAGCAGAAGAAGGAGAAGGAGAAGGTGAAGTCTAGAGGGTGAATCAGAAGAAGCAGAAGAAGGAGAAGGAGAAGGTGAAGTCTGGAGGGTGAATCAGAAGAAGCAGAAGAAGGAGAAGGAGAAGGTGAAGTCTGGAGGGTGAAGCAGAAGAAGCAGAAGAAGGAGAAGGAGACGGTGAAGTCTGGAGGGTGAATCAGAAGAAGCAGAAGAAGGAGAAGGAGAAGGTGAAGTCTGGAGGGTGAATCAGAAGAAGCAGAAGAAGGAGAAGGAGAAGGTGAAGTCTGGAGGGTGAATCAGAAGAAGCAGAAGAAGGAGAAGGAGAAGGTGAAGTCTGGAGGGTGAAGCAGAAGAAGCACAAGAAGGAGAAGGAGAAGGTGAAGTCTGGAGGGTGAATCAGAAGAAGCAAAAGAAGGAGAAGGAGAAGGTGAAGTCTGGAGGGTGAATCAGAAGAAGTAGAAGAAGGAGAAGGAGAAGGTGAAGTCTGCAGGGTGAATGAGAAGAAGTAGAAGAAGGAGAAGGAGAAGGTGAAGTCAGGAGGTTGAAGCAGAAGAAGCAGAAGAAGGAGAAGGAGAAGGGGAAGTCTGGAGGCTAAATGAGAAGAAGCAGAAGAAGGAGAAGGAGAAGGTGAGGTCTGGAGGGTGAATCAGAAGAAGTAGAAGAAGGAGAAGGAGAAGGTGAAGTCTGGAGGGTGAATGAGAAGAGTAGAAGAAGGAGAAGGAGAAGGTGAAGTCAGGAGGGTGAATCAGAAGAAGCAGAAGAAGGAGAAGGAGAAGGTGAAGTCTGGAGGGTGAATCAGAAGAAGCAGAAGAAGGAGAAGGAGAAGGTGAAGTCTGGAGGGTGAAGGAGAAGGTGAAGTCAGGAGGGAGAAGCAGAAGAAGCAGAAGAAGGAGAAGGAGAAGGTGAAGTCTGGAGGGTGAAGCAGAAGAAGCAGAAGAAGGAGATGGAGAAGTTGAAGTCAGGAGGGTGAATCAGAAGAAGCAGAAGGAGGAGAAGGAGATGGTGAAGTCTGGAGGGTGAATCAGAAGAAGCAGAAGAAGGAGAAGGAGAAGGTGAAGTCTGGAGGGTGAAGGAGAAGGTGAAGTCAGGAGGGTGAAGCAGAAGAAGCAGAAGAAGGAGAAGGAGAAGGTGAAGTCTGGAGGGTGAAGCAGAAGAAGCAGAAGAAGGAGATGGAGAAGGTGAAGTCAGGAGGGTGAAGCAGAAGAAGTATTAGAAGGAGAAGGAGAAGGTGAAGTCTGGAGGGTGAATCAGAAGAAGCAGAAGAAGGAGAAGGAGAAGGTGAAATCAGGAGGGCGAAGCAGAAGAAGCAGAAGAAGGAGAAGGAGAAGATGAAGTCTGGAGGGTGAATCAGAAGAAGCAGAAGAAGGAGAAGGAGAAGGTGAAGTCTGGAGGGTGAATCAGAAGAAGTAGAAGCAGGAGAAGGAGCAGATGAAGTCTGGAGGGTGAATCAGAAGAAGCAGAAGAAGGAGAAGGAGAAGGTGAAGTCTGGAGGGTGAATCAGGAGAAGTAGAAGAAGGAGAAGGAGAAGGTGAAGTCTGGAGTGAGAAGCGAAGAAGCAGAGGAAGGAGAAGGAGAAGGTGAAGTCAGGATGGTGAATCAGAAGAAGTAGATGAAGGAGAAGGAGAAGGTGAAGTCTGGAGGGTGAAGCAGAGGAAGCAGAAGAAGGAGAAGCAGAAGGTGAAGTCTGGAGGGTGAATCAGAAGAAGTAGAAGAAGGAGAAGGAGAAGGTGAAGTCAGGAGGGATAAGCAGAAGAAGCAGAAGAAGGAGAAGGAGAAGGTGAAGTCTGGAGGGTGAATCAGAAGAAGTAGAAGAAGGAGAAGGAAAAGTTGAAGGCTGGAGGGTGAAGCAGAAGAAGCAGAAGAAGGAGAAGGAGAAGGTGAAGTCTGGAGGGTGAATCTGAAGAAGTAGAAGAAGGAGAAGGAGAAGCTGAAGTCTGGAGGGTGAATCAGAAGAAGTAGAAGAAGAAGAAGGAGAAGGTGAAGTCTGGAGGGTGCATCAGAAGAAGCAGAAGAAGGAGAAGGAGAAGGTGAAGCCTTTAGGGAGAAGCAGAAGAAGCAGAAGAAGGAGAAGGAGAAGGTGAAGTCTGGAGGGTGAAGCAGAAGAAGCAGAAGAAGGGGAAGGAGAAGGTGCAGTCTGGAGGGTGTATCAGAAGAAGCAGAGGAAGGAGAAGGAGAAGGTGAAGTCTGGAGGGTGAATCAGAAGAAGTAGAAGAAGGAGAAGGAGAAGGTGAAGTCAGGAGGGTGAATCAGAAGAAGTAGAAGAAGGAGAAGGAGATGGTGATGTCAGGAGGGTGAATCAGAAGAAGCAGAAGAAGGAGAAGGAGAAGGTGAAGTCTGGAGGGTGAATCAGAAGAAGCAGAAGAAGGAGAAGGAGAAGGTGAAGTCTGGAGGGTGAATCAGAAGAAGCAGAAGAAGGAGAAGGTGAAGTCTGGAGGGTGAAGCAGAAGAAGCAGAAGAAGGACAAGGAGAAGGTGAAGTCTGGAGGGTGAATCAGAAGTAGCAGAAGAAGGAAAAGGAGAAGATGAAGTCTGGAGGGTGAATCAGAAGAAGCAGAAGAAGGAGAAGGAGAAGGTGAAGTCTGGAGGGTGAATCAGAAGAAGTAGAAGAAGGAGAAGGAGAAGGTGAAGTCTGGAGGGTGAAGCAGAAGAAGCAGAAGAAGGAGAAGGAGAAGGTGAAGTCTGGAGGGTGAATCAGAAGAAGTAGAAGAAGGAGAAGGAGAAGGTGAAGTCTGGAGGGAGAATCAGAAGAAGCAGAAGAAGGAGAAGGAGAAGATGAAGTCTGGAGGGTGAATCAGAAGAAGCAGAAGAAGGAGAGGGAGAAGGTGAAGTCTGGAGGGTGAAGCAGAAGAAGTAGAAGAAGGAGAAGGAGAAGGTGAAGTCTGGAGGGTGAATCAGAAGAAGTAGAAGAAGGAGAAGGAGAAGGTAAAGTCTAGAGGGAGAATCAGATGAAGCAGAAGAAGGAGAAGGAGAAGGTGAAGTCTGGAGGGTGAATCAGAAGAAGCAGAAGAAGGAGAAGGAGAAGGTGAAGTCAGGAGGTTGAAGCAGAAGAAGCAGAAGAAGGAGAAGGAGAAGGGGAAGTCTGGAGGCTAAATGAGAAGAAGCAGAAGAAGGAGAAGGTGAAGGTGAGGTCTGGAGGGTGAATCAGAAGAAGTAGAAGAAGGAGAAGGAGAAGGTGAAGTCTGGAGGGTGAATCAGAAGAAGTAGAAGAAGGAGAAGGAGAAGGTGAAGTCAGGAGGGTGAATCAGAAATAGCAGAAGAAGGAGAAGGAGAAGGTGAAGTCTGGAGGGTGAATCAGAAGAAGCAGAAGAAGGAGAAGGAGAAGGTGAAGTCTGGAGGGTGAAGGAGAAGGTGAAGTCAGGAGGGTGAAGCAGAAGAAGTAGAAGAAGGAGAAGGAGAAGGTGAAGTCTGGAGGGTGAATCAGAAGAAGCAGAAGAAGGAGAAGGAGAAGGTGAAGTCTGGAGGGTGAATCAGAAGAAGTGGAAGAAGGAGAAGGAGAAGGTGAAGTCTGGAGGGAGAAGCAGAAGAAGTAGAAGAAGGAGAAGGAGAAGGTGAAGTCTGGAGGGTGAATCAGAAGAAGCAGAAGAAGGAGAAGGAGAAGGTGAAGTCTGGAGGGTGAAGCAGAAGAAGCAGAAGAAGGAGATGGAGAAGGTGAAGTCAGGAGGGTGAAGCAGAAGAAGTAGTAGAAGGAGAAGGAGAAGGTGAAGTCTGGAGGGTGAATCAGAAGAAGCAGAAGAAGGAGAAGGAGAAGGTGAAATCAGGAGGGTGAAGCAGAAGAAGCAGAAGAAGGAGAAGGAGAAGCTGAAGTCTGGAGGGTGAATCAGAAGAAGTAGAAGAAGAAGAAGGAGAAGGTGAAGTCTGGAGGGTGAATCAGAAGAAGCAGAAGAAGGAGAAGGAGGAGGTGAAGTCTTTAGGGAGAAGCAGAAGAAGCAGAAGAAGGAGAAGGAGAAGGTGAAGTCTGGAGGGTGAAGCAGAAGAAGCAGAAGAAGGGGAAGGAGAAGGTGCAGTCTGGAGGGTGTATCAGAAGAAGCAGAGGAAGGAGAAGGAGAAGGTGAAGTCTGGAGGGTGAATCAGAAGAAGTAGAAGAAGGAGAAGGAGAAGGTGAAGTCCGGAGGGTGAATCAGAAGAAGCAGAAGAAGGAGAAGGAGAAGGTGAAGTCAGGAGGGTGAATCAGAAGAAGCAGAAGAAGGAGAAGGAGAAGGTGAAGTCTGGAGGGTGAATCCGAAGAATCAGAAGAAGGAGAAGGAGAAGGTGAAGTCTGGAGGGTGAATCAGAAGAAGCAGAAGAAGGAGAAGGTGAAGTCTGGAGGGTGAAGCAGAAGAAGCAGAAGAAGGACAAGGAGAAGGTGAAGTCTGGAGGGTGAATTAGAAGTAGCAGAAGAAGGAAAAGGAGAAGGTGAAGTCTGGAGGGTGAATCAGAAGAAGCAGAAGAAGGAGAAGGAGAAGGTGAAGTCTGGAGGGTGAATCAGAAGAAGTAGAAGAAGGAGAAGGAGAAGGTGAAGTCTGGAGGGTGAAGCAGAAGAAGCAGAAGAAGGAGAAGGAGAAGGTGAAGTCTGGAGGGTGAATCAGAAGAAGTAGAAGAAGGAGAAGGAGAAGGTGAAGTCTGGAGGGAGAATCAGAAGAAGCAGAAGAAGGAGAAGGAGAAGATGAAGTCTGGAGGGTGAATCAGAAGAAGCAGAAGAAGGAGAGGGAGAAGGTGAAGTCTGGAGGGTGAAGCAGAAGAAGTAGAAGAAGGAGAAGGAGAAGGTGAAGTCTGGAGGGTGAATCAGAAGAAGTAGAAGAAGGAGAAGGAGAAGGTAAAGTCTGGAGGGAGAATCAGAAGAAGCAGAAGAAGGAGAAGGAGAAGGTGAAGTCTGGAGGGTGAATCAGAAGAAGCAGAAGAAGGAGAAGGAGAAGGTGAAGTCTGGAGGGTGAATCAGAAGAAGTAGAAGAAGGAGAAGGAGAAGGTGAAGTCAGGAGGGTGAATCAGAAGAAGCAGAAGAAGGAGAAGGAGAAGGTGAAGTCTGGAGGGTGAATCAGAAGAAGCAGAAGAAGGAGAAGGAGAAGGTGAAGTCTGGAGGGTGAAGGAGAAGGTGAAGTCAGGAGGGTGAAGCAGAAGAAGTAGAAGAAGGAGAAGGAGAAGGTGAAGTCTGGAGGGTGAATCAGAAGAAGCAGAAGAAGGAGAAGGAGAAGGTGAAGTCTGGAGGGTGAATCAGAAGAAGTGGAAGAAGGAGAAGGAGAAGGTGAAGTCTGGAGGGAGAAGCAGAAGAAGTAGAAGAAGGAGAAGGAGAAGGTGAAGTCTGGAGGGTGAATCGGAAGAAGCAGAAGAAGGAGAAGGAGAAGGTGAAGTCTGGAGGGTGAAGCAGAAGAAGCAGAAGAAGGAGATGGAGAAGGTGAAGTCAGGAGGGTGAAGCAGAAGAAGTAGTAAAAGGAGAAGGAGAAGGTGAAGTCTGGAGGGTGAATCAGAAGAAGCAGAAGAAGGAGAAGGAGAAGGTGAAATCAGGAGGGTGAAGCAGAAGAAGCAGAAGAAGGAGAAGGAGAAGATGAAGTCTGGAGGGTGAATCAGAAGAGGCAGAAGAAGGAGAAGGAGAAGGTGAAGTCTGGAGGGTGAATCAGAAGAAGTAGAAGCAGGAGAAGGAGAAGATGAAGTCTGGAGGGTGAATCAGAAGAAGCAGAAGAAGGAGAAGGAGAAGGTGAAGTCTAGAGGATGAATCAGAAGAAGCAGAAGAAGGAGAAGGAGAAGCTGAAGTCTGGAGGCTGAATCAGTAGAAGCAGAAGAAGGAGAAGGAGAAGGTGAAGTCTGGAGGGTGAATCTGAAGAAGCAGAAGAAGGAGAAGGAGAAGGTGAAGTCTGGAGGGTGAATCAGAAGAAGCAGAAGAAGGAGAAGGAGAAGTTGAAGTCTGGAGGGTGAATCAGAAGAAGCAGAAGAAGGAGAAGGAGAAGGTGAAGTCTGGAGGGTGAATCAGAAGAAGTAGAAGAAGGAGAAGGAGAAGGTGAAGTCTAGAGGATGAATCAGAAGAAGCAGAAGAAGGAGAAGGAGAAGCTGAAGTCTGGAGGCTGAATCAGTAGAAGCAGAAGAAGGAGAAGGAGAAGGTGAAGTCTGGAGGGTGAATCTGAAGAAGCAGAAGAAGGAGAAGGAGAAGGTGAAGTCTGGAGGGTGAATCAGAAGAAGCAGAAGAAGGAGAAGGAGAAGTTGAAGTCAGGAGGGTGAAGCAGAAGAAGTAGAAGAAGGAGAAGGAGAAGGTGAAGTCTGGAGGGTGAATCAGAAGAAGCAGAAGAAGGAGAAGGAGAAGGTGAAGTCTGGAGGGTGAATCAGAAGAAGTAGAGAAGGAGAAGGAGAAGGTGAAGTCTGGCGTGTGAAGCAGAAGAAGCAGAAGAAGGAGAAGGAGAAGGTGAAGTCTGGAGGGTGAATCAGAAGAAATAGAACAAGGAGAAGGAGAAGGTGAAGTCAGGAGGGTGAATCAGAAGAAGCAGAAGAAGGAGAAGGAGAAGGTGAAGTCTGGAGGGTGAAGCAGAAGAAGTAGAAGAAGGAGAAGGCGAAGGTGAAGTCTGGAGGGTGAATCAGAAGAAGTAGAAGAAGGAGAAGGAGAAGGTGAAGTCTGGAGGGAGAAGCAGAAGAAGCAGAAGAAGGAGAAGGAGAAGGTGAAGTCAGGAGGGTGAATCAGAAGAAGTAGAAGAAGGAGAAGGAAAAGTTGAAGGCTGGAGGGTGAAGCAGAAGAAGCAGAAGAAGGAGAAGGAGAAGGTGAAGTCTGGAGGGTGAATCTGAAGAAGTAGAAGAAGGAGAAGGAGAAGCTGAAGTCTGGAGGGTGAATCAGAAGAAGTAGAAGAAGAAGAAGGAGAAGGTGAAGTCTGGAGGGTGCATCAGAAGAAGCAGAAGAAGGAGAAGGAGAAGGTGAAGCCTTTAGGGAGAAGCAGAAGAAGCAGAAGAAGGAGAAGGAGAAGGTGAAGTCTGGAGGGTGAAGCAGAAGAAGCAGAAGAAGGGGAAGGAGAAGGTGCAGTCTGGAGGGTGTATCAGAAGAAGCAGAGGAAGGAGAAGGAGAAGGTGAAGTCTGGAGGGTGAATCAGAAGAAGTAGAAGAAGGAGAAGGAGAAGGTGAAGTCAGGAGGGTGAATCAGAAGAAGTAGAAGAAGGAGAAGGAGATGGTGATGTCAGGAGGGTGAATCAGAAGAAGCAGAAGAAGGAGAAGGAGAAGGTGAAGTCTGGAGGGTGAATCAGAAGAAGCAGAAGAAGGAGAAGGAGAAGGTGAAGTCTGGAGGGTGAATCAGAAGAAGCAGAAGAAGGAGAAGGTGAAGTCTGGAGGGTGAAGCAGAAGAAGCAGAAGAAGGACAAGGAGAAGGTGAAGTCTGGAGGGTGAATCAGAAGTAGCAGAAGAAGGAAAAGGAGAAGATGAAGTCTGGAGGGTGAATCAGAAGAAGCAGAAGAAGGAGAAGGAGAAGGTGAAGTCTGGAGGGTGAATCAGAAAAAGTAGAAGAAGGAGAAGGAGAAGGTGAAGTCTGGAGGGTGAAGCAGAAGAAGCAGAAGAAGGAGAAGGAGAAGGTGAAGTCTGGAGGGTGAATCAGAAGAAGTAGAAGAAGGAGAAGGAGAAGGTGAAGTCTGGAGGGAGAATCAGAAGAAGCAGAAGAAGGAGAAGGAGAAGATGAAGTCTGGAGGGTGAATCAGAAGAAGCAGAAGAAGGAGAGGGAGAAGGTGAAGTCTGGAGGGTGAAGCAGAAGAAGTAGAAGAAGGAGAAGGAGAAGGTGAAGTCTGGAGGGTGAATCAGAAGAAGTAGAAGAAGGAGAAGTAGAAGGTAAAGTCTAGAGGGAGAATCAGATGAAGCAGAAGAAGGAGAAGGAGAAGGTGAAGTCTGGAGGGTGAATCAGAAGAAGCAGAAGAAGGAGAAGGAGAAGGTGATGTCAGGAGGTTGAAGCAGAAGAAGCAGAAGAAGGAGAAGGAGAAGGGGAAGTCTGGAGGCTAAATGAGAAGAAGCAGAAGAAGGAGAAGGTGAAGGTGAGGTCTGGAGGGTGAATCAGAAGAAGTAGAAGAAGGAGAAGGAGAAGGTGAAGTCTGGAGGGTGAATCAGAAGAAGTAGAAGAAGGAGAAGGAGAAGGTGAAGTCAGGAGGGTGAATCAGAAATAGCAGAAGAAGGAGAAGGAGAAGGTGAAGTCTGGAGGGTGAATCAGAAGAAGCAGAAGAAGGAGAAGGAGAAGGTGAAGTCTGGAGGGTGAAGGAGAAGGTGAAGTCAGGAGGGTGAAGCAGAAGAAGTAGAAGAAGGAGAAGGAGAAGGTGAAGTCTGGAGGGTGAATCAGAAGAAGCAGAAGAAGGAGAAGGAGAAGGTGAAGTCTGGAGGGTGAATCAGAAGAAGTGGAAGAAGGAGAAGGAGAAGGTGAAGTCTGGAGGGAGAAGCAGAAGAAGTAGAAGAAGGAGAAGGAGAAGGTGAAGTCTGGAGGGTGAATCAGAAGAAGCAGAAGAAGGAGAAGGAGAAGGTGAAGTCTGGAGGGTGAAGCAGAAGAAGCAGAAGAAGGAGATGGAGAAGGTGAAGTCAGGAGGGTGAAGCAGAAGAAGTAGTAGAAGGAGAAGGAGAAGGTGAAGTCTGGAGGGTGAATCAGAAGAAGCAGAAGAAGGAGAAGGAGAAGGTGAAATCAGGAGGGTGAAGCAGAAGAAGCAGAAGAAGGAGAAGGAGAAGCTGAAGTCTGGAGGGTGAATCAGAAGAAGTAGAAGAAGAAGAAGGAGAAGGTGAAGTCTGGAGGGTGAATCAGAAGAAGCAGAAGAAGGAGAAGGAGGAGGTGAAGTCTTTAGGGAGAAGCAGAAGAAGCAGAAGAAGGAGAAGGAGAAGGTGAAGTCTGGAGGGTGAAGCAGAAGAAGCAGAAGAAGGGGAAGGAGAAGGTGCAGTCTGGAGGGTGTATCAGAAGAAGCAGAGGAAGGAGAAGGAGAAGGTGAAGTCTGGAGGGTGAATCAGAAGAAGTAGAAGAAGGAGAAGGAGAAGGTGAAGTCCGGAGGGTGAATCAGAAGAAGCAGAAGAAGGAGAAGGAGAAGGTGAAGTCAGGAGGGTGAATCAGAAGAAGCAGAAGAAGGAGAAGGAGAAGGTGAAGTCTGGAGGGTGAATCCGAAGAATCAGAAGAAGGAGAAGGAGAAGGTGAAGTCTGGAGGGTGAATCAGAAGAAGCAGAAGAAGGAGAAGGTGAAGTCTGGAGGGTGAAGCAGAAGAAGCAGAAGAAGGACAAGGAGAAGGTGAAGTCTGGAGGGTGAATCAGAAGTAGCAGAAGAAGGAAAAGGAGAAGGTGAAGTCTGGAGGGTGAATCAGAAGAAGCAGAAGAAGGAGAAGGAGAAGGTGAAGTCTGGAGGGTGAATCAGAAGAAGTAGAAGAAGGAGAAGGAGAAGGTGAAGTCTGGAGGGTGAAGCAGAAGAAGCAGAAGAAGGAGAAGGAGAAGGTGAAGTCTGGAGGGTGAATCAGAAGAAGGAGAAGAAGGAGAAGGAGAAGGTGAAGTCTGGAGGGAGAATCAGAAGAAGCAGAAGAAGGAGAAGGAGAAGATGAAGTCTGGAGGGTGAATCAGAAGAAGCAGAAGAAGGAGAGGGAGAAGGTGAAGTCTGGAGGGTGAAGCAGAAGAAGTAGAAGAAGGAGAAGGAGAAGGTGAAGTCTGGAGGGTGAATCAGAAGAAGTAGAAGAAGGAGAAGGAGAAGGTAAAGTCTGGAGGGAGAATCAGAAGAAGCAGAAGAAGGAGAAGGAGAAGGTGAAGTCTGGAGGGTGAATCAGAAGAAGCAGAAGAAGGAGAAGGAGAAGGTGAAGTCAGGAGGTTGAAGCAGAAGAAGCAGAAGAAGGAGAAGGAGAAGGGGAAGTCTGGAGGCTAAATGAGAAGAAGCAGAAGAAGGAGAAGGAGAAGGTGAGTCTGGAGGGTGAATCAGAAGAAGTAGAAGAAGGAGAAGGAGAAGGTGAAGTCTGGAGGGTGAATCAGAAGAAGTAGAAGAAGGAGAAGGAGAAGGTGAAGTCAGGAGGGTGAATCAGAAGAAGCAGAAGAAGGAGAAGGAGAAGGTGAAGTCTGGAGGGTGAATCAGAAGAAGCAGAAGAAGGAGAAGGAGAAGGTGAAGTCTGGAGGGTGAAGGAGAAGGTGAAGTCAGGAGGGTGAAGCAGAAGAAGTAGAAGAAGGAGAAGGAGAAGGTGAAGTCTGGAGGGTGAATCAGAAGAAGCAGAAGAAGGAGAAGGAGAAGGTGAAGTCTGGAGGGTGAATCAGAAGAAGTGGAAGAAGGAGAAGGAGAAGGTGAAGTCTGGAGGGAGAAGCAGAAGAAGTAGAAGAAGGAGAAGGAGAAGGTGAAGTCTGGAGGGTGAATCGGAAGAAGCAGAAGAAGGAGAAGGAGAAGGTGAAGTCTGGAGGGTGAAGCAGAAGAAGCAGAAGAAGGAGATGGAGAAGGTGAAGTCAGGAGGGTGAAGCAGAAGAAGTAGTAAAAGGAGAAGGAGAAGGTGAAGTCTGGAGGGTGAATCAGAAGAAGCAGAAGAAGGAGAAGGAGAAGGTGAAATCAGGAGGGTGAAGCAGAAGAAGCAGAAGAAGGAGAAGGAGAAGATGAAGTCTGGAGGGTGAATCAGAAGAGGCAGAAGAAGGAGAAGGAGAAGGTGAAGTCTGGAGGGTGAATCAGAAGAAGTAGAAGCAGGAGAAGGAGAAGATGAAGTCTGGAGGGTGAATCAGAAGAAGCAGAAGAAGGAGAAGGAGAAGGTGAAGTCTGGAGGGTGAATCAGTAGAAGTAGAAGAAGGAGAAGGAGAAGGTGAAGTCTGGAGTGAGAAGCAGAAGAAGCAGAGGAAGGAGAAAGAGAAGGTGAAGTCTGGATGGTGAATCAGAAGAAGTAGATGAAGGAGAAGGAGAAGGTGAAGTCTGGAGGGTGAAGCAGAGGAAGCAGAAGAAGGAGAAGGAGAAGGTGAAGTCTGGAGGGAGAAGCAGAAGAAGCAGAAGAAGGAGAAGGAGAAGGTGAAGTCTGGAGGGTGAAGCAGAAGAATTAGAAGAAGGAGAAGGAGAAGGTGAAGTCTGGAGGGTGAATCAGAAGAAGTAGAAGAAGGAGAAGGGGAAGGTGAAGTCTGGAGGGTGGATCAGAAGAAGCAGAAGAAGTAGAAGGAGAAGGTGAAATCTGGAGGGTGAAGCAGAAGAAGCAGAAGAAGGAGAAGGAGAAGGTGAAGTCTGGAGGGTGAATCAGAAGAAGCGGAAGAAGGAGAAGGAGAAGTTGAAGTCAGGAGGGTGAATCAGAAGAAGTAGAAGAAGGAGAAGGAGAAGGTGAAGTCTGGAGGGTGAATCAGAACAAGCAGAAGAAGGAGAAGGAGAAGGTGAAGTCTGGAGGGTGAATCAGAAGAAGTAGAAGAAGGAGAAGGAGAAGGTGAAGTCTGGAGGGAGAAGCAGAAGAAGCAGAAGAAGGAGAAGGAGAAGGTGAAGTCAGGAGGGTGAATCAGAAGAAGTAGAAGAAGGAGAAGGAGAAGGTGAAGTCTGGAGGGTGTATCAGAAGAAGTAGAACAAGGAGAAGGAGAAGGTGAAGTCTGGAGGGAGAAGCAGAGGAAGCAGAAGAAGGAGAAGGAGAAGGTGAAGTCTGGAGGGTGAAGCAGAAGACGTAGAAGAAGGAGAAGGAGAAGGTGAAGTCTGGAGGGTGAATCAGAAGAAGTAGATCAAGGAGAAGGAGAAGGTGAAGTCTGGAGGGTGAATCAGAAGAAGCAGAAGAAGGAGAAGCAGAAGGTGAAGTCTGGAGGATGAATCAGAAGAAGCAGAAGAAGGAGATGGAGAAGGTGAAGTCAGGAGGATGAAGCAGAAGAAGCAGAAGAAGGAGAAAGAGAAGGTGAAGTCTGGAGGGTGAAACAGAAGAAGCAGAAGAAGGAAAAGGAGAAGGTGAAGTCTGGAGGGTGAATCAGAAGAAGCAGAAGAAGGAGAAGCAGAAGGTAAAGTCTGGAGGGTGAATCAGAAGAAGCAGAAGAAGGAGAAGGAGAAGCTGAAGTCTGGAGGGTGAATCAGTAGAAGCAGAAGAAGGAGAAGGAGAAGGTGAAGTCTGGAGGGTGAATCAGAAGAAGCAGAAGAAGGAGAAGGAGAAGGTGAAGTCTGGAGGGAGAATCAGAAGAAGCAGAAGCAGGAGAAGGATAAGGTGAAGTCAGGAGGGTGAATCAGTAGAAGTAGAAGAAGGAGAAGGAGAAGGTGAAGTCTGGAGGGTGAAGCAGAAGAAGCAGAAGAAGGAGAAGGAGAAGGTGAAGTCTGGAGGGTGAATCAGAAGAAATAGAACAAGGAGAAGGAGAAGGTGAAGTCAGGAGGGTGAATCAGAAGAAGCAGAAGAAGGAGAAGGAAAAGGTGAAGTCTGGAGGGTGAAGCAGAAGAAGTAGAAGAAGGAGAAGGCGAAGGTGAAGTCTGGAGGGTGAATCAGAAGAAGTAGAAGAAGTAGAAGGAGAAGGTGAAGTCTGGAGGGAGAAGTAGAAGAAGCAGAAGAAGGAGAAGGAGAAGGTGAAGTCAGGAGGGTGAATCAGAAGAAGTAGAAGAAGGAGAAGGAAAAGGTGAAGGCTGGAGGGTGAAGCAGAAGAAGCAGAAGAAGGAGAAGGAGAAGGTGAAGTCTGGAGGGTGAATCTGAAGAAGTAGAAGAAGGAGAAAAAGAAGCTGAAGTCTGGAGGGTGAATCAGAAGAAGTAGAAGAAGAAGAAGGAGAAGGTGAAGTCTGGAGTGTGAATCCGAAGAAGCAGAAGAAGGAGAAGGAGAAGGTGAAGTCTTTAGGGAGAAGCAGAAGAAGCAGAAGAAGGAGAAGGAGAAGGTGAAGTCTGGAGGGTGAAGCAGAAGAAGCAGAAGAAGGGGAAGGAGAAGGTGAAGTCTGGAGGGTGAATCAGAAGAAGCAGAGGAAGGAGAAGGAGAAGGTGAAGTCTGGAGGGTGAATCAGAAGAAGTAGAAGAAGGAGAAGGAGAAGGTGAAGTCAGGAGGGTGAATCAGAAGAAGTAGTAGAAGGAGAAGGAGAAGGTGAAGTCTGGAGGGTGAAGCAGAAAAAGGAGAAGAAGGAGAAGGAGAAGGTGAAGTCTGGAGGGTGAAGCAGAAGAAGCAAAAGAAGGGGAAGGAGAAGGTGAAGTCTGGAGGGAGAAGCAGAAGATGCAAAAGAAGGAGAAGGAGAAGGTGAAGTCAGGAGGGTAAATCAGAAGAAGTAGAAGAAGGAGAAGGAGAAGGTGAAGTCTGGAGGGTGAAGCAGAAAAAGGAGAAGAAGGAGAAGGAGAAGGTGAAGTCTGGAGGGTGAATCAGAAGGAATAGAAGAAGGAGAATGAGAAGGTGAAGTCTGGAGGGTGAATCAGAAGAAGTAGAAGAAGGAGAAGGAGAAGGTGAAGTCTGGAGGGTGAATCAGAAGAAGCAGAAGAAGGAGAACGAGAAGGTGAAGTCTGGATGGAGAAGCAGAAGAAGCAGAAGAAGGGGAAGTAGAAGGTGAAGTCTGGAGGGTGAAGCAGAAGACGCAGAAGATGGAGAAGGAGAAGTTGAAGTCTGGAGGGTGAATCAGAAGAAGCAGCAGAAGGAGAAGGAGAAGGTGAAGTCTGGAGGGTGAATCAGAAGAAGTAGAAGAAGGAGAAGGAGAAGGTGAAGTCAGGAGGGTGAATCAGAAGAAGTAGAAGAAGCAGAAGGAGAAGGTGAAGTCAGGAGGGTGAATCAGAAGAAGCAGAAGAAGGAGAAGGAGAAGGTGAAGTCTGGAGGGTGAATCAGAAGAAGCAGAAGAAGGAGAAGGAGAAGGTGAAGTCTGGAGGGTGAAGCAGAAGAAGCAGAAGAAGGAGAAGGAGAAGGTGAAGTCTGGAGGGTGAATCAGAAGAAGCAGAAGAAGGAGAAGGAGAAGGTGAAGTCTGGAGGGTGAATCAGAAGAAGCAGAAGAAGGAGAAGGAGAAGGTGAAGTCTGGAGGGTGAATCAGAAGAAGCAGAAGAAGGAGAAGGAGAAGGTGAAGTCTGGAGGGTGAAGCAGAAGAAGCACAAGAAGGAGAAGGAGAAGGTGAAGTCTGGAGGGTGTATCAGAAGAAGCAAAAGAAGGAGAAGGAGAAGGTGAAGTCTGGAGGGTGAATCAGAAGAAGTAGAAGAAGGAGAAGGAGAAGGCGAAGTCTGGAGTGTGAATGAGAAGAAGTAGAAGAAGGAGAAGGAGAAGGTGAAGTCAGGAGGTTGAAGCAGAAGAAGCAGAAGAAGGAGAAGGAGAAGGGGAAGTCTGGAGGCTAAATGAGAAGAAGCAGAAGAAGGAGAAGGAGAAGGTGAGGTCTGGAGGGTGAATCAGAAGAAGTAGAAGAAGGAGAAGGAGAAGGTGAAGTCTGGAGGGTGAATGAGAAGAAGTAGAAGAAGGAGAAGGAGAAGGTGAAGTCAGGAGGGTGAATCAGAAGAAGCAGAAGAAGGAGAAGGAGAAGGTGAAGTCTGGAGGGTGAATCAGAAGAAGCAGAAGAAGGAGAAGGAGAAAGTGAAGTCTGGAGGGTGAAGGAGAAGGTGAAGTCAGGAGGGTGAAGCAGAAGAAGCAGAAGAAGGAGAAGGAGAAGGTGAAGTCTGGAGGGTGAAGCAGAAGTAGCAGAAGAAGGAAAAGGAGAAGGTGAAGTCTGGAGGGTGAATCAGAAGAAGCAGAAGAAGGAGAAGGAGAAGGTGAAGTCTGGAGGGTGAATCAGAAGAAGTAGAAGAAGGAGAAGGAGAAGGTGAAGTCTGGAGGGTGAAGCAGAAGAAGCAGAAGAAGGAGAAGGAGAAGGTGAAGTCTGGAGGGTGAATCAGAAGAAGGAGAAGAAGGAGAAGGAGAAGGTGAAGTCTGGAGGGAGAATCAGAAGAAGCAGAAGAAGGAGAAGGAGAAGATGAAGTCTGGAGGGTGAATCAGAAGAAGCAGAAGAAGGAGAGGGAGAAGGTGAAGTCTGGAGGGTGAAGCAGAAGAAGTAGAAGAAGGAGAAGGAGAAGGTGAAGTCTGGAGGGTGAATCAGAAGAAGTAGAAGAAGGAGAAGGAGAAGGTAAAGTCTGGAGGGAGAATCAGAAGAAGCAGAAGAAGGAGAAGGAGAAGGTGAAGTCTGGAGGGTGAATCAGAAGAAGCAGAAGAAGGAGAAGGAGAAGGTGAAGTCAGGAGGTTGAAGCAGAAGAAGCAGAAGAAGGAGAAGGAGAAGGGGAAGTCTGGAGGCTAAATGAGAAGAAGCAGAAGAAGGAGAAGGAGAAGGTGAGTCTGGAGGGTGAATCAGAAGAAGTAGAAGAAGGAGAAGGAGAAGGTGAAGTCTGGAGGGTGAATCAGAAGAAGTAGAAGAAGGAGAAGGAGAAGGTGAAGTCAGGAGGGTGAATCAGAAGAAGCAGAAGAAGGAGAAGGAGAAGGTGAAGTCTGGAGGGTGAATCAGAAGAAGCAGAAGAAGGAGAAGGAGAAGGTGAAGTCTGGAGGGTGAAGGAGAAGGTGAAGTCAGGAGGGTGAAGCAGAAGAAGTAGAAGAAGGAGAAGGAGAAGGTGAAGTCTGGAGGGTGAATCAGAAGAAGCAGAAGAAGGAGAAGGAGAAGGTGAAGTCTGGAGGGTGAATCAGAAGAAGTGGAAGAAGGAGAAGGAGAAGGTGAAGTCTGGAGGGAGAAGCAGAAGAAGTAGAAGAAGGAGAAGGAGAAGGTGAAGTCTGGAGGGTGAATCGGAAGAAGCAGAAGAAGGAGAAGGAGAAGGTGAAGTCTGGAGGGTGAAGCAGAAGAAGCAGAAGAAGGAGATGGAGAAGGTGAAGTCAGGAGGGTGAAGCAGAAGAAGTAGTAAAAGGAGAAGGAGAAGGTGAAGTCTGGAGGGTGAATCAGAAGAAGCAGAAGAAGGAGAAGGAGAAGGTGAAATCAGGAGGGTGAAGCAGAAGAAGCAGAAGAAGGAGAAGGAGAAGATGAAGTCTGGAGGGTGAATCAGAAGAGGCAGAAGAAGGAGAAGGAGAAGGTGAAGTCTGGAGGGTGAATCAGAAGAAGTAGAAGCAGGAGAAGGAGAAGATGAAGTCTGGAGGGTGAATCAGAAGAAGCAGAAGAAGGAGAAGGAGAAGGTGAAGTCTGGAGGGTGAATCAGTAGAAGTAGAAGAAGGAGAAGGAGAAGGTGAAGTCTGGAGTGAGAAGCAGAAGAAGCAGAGGAAGGAGAAAGAGAAGGTGAAGTCTGGATGGTGAATCAGAAGAAGTAGATGAAGGAGAAGGAGAAGGTGAAGTCTGGAGGGTGAAGCAGAGGAAGCAGAAGAAGGAGAAGGAGAAGGTGAAGTCTGGAGGGAGAAGCAGAAGAAGCAGAAGAAGGAGAAGGAGAAGGTGAAGTCTGGAGGGTGAAGCAGAAGAATTAGAAGAAGGAGAAGGAGAAGGTGAAGTCTGGAGGGTGAATCAGAAGAAGTAGAAGAAGGAGAAGGGGAAGGTGAAGTCTGGAGGGTGGATCAGAAGAAGCAGAAGAAGTAGAAGGAGAAGGTGAAATCTGGAGGGTGAAGCAGAAGAAGCAGAAGAAGGAGAAGGAGAAGGTGAAGTCTGGAGGGTGAATCAGAAGAAGCGGAAGAAGGAGAAGGAGAAGTTGAAGTCAGGAGGGTGAATCAGAAGAAGTAGAAGAAGGAGAAGGAGAAGGTGAAGTCTGGAGGGTGAATCAGAACAAGCAGAAGAAGGAGAAGGAGAAGGTGAAGTCTGGAGGGTGAATCAGAAGAAGTAGAAGAAGGAGAAGTAGAAGGTGAAGTCTGGAGGGAGAAGCAGAAGAAGCAGAAGAAGGAGAAGGAGAAGGTGAAGTCAGGAGGGTGAATCAGAAGAAGTAGAAGAAGGAGAAGGAGAAGGTGAAGTCTGGAGGGTGTATCAGAAGAAGTAGAACAAGGAGAAGGAGAAGGTGAAGTCTGGAGGGAGAAGCAGAAGAAGCAGAAGAAGGAGAAGGAGAAGGTGAAGTCTGGAGGGTGAAGCAGAAGACGTAGAAGAAGGAGAAGGAGAAGGTGAAGTCTGGAGGGTGAATCAGAAGAAGTAGATGAAGGAGAAGGAGAAGGTGAAGTCTGGAGGGTGAATCAGAAGAAGCAGAAGAAGGAGAAGCAGAAGGTGAAGTCTGGAGGATGAATCAGAAGAAGCAGAAGAAGTAGATGGAGAAGGTGAAGTCAGGAGGATGAAGCAGAAGAAGCAGAAGAAGGAGAAAGAGAAGGTGAAGTCTGGAGGGTGAAACAGAAGAAGCAGAAGAAGGAAAAGGAGAAGGTGAAGTCTGGAGGGTGAATCAGAAGAAGCAGAAGAAGGAGAAGCAGAAGGTAAAGTCTGGAGGGTGAATCAGAAGAAGCAGAAGAAGGAGAAGGAGAAGCTGAAGTCTGGAGGGTGAATCAGTAGAAGCAGAAGAAGGAGAAGGAGAAGGTGAAGTCTGGAGGGTGAATCAGAAGAAGCAGAAGAAGGAGAAGGAGAAGGTGAAGTCTGGAGGGAGAATCAGAAGAAGCAGAAGCAGGAGAAGGATAAGGTGAAGTCAGGAGGGTGAATCAGTAGAAGTAGAAGAAGGAGAAGGAGAAGGTGAAGTCTGGAGGGTGAAGCAGAAGAAGCAGAAGAAGGAGAAGGAGAAGGTGAAGTCTGGAGGGTGAATCAGAAGAAATAGAACAAGGAGAAGGAGAAGGTGAAGTCAGGAGGGTGAATCAGAAGAAGCAGAAGAAGGAGAAGGAAAAGGTGAAGTCTGGAGGGTGAAGCAGAAGAAGTAGAAGAAGGAGAAGGCGAAGGTGAAGTCTGGAGGGTGAATCAGAAGAAGTAGAAGAAGTAGAAGGAGAAGGTGAAGTCTGGAGGGAGAAGTAGAAGAAGCAGAAGAAGGAGAAGGAGAAGGTGAAGTCAGGAGGGTGAATCAGAAGAAGTAGAAGAAGGAGAAGGAAAAGGTGAAGGCTGGAGGGTGAAGCAGAAGAAGCAGAAGAAGGAGAAGGAGAAGGTGAAGTCTGGAGGGTGAATCTGAAGAAGTAGAAGAAGGAGAAAAAGAAGCTGAAGTCTGGAGGGTGAATCAGAAGAAGTAGAAGAAGAAGAAGGAGAAGGTGAAGTCTGGAGTGTGAATCCGAAGAAGCAGAAGAAGGAGAAGGAGAAGGTGAAGTCTTTAGGGAGAAGCAGAAGAAGCAGAAGAAGGAGAAGGAGAAGGTGAAGTCTGGAGGGTGAAGCAGAAGAAGCAGAAGAAGGGGAAGGAGAAGGTGAAGTCTGGAGGGTGAATCAGAAGAAGCAGAGGAAGGAGAAGGAGAAGGTGAAGTCTGGAGGGTGAATCAGAAGAAGTAGAAGAAGGAGAAGGAGAAGGTGAAGTCAGGAGGGTGAATCAGAAGAAGTAGTAGAAGGAGAAGGAGAAGGTGAAGTCTGGAGGGTGAAGCAGAAAAAGGAGAAGAAGGAGAAGGAGAAGGTGAAGTCTGGAGGGTGAAGCAGAAGAAGCAAAAGAAGGGGAAGGAGAAGGTGAAGTCTGGAGGGAGAAGCAGAAGATGCAAAAGAAGGAGAAGGAGAAGGTGAAGTCAGGAGGGTAAATCAGAAGAAGTAGAAGAAGGAGAAGGAGAAGGTGAAGTCTGGAGGGTGAAGCAGAAAAAGGAGAAGAAGGAGAAGGAGAAGGTGAAGTCTGGAGGGTGAATCAGAAGGAATAGAAGAAGGAGAATGAGAAGGTGAAGTCTGGAGGGTGAATCAGAAGAAGTAGAAGAAGGAGAAGGAGAAGGTGAAGTCTGGAGGGTGAATCAGAAGAAGCAGAAGAAGGAGAACGAGAAGGTGAAGTCTGGATGGAGAAGCAGAAGAAGCAGAAGAAGGGGAAGTAGAAGGTGAAGTCTGGAGGGTGAAGCAGAAGACGCAGAAGATGGAGAAGGAGAAGTTGAAGTCTGGAGGGTGAATCAGAAGAAGCAGCAGAAGGAGAAGGAGAAGGTGAAGTCTGGAGGGTGAATCAGAAGAAGTAGAAGAAGGAGAAGGAGAAGGTGAAGTCAGGAGGGTGAATCAGAAGAAGTAGAAGAAGCAGAAGGAGAAGGTGAAGTCAGGAGGGTGAATCAGAAGAAGCAGAAGAAGGAGAAGGAGAAGGTGAAGTCTGGAGGGTGAATCAGAAGAAGCAGAAGAAGGAGAAGGAGAAGGTGAAGTCTGGAGGGTGAAGCAGAAGAAGCAGAAGAAGGAGAAGGAGAAGGTGAAGTCTGGAGGGTGAATCAGAAGAAGCAGAAGAAGGAGAAGGAGAAGGTGAAGTCTGGAGGGTGAATCAGAAGAAGCAGAAGAAGGAGAAGGAGAAGGTGAAGTCTGGAGGGTGAATCAGAAGAAGCAGAAGAAGGAGAAGGAGAAGGTGAAGTCTGGAGGGTGAAGCAGAAGAAGCACAAGAAGGAGAAGGAGAAGGTGAAGTCTGGAGGGTGTATCAGAAGAAGCAAAAGAAGGAGAAGGAGAAGGTGAAGTCTGGAGGGTGAATCAGAAGAAGTAGAAGAAGGAGAAGGAGAAGGCGAAGTCTGGAGTGTGAATGAGAAGAAGTAGAAGAAGGAGAAGGAGAAGGTGAAGTCAGGAGGTTGAAGCAGAAGAAGCAGAAGAAGGAGAAGGAGAAGGGGAAGTCTGGAGGCTAAATGAGAAGAAGCAGAAGAAGGAGAAGGAGAAGGTGAGGTCTGGAGGGTGAATCAGAAGAAGTAGAAGAAGGAGAAGGAGAAGGTGAAGTCTGGAGGGTGAATGAGAAGAAGTAGAAGAAGGAGAAGGAGAAGGTGAAGTCAGGAGGGTGAATCAGAAGAAGCAGAAGAAGGAGAAGGAGAAGGTGAAGTCTGGAGGGTGAATCAGAAGAAGCAGAAGAAGGAGAAGGAGAAGGTGAAGTCTGGAGGGTGAAGGAGAAGGTGAAGTCAGGAGGGTGAAGCAGAAGAAGCAGAAGAAGGAGAAGGAGAAGGTGAAGTCTGGAGGGTGAAGCAGAAGAAGCAGAAGAAGGAGATGGAGAAGGTGAAGTCAGGAGGGTGAATCAGAAGAAGCAGAAGAAGGAGAAGGAGAAGGTGAAGTCTGGAGGGTGAATCAGAAGAAGCAGAAGAAGGAGAAGGAGAAGGTGAAGTCTGGAGGGTGAAGGAGAAGGTGAAGTCAGGAGGGTGAAGCAGAAGAAGCAGAAGAAGGAGAAGGAGAAGGTGAAGTCTGGAGGGTGAAGCAGAAGAAGCAGAAGAAGGAGATGGAGAAGGTGAAGTCAGGAGGGTGAAGCAGAAGAAGTAGTAGAAGGAGAAGGAGAAGGTGAAGTCTGGAGGGTGAATCAGAAGAAGCAGAAGAAGGAGAAGGAGAAGGTGAAGTCTGGAGGGTGAAGGAGAAGGTGAAGTCAGGAGGGTGAAGCAGAAGATGTAGAAGAAGGAGAAGGAGAAGGTGAAGTCTGGAGGGTGAATCAGAAGAAGCAGAAGAAGGAGAAGGAGAAGGTGAAGTCTGGAGGGTGAATCAGAAGATGTGGAAGAAGGAGAAGGAGAAGGTGAAGTCTGGAGGGAGAAGCAGAAGAAGTAGAAGAAGGAGAAGGAGAAGGTGAAGTCTGGAGGGTGAATCGGAAGAAGCAGAAGAAGGAGAAGGAGAAGGTGAAGTCTGGAGGGTGAAGCAGAAGAAGCAGAAGAAGGAGATGGAGAAGGTGAAGTCAGGAGGGTGAAGCAGAAGAAGTAGTAAAAGGAGGAGGAGAAGGTGAAGTCTGGAGGGTGAATCAGAAGAAGCAGAAGAAGGAGAAGGAGAAGGTGAAGTCTGGAGGGTGAATCAGTAGAAGTAGAAGAAGGAGAAGGAGAAGGTGAAGTCTGGAGTGAGAAGCAGAAGAAGCAGAGGAAGGAGAAGGAGAAGGTGAAGTCTGGATGGTGAATCAGAAGAAGTAGATGAAGGAGAAGGAGAAGGTGAAGTCTGGAGGGTGAAGCAGAGGAAGCAGAAGAAGGAGAAGGAGAAGGTGAAGTCTGGAGGGAGAAGCAGAAGAAGCAGAAGAAGGAGAAGGAGAAGGTGAAGTCTGGAGGGTGAAGCAGAAGAATTAGAAGAAGGAGAAGGAGAAGGTGAAGTCTGGAGGGTGAATCAGAAGAAGTAGAAGAAGGAGAAGGGGAAGGTGAAGTCTGGAGGGTGGATCAGAAGAAGCAGAAGAAGTAGAAGGAGAAGGTGAAATCTGGAGGGTGAAGCAGAAGAAGCAGAAGAAGGAGAAGGAGAAGGTGAAGTCTGGAGGGTGAATCAGAAGAAGCGGAAGAAGGAGAAGGAGAAGTTGAAGTCAGGAGGGTGAATCAGAAGAAGTAGAAGAAGGAGAAGGAGAAGGTGAAGTCTGGAGGGTGAATCAGAACAAGCAGAAGAAAGAGAAGGAGAAGGTGAAGTCTGGAGGGTGAATCAGAAGAAGTAGAAGAAGGAGAAGGAGAAGGTGAAGTCTGGAGGGAGAAGCAGAAGAAGCAGAAGAAGGAGAAGGAGAAGGTGAAGTCAGGAGGGTGAATCAGAAGAAGTAGAAGAAGGAGAAGGAGAAGGTGATGTCTGGAGGGGGAAGCAGAAGAAGCAGAAGAAGGAGAAGGAGAAGGTGAAGTCTGGAGGGTGTATCAGAAGAAGTAGAACAAGGAGAAGGAGAAGGTGAAGTCTGGAGGGAGAAGCAGAAGAAGCAGAAGAAGGAGAAGGAGAAGGTGAAGTCTGGAGGGTGAAGCAGAAGACGTAGAAGAAGGAGAAGGAGAAGGTGAAGTCTGGAGGGTGAATCAGAAGAAGTAGATGAAGGAGAAGGAGAAGGTGAAGTCTGGAGGGTGAATCAGAAGAAGCAGAAGAAGGAGAAGCAGAAGGTGAAGTCTGGAGGATGAATCATTAGAAGCAGAAGAAGGAGATGGAGAAGGTGAAGTCAGGAGGATGAAGCAGAAGAAGCAGAAGAAGGAGAAGGAGAAGGTGAAGTCTGGAGGGTGAAACAGAAGAAGCAGAAGAAGGAAAAGGAGAAGGTGAAGTCTGGAGGGTGAATCAGAAGAAGCAGAAGAAGGAGAAGCAGAAGGTGAAGTCTGGAGGGTGAATCAGAAGAAGCAGAAGAAGGAGAAGGAGAAGCTGAAGTCTGGAGGGTGAATCAGTAGAAGCAGAAGAAGGAGAAGGAGAAGGTGAAGTCTGGAGGGTGAATCAGAAGAAGCAGAAGAAGGAGAAGGAGAAGGTGAAGTCTGGAGGGAGAATCAGAAGAAGCAGAAGCAGGAGAAGGATAAGGTGAAGTCAGGAGGGTGAATCAGTAGAAGTAGAAGAAGGAGAAGGAGAAGGTGAAGTCTGGAGGGTGAAGCAGAAGAAGCAGAAGAAGGAGAAGGAGAAGGTGAAGTCTGGAGGGTGAATCAGAAGAAAGAGAACAAGGAGAAGGAGAAGGTGAAGTCAGGAGGGTGAAGCAGAAGAAGTAGAAGAAGTAGAAGGAGAAGGTGAAGTCTGGAGGGTGAAGCAGAAGAAGTAGAAGAAGGAGAAGGCGAAGGTGAAGTCTGGAGGGTGAATCAGAAGAAGTAGAAGAAGTAGAAGGAGAAGGTGAAGTCTGGAGGGAGAAGTAGAAGAAGCAGAAGAAGGAGAAGGAGAAGGTGAAGTCAGGAGGGTGAATCAGAAGAAGTAGAAGAAGGAGAAGGAAAAGGTGAAGGCTGGAGGGTGAAGCAGAAGAAGCAGAAGAAGGAGAAGGAGAAGGTGAAGTCTGGAGGGTGAATCTGAAGAAGTAGAAGAAGGAGAAAAAGAAGCTGAAGTCTGGAGGGTGAATCAGAAGAAGTAGAAGAAGAAGAAGGAGAAGGTGAAGTCTGGAGTGTGAATCCGAAGAAGCAGAAGAAGGAGAAGGAGAAGGTGAAGTCTTTAGGGAGAAGCAGAAGAAGCAGAAGAAGGAGAAGGAGAAGGTGAAGTCTGGAGGGTGAAGCAGAAGAAGCAGAAGAAGGGGAAGGAGAAGGTGAAGTCTGGAGGGTGAATCAGAAGAAGCAGAGGAAGGAGAAGGAGAAGGTGAAGTCTGGAGGGTGAATCAGAAGAAGTAGAAGAAGGAGAAGGAGAAGGTGAAGTCAGGAGGGTGAATCAGAAGAAGTAGTAGAAGGAGAAGGAGAAGGTGAAGTCTGGAGGGTGAAGCAGAAAAAGGAGAAGAAGGAGAAGGAGAAGGTGAAGTCTGGAGGGTGAAGCAGAAGAAGCAAAAGAAGGGGAAGGAGAAGGTGAAGTCTGGAGGGAGAAGCAGAAGATGCAAAAGAAGGAGAAGGAGAAGGTGAAGTCAGGAGGGTAAATCAGAAGAAGTAGAAGAAGGAGAAGGAGAAGGTGAAGTCTGGAGGGTGAAGCAGAAAAAGGAGAAGAAGGAGAAGGAGAAGGTGAAGTCTGGAGGGTGAATCAGAAGGAATAGAAGAAGGAGAAGGAGAAGGTGAAGTCTGGAGGGTGAATCAGAAGAAGCAGAAGAAGGAGAACGAGAAGGTGAAGTCTGGAGGGTGAATCAGAAGAAGTAGAAGAAGGAGAAGGAGAAGGCGAAGTCTGGAGGGTGAAGCAGAAAAAGGAGAAGAAGGAGAAGGAGAACGTGAAGTCTGGAGGGTGAAGCAGAAGAAGTAGAAGAAGGAGAAGGAGAAGGTGAAGTCTGGAGGGTGAATCAGAAGAAGCAGAAGAAGGAGAACGAGAAGGTGAAGTCTGGATGGAGAAGCAGAAGAAGCAGAAGAAGGGGAAGGAGAAGGTGAAGTCTGGAGGGTGAAGCAGAAGACGCAGAAGATGGAGAAGGAGAAGTTGAAGTCTGGAGGGTGAATCAGAAGAAGCAGAAGAAGGAGAAGGAGAAGGTGAAGTCTGGAGGGTGAATCAGAAGAAGTAGAAGAAGGAGAAGGAGAAGGTGAAGTCAGGAGGGTGAATCAGAAGAAGTAGAAGAAGCAGAAGGAGAAGGTGAAGTCAGGAGGGTGAATCAAAAGAAGCAGAAGAAGGAGAAGGAGAAGGTGAAGTCTAGAGGGTGAATCAGAAGAAGCAGAAGAAGGAGAAGGAGAAGGTGAAGTCTGGAGGGTGAATCAGAAGAAGCAGAAGAAGGAGAAGGAGAAGGTGAAGTCTGGAGGGTGAAGCAGAAGAAGCAGAAGAAGGAGAAGGAGAAGGTGAAGTCTGGAGGGTGAATCAGAAGAAGCAGAAGAAGGAGAAGGAGAAGGTGAAGTCTGGAGGGTGAATCAGAAGAAGCAGAAGAAGGAGAAGGAGAAGGTGAAGTCTGGAGGGTGAATCAGAAGAAGCAGAAGAAGGAGAAGGAGAAGGTGAAGTCTGGAGGGTGAAGCAGAAGAAGCACAAGAAGGAGAAGGAGAAGGTGAAGTCTGGAGGGTGTATCAGAAGAAGCAAAAGAAGGAGAAGGAGAAGGTGAAGTCTGGAGGGTGAATCAGAAGAAGTAGAAGAAGGAGAAGGAGAAGGCGAAGTCTGGAGGGTGAATGAGAAGAAGTAGAAGAAGGAGAAGGAGAAGGTGAAGTCAGGAGGTTGAAGCAGAAGAAGCAGAAGAAGGAGAAGGAGAAGGGGAAGTCTGGAGGCTAAATGAGAAGAAGCAGAAGAAGGAGAAGGAGAAGGTGAGGTCTGGAGGGTGAATCAGAAGAAGTAGAAGAAGGAGAAGGAGAAGGTGAAGTCTGGAGGGTGAATGAGAAGAAGTAGAAGAAGGAGAAGGAGAAGGTGCAGTCAGGAGGGTGAATCAGAAGAAGCAGAAGAAGGAGAAGGAGAAGGTGAAGTCTGGAGGGTGAATCAGAAGAAGCAGAAGAAGGAGAAGGAGAAGGTGAAGTCTGGAGGGTGAAGGAGAAGGTGAAGTCAGGAGGGTGAAGCAGAAGAAGCAGAAGAAGGAGAAGGAGAAGGTGAAGTCTGGAGGGTGAAGCAGAAGAAGCAGAAGAAGGAGATGGAGAAGGTGAAGTCAGGAGGGTGAATCAGAAGAAGCAGAAGAAGGAGAAGGAGAAGGTGAAGTCTGGAGGGTGAATCAGAAGAAGCAGAAGAAGGAGAAGGAGAAGGTGAAGTCTGGAGGGTGAAGGAGAAGGTGAAGTCAGGAGGGTGAAGCAGAAGAAGCAGAAGAAGGAGAAGGAGAAGGTGAAGTCTGGAGGGTGAAGCAGAAGAAGCAGAAGAAGGAGATGGAGAAGGTGAAGTCAGGAGGGTGAAGCAGAAGAAGTAGTAGAAGGAGAAGGAGAAGGTGAAGTCTGGAGGGTGAATCAGAAGAAGCAGAAGAAGGAGAAGGAGAAGGTGAAGTCTGGAGGGTGAATCAGAAGAAGTAGAAGCAGGAGAAGGAGAAGATGAAGTCTGGAGGGTGAATCAGAAGAAGCAGAAGAAGGAGAAGGAGAAGGTGAAGTCTGGAGGGTGAATCAGGAGAAGTAGAAGAAGGAGAAGGAGAAGGTGAAGTCTGGAGTGAGAAGCAGAAGAAGCAGAGGAAGGAGAAGGAGAAGGTGAAGTCTGGATGGTGAATCAGAAGAAGTAGATGAAGGAGAAGGAGAAGGTGAAGTCTGGAGGGTGAATCAGAAGAAATAGAACAAGGAGAAGGAGAAGGTGAAGTCAGGAGGGTGAATCAGAAGAAGCAGAAGAAGGAGAAGGAAAAGGTGAAGTCTGGAGGGTGAAGCAGAAGAAGTAGAAGAAGGAGAAGGCGAAGGTGAAGTCTGGAGGGTGAATCAGAAGAAGTAGAAGAAGTAGAAGGAGAAGGTGAAGTCTGGAGGGAGAAGTAGAAGAAGCAGAAGAAGGAGAAGGAGAAGGTGAAGTCAGGAGGGTGAATCAGAAGAAGTAGAAGAAGGAGAAGGAAAAGGTGAAGGCTGGAGGGTGAAGCAGAAGAAGCAGAAGAAGGAGAAGGAGAAGGTGAAGTCTGGAGGGTGAATCTGAAGAAGTAGAAGAAGGAGAAAGAGAAGCTGAAGTCTGGAGGGTGAATCAGAAGAAGTAGAAGAAGAAGAAGGAGAAGGTGAAGTCTGGAGTGTGAATCCGAAGAAGTAGAAGAAGAAGAAGGAGAAGGTGAAGTCTGGAGTGTGAATCAGAAGAAGTAGAAGAAGGAGAAGGAGAAGGTGAAGTCAGGAGGGTGAATCAGAAGAAGTAGTAGAAGGAGAAGGAGAAGGTGAAGTCTGGAGGGTGAAGCAGAAAAAGGAGAAGAAGGAGAAGGAGAAGGTGAAGTCTGGAGGGTGAAGCAGAAGAAGCAAAAGAAGGGGAAGGAGAAGGTGAAGTCTGGAGGGAGAAGCAGAAGATGCAAAAAAGGAGAAGGAGAAGGTGAAGTCAGGAGGGTAAATCAGAAGAAGTAGAAGAAGGAGAAGGAGAAGGTGAAGTGTGGAGGGTGAAGCAGAAAAAGGAGAAGAAGGAGAAGGAGAAGGTGAAGTCTGGAGGGTGAATCAGAAGGAATAGAAGAAGGAGAAGGAGAAGGTGAAGTCTGGAGGGTGAATCAGAAGAAGTAGAAGAAGGAGAAGGAGAAGGTGAAGTCTGGAAGGTGAATCAGAAGAAGCAGAAGAAGGAGAACGAGAAGGTGAAGTCTGGATGGAGAAGCAGAAGAAGCAGAAGAAGGGGAAGGAGAAGGTGAAGTCTGGAGGGTGAAGCAGAAGACACAGAAGATGGAGAAGGAGAAGTTGAAGTCTGGAGGGTGAATCAGAAGAAGCAGAAGAAGGAGAAGGAGAAGGTGAAGTCTGGAGGGTGAATCAGGAGAAGTAGAAGAAGGAGAAGGAGAAGGTGAAGTCTGGAGTGAGAAGCAGAAGAAGCAGAGGAAGGAGAAGGAGAAGGTGAAGTCTGGATGGTGAATCAGAAGAAGTAGATGAAGGAGAAGGAGAAGGTGAAGTCTGGAGGGTGAAGCAGAGGAAGCAGAAGAAGGAGAAGGAGAAGGTGAAGTCTGGAGGGAGAAGCAGAAGAAGCAGAAGAAGGAGAAGGAGAAGGTGAAGTCTGGAGAGTGGAGCAGAAGACTTAGAAGAAGGAGAAGGAGAAGGTGAAGTCTGGAAGGTGAATCAGAAGAAGTAGAAGAAGGAGAAGGGGAAGGTGAAGTCTGGAGGGTGAATCAGAAGAAGCAGAAGAAGTAGAAGAAGAAGGTGAAGTCTGGAGGGTGAAGCAGAAGAAGCAGAAGAAGGAGAAGGAGAAGGTGAAGTCTGGAGGGTGAATCAGAAGAAGCGGAAGAAGGAGGAGGAGAAGTTGAAGTCAGGAGGGTGAATCAGAAGAAGTAGAAGAAGGAGAAGGAGAAGGTGTAGTCTGGAGGGTGAATCAGAACAAGCAGAAGAAGGAGAAGGAGAAGGTGAAGTCTGGAGGGTGAATCAGAAGAAGTAGAAGAAGGAGAAGGAGAAGGCGAAGTCTGGAGGGAGAAGCAGAAGAAGCAGAAGAAGGAGAAGGAGAAGGTGAAGTCAGGAGGGTGAATCAGAAGAAGTAGAAGAAGGAGATGGAGAAGGTGAAGTCTGGAGGGGGAAGCAGAAGAAGCAGAAGAAGGAGAAGGAGAAGGTAAAGTCTGGAGGGTGTATCAGAAGAAGTAGAACAAGGAGAAGGAGAAGGTGAAGTCTGGAGGGAGAAGCAGAAGAAGCAGAAGAAGGAGAAGGAGAAGGTGAAGTCTGGAGGGTGAAGCAGAAGACGTAGAAGAAGGAGAAGGAGAAGGTGAAGTCTGGAGGGTGAATCAGAAGAAGTAGAAGAAGGAGAAGGAGAAGGTGAAGTCTGGAGGGTGAATCAGAAGAAGCAGAAGAAGGAGAAGCAGAAGGTGAAGTCTGGAGGATGAATCAGAAGAAGCAGAAGAAGGAGATGGAGAAGGTGAAGTCAGGAGGATGAAGCAGAAGAAGCAGAAGAAGGAGAAGGAGAAGGTGAAGTCTGGAGGGTGAAACAGAAGAAGCAGAAGAAGGAAAAGGAGAAGGTGAAGTCTGGAGGGTGAATCAGAAGAAGCAGAAGAAGGAGAAGCAGAAGGTGAAGTCTGGAGGGTGAATCAGAAGAAGCAGAAGAAGGATAAGGAGAAGCTGAAATCTGGAGGGTGAATCAGTAGAAGCAGAAGAAGGAGAAGGAGAAGGTGAAGTCTGGAGGGTGAATCAGAAGAAGCAGAAGAAGGAGAAGGAGAAGGTGAAGTCTGGAGGGTGAATCAGAAGAAGCAGAAGAAGGAGAAGGAGAAGTTGAAGTCAGGAGGGTGAAGCAGAAGAAGTAGAAGAAGGAGAAGGAGAAGGTGAAGTCTGGAGGGTGAATCAGAAGAAGCAGAAGAAGGAGAAGGAGAAGGTGAAGTCTGGAGGGTGAATCAGAAGAAGTAGAAGAAGGAGAAGGAGAAGGTGAAGTCTGGAGGGGGAAGCAGCAGCAGGAGAAGGATAAGGTGAAGTCAGGAGGGTGAATCAGTAGAAGTAGAAGAAGGAGAAGGAGAACGTGAAGTCTGGAGGGTGAAGCAGAAGAAGCAGAAGAAGGAGAAGGAGAAGTTGAAGTCTGGAGGGTGAATCAGAAGAAATAGAACAAGGAGAAGGAGAAGGTGAAGTCAGGAGGGTGAATCAGAAGAAGCAGAAGAAGGAGAAGGAAAAGGTGAAGTCTGGAGGGTGAAGCAGAAGAAGTAGAAGAAGGAGAAGGCGAAGGTGAAGTCAGGAGGATGAAGCAGAAGAAGCAGAAGAAGGAGAAGGAGAAGGTGAAGTCTGGAGGGTGAAACAGAAGAAGCAGAAGAAGGAAAAGGAGAAGGTGAAGTCTGGAGGGTGAATCAGAAGAAGCAGAAGAAGGAGAAGCAGAAGGTGAAGTCTGGAGGGTGAATCAGAAGAAGCAGAAGAAGGATAAGGAGAAGCTGAAGTCTGGAGGGTGAATCAGTAGAAGCAGAAGAAGGAGAAGGAGAAGGTGAAGTCTGGAGGGTGAATCAGAAGAAGCAGAAGAAGGAGAAGGAGAAGGTGAAGTCTGGAGGGTGAATCAGAAGAAGCAGAAGAAGGAGAAGGAGAAGTTGAAGTCAGGAGGGTGAAGCAGAAGAAGTAGAAGAAGGAGAAGGAGAAGGTGAAGTCTGGAGGGTGAATCAGAAGAAGCAGAAGAAGGAGAAGGAGAAGGTGAAGTCTGGAGGGTGAATCAGAAGAAGTAGAAGAAGGAGAAGGAGAAGGTGAAGTCTGGAGGGGGAAGCAGCAGCAGGAGAAGGATAAGGTGAAGTCAGGAGGGTGAATCAGTAGAAGTAGAAGAAGGAGAAGGAGAACGTGAAGTCTGGAGGGTGAAGCAGAAGAAGCAGAAGAAGGAGAAGGAGAAGTTGAAGTCTGGAGGGTGAATCAGAAGAAATAGAACAAGGAGAAGGAGAAGGTGAAGTCAGGAGGGTGAATCAGAAGAAGCAGAAGAAGGAGAAGGAAAAGGTGAAGTCTGGAGGGTGAAGCAGAAGAAGTAGAAGAAGGAGAAGGCGAAGGTGAAGTCTGGAGGGTGAATCAGAAGAAGTAGAAGAAGGAGAAGGAGAAGGTGAAGTCTGGAGGGAGAAGTAGAAGAAGCAGAAGAAGGAGAAGGAGAAGGTGAAGTCAGGAGGGTGAATCAGAAGAAGTAGAAGAAGGAGAAGGAAAAGGTGAAGGCTGGAGGGTGAAGCAGAAGAAGCAGAAGAAGGAGAAGGAGAAGGTGAAGTCTGGAGGGTGAATCTGAAGAAGTAGAAGAAGGAGAAAGAGAAGATGAAGTCTGGAGGGTGAATCAGAAGAAGTAGAAGAAGAAGAAGGAGAAGGTGAAGTCTGGAGTGTGAATCCGAAGAAGCAGAAGAAGGAGAAGGAGAAGGTGAAGTCTTTAGGGAGAAGCAGAAGAAGCAGAAGAAGGAGAAGGAGAAGGTGAAGTCTGGAGGGTGAAGCAGAAGAAGCAGAAGAATGGGAAGGAGAAGGTGAAGTGTGGAGGGTGAATCAGAAGAAGCAGAGGAAGGAGAAGGAGAAGGTGAATTCTGGAGGGTGAATCAGAAGAAGTAGAAGAAGGAGAAGGAGAAGGTGAAGTCAGGAGGGTGAATCAGAAGAAGTAGAAGAAGGAGAAGGAGAAGGTGAAGTCTGGAGGGTGAAGCAGAAAAAGGAGAAGAAGGAGAAGGAGAAGGTGAAGTCTGGAGGGTGAAGCAGAAGAAGCAGAAGAAGGGGAAGGAGAAGGTGAAGTCTGGAGGGTGAATCAGAAGAAGTAGAAGAAGGAGAAGGAGAAGGTGAAGTCTGCAGGGTGAATCAGAAGAAGCAGAAGAAGGAGAACGAGAAGGTGAAGTCTGGATGGAGAAGCAGAAGAAGCAGAAGAAGGAGAAGGAGAAGGTGAAGTCTGGAGGGTGAAGCAGAAGAAGCAGAAGATGGAGAAGGAGAAGTTGAAGTCTGGAGGGTGAATCAGAAGAAGCAGAAGAAGGAGAAGGAGAAGGTGAAGTCTGGAGGGTGAAGCAGAAGAAGCAGAAGATGGAGAAGGAGAAGTTGAAGTCTGGAGGGTGAATCAGAAGAAGGAGAAGAAGGAGAAGGAGAAGGTGAAGTCAGGAGGGTGAATCAGAAGAAGTAGAAGAAGGAGAAGGAGAAGGTGAAGTCTGGAGGGTGAATCAGAAGAAGCAGAAGAAGGAGAAGGAGAAGGTGAAGTCTGGAGGGTGAAGCAGAAGAAGGAGAAGAAGGAGAAGGAGAAGGTGAAGTCTGGAGGGTGAATCAGAAGAAGCAGAAGAAGGAGAAGGAGAAGGAGAAGTCTGGAGGGTGAATCAGAAGAAGCAGAAGAAGGAGAAGGAGAAGGTGAAGTCTGGAGGGTGTATCAGAAAAAGCAGAAGAAGGAGAAGGAGAAGGTGAAGTCTGGAGGGTGAAGCAGAAGAAGGAGAAGAAGGAGAAGGAGAAGGTGAAGTCTGGAGGGTGAATCAGAAGAAGCAGAAGAAGGAGAAGGAGAAGGAGAAGTCTGGAGGGTGAATCAGAAGAAGCAGAAGAAGGAGAAGGAGAAGGTGAAGTCTGGAGGGTGAAGCAGAAGAAGCACAAGAAGGAGAAGGAGAAGGTGAAGTCTGGAGGGTGAATCAGAAGAAGCAAAAGAAGGAGAAGGAGAAGGTGAAGTCTGGAGGGTGAATCAGAAGAAGCAGAAGAAGGAGAAGGAGAAGGTGAAGTCTGGAGGGTGAATGAGAAGAAGTAGAAGAAGGAGAAGGAGAAGGTGAAGTCAGGAGGTTGAAGCAGAAGAAGCAGAAGAAGGAGAAGGAGAAGTGGAAGTCTGGAGGCTAAATGAGAAGAAGCAGAAGAAGGAGAAGGAGAAGGTGAGGTCTGGAGGGTGAATGAGAAGAAGTAGAAGAAGGAGAAGGAGAAGGTGAAGTCAGGAGGGTGAATCAGAAGAAGCAGAAGAAGGAGAAGGAGAAGGTGAAGTCTGGAGGGTGAATCAGAAGAAGCAGAAGAAGGAGAAGGAGAAGGTGAAGTCTGGAGGGTGAAGGAGAAGGTGAAGTCAGGAGGGTGAAGCAGAAGAAGCAGAAGAAGGAGAAGGAGAAGGTGAAGTCTGGAGGGTGAAGCAGAAGAAGCAGAAGAAGGAGATGGAGAAGGTGAAGTAAGGAGGGTGAATCAGAAGAAGCAGAAGAAGGAGAAGGAGAAGGTGAAGTCTGGAGGGTGAATCAGAAGAAGCAGAAGAAGGAGAAGGAGAAGGTGAAGTCTGGAGGGTGAAGGAGAAGGTGAAGTCAGGAGGGTGAAGCAGAAGAAGCAGAAGAAGGAGAAGGAGAAGGTGAAGTCTGGAGGGTGAAGCAGAAGAAGCAGAAGAAGGAGATGGAGAAGGTGAAGTCAGGAGGGTGAAGCAGAAGAAGTAGTAGAAGGAGAAGGAGAAGGTGAAGTCTGGAGGGTGAATCAGAAGAAGCAGAAGAAGGAGAAGGTGAAATCAGGAGGGCGAAGCAGAAGAAGCAGAAGAAGGAGAAGGAGAAGATGAAGTCTGGAGGGTGAATCAGAAGAAGCAGAAGAAGGAGAAGGAGAAGGTGAAGTCTGGATGGTGAATCAGAAGAAGTAGAAGCAGGAGAAGGAGAAGATGAAGTCTGGAGGGTGAATCAGAAGAAGCAGAAGAAGGAGAAGGAGAAGGTGAAGTCTGGAGGGTGAATCAGAAGTAGAAGAAGGAGAAGGAGAAGGTGAAGTCTGGAGTGAGAAGCAGAAGAAGCAGAGGAAGGAGAAGGAGAAGGTGAAGTCAGGATGGTGAATCAGAAGAAGTAGATGAAGGAGAAGGAGAAGGTGAAGTCTGGAGGGTGAAGCAGAGGAAGCAGAAGAAGGAGAAGCAGAAGGTGAAGTCTGGAGGGTGAATCAGAAGAAGTAGAAGAAGGAGAAGGAGAAGGTGAAGTCAGGAGGGAGAAGCAGAAGAAGCAGAAGAAGGAGAAGGAGAAGGTGAAGTCTGGAGGGTGAAGCAGAAGAAGTAGAAGAAGGAGAAGGAGAAGATGAAGTCTGGAGGGTGAATCAGAAGAAGTAGAAGAAGGAGAAGGGGAAGGTGAAGTCTGGAGGGTGAATCAGAAGAAGCAGAAGAAGGAGATGGAGAAGGTGAAGTCAGGAGGGTGAAGCAGAAGAAGCAGAAGAAGGAGAAGGAGAAGGTGAAGTCTGGAGGGTGAATCAGAAGAAGCAGAAGAAGGAGAAGGAGAAGGTGAAGTCTGGAGGGTGAATCAGAAGAAGCAGAAGAAGGAGAAGGAGAAGGTGAAGTCTGGAGGGTGAATCAGAAGAAGCAGAAAAAGGAGAAGGAGAAGCTGAAGTCTGGAGGGTGAATCAGTCGAAGCAGAAGAAGGAGAAGGAGAAGGTGAAGTCTGGAGGGCGAAGCAGAAGAAGCAGAAGAAGGAGAAGGAGAAGGTGAAGTCTGGAGGGTGAATCAGAAGAAGCAGAAGAAGGAGAAGGAGAAGTTGAAGTCAGGAGGGTGAATCAGAAGAAGTAGAAGAAGGAGAAGGAGAAGGTGAAGTCTGGAGGGTGAATCAGAACAAGCAGAAGAAGGAGAAGGAGAAGGTGAAGTCTGGAGGGAGAAGCAGAAGAAGCAGAAGAAGGAGAAGGAGAAGGTGAAGTCAGGAGGGTGAATCAGAAGAAGTAGAAGAAGGAGAAGGAGAAGGTGAAGTCTGGAGGGGGAAGCAGAAGAAGCAGAAGAAGGAGAAGGAGAAGGTGAAGTCTGGAGGGTGTATCAGAAGAAGTAGAACAAGGAGAAGGAGAAGGTGAAGTCTGGAGGGAGAAGCAGAAGAAGCAGAAGAAGGAGAAGGAGAAGGTGAAGTCTGGAGGGTGAAGCAGAAGAAGTAGAAGAAGGAGAAGGAGAAGGTGAAGTCTGGAGGGCGAATCAGAAGCAGTAGAAGAAGGAGAAGGAGAAGGTGAAGTCTGGAGGGTGAATCAGAAGAAGCAGAAGAAGGAGAAGCAGAAGGTGAAGTCTGGAGGGTGAATCAGAAGAAGTAGAAGAAGGAGAAGGAGAAGGTGAAGTCTAGAGGATGAATCAGAAGAAGCAGAAGAAGGAGATGGAGAAGGTGAAGTCAGGAGGGTGAAGCAGAAGAAGCAGAAGAAGGAGAAGGAGAAGGTGAAGTCTGGAGGGTGAATCAGAAGAAGCAGAAGAAGGAAAAGGAGAAGGTGAAGTCTGGAGGGTGAATCAGAAGAAGCAGAAGAAGGAGAAGCAGAAGGTGAAGTCTGGAGGGTGAATCAGAAGAAGTAGAAGAAGGAGAAGGAGAAGCTGAAGTCTGTAGGGTGAATCTGAAGAAGTAGAAGAAGGAGAAGGAGAAGCTGAAGTCTGGAGGGTGAATCAGAAGAAGTAGAAGAAGAAGAAGGAGAAGGTGAAGTCTGGAGGGTGAATCAGAAGAAGCAGAAGAAGGAGAAGGAGAAGGTGAAGTCTGGATGGTGAATCAGAAGAAGTAGAAGCAGGAGAAGGAGAAGATGAAGTCTGGAGGGTGAATCAGAAGAAGCAGAAGAAGGAGAAGGAGAAGGTGAAGTCTGGAGGGTGAATCAGGAGAAGTAGAAGAAGGAGAAGGAGAAGGTGAAGTCTGGAGTGAGAAGCAGAAGAAGCAGAGGAAGGAGAAGGAGAAGGTGAAGTCAGGATGGTGAATCAGAAGAAGTAGATGAAGGAGAAGGAGAAGGTGAAGTCTGGAGGGTGAAGCAGAGGAAGCAGAAGAAGGAGAAGCAGAAGGTGAAGTCTGGAGGGTGAATCAGAAGAAGTAGAAGAAGGAGAAGGAGAAGGTGAAGTCAGGAGGGAGAAGCAGAAGAAGCAGAAGAAGGAGAAGGAGAAGGTGAAGTCTGGAGGGTGAAGCAGAAGAAGTAGAAGAAGGAGAAGGAGAAGATGAAGTCTGGAGGGTGAATCAGAAGAAGTAGAAGAAGGAGAAGGGGAAGGTGAAGTCTGGAGGGTGAATCAGAAGAAGCAGAAGAAGGAGATGGAGAAGGTGAAGTCAGGAGGGTGAAGCAGAAGAAGCAGAAGAAGGAGAAGGAGAAGGTGAAGTCTGGAGGGTGAATCAGAAGAAGCAGAAGAAGGAGAAGGAGAAGGTGAAGTCTGGAGGGTGAATCAGAAGAAGCAGAAGAAGGAGAAGGAGAAGGTGAAGTCTGGAGGGTGAATCAGAAGAAGCAGAAAAAGGAGAAGGAGAAGCTGAAGTCTGGAGGGTGAATCAGTCGAAGCAGAAGAAGGAGAAGGAGAAGGTGAAGTCTGGAGGGCGAAGCAGAAGAAGCAGAAGAAGGAGAAGGAGAAGGTGAAGTCTGGAGGGTGAATCAGAAGAAGCAGAAGAAGGAGAAGGAGAAGTTGAAGTCAGGAGGGTGAATCAGAAGAAGTAGAAGAAGGAGAAGGAGAAGGTGAAGTCTGGAGGGTGAATCAGAACAAGCAGAAGAAGGAGAAGGAGAAGGTGAAGTCTGGAGGGAGAAGCAGAAGAAGCAGAAGAAGGAGAAGGAGAAGGTGAAGTCAGGAGGGTGAATCAGAAGAAGTAGAAGAAGGAGAAGGAGAAGGTGAAGTCTGGAGGGGGAAGCAGAAGAAGCAGAAGAAGGAAAAGGAGAAGGTGAAGTCTGGAGGGTGTATCAGAAGAAGTAGAACAAGGAGAAGGAGAAGGTGAAGTCTGGAGGGAGAAGCAGAAGAAGCAGAAGAAGGAGAAGGAGAAGGTGAAGTCTGGAGGGTGAAGCAGAAGAAGTAGAAGAAGGAGAAGGAGAAGGTGAAGTCTGGAGGGTGAATCAGAAGCAGTAGAAGAAGGAGAAGGAGAAGGTGAAGTCTGGAGGGTGAATCAGAAGAAGCAGAAGAAGGAGAAGCAGAAGGTGAAGTCTGGAGGGTGAATCAGAAGAAGTAGAAGAAGGAGAAGGAGAAGGTGAAGTCTAGAGGATGAATCAGAAGAAGCAGAAGAAGGAGATGGAGAAGGTGAAGTCAGGAGGGTGAAGCAGAAGAAGCAGAAGAAGGAGAAGGAGAAGGTGAAGTCTGGAGGGTGAATCAGAAGAAGCAGAAGAAGGAAAAGGAGAAGGTGAAGTCTGGAGGGTGAATCAGAAGAAGCAGAAGAAGGAGAAGCAGAAGGTGAAGTCTGGAGGGTGAATCAGAAGAAGCAGAAGACGGAGAAGGAGAAGCTGAAGTCTGTAGGGTGAATCTGAAGAAGTAGAAGAAGGAGAAGGAGAAGCTGAAGTCTGGAGGGTGAATCAGAAGAAGTAGAAGAAGAAGAAGGAGAAGGTGAAGTCTGGAGGGTGAATCAGAAGAAGCAGAAGAAGGAGAAGGAGAAGGTGAAGTCTTTAGGGAGAAGCAGAAGAAGCAGAAGAAGGAGAAGGAGAAGGTGAAGTCTGGAGGGTGAAGCAGAAGAAGCAGAAGAAGGGGAAGGAGAAGGTGCAGTCTGGAGGTCGTATCAGAAGAAGCAGAGGAAGGAGAAGGAGAAGGTGAAGTCTGGAGGGTGAATCAGAAGAAGTAGAAGAAGGAGAAGGAGAAGGTGAAGTCAGGAGGGTGAATCAGAAGAAGTAGAAGAAGGAGAAGGAGAAGGTGAAGTAAGGAGGGATAATCAGAAGAAGCAGAAGAAGGAGAAGGAGAAGGTGAAGTCTGGAGGGTGAATCAGAAGAAGCAGAAGAAGGAGAAGGAGAAGGTGAAGTCTGGAGGGTGAATCAGAAGAAGCAGAAGAAGGAGAAGGTGAAGTCTGGAGGGTGAAGCAGAAGAAGCAGAAGAAGGACAAGGAGAAGGTGAAGTCTGGAGGGTGAATCAGAAGTAGCAGAAGAAGGAAAAGGAGAAGGTGAAGTCTGGAGGGTGAATCAGAAGAAGCAGAAGAAGGAGAAGGAGAAGGTGAAGTCTGGAGGGTGAATCAGAAGAAGTAGAAGAAGGAGAAGGAGAAGGTGAAGTCTGGAGGGTGAAGCAGAAGAAGCAGAAGAAGGAGAAGGAGAAGGTGAAGTCTGGAGGGTGAATGAGAAGAAGTAGAAGAAGGAGAAGGAGAAGGTGAAGTCTGGAGGGAGAAGCAGAAGAAGCAGAAGAAGGAGAAGGAGAAGGTGAAGTCTGGAGGGTGAAGCAGAAGAAGTAGAAGAAGGAGAAGGAGAAGGTGAAGTCTGGAGGGTGAATCAGAAGAAGTAGAAGAAGGAGAAGGAGAACGTAATGTCTGGAGGGAGAATCAGAAGAAGCAGAAGAAGGAGAAGGAGAAGGTGAAGTCTGGAGGGTGAATCAGAAGAAGCAGAAGAAGGAGAAGGAGAAGGTGAAGTCAGGAGGTTGAAGCAGAAGAAGCAGAAGAAGGAGAAGGAGAAGGGGAAGTCTGGAGGCTAAATGAGAAGAAGCAGAAGAAGGAGAAGGAGAAGGTGAGGTCTGGAGGGTGAATCAGAAGAAGTAGAAGAAGGAGAAGGAGAAGGTGAAGTCTGGAGGGTGAATCAGAAGAAGTAGAAGAAGGAGAAGGAGAAGGTGAAGTCAGGAGGGTGAATCAGAAGAAGCAGAAGAAGGAGAAGGAGAAGGTGAAGTCTGGAGGGTGAATCAGAAGAAGCAGAAGAAGGAGAAGGAGAAGGTGAAGTCTGGAGGGTGAAGGAGAAGGTGAAGTCAGGAGGGTGAAGCAGAAGAAGTAGAAGAAGGAGAAGGAGGAGGTGAAGTCTGGAGGGTGAATCAGAAGAAGCAGAAGAAGGAGAAGGAGAAGGTGAAGTCTGGAGGGTGAATCAGAAGAAGTGGAAGAAGGAGAAGGAGAAGGTGAAGTCTGGAGGGAGAAGCAGAAGAAGTAGAAGAAGGAGAAGGAGAAGGTGAAGTCTGGAGGGTGAATCAGAAGAAGCAGAAGAAGGAGAAGGAGAAGGTGAAGTCTGGAGGGTGAAGCAGAAGAAGCAGAAGAAGGAGATGGAGAAGGTGAAGTCAGGAGGGTGAAGCAGAAGAAGTAGTAGAAGGAGAAGGAGAAGGTGAAGTCTGGAGGGTGAATCAGAAGAAGCAGAAGAAGGAGAAGGAGAAGGTGAAATCAGGAGGGTGAAGCAGAAGAAGCAGAAGAAGGAGAAGGAGAAGATGAAGTCTGGAGGGTGAATCAGAAGAGGCAGAAGAAGGAGAAGGAGAAGGTGAAGTCTGGAGGGTGAATCAGAAGAAGTAGAAGCAGGAGAAGGAGAAGATGAAGTCTGGAGGGTGAATCAGAAGAAGCAGAAGAAGGAGAAGGCGAAGGTGAAGTCTGGAGGGTGAATCAGTAGAAGTAGAAGAAGGAGAAGGAGAAGGTGAAGTCTGGAGTGAGAAGCAGAAGAAGCAGAGGAAGGAGAAGGAGAAGGTGAAGTCAGGATGGTGAATCAGACGAAGTAGATGAAGGAGAAGGAGAAGGTGAAGTCTGGAGGTTGAAGCAGAGGAAGCAGAAGAAGGAGAAGCAGAAGGTGAAGTCTGGAGGGTGAATCAGAAGAAGTAGAAGAAGGAGAAGGAGAAGGTGAAGTCAGGAGGGAGAAGCAGAAGAAGCAGAAGAAGGAGAAGGAGAAGGTGAAGTCTGGAGGGTGAAGCAGAAGAAGTAGAAGAAGGAGAAGGAGAAGGTGAAGTCTGGAGGGTGAATCAGAAGTAGTAGAAGAAGGAGAAGGGGAAGGTGAAGTCTGGAGGGTGAATCAGAAGAAGCAGAAGAAGGAGATGGAGAAGGTGAAGTCAGGAGGGTGAAGCAGAAGAAGCAGAAGAAGGAGAAGGAGAAGGTGAAGTCTGGAGGGTGAATCAGAAGAAGCAGAAGAAGGAGAAGGAGAAGGTGAAGTCTGGAGGGTGAATCAGAAGAAGCAGAAGAAGGAGAAGGAGAAGGTGAAGTCTGGAGGGTGAATCAGAAGAAGCAGAAAAAGGAGAAGGAGGAGCTGAAGTCTGGAGGGTGAATCAGTAGAAGCAGAAGAAGGAGAAGGAGCAGGTGAAGTCTGGAGGGCGAAGCATAAGAAGCAGAAGAAGGAGAAGGAGAAGGTGAAGTCTGGAGGGTGAATCAGAAGAAGCAGAAGAAGGAGAAGGAGAAGTTGAAGTCAGGAGGGTGAATCAGAAGAAGTAGAAGAAGGAGAAGGAGAAGGTGAAGTCTGGAGGGTGAATCAGAACAAGCAGAAGAAGGAGAAGGAGAAGGTGAAGTCTGGAGGGAGAAGCAGAAGAAGCAGAAGAAGGAGAAGGAGAAGGTGAAGTCAGTAGGGTGAATCAGAAGAAGTAGAAGAAGGAGAAGGAGAAGGTGAAGTCTGGAGGGGGAAGCAGAAGAAGCAGAAGAAGGAGAAGGAGAAGGTGAAGTCTGGAGGGTGTATCAGAAGAAGTAGAACAAGGAGAAGGAGAAGGTGAAGTCTGGAGGGAGAAGCAGAAGAAGCAGAAGAAGGAGAAGGAGAAGGTGAAGTCTGGAGGCTGAAGCAGAAGAAGTAGAAGAAGGAGAAGGAGAAGGTGAAGTCTGGAGGGTGAATCAGAAGAAGTAGAAGAAGGAGAAGGAGAAGGTGAAGTCTGGAGGGTGAATCAGAAGAAGCAGAAGAAGGAGAAGCAGAAGGTGAAGTCTGGAGGGTGAATCAGAAGAAGTAGAAGAAGGGGAAGGAGAAGGTGAAGTCTAGAGGATGAATCAGAAGAAGCAGAAGAAGGAGATGGAGAAGGTGAAGTCAGGAGGGTGAAGCAGAAGAAGCAGAAGAAGGAGAAGGAGAAGGTGAAGTCTGGAGGGTGAATCAGAAGAAGCAGAAGAAGGAAAAGGAGAAGGTGAAGTCTGGAGGGTGAATCAGAAGAAGCAGAAGAAGGAGAAGCAGAAGGTGAAGTCTGGAGGGTGAATCAGAAGAAGCAGAAGAAGGAGAAGGAGAAGCTCAAGTCTGGAGGGTGAATCTGAAGAAGTAGAAGAAGGAGAAGGAGAAGCTGAAGTCTGGAGGGTGAATCAGAAGATGTAGAAGAAGAAGAAGGAGAAGGTGAAGTCTGGAGGGTGAATCAGAAGAAGCAGAAGAAGGAGAAGGAGAAGGTGAAGTCTTCAGGGAGAAGCAGAAGAAGCAGAAGAAGGAGAAGGAAAAGGTGAAGTCTGGAGGGTGAAGCAGAAGAAGCAGAAGAAGGGGAAGGAGAAGGTGCAGTCTGGAGGGTGTATCAGAAGAAGCAGAGGAAGGAGAAGGAGAAGGTGAAGTCTGGAGGGTGAATCAGAAGAAGTAGAAGAAGGAGAAGGAGAAGGTGAAGTCAGGAGGGTGAATCAGAAGAAGTAGAAGAAGGAGAAGGAGAAGGTGAAGTCAGGAGGGTGAATCAGAAGAAGCAGAAGAAGGAGAAGGAGAAGGTGAAGTCTGGAGGGTGAATCAGAAGAAGCAGAAGAAGAAGAAGGAGAAGGTGAAGTCTGGAGGGTGAATCAGAAGAAGCAGAAGAAGGAGAAGGTGAAGTCTGGAGGGTGAAGCAGAAGAAGCAGAAGAAGGACAAGGAGAAGGTGAAGTCTGGAGGGTGAATCAGAAGTAGCAGAAGAAGGAAAAGGAGAAGGTGAAGTCTGGAGGGTGAATCAGAAGAAGCAGAAGAAGGAGAAGGAGAAGGTGAAGTCTGGAGGGTGAATCAGAAGAAGTAGAAGAAGGAGAAGGAGAAGGTGAAGTCTGGAGGGTGAATCAGAAGAAGTAGAAGAAGGAGAAGGAGAAGGTGAAGTCTGGAGGGTGAATCAGAAGAAGCAGAAGAAGGAGAGGGAGAAGGTGAAGTCTGGAGGGTGAAGCAGAAGAAGTAGAAGAAGGAGAAGGAGAAGGTGAAGTCTGGAGGGTGAATCAGAAGAAGTAGAAGAAGGAGAAGGAGAAGGTAAAATCTGGAGGGAGAATCAGAAGAAGCAGAAGAAGGAGAAGGAGAAGGTGAAGTCTGGAGGGTGAATCAGAAGAAGCAGAAGAAGGAGAAGGAGAAGGTGAAGTCAGGAGGTTGAAGCAGAAGAAGCAGAAGAAGTAGAAGGAGAAGGGGAAGTCTGGAGGCTAAATGAGAAGAAGCAGAAGAAGGAGAAGGAGAAGGTGAGGTCTGGAGGGTGAATCAGAAGAAGTAGAAGAAGGAGAAGGAGAAGGTGAAGTCTGGAGGGTGAAGGAGAAGGTGAAGTCAGGAGGGTGAAGCAGAAGAAGCAGAAGAAGGAGAAGCAGAAGGTGAAGTCTGGAGGGTGAATCTGAAGAAGTAGAAGAAGGAGAAGGAGAAGCTGAAGTCTGGAGGGTGAATCAGAAGATGTAGAAGAAGAAGAAGGAGAAGGTGAAGTCTGGAGGGTGAATCAGAAGAAGCAGAAGAAGGAGAAGGAGAAGGTGAAGTCTTCAGGGAGAAGCAGAAGAAGCAGAAGAAGGAGAAGGAAAAGGTGAAGTCTGGAGGGTGAAGCAGAAGAAGCAGAAGAAGGGGAAGGAGAAGGTGCAGTCTGGAGGGTGTATCAGAAGAAGCAGAGGAAGGAGAAGGAGAAGGTGAAGTCTGGAGGGTGAATCAGAAGAAGTAGAAGAAGGAGAAGGAGAAGGTGAAGTCAGGAGGGTGAATCAGAAGAAGTAGAAGAAGGAGAAGGAGAAGGTGAAGTCAGGAGGGTGAATCAGAAGAAGCAGAAGAAGGAGAAGGAGAAGGTGAAGTCTGGAGGGTGAATCAGAAGAAGCAGAAGAAGGAGAAGGAGAAGGTGAAGTCTGGAGGGTGAATCAGAAGAAGCAGAAGAAGGAGAAGGTGAAGTCTGGAGGGTGAAGCAGAAGAAGCAGAAGAAGGACAAGGAGAAGGTGAAGTCTGGAGGGTGAATCAGAAGTAGCAGAAGAAGGAAAAGGAGAAGGTGAAGTCTGGAGGGTGAATCAGAAGAAGCAGAAGAAGGAGAAGGAGAAGGTGAAGTCTGGAGGGTGAATCAGAAGAAGTAGAAGAAGGAGAAGGAGAAGGTGAAGTCTGGAGGGTGAAGCAGAAGAAGCAGAAGAAGGAGAAGGAGAAGGTGAAGTCTGGAGTGTGAATCAGAAGAAGTAGAAGAAGGAGAAGGAGAAGGTGAAGTCTGGAGGGAGAAGCAGAAGAAGCAGAAGAAGGAGAAGGAGAAGGTGAAGTCTGGAGGGTGAAGCAGAAGAAGTAGAAGAAGGAGAAGGAGAAGGTGAAGTCTGGAGGGTGAATCAGAAGAAGTAGAAGAAGGAGAAGGAGAAGGTGAAGTCTGGAGGGTGAATCAGAAGAAGCAGAAGAAGGAGAAGGAGAAGGTGAAGTCAGGAGGGTGAAGCAGAAGAAGCAGAAGAAGGAGAAGGAGAAGATGAATTCTGGAGGGTGAATCAGAAGAAGCAGAAGAAGGAGAGGGAGAAGGTGAAGTCTGGAGGGTGAAGCAGAAGAAGTAGAAGAAGGAGAAGGAGAAGGTGAAGTCTGGAGGGTGAATCAGAAGAAGTAGAAGAAGGAGAAGGAGAAGGTAAAATCTGGAGGGAGAATCAGAAGAAGCAGAAGAAGGAGAAGGAGAAGGTGAAGTCTGGAGGGTGAATCAGAAGAAGCAGAAGAAGGAGAAGGAGAAGGTGAAGTCAGGAGGTTGAAGCAGAAGAAGCAGAAGAAGTAGAAGGAGAAGGGGAAGTCTGGAGGCTAAATGAGAAGAAGCAGAAGAAGGAGAAGGAGAAGGTGAGGTCTGGAGGGTGAATCAGAAGAAGTAGAAGAAGGAGAAGGAGAAGGTGAAGTCTGGAGGGTGAATCAGAAGAAGTAGAAGAAGGAGAAGGAGAAGGTGAAGTCAGGAGGGTGAATCAGAAGAAGCAGAAGAAGGAGAAGGAGAAGGTGAAGTCTGGAGGGTGAATCAGAAGAAGCAGAAGAAGGAGAAGGAGAAGGTGAAGTCTGGAGGGTGAAGGAGAAGGTGAAGTCAGGAGGGTGAAGCAGAAGAAGTAGAAGAAGGAGAAGGAGAAGGTGAAGTCTGGAGGGTGAATCAGAAGAAGCAGAAGAAGGAGAAGGAGAAGGTGAAGTCTGGAGGGTGAATCAGAAGAAGTGGAAGAAGGAGAAGGAGAAGGTGAAGTCTGGAGGGAGAAGCAGAAGAAGTAGAAGAAGGAGAAGGAGAAGGTGAAGTCTGGAGGGTGAATCGGAAGACGCAGAAGAAGGAGAAGGAGAAGGTGAAGTCTGGAGGGTGAAGCAGAAGAAGCAGAAGAAGGAGATGGAGAAGGTGAAGTCAGGAGGTTGAAGCAGAAGAAGTAGTAGAAGGAGAAGGAGAAGGTGAAGTCTGGAGGGTGAATCAGAAGAAGCAGAAGAAGGAGAAGGAGAAGGTGAAATCAGGAGGGTGAAGCAGAAGAAGCAGAAGAAGGAGAAGGAGAAGATGAAGTCTGGAGGGTGAATCAGAAGAGGCAGAAGAAGGAGAAGGAGAAGGTGAAGTCTGGAGGGTGAATCAGAAGAAGTAGAAGCAGGAGAAGGAGAAGATGAAGTCTGGAGGGTGAATCAGAAGAAGCAGAAGAAGGAGAAGGAGAAGGTGAAGTCTGGAGGGTGAATCAGTAGAAGTAGAAGAAGGAGAAGGAGAAGGTGAAGTCTGGAGTGAGAAGCAGAAGAAGCAGAGGAAGGAGAAGGAGAAGGTGAAGTCTGGATGGTGAATCAGAAGAAGTAGATGAAGGAGAAGGAGAAGGTGAAGTCTGGAGGGTGAAGCAGAGGAAGCAGAAGAAGGAGAAGGAGAAGGTGAAGTCTGGAGGGAGAAGCAGAAGAAGCAGAAGAAGGAGAAGGAGAAGGTGAAGTCTGGAGGGTGAAGCAGAAGAATTAGAAGAAGGAGAAGGAGAAGGTGAAGTCTGGAGGGTGAATCAGAAGAAGTAGAAGAAGGAGAAGGGGAAGGTGAAGTCTGGAGGGTGAATCAGAAGAAGCAGAAGAAGTAGAAGGAGAAGGTGAAATCTGGAGGGTGAAGCAGAAGAAGCAGAAGAAGGAGAAGGAGAAGTTGAAGTCAGGAGGGTGAATCAGAAGAAGTAGAAGAAGGAGAAGGAGAAGGTGAAGTCTGGAGGGTGAATCAGAACAAGCAGAAGAAGGAGAAGGAGAAGGTGAAGTCTGGAGGGTGAATCAGAAGAAGAAGAAGAAGGAGAAGGAGAAGGTGAAGTCAGGAGGGTGAATCAGAAGAAGTAGAAGAAGGAGAAGGAGAAGGTGAAGTCTGGAGGGGGAAGCAGAAGAAGCAGAAGAAGGAGAAGGAGAAGGTGAAGTCTGGAGGGTGTATCAGAAGAAGTAGAACAAGGAGAAGGAGAAGGTGAAGTCTGGAGGGAGAAGCAGAAGAAGCAGAAGAAGGAGAAGGAGAAGGTGAAGTCTGGAGGGTGAAGCAGAAGACGTAGAAGAAGGAGAAGGAGAAGGTGAAGTCTGGAGGGTGAATCAGAAAAAGTAGAAGAAGGAGAAGGAGAAGGTGAAGTCTGGAGGGTGAATCAGAAGAAGCAGAAGAAGGAGAAGCAGAAGGTGAAGTCTGGAGGATGAATCAGAAGAAGCAGAAGAAGGAGATGGAGAAGGTGAAGTCAGGAGGATGAAGCAGAAGAAGCAGAAGAAGGAGAAGGAGAAGGTGAAGTCTGGAGGGTGAAACAGAAGAAGCAGAAGAAGGAAAAGGAGAAGGTGAAGTCTGGAGGGTGAATCAGAAGAAGCAGAAGAAGGAGAAGCAGAAGGTGAAGTCTGGAGGGTGAATCAGAAGAAGCAGAAGAAGGAGAAGGAGAAGCTGAAGTCTGGAGGGTGAATCAGTAGAAGCAGAAGAAGGAGAAGGAGAAGGTGAAGTCTGGAGGGTGAATCAGAAGAAGCAGAAGAAGGAGAAGGAGAAGGTGAAGTCTGTAGGGTGAATCAGAAGAAGCAGAAGCAGGAGAAGGATAAGGTGAAGTCAGGAGGGTGAATCAGTAGAAGTAGAAGAAGGAGAAGGAGAAGGTGAAGTCTGGAGGGTGAAGCAGAAGAAGCAGAAGAAGGAGAAGGAGAAGTTGAAGTCTGGAGGGTGAATCAGAAGAAATAGAACAAGGAGAAGGAGAAGGTGAAGTCAGGAGGGTGAATCAGAAGAAGCAGAAGAAGGAGAAGGAAAATATGAAGTCTGGAGGGTGAAGCAGAAGAAGTAGAAGAAGGAGAAGGCGAAGGTGAAGTCTGGAGGGTGAATCAGAAGAAGTAGAAGAAGGAGAAGGAGAAGGTGAAGTCTGGAGGGAGAAGTAGAAGAAGCAGAAGAAGGAGAAGGAGAAGGTGAAGTCAGGAGGGTGAATCAGAAGAAGTAGAAGAAGGAGAAGTAAAAGGTGAAGGCTGGAGGGTGAAGCAGAAGAAGCAGAAGAAGGAGAAGGAGAAGGTGAAGTCTGGAGGGTGAATCTGAAGAAGTAGAAGAAGGAGAAAGAGAAGCTGAAGTCTGGAGGGTGAATCAGAAGAAGTAGAAGAAGAAGAAGGAGAAGGTGAAGTCTGGAGTGTGAATCCGAAGAAGCAGAAGAAGGAGAAGGAGAAGGTGAAGTCTTTAGGGAGAAGCAGAAGAAGCAGAAGAAGGAGAAGGAGAAGGTGAAGTCTGGAGGGTGAATCAGAAGAAGCAGAGGAAGGAGAAGGAGAAGGTGCAGTCTGGAGGGTGAATCAGAAGAAGTAGAAGAAGGAGAAGGAGAAGGTGAAGTCAGGAGGGTGAATCAGAAGAAGTAGTAGAAGGAGAAGGAGAAGGTGAAGTCTGGAGGGTGAAGCAGAAAAAGGAGAAGAAGGAGAAGGAGAAGGTGAAGTCTGGAGGGTGAAGCAGAAGAAGAAAAAGAAGGGGAAGGAGAAGGTGAAGTCTGGAGGGAGAAGCAGAAGATGCAAAAGAAGGAGAAGGAGAAGGTGAAGTCAGGAGGATAAATCAGAAGAAGTAGAAGAAGGAGAAGGAGAAGGTGAAGTTTGGAGGGTGAAGCAGAAAAAGGAGAAGAAGGAGAAGGAGAAGGTGAAGTCTGGAGGGTGAATCAGAAGGAATAGAAGAAGGAGAAGGAGAAGGTGAAGTCTGGAGGGTGAATCAGAAGAAGTAGAAGAAGGAGAAGTAGAAGGTGAAGTCTGGAGGGTGAATCAGAAGAAGCAGAAGAAGGAGAACGAGAAGGTGAAGTCTGGATGGAGAAGCAGAAGAAGCAGAAGAAGGAGAAGGAGACGGTGAAGTCTGGAGGGTGAAGCAGAAGACGCAGAAGATGGAGAAGGAGAAGTTGAAGTCTGGAGGGTGAATCAGAAGAAGCAGAAGAAGGAGAAGGAGAAGGTGAAGTCTGGAGGGTGAATCAGAAGAAGTAGAAGAAGGAGAAGGAGAAGGTGAAGTCAGGAGGGTGAATCAGAAGAAGTAGAAGAAGGAGAAGGAGAAGGTGAAGTCTGGAGGGTGAATCAGAAGAAGCAGAAGAAGGAGAAGGAGAAGGTGAAGTCTGGAGGGTGAATCAGAAGAAGCAGAAGAAGGAGAAGGAGAAGGTGAAGTCTGGAGGGTGAAGCAGAAGAAGCACAAGAAGGAGAAGGAGAAGGTGAAGTCTGGAGGGTGAATCAGAAGAAGCAAAAGAAGGAGAACGAGAAGGTGTAGTCTGGAGGGTGAATCAGAAGAAGTAGAAGAAGGAGAAGGAGAAGGCGAAGTCTGGAGGGTGAATGAGAAGAAGTAGAAGAAGGAGAAGGAGAAGGTGAAGTCAGGAGGTTGAAGCAGAAGAAGCAGAAGAAGGAGAAGGAGAAGGGGAAGTCTGGAGGCTAAATGAGAAGAAGCAGAAGAAGGAGAAGGAGAAGGTGAGGTCTGGAGGGTGAATCAGAAGAAGTAGAAGAAGGAGAAGGAGAAGGTGAAGTCTGGAGGGTGAATGAGAAGAAGTAGAAGAAGGAGAAGGAGAAGGTGAAGTCAGGAGGGTGAATCAGAAGAAGCAGAAGAAGGGGAAGGAGAAGGTGAAGTCTGGAGGGTGAATCAGAAGAAGCAGAAGAAGGAGAAGGAGAAGGTGAAGTCTGGAGGGTGAAGGAGAAGGTGAAGTCAGGAGGGTGAAGCAGAAGAAGCAGAAGAAGGAGAAGGAGAAGGTGAAGTCTGGAGGGTGAAGCAGAAGAAGCAGAAGAAGGAGATGGAGAAGGTGAAGTCAGGAGGGTGAATCAGAAGAAGCAGAAGAAGGAGAAGGAGAAGGTGAAGTCTGGAGGGTGAATCAGAAGAAGCAGAAGAAGGAGAAGGAGAAGGTGAAGTCTGGAGGGTGAAGGAGAAGGTGAAGTCAGGAGGGTGAAGCAGAAGAAGCAGAAGAAGGAGAAGGAGAAGATGAAGTCTGGAGGGTGAATCAGAAGAAGCAGAAGAAGGAGAAGGAGAAGGTGAAGTCTGGAGGGTGAATCAGTAGAAGTAGAAGAAGGAGAAGGAGAAGGTGAAGTCTGGAGTGAGAAGCAGAAGAAGCAGAGGAAGGAGAAGGAGAAGGTGAAGTCTGGATGGTGAATCAGAAGAAGTAGATGAAGGAGAAGGAGAAGGTGAAGTCTGGAGGGTGAAGCAGAGGAAGCAGAAGAAGGAGAAGGAGAAGGTGAAGTCTGGAGGGAGAAGCAGAAGAAGCAGAAGAAGGAGAAGGAGAAGGTGAAGTCTGGAGGGTGAAGCAGAAGAATTAGAAGAAGGAGAAGGAGAAGGTGAAGTCTGGAGGGTGAATCAGAAGAAGTAGAAGAAGGAGAAGGGGAAGGTGAAGTCTGGAGGGTGAATCAGAAGAAGCAGAAGAAGTAGAAGGAGAAGGTGAAATCTGGAGGGTGAAGCAGAAGAAGCAGAAGAAGGAGAAGGAGAAGTTGAAGTCAGGAGGGTGAATCAGAAGAAGTAGAAGAAGGAGAAGGAGAAGGTGAAGTCTGGAGGGTGAATCAGAACAAGCAGAAGAAGGAGAAGGAGAAGGTGAAGTCTGGAGGGTGAATCAGAAGAAGAAGAAGAAGGAGAAGGAGAAGGTGAAGTCAGGAGGGTGAATCAGAAGAAGTAGAAGAAGGAGAAGGAGAAGGTGAAGTCTGGAGGGGGAAGCAGAAGAAGCAGAAGAAGGAGAAGGAGAAGGTGAAGTCTGGAGGGTGTATCAGAAGAAGTAGAACAAGGAGAAGGAGAAGGTGAAGTCTGGAGGGAGAAGCAGAAGAAGCAGAAGAAGGAGAAGGAGAAGGTGAAGTCTGGAGGGTGAAGCAGAAGACGTAGAAGAAGGAGAAGGAGAAGGTGAAGTCTGGAGGGTGAATCAGAAAAAGTAGAAGAAGGAGAAGGAGAAGGTGAAGTCTGGAGGGTGAATCAGAAGAAGCAGAAGAAGGAGAAGCAGAAGGTGAAGTCTGGAGGATGAATCAGAAGAAGCAGAAGAAGGAGATGGAGAAGGTGAAGTCAGGAGGATGAAGCAGAAGAAGCAGAAGAAGGAGAAGGAGAAGGTGAAGTCTGGAGGGTGAAACAGAAGAAGCAGAAGAAGGAAAAGGAGAAGGAGAAGTCTGGAGGGTGAATCAGAAGAAGCAGAAGAAGGAGAAGCAGAAGGTGAAGTCTGGAGGGTGAATCAGAAGAAGCAGAAGAAGGAGAAGGAGAAGCTGAAGTCTGGAGGGTGAATCAGTAGAAGCAGAAGAAGGAGAAGGAGAAGGTGAAGTCTGGAGGGTGAATCAGAAGAAGCAGAAGAAGGAGAAGGAGAAGGTGAAGTCTGTAGGGTGAATCAGAAGAAGCAGAAGCAGGAGAAGGATAAGGTGAAGTCAGGAGGGTGAATCAGTAGAAGTAGAAGAAGGAGAAGGAGAAGGTGAAGTCTGGAGGGTGAAGCAGAAGAAGCAGAAGAAGGAGAAGGAGAAGTTGAAGTCTGGAGGGTGAATCAGAAGAAATAGAACAAGGAGAAGGAGAAGGTGAAGTCAGGAGGGTGAATCAGAAGAAGCAGAAGAAGGAGAAGGAAAATATGAAGTCTGGAGGGTGAAGCAGAAGAAGTAGAAGAAGGAGAAGGCGAAGGTGAAGTCTGGAGGGTGAATCAGAAGAAGTAGAAGAAGGAGAAGGAGAAGGTGAAGTCTGGAGGGAGAAGTAGAAGAAGCAGAAGAAGGAGAAGGAGAAGGTGAAGTCAGGAGGGTGAATCAGAAGAAGTAGAAGAAGGAGAAGTAAAAGGTGAAGGCTGGAGGGTGAAGCAGAAGAAGCAGAAGAAGGAGAAGGAGAAGGTGAAGTCTGGAGGGTGAATCTGAAGAAGTAGAAGAAGGAGAAAGAGAAGCTGAAGTCTGGAGGGTGAATCAGAAGAAGTAGAAGAAGAAGAAGGAGAAGGTGAAGTCTGGAGTGTGAATCCGAAGAAGCAGAAGAAGGAGAAGGAGAAGGTGAAGTCTTTAGGGAGAAGCAGAAGAAGCAGAAGAAGGAGAAGGAGAAGGTGAAGTCTGGAGGGTGAATCAGAAGAAGCAGAGGAAGGAGAAGGAGAAGGTGCAGTCTGGAGGGTGAATCAGAAGAAGTAGAAGAAGGAGAAGGAGAAGGTGAAGTCAGGAGGGTGAATCAGAAGAAGTAGTAGAAGGAGAAGGAGAAGGTGAAGTCTGGAGGGTGAAGCAGAAAAAGGAGAAGAAGGAGAAGGAGAAGGTGAAGTCTGGAGGGTGAAGCAGAAGAAGAAAAAGAAGGGGAAGGAGAAGGTGAAGTCTGGAGGGAGAAGCAGAAGATGCAAAAGAAGGAGAAGGAGAAGGTGAAGTCAGGAGGATAAATCAGAAGAAGTAGAAGAAGGAGAAGGAGAAGGTGAAGTTTGGAGGGTGAAGCAGAAAAAGGAGAAGAAGGAGAAGGAGAAGGTGAAGTCTGGAGGGTGAATCAGAAGGAATAGAAGAAGGAGAAGGAGAAGGTGAAGTCTGGAGGGTGAATCAGAAGAAGTAGAAGAAGGAGAAGTAGAAGGTGAAGTCTGGAGGGTGAATCAGAAGAAGCAGAAGAAGGAGAACGAGAAGGTGAAGTCTGGATGGAGAAGCAGAAGAAGCAGAAAAGGAGAAGGAGACGGTGAAGTCTGGAGGGTGAAGCAGAAGACGCAGAAGATGGAGAAGGAGAAGTTGAAGTCTGGAGGGTGAATCAGAAGAAGCAGAAGAAGGAGAAGGAGAAGGTGAAGTCTGGAGGGTGAATCAGAAGAAGTAGAAGAAGGAGAAGGAGAAGGTGAAGTCAGGAGGGTGAATCAGAAGAAGTAGAAGAAGGAGAAGGAGAAGGTGAAGTCTGGAGGGTGAATCAGAAGAAGCAGAAGAAGGAGAAGGAGAAGGTGAAGTCTGGAGGGTGAATCAGAAGAAGCAGAAGAAGGAGAAGGAGAAGGTGAAGTCTGGAGGGTGAAGCAGAAGAAGCACAAGAAGGAGAAGGAGAAGGTGAAGTCTGGAGGGTGAATCAGAAGAAGCAAAAGAAGGAGAACGAGAAGGTGTAGTCTGGAGGGTGAATCAGAAGAAGTAGAAGAAGGAGAAGGAGAAGGCGAAGTCTGGAGGGTGAATGAGAAGAAGTAGAAGAAGGAGAAGGAGAAGGTGAAGTCAGGAGGTTGAAGCAGAAGAAGCAGAAGAAGGAGAAGGAGAAGGGGAAGTCTGGAGGCTAAATGAGAAGAAGCAGAAGAAGGAGAAGGAGAAGGTGAGGTCTGGAGGGTGAATCAGAAGAAGTAGAAGAAGGAGAAGGAGAAGGTGAAGTCTGGAGGGTGAATGAGAAGAAGTAGAAGAAGGAGAAGGAGAAGGTGAAGTCAGGAGGGTGAATCAGAAGAAGCAGAAGAAGGGGAAGGAGAAGGTGAAGTCTGGAGGGTGAATCAGAAGAAGCAGAAGAAGGAGATGGAGAAGGTGAAGTCTGGAGGGTGAAGGAGAAGGTGAAGTCAGGAGGGTGAAGCAGAAGAAGCAGAAGAAGGAGAAGGAGAAGGTGAAGTCTGGAGGGTGAAGCAGAAGAAGCAGAAGAAGGAGATGGAGAAGGTGAAGTCAGGAGGGTGAATCAGAAGAAGCAGAAGAAGGAGAAGGAGAAGGTGAAGTCTGGAGGGTGAATCAGAAGAAGCAGAAGAAGGAGAAGGAGAAGGTGAAGTCTGGAGGGTGAAGGAGAAGGTGAAGTCAGGAGGGTGAAGCAGAAGAAGCAGAAGAAGGAGAAGGAGAAGGTGAAGTCTGGAGGGTGAAGCAGAAGAAGCAGAAGAAGGAGATGGAGAAGGTGAAGTCAGGAGGGTGAAGCAGAAGAAGTAGTAGAAGGAGAAGGAGAAGGTGAAGTCTGGAGGGTGAATCAGAAGAAGCAGAAGGAGAAGGAGAAGGTGAAATCAGGAGGGCGAAGCAGAAGAAGCAGAAGAAGGAGAAGGAGAAGATGAAGTCTGGAGGGTGAATCAGAAGAAGCAGAAGAAGGAGAAGGAGAAGGTGAAGTCTGGAGGGTGAATCAGAAGAAGTAGAAGCAGGAGAAGGAGAAGATGAAGTCTGGAGGGTGAATCAGAAGAAGCAGAAGAAGGAGAAGGAGAAGGTGAAGTCTGGAGGGTGAATCAGGAGAAGTAGAAAAAGGAGAAGGAGAAGGTGAAGTCTGGAGTGAGAAGCAGAAGAAGCAGAGGAAGGAGAAGGAGAAGGTGAAGTCTGGATGGTGAATCAGAAGAAGTAGATGAAGGAGAAGGAGAAGGTGAAGTCTGGAGGGTGAAGCAGAGGAAGCAGAAGAAGGAGAAGGAGAAGGTGAAGTCTGGAGGGAGAAGCAGAAGAAGCAGAAGAAGGAGAAGGAGCAGGTGAAGTCTGGAGGGTGAAGCAGAAGACTTAGAAGAAGGAGAAGGAGAAGGTGAAGTCTGGAGGGTGAATCAGAAGAAGTAGAAGAAGGAGAAGGGGAAGGCGAAGTCTGGAGGGTGAATCAGAAGAAGCAGAAGAAGTAGAAGGAGAAGGTGAAGTCTGGAGGGTGAAGCAGAAGAAGCAGAAGAAGGAGAAGGAGAAGGTGAAGTCTGGAGGGTGAATCAGAAGAAGCGGAAGAAGGAGAAGGAGAAGTTGAAGTCAGGAGGGTGAATCAGAAGAAGTAGAAGAAGGAGAAGGAGAAGGTGAAGTCTGGAGGGTGAATCAGAACAAGCAGAAGAAGGAGAAGGAGAAGGTGAAGTCTGGAGGGTGAATCAGAAGAAGTAGAAGAAGGAGAAGGAGAAGGTGAAGTCTGGAGGGAGAAGCAGAAGCAGCAGAAGAAGGAGAAGGAGAAGGTGAAGTCAGGAGGGTGAATCAGAAGAAGTAGAAGAAGGAGAAGGAGAAGGTGAAGTCTGGAGGGGGAAGCAGAAGAAGCAGAAGAAGGAGAAGGAGAAGGTAAAGTCTGGAGGGTGTATCAGAAGAAGTAGAACAAGGAGAAGGAGAAGGTGAAGTCTGGAGGGAGAAGCAGAATTAGCAGAAGAAGGAGAAGGAGAAGGTGAAGTCTGGAGGGTGAAGCAGAAGACGTAGAAGAAGGAGAAGGAGAAGGTGAAGTCTGGAGGGTGAATCAGAAGAAGTAGAAGAAGGAGAAGGAGAAGGTGAAGTCTGGAGGGTGAATCAGAAGAAGCAGAAGAAGGAGAAGCAGAAGGTGAAGTCTGGAGGATGAATCAGAAGAAGCAGAAGAAGGAGATGGAGAAGGTGAAGTCAGGAGGATGAAGCAGAAGAAGCAGAAGAAGGAGAAGGAGAAGGTGAAGTCTGGAGGGTGAAACAGAAGAAGCAGAAGAAGGAAAAGGAGAAGGTGAAGTCTGGAGGGTGAATCAGAAGAAGCAGAAGAAGGAGAAGCAGAAGGTGAAGTCTGGAGGGTGAATCAGAAGAAGCAGAAGAAGGAGAAGGAGAAGCTGAAGTCTGGAGGGTGAATCAGTAGAAGCAGAAGAAGGAGAAGGAGAAGGTGAAGTCTGGAGGGTGAATCAGAAGAAGCAGAAGAAGGAGAAGGAGAAGGTGAAGTCTGGAGGGTGAATCAGAAGAAGCAGAAGAAGGAGAAGGAGAAGTTGAAGTCAGGAGGGTGAAGCAGAAGAAGTAGAAGAAGGAGAAGGAGAAGGTGAAGTCTGGAGGGTGAATCAGAAGAAGCAGAAGAAGGAGAAGGAGAAGGTGAAGTCTGGAGGGTGAATCAGAAGAAGTAGAAGAAGGAGAAGGAGAAGGTGAAGTCTGGAGGGAGAAGCAGAAGCAGGAGAAGGATAAGGTGAAGTCAGGAGGGTGAATCAGTAGAAGTAGAAGAAGGAGAAGGAGAACGTGACGTCTGGAGGGTGAAGCAGAAGAAGCAGAAGAAGGAGAAGGAGAAGTTGAAGTCTGGAGGGTGAATCAGAAGAAATAGAACAAGGAGAAGGAGAAGGTGAAGTCAGGAGGGTGAATCAGAAGAAGCAGAAGGTGGAGAAGGAAAAGGTGAAGTCTGGAGGGTGAAGCAGAAGAAGTAGAAGAAGGAGAAGGCGATGGTGAAGTCTGGAGGGTGAATCAGAAGAAGTAGAAGAAGGAGAAGGAGAAGGTGAAGTCTGGAGGGAGAAGTAGAAGAAGCAGAAGAAGGAGAAGGAGAAGGTGAAGTCAGGAGGGTGAATCAGAAGAAGTAGAAGAAGGAGAAGGAAAAGGTGAAGGCTGGAGGGTGAAGCAGAAGAAGCAGAAGAAGGAGAAGGAGAAGGTGAAGTCTGGAGGGTGAATCTGAAGAAGTAGAAGAAGGAGAAAGAGAAGCTGAAGTCTGGAGGGTGAATCAGAAGAAGTAGAAGAAGAAGAAGGAGAAGGTGAAGTCTGGAGTGTGAATCCGAAGAAGCAGAAGAAGGAGAAGGAGAAGGTGAAGTCTTTAGGGAGAAGCAGAAGAAGCTGAAGAAGGAGAATGAGAAGGTGAAGTCTGGAGGGTGAAGCAGAAGAAGCAGAAGAAGGGGAAGGAGAAGGTGAAGTCTGGAGGGTGAATCAGAAGAAGCAGAGGAAGGAGAAGGAGAAGGTGAAGTCTGGAGGGTGACTCAGAAGAAGTAGAAGAAGGAGAAGGAGAAGGTGAAGTCAGGAGGGTGAATCAGAAGAAGTAGAAGAATGAGAAGGAGAAGGTGAAGTCTGGAGGGTGAAGCAGAAAAAGGAGAAGAAGGAGAAGGAGAAGGTGAAGTCTGGAGGGTGAATCAGAAGGAATAGAAGAATGAGAAGGAGAAGGAGAAGGTGAAGTCTGGAGGGTGAATCAGAAGAAGGAGAACGAGAAGGTGAAGTCTGGATGGAGAAGCAGAAGAAGCAGAAGAAGGAGAAGGAGAAGGTGAAGTCTGGAGGGTGAATCAGAAGAAGTAGAAGAAGAAGAAGGAGAAGGTGAAGTCTGGAGTGTGAATCCGAAGAAGCAGAAGAAGGAGAAGGAGAAGGTGAAGTCTTTAGGGAGAAGCAGAAGAAGCAGAAGAAGGAGAAGGAGAAGGTGAAGTCTGGAGGGTGAATCAGAAGAAGCAGAGGAAGGAGAAGGAGAAGGTGCAGTCTGGAGGGTGAATCAGAAGAAGTAGAAGAAGGAGAAGGAGAAGGTGAAGTCAGGAGGGTGAATCAGAAGAAGTAGTAGAAGGAGAAGGAGAAGGTGAAGTCTGGAGGGTGAAGCAGAAAAAGGAGAAGAAGGAGAAGGAGAAGGTGAAGTCTGGAGGGTGAAGCAGAAGAAGAAAAAGAAGGGGAAGGAGAAGGTGAAGTCTGGAGGGAGAAGCAGAAGATGCAAAAGAAGGAGAAGGAGAAGGTGAAGTCAGGAGGATAAATCAGAAGAAGTAGAAGAAGGAGAAGGAGAAGGTGAAGTTTGGAGGGTGAAGCAGAAAAAGGAGAAGAAGGAGAAGGAGAAGGTGAAGTCTGGAGGGTGAATCAGAAGGAATAGAAGAAGGAGAAGGAGAAGGTGAAGTCTGGAGGGTGAATCAGAAGAAGTAGAAGAAGGAGAAGTAGAAGGTGAAGTCTGGAGGGTGAATCAGAAGAAGCAGAAGAAGGAGAACGAGAAGGTGAAGTCTGGATGGAGAAGCAGAAGAAGCAGAAAAGGAGAAGGAGACGGTGAAGTCTGGAGGGTGAAGCAGAAGACGCAGAAGATGGAGAAGGAGAAGTTGAAGTCTGGAGGGTGAATCAGAAGAAGCAGAAGAAGGAGAAGGAGAAGGTGAAGTCTGGAGGGTGAATCAGAAGAAGTAGAAGAAGGAGAAGGAGAAGGTGAAGTCAGGAGGGTGAATCAGAAGAAGTAGAAGAAGGAGAAGGAGAAGGTGAAGTCTGGAGGGTGAATCAGAAGAAGCAGAAGAAGGAGAAGGAGAAGGTGAAGTCTGGAGGGTGAATCAGAAGAAGCAGAAGAAGGAGAAGGAGAAGGTGAAGTCTGGAGGGTGAAGCAGAAGAAGCACAAGAAGGAGAAGGAGAAGGTGAAGTCTGGAGGGTGAATCAGAAGAAGCAAAAGAAGGAGAACGAGAAGGTGTAGTCTGGAGGGTGAATCAGAAGAAGTAGAAGAAGGAGAAGGAGAAGGCGAAGTCTGGAGGGTGAATGAGAAGAAGTAGAAGAAGGAGAAGGAGAAGGTGAAGTCAGGAGGTTGAAGCAGAAGAAGCAGAAGAAGGAGAAGGAGAAGGGGAAGTCTGGAGGCTAAATGAGAAGAAGCAGAAGAAGGAGAAGGAGAAGGTGAGGTCTGGAGGGTGAATCAGAAGAAGTAGAAGAAGGAGAAGGAGAAGGTGAAGTCTGGAGGGTGAATGAGAAGAAGTAGAAGAAGGAGAAGGAGAAGGTGAAGTCAGGAGGGTGAATCAGAAGAAGCAGAAGAAGGGGAAGGAGAAGGTGAAGTCTGGAGGGTGAATCAGAAGAAGCAGAAGAAGGAGATGGAGAAGGTGAAGTCTGGAGGGTGAAGGAGAAGGTGAAGTCAGGAGGGTGAAGCAGAAGAAGCAGAAGAAGGAGAAGGAGAAGGTGAAGTCTGGAGGGTGAAGCAGAAGAAGCAGAAGAAGGAGATGGAGAAGGTGAAGTCAGGAGGGTGAATCAGAAGAAGCAGAAGAAGGAGAAGGAGAAGGTGAAGTCTGGAGGGTGAATCAGAAGAAGCAGAAGAAGGAGAAGGAGAAGGTGAAGTCTGGAGGGTGAAGGAGAAGGTGAAGTCAGGAGGGTGAAGCAGAAGAAGCAGAAGAAGGAGAAGGAGAAGGTGAAGTCTGGAGGGTGAAGCAGAAGAAGCAGAAGAAGGAGATGGAGAAGGTGAAGTCAGGAGGGTGAAGCAGAAGAAGTAGTAGAAGGAGAAGGAGAAGGTGAAGTCTGGAGGGTGAATCAGAAGAAGCAGAAGGAGAAGGAGAAGGTGAAATCAGGAGGGCGAAGCAGAAGAAGCAGAAGAAGGAGAAGGAGAAGATGAAGTCTGGAGGGTGAATCAGAAGAAGCAGAAGAAGGAGAAGGAGAAGGTGAAGTCTGGAGGGTGAATCAGAAGAAGTAGAAGCAGGAGAAGGAGAAGATGAAGTCTGGAGGGTGAATCAGAAGAAGCAGAAGAAGGAGAAGGAGAAGGTGAAGTCTGGAGGGTGAATCAGGAGAAGTAGAAAAAGGAGAAGGAGAAGGTGAAGTCTGGAGTGAGAAGCAGAAGAAGCAGAGGAAGGAGAAGGAGAAGGTGAAGTCTGGATGGTGAATCAGAAGAAGTAGATGAAGGAGAAGGAGAAGGTGAAGTCTGGAGGGTGAAGCAGAGGAAGCAGAAGAAGGAGAAGGAGAAGGTGAAGTCTGGAGGGAGAAGCAGAAGAAGCAGAAGAAGGAGAAGGAGCAGGTGAAGTCTGGAGGGTGAAGCAGAAGACTTAGAAGAAGGAGAAGGAGAAGGTGAAGTCTGGAGGGTGAATCAGAAGAAGTAGAAGAAGGAGAAGGGGAAGGCGAAGTCTGGAGGGTGAATCAGAAGAAGCAGAAGAAGTAGAAGGAGAAGGTGAAGTCTGGAGGGTGAAGCAGAAGAAGCAGAAGAAGGAGAAGGAGAAGGTGAAGTCTGGAGGGTGAATCAGAAGAAGCGGAAGAAGGAGAAGGAGAAGTTGAAGTCAGGAGGGTGAATCAGAAGAAGTAGAAGAAGGAGAAGGAGAAGGTGAAGTCTGGAGGGTGAATCAGAACAAGCAGAAGAAGGAGAAGGAGAAGGTGAAGTCTGGAGGGTGAATCAGAAGAAGTAGAAGAAGGAGAAGGAGAAGGTGAAGTCTGGAGGGAGAAGCAGAAGCAGCAGAAGAAGGAGAAGGAGAAGGTGAAGTCAGGAGGGTGAATCAGAAGAAGTAGAAGAAGGAGAAGGAGAAGGTGAAGTCTGGAGGGGGAAGCAGAAGAAGCAGAAGAAGGAGAAGGAGAAGGTAAAGTCTGGAGGGTGTATCAGAAGAAGTAGAACAAGGAGAAGGAGAAGGTGAAGTCTGGAGGGAGAAGCAGAATTAGCAGAAGAAGGAGAAGGAGAAGGTGAAGTCTGGAGGGTGAAGCAGAAGACGTAGAAGAAGGAGAAGGAGAAGGTGAAGTCTGGAGGGTGAATCAGAAGAAGTAGAAGAAGGAGAAGGAGAAGGTGAAGTCTGGAGGGTGAATCAGAAGAAGCAGAAGAAGGAGAAGCAGAAGGTGAAGTCTGGAGGATGAATCAGAAGAAGCAGAAGAAGGAGATGGAGAAGGTGAAGTCAGGAGGATGAAGCAGAAGAAGCAGAAGAAGGAGAAGGAGAAGGTGAAGTCTGGAGGGTGAAACAGAAGAAGCAGAAGAAGGAAAAGGAGAAGGTGAAGTCTGGAGGGTGAATCAGAAGAAGCAGAAGAAGGAGAAGCAGAAGGTGAAGTCTGGAGGGTGAATCAGAAGAAGCAGAAGAAGGAGAAGGAGAAGCTGAAGTCTGGAGGGTGAATCAGTAGAAGCAGAAGAAGGAGAAGGAGAAGGTGAAGTCTGGAGGGTGAATCAGAAGAAGCAGAAGAAGGAGAAGGAGAAGGTGAAGTCTGGAGGGTGAATCAGAAGAAGCAGAAGAAGGAGAAGGAGAAGTTGAAGTCAGGAGGGTGAAGCAGAAGAAGTAGAAGAAGGAGAAGGAGAAGGTGAAGTCTGGAGGGTGAATCAGAAGAAGCAGAAGAAGGAGAAGGAGAAGGTGAAGTCTGGAGGGTGAATCAGAAGAAGTAGAAGAAGGAGAAGGAGAAGGTGAAGTCTGGAGGGAGAAGCAGAAGCAGGAGAAGGATAAGGTGAAGTCAGGAGGGTGAATCAGTAGAAGTAGAAGAAGGAGAAGGAGAACGTGACGTCTGGAGGGTGAAGCAGAAGAAGCAGAAGAAGGAGAAGGAGAAGTTGAAGTCTGGAGGGTGAATCAGAAGAAATAGAACAAGGAGAAGGAGAAGGTGAAGTCAGGAGGGTGAATCAGAAGAAGCAGAAGGTGGAGAAGGAAAAGGTGAAGTCTGGAGGGTGAAGCAGAAGAAGTAGAAGAAGGAGAAGGCGATGGTGAAGTCTGGAGGGTGAATCAGAAGAAGTAGAAGAAGGAGAAGGAGAAGGTGAAGTCTGGAGGGAGAAGTAGAAGAAGCAGAAGAAGGAGAAGGAGAAGGTGAAGTCAGGAGGGTGAATCAGAAGAAGTAGAAGAAGGAGAAGGAAAAGGTGAAGGCTGGAGGGTGAAGCAGAAGAAGCAGAAGAAGGAGAAGGAGAAGGTGAAGTCTGGAGGGTGAATCTGAAGAAGTAGAAGAAGGAGAAAGAGAAGCTGAAGTCTGGAGGGTGAATCAGAAGAAGTAGAAGAAGAAGAAGGAGAAGGTGAAGTCTGGAGTGTGAATCCGAAGAAGCAGAAGAAGGAGAAGGAGAAGGTGAAGTCTTTAGGGAGAAGCAGAAGAAGCTGAAGAAGGAGAATGAGAAGGTGAAGTCTGGAGGGTGAAGCAGAAGAAGCAGAAGAAGGGGAAGGAGAAGGTGAAGTCTGGAGGGTGAATCAGAAGAAGCAGAGGAAGGAGAAGGAGAAGGTGAAGTCTGGAGGGTGACTCAGAAGAAGTAGAAGAAGGAGAAGGAGAAGGTGAAGTCAGGAGGGTGAATCAGAAGAAGTAGAAGAATGAGAAGGAGAAGGTGAAGTCTGGAGGGTGAAGCAGAAAAAGGAGAAGAAGGAGAAGGAGAAGGTGAAGTCTGGAGGGTGAATCAGAAGGAATAGAAGAATGAGAAGGAGAAGGAGAAGGTGAAGTCTGGAGGGTGAATCAGAAGAAGGAGAACGAGAAGGTGAAGTCTGGATGGAGAAGCAGAAGAAGCAGAAGAAGGAGAAGGAGAAGGTGAAGTCTGGAGGGTGAAGCAGAAGAAGCAGAAGATGGAGAAGGAGAAGTTGAAGTCTGGAGGGTGAATCAGAAGAAGCAGAAGAAGGAGAAGGAGAAGGTGAAGTCTGGAGGGTGAATCAGAAGAAGTAGAAGAAGGAGAAGGAGAAGGTGAAGTCAGGAGTGTGAATCAGAAGAAGTAGAAGAAGGAGAAGGAGAAGGTGAAGTCAGGAGGGTGAATCAGAAGAAGCAGAAGAAGGAGAAGGAGAAGGTGAAGTCTAGAGGGTGAATCAGAAGAAGCAGAAGAAGGAGAAGGAGAAGGTGAAGTCTGGAGGGTGAATGAGAAGAAGCAGAAGAAGGAGAAGGAGAAGGTGAAGTCTGGAGGGTGAAGCAGAAGAAGGAGAAGAAGGAGAAGGAGAAGGTGAAGTCTGGAGGGTGAATCAGAAGAAGCAGAAGAAGGAGAAGGAGAAGGTGAAGTCTGGAGGGTGAATCAGAAGAAGCAGAAGAAGGAGAAGGAGAAGGTGAAGTCTGGAGGGTGAATCAGAAGAAGCAGAAGAAGGAGAAGGAGAAGGTGAAGTCTGGAGGGTGAAGCAGAAGAAGCACAAGAAGGAGAAGGAGAAGGTGAAGTCTGGAGGGTGTATCAGAAGAAGCAAAAGAAGGAGAAGGAGAAGGTGAAGTCTGGAGGGTGAATCAGAAGAAGCAGAAGAAGGAGAAGGAGAAGGTGAAGTCTGGAGGGTGAATGAGAAGAAGTAGAAGAAGGAGAAGGAGAAGGTGAAGTCAGGAGGTTGAAGCAGAAGAAGCAGAAGAAGGAGAAGGAGAAGGGGAAGTCTGGAGGCTAAATGAGAAGAAGCAGAAGAAGGAGAAGGAGAAGGTGAGGTCTGGAGGGTGAATCAGAAGAAGCAGAAGAAGGAGAAGGAGAAGGTGAAGTCTGGAGGGTGAATCAGAAGAAGCAGAAGAAGGAGAAGGAGAAGGTGAAGTCTGGAGGGTGAATCAGAAGAAGCAGAAGAAGGAGAAGGAGAAGGTGAAGTCTGGAGGGTGAATCAGAAGAAGCAGAAGAAGGAGAAGGAGAAGTTGAAGTCAGGAGGGTGAAGCAGAAGAAGTAGAAGAAGGAGAAGGAGAAGGTGAAGTCTGGAGGGTGAATCAGAAGAAGCAGAAGAAGGAGAAGGAGAAGGTGAAGTCTGGAGGGTGAATCAGAAGAAGTAGAAGAAGGAGAAGGAGAAGGTGAAGTCTGGAGGGAGAAGCAGAAGCAGGAGAAGGATAAGGTGAAGTCAGGAGGGTGAATCAGTAGAAGTAGAAGAAGGAGAAGGAGAACGTGACGTCTGGAGGGTGAAGCAGAAGAAGCAGAAGAAGGAGAAGGAGAAGTTGAAGTCTGGAGGGTGAATCAGAAGAAATAGAACAAGGAGAAGGAGAAGGTGAAGTCAGGAGGGTGAATCAGAAGAAGCAGAAGGTGGAGAAGGAAAAGGTGAAGTCTGGAGGGTGAAGCAGAAGAAGTAGAAGAAGGAGAAGGCGATGGTGAAGTCTGGAGGGTGAATCAGAAGAAGTAGAAGAAGGAGAAGGAGAAGGTGAAGTCTGGAGGGAGAAGTAGAAGAAGCAGAAGAAGGAGAAGGAGAAGGTGAAGTCAGGAGGGTGAATCAGAAGAAGTAGAAGAAGGAGAAGGAAAAGGTGAAGGCTGGAGGGTGAAGCAGAAGAAGCAGAAGAAGGAGAAGGAGAAGGTGAAGTCTGGAGGGTGAATCTGAAGAAGTAGAAGAAGGAGAAAGAGAAGCTGAAGTCTGGAGGGTGAATCAGAAGAAGTAGAAGAAGAAGAAGGAGAAGGTGAAGTCTGGAGTGTGAATCCGAAGAAGCAGAAGAAGGAGAAGCAGAAGGTGAAGTCTTTAGGGAGAAGCAGAAGAAGCAGAAGAAGGAGAATGAGAAGGTGAAGTCTGGAGGGTGAAGCAGAAGAAGCAGAAGAAGGGGAAGGAGAAGGTGAAGTCTGGAGGGTGAATCAGAAGAAGCAGAGGAAGGAGAAGGAGAAGGTGAAGTCTGGAGGGTGACTCAGAAGAAGTAGAAGAAGGAGAAGGAGAAGGTGAAGTCAGGAGGGTGAATCAGAAGAAGTAGAAGAAGGAGAAGGAGAAGGTGAAGTCTGGAGGGTGAAGCAGAAAAAGGAGAAGAAGGAGAAGGAGAAGGTGAAGTCTGGAGGGTGAATCAGAAGGAATAGAAGAATGAGAAGGAGAAGGAGAAGGTGAAGTCTGGAGGGTGAATCAGAAGAAGGAGAACGAGAAGGTGAAGTCTGGATGGAGAAGCAGAAGAAGCAGAAGAAGGAGAAGGAGAAGGTGAAGTCTGGAGGGTGAAGCAGAAGAAGCAGAAGATGGAGAAGGAGAAGTTGAAGTCTGGAGGGTGAATCAGAAGAAGCAGAAGAAGGAGAAGGAGAAGGTGAAGTCTGGAGGGTGAATCAGAAGAAGTAGAAGAAGGAGAAGGAGAAGGTGAAGTCAGGAGTGTGAATCAGAAGAAGTAGAAGAAGGAGAAGGAGAAGGTGAAGTCAGGAGGGTGAATCAGAAGAAGCAGAAGAAGGAGAAGGAGAAGGTGAAGTCTAGAGGGTGAATCAGAAGAAGCAGAAGAAGGAGAAGGAGAAGGTGAAGTCTGGAGGGTGAATGAGAAGAAGCAGAAGAAGGAGAAGGAGAAGGTGAAGTCTGGAGGTTGAAGCAGAAGAAGGAGAAGAAGGAGAAGGAGAAGGTGAAGTCTGGAGGGTGAATCAGAAGAAGCAGAAGAAGGAGAAGGAGAAGGTGAAGTCTGGAGGGTGAATCAGAAGAAGCAGAAGAAGGAGAAGGAGAAGGTGAAGTCTGGAGGGTGAATCAGAAGAAGCAGAAGAAGGAGAAGGAGAAGGTGAAGTCTGGAGGGTGAAGCAGAAGAAGCACAAGAAGGAGAAGGAGAAGGTGAAGTCTGGAGGGTGTATCAGAAGAAGCAAAAGAAGGAGAAGGAGAAGGTGAAGTCTGGAGGGTGAATCAGAAGAAGCAGAAGAAGGAGAAGGAGAAGGTGAAGTCTGGAGGGTGAATGAGAAGAAGTAGAAGAAGGAGAAGGAGAAGGTGAAGTCAGGAGGTTGAAGCAGAAGAAGCAGAAGAAGGAGAAGGAGAAGGGGAAGTCTGGAGGCTAAATGAGAAGAAGCAGAAGAAGGAGAAGGAGAAGGTGAGGTCTGGAGGGTGAATGAGAAGAAGTAGAAGAAGGAGAAGGAGAAGGTGAAGTCAGGAGGGTGAATCAGAAGAAGCAGAAGAAGGAGAAGGAGAAGGTGAAGTCTGGAGGGTGAATCAGAAGAAGCAGAAGAAGGAGAAGGAGAAGGTGAAGTCTGGAGGGAGAAGGAGAAGGTGAAGTCAGGAGGGTGAAGCAGAAGAAGCAGAAGAAGGAGAAGGAGAAGGTGAAGTCTGGAGGGTGAAGCAGAAGAAGCAGAAGAAGGAGATGGAGAAGGTGAAGTAAGGAGGGTGAATCAGAAGATGCAGAAGAAGGAGAAGGAGAAGGTGAAGTCTGGAGGGTGAATCAGAAGAAGCAGAAGAAGGAGAAGGAGAAGGTGAAGTCAGGAGGGTGAAGCAGAAGAAGCAGAAGAAGGAGATGGAGAAGGTGAAGTCAGGAGGGTGAAGCAGAAGAAGTAGTAGAAGGAGAAGGAGAAGGTGAAGTCTGGAGGGTGAATCAGAAGAAGCAGAAGAAGGAGAAGGAGAAGGTGAAATCAGGAGGTCGAAGCAGAAGAAGCAGAAGAAGGAGAAGGAGAAGATGAAGTCTGGAGGGTGAATCAGAAGAAGCAGAAGAAGGAGAAGGAGAAGGTGAAGTCTGGAGGGTGAATCAGAAGAACTAGAAGCAGGAGAAGGAGAAGATGAAGTCTGGAGGGTGAATCAGAAGAAGCAGAAGAAGGAGAAGGAGAAGGTGAAGTCTGGAGGGTGAATCAGGAGAAGTAGAAGAAGGAGAAGGAGAAGGTGAAGTCTGGAGTGAGAAGCAGAAGAAGCAGAGGAAGGAGAAGGAGAAGGTGAAGTCAGGATGGTGAATCAGAAGAAGTAGATGAAGGAGAAGGAGAAGGTGAAGTCTGGAGGGTGAAGCAGAGGAAGCAGAAGAAGGAGAAGCAGAAGGTGAAGTCTGGAGGGTGAATCAGAAGAAGTAGAAGAAGGAGAAGGAGAAGGTGAAGTCAGGAGGGAGAAGCAGAAGAAGCAGAAGAAGGAGAAGGAGAAGGTGAAGTCTGGAGGGTGAAGCAGAAGAAGTAGAAGAAGGAGAAGGAGAAGGTGAAGTCTGGAGGGTGAATCAGAAGAAGTAGAAGAAGGAGAAGGGGAAGGTGAAGTCTGGAGGGTGAATCAGAAGAAGCAGAAGAAGGAGATGGAGAAGGTGAAGTCAGGAGGGTGAAGCAGAAGAAGCAGAAGAAGGAGAAGGAGAAGGTGAAGTCTGGAGGGTGAATCAGAAGAAGCAGAAGAAGGAGAAGGAGAAGGTGAAGTCTGGAGGGTGAATCAGAAGAAGCAGAAGAAGGAGAAGGAGAAGGTGAAGTCTGGAGGGTGAATCAGAAGAAGCAGAAAAAGGAGAAGTAGAAGCTGAAGTCTGGAGGGTGAATCAGTAGAAGCAGAAGAAGGAGAAGGAGAAGGTGAAGTCTGGAGGGCGAAGCAGAAGAAGCAGAAGAAGGAGAAGGAGAAGGTGAAGTCTGGAGGGTGAATCAGAAGAAGCAGAAGAAGGAGAAGGAGAAGTTGAAGTCAGGAGGGTGAATCAGAAGAAGTAGAAGAAGGAGAAGGAGAAGGTGAAGTCTGGAGGGTGAATCAGAACAAGCAGAAGAAGGAGAAGGAGAAGGTGAAGTCTGGAGGGAGAAGCAGAAGAAGCAGAAGAAGGAGAAGGAGAAGGTGAAGTCAGGAGGGAGAATCAGAAGAAGTAGAAGAAGGAGAAGGAGATGGTGAAGTCTGGAGGGGGAAGCAGAAGAAGCAGAAGAAGGAGAAGGAGAAGGTGAAGTCTGGAGGGTGTATCAGAAGAAGTAAAACAAGGAGAAGGAGAAGGTGAAGTCTGGAGGGAGAAGCAGAAGAAGCAGAAGAAGGAGAAGGAGAAGGTGAAGTCTGGAGGGTGAAGCAGAAGAAGTAGAAGAAGGAGAAGGAGAAGGTGAAGTCTGGAGGGTGAATCAGAAGAAGTAGAAGAAGGAGAAGGAGAAGGTGAAGTCTGGAGGGAGAAGCAGAAGAAGCAGAAGAAGGAGAAGGAGAAGGTGAAGTCAGGAGGGTGAATCAGAAGAAGTAGAAGAAGGAGAAGGAGAAGGTGAAGTCTAGAGGATGAATCAGAAGAAGCAGAAGAAGGAGATGGAGAAGGTGAAGTCAGGAGGGTGAAGCAGAAGAAGCAGAAGAAGGAGAAGGAGAAGGTGAAGTCTGGAGGGTGAATCAGAAGAAGCAGAAGAAGGAAAAGGAGAAGGTGAAGTCTGGAGGGTGAATCAGAAGAAGCAGAAGAAGGAGAAGCAGAAGGTGAAGTCTGGAGGGTGAATCAGAAGAAGCAGAAGAAGGAGAAGGAGAAGCTGAAGTCTGGAGGGTGAATCTGAAGAAGTAGAAGAAGGAGAAGGAGAAGCTGAAGTCTGGAGGGTGAATCAGAAGAAGTAGAAGAAGAAGAAGGAGAAGTTGAAGTCTGGAGGGTGAATCAGAAGAAGCAGAAGAAGGAGAAGGAGAAGGTGAAGTCTTTAGGGAGAAGCAGAAGAAGCAGAAGAAGGAGAAGGAGAAGGTGAAGTCTGGAGGGTGAAGCAGAAGAAGCAGAAGAAGGGGAAGGAGAAGGTGCAGTCTGGAGGGTGTATCAGAAGATGCAGAGGAAGGAGAAGGAGAAGGTGAAGTCTGGAGGGTGAATCAGAAGAAGTAGAAGAAGGAGAAGGAGAAGGTGAAGTCAGGAGGGTGAATCAGAAGAAGTAGAAGAAGGAGAAGGAGAAGGTGAAGTCAGGAGGGTGAATCAGAAGAAGCAGAAGAAGGAGAAGGAGAAGGTGAAGTCTGGAGGGTGAATCAGAAGAAGCAGAAGAAGGAGAAGGAGAAGGTGAAGTCTGGAGGGTGAATCAGAAGAAGCAGAAGAAGGAGAAGGTGAAGTCTGGAGGGTGAAGCAGAAGAAGCAGAAGAAGGACAAGGAGAAGGTGAAGTCTGGAGGGTGAATCAGAAGTAGCAGAAGAAGGAAAAGGAGAAGGTGAAGTCTGGAGGGTGAATCAGAAGAAGCAGAAAAAGGAGAAGGAGAAGGTGAAGTCTGGAGGGTGAATCAGAAGAAGTAGAAGAAGGAGAAGGAGAAGGTGAAGTCTGGAGGGTGAAGCAGAAGAAGCAGAAGAAGGAGAAGGAGAAGGTGAAGTCTGGAGGGTGAATCAGAAGAAGTAGAAGAAGGAGAAGGAGAAGGTGAAGTCTGGAGGGAGAAGCAGAAGAAGCAGAAGAAGGAGAAGGAGAAGGTGAAGTCTGGAGGGTGAAGCAGAAGAAGTAGAAGACGGAGAAGGAGAAGGTGAAGTCTGGAGGGTGAATCAGAAGAAGTAGAAGAAGGAGAAGGAGAAGGTGAAGTCTGGAGGGTGAATCAGAAGAAGCAGAAGAAGGAGAAGGAGAAGCTGAAGTCTGGAGGGTGAATCAGTAGAAGCAGAAGAAGGAGAAGGAGAAGGTGAAGTCTGGAGGGCGAAGCAGAAGAAGCAGAAGAAGGAGAAGGAGAAGGTGAAGTCTGGAGGGTGAATCAGAAGAAGCAGAAGAAGGAGAAGGAGAAGTTGAAGTCAGGAGGGTGAATCAGAAGAAGTAGAAGAAGGAGAAGGAGAAGGTGAAGTCTGGAGGGTGAATCAGAACAAGCAGAAGAAGGAGAAGGAGAAGGTGAAGTCTGGAGGGAGAAGCAGAAGAAGCAGAAGAAGGAGAAGGAGAAGGTGAAGTCAGGAGGGTGAATCAGAAGAAGTAGAAGAAGGAGAAGGAGAAGGTGAAGTCTGGAGGGGGAAGCAGAAGAAGCAGAAGAAGGAGAAGGAGAAGGTGAAGTCTGGAGGGTGTATCAGAAGAAGTAAAACAAGGAGAAGGAGAAGGTGAAGTCTGGAGGGAGAAGCAGAAGAAGCAGAAGAAGGAGAAGGAGAAGGTGAAGTCTGGAGGGTGAAGCAGAAGAAGTAGAAGAAGGAGAAGAGAAGGTGAAGTCTGGAGGGTGAATCAGAAGAAGTAGAAGAAGGAGAAGGAGAAGGTGAAGTCTGGAGGGAGAAGCAGAAGAAGCAGAAGAAGGAGAAGGAGAAGGTGAAGTCAGGAGGGTGAATCAGAAGAAGTAAAAGAAGGAGAAGGAGAAGGTGAAGTCTAGAGGATGAATCAGAAGAAGCAGAAGAAGGAGATGGAGAAGGTGAAGTCAGGAGGGTGAAGCAGAAGAAGCAGAAGAAGGAGAAGGAGAAGGTGAAGTCTGGAGGGTGAATCAGAAGAAGCAGAAGAAGGAAAAGGAGAAGGTGAAGTCTGGAGGGTGAATCAGAAGAAGCAGAAGAAGGAGAAGCAGAAGGTGAAGTCTGGAGGGAGAATCAGAAGAAGCAGAAGAAGGAGAAGGAGAAGCTGAAGTCTGGAGGGTGAATCTGAAGAAGTAGAAGAAGGAGAAGGAGAAGCTGCAGTCTGGAGGGTGAATCAGAAGAAGTAGAAGAAGAAGAAGGAGAAGGTGAAGTCTGGAGGGTGAATCAGAAGAAGCAGAAGAAGGAGAAGGAGAAGGTGAAGTCTTTAGGGAGAAGCAGAAGAAGCAGAAGAAGGAGAAGGAGAAGGTGAAGTCTGGAGGGTGAAGCAGAAGAAGCAGAAGAAGGGGAAGGAGAAGGTGCAGTCTGGAGGGTGTATCAGAAGATGCAGAGGAAGGAGAAGGAGAAGGTGAAGGCTGGAGGGTGAATCAGAAGAAGTAGAAGAAGGAGAAGGAGAAGGTGAAGTCAGGAGGGTGAATCAGAAGAAGTAGAAGAAGGAGAAGGAGAAGGTGAAGTCAGGAGGGTGAATCAGAAGAAGCAGAAGAAGGAGAAGGAGAAGGTGAAGTCTGGAGGGTGAATCAGAAGAAGCAGAAGAAGGAGAAGGAGAAGGTGAAGTCTGGAGGGTGAATCAGAAGAAGCAGAAGAAGGAGAAGGTGAAGTCTGGAGGGTGAAGCAGAAGAAGCAGAAGAAGGACAAGGAGAAGGTGAAGTCTGGAGGGTGAATCAGAAGTAGCAGAAGAAGGAAAAGGAGAAGGTGAAGTCTGGAGGGTGAATCAGAAGAAGCAGAAGAAGGAGAAGGAGAAGGTGAAGTCTGGAGGGTGAATCAGAAGAAGTAGAAGAAGGAGAAGGAGAAGGTGAAGTCTGGAGGGTGAAGCAGAAGAAGCAGAAGAAGGAGAAGGAGAAGGTGAAGTCTGGAGGGAGAAGCAGAAGAAGCAGAAGAAGGAGAAGGAGAAGGTGAAGTCTGGAGGGTGAAGCAGAAGAAGTAGAAGACGGAGAAGGAGAAGGTGAAGTCTGGAGGGTGAATCAGAAGAAGTAGAAGAAGGAGAAGGAGAAGGTGAAGTCTGGAGGGTGAATCAGAAGAAGCAGAAGAAGGAGAAGGAGAAGGTGAAGTCAGGAGGGTGAAGCAGAAGAAGCAGAAGAAGGAGAAGGAGAAGGTGAAGTCTGGAGGGAGAATCAGAAGAAGCAGAAGAAGGAGAAGGAGAAGATGAAGTCTGGAGGGTGAATCAGAAGAAGCAGAAGAAGGAGAGGGAGAAGGTGAAGTCTGGAGGGTGAAGCAGAAGAAGTAGAAGAAGGAGAAGGAGAAGGTGAAGTCTGGAGGGTGAATCAGAAGAAGTAGAAGAAGGAGAAGGAGAAGGTAAAGTCTGGAGGGAGAATCAGAAGAAGCAGAAGAAGGAGAAGGAGAAGGTGAAGTCTGGAGGGTGAATCAGAAGAAGCAGAAGAAGGAGAAGGAGAAGCTGAAGTCAGGAGGTTGAAGCAGAAGAAGCAGAAGAAGGAGAAGGAGAAGGGGAAGTCTGGAGGCTAAATGAGAAGAAGCAGAAGAAGGAGAAGGAGAAGGTGAGGTCTGGAGGGTGAATCAGAAGAAGTAGAAGAAGGAGAAGGAGAAGGTGAAGTCTGGAGGGTGAATCAGAAGAAGTAGAAGAAGGAGAAGGAGAAGGTGAAGTCAGGAGGGTGAATCAGAAGAAGCAGAAGAAGGAGAAGGTGAAGTCTAGAGGGTGAATCAGAAGAAGCAGAAGAAGGAGAAGGAGAAGGTGAAGTCTGGAGGGTGAAGGAGAAGGTGAAGTCAGGAGGGTGAAGCAGAAGAAGTAGAAGAAGGAGAAGGAGAAGGTGAAGTCTGGAGGGTGAATCAGAAGAAGCAGAAGAAGGAGAAGGAGAAGGTGAAGTCTGGAGGGTGAATCAGAAGAAGTGGAAGAAGGAGAAGGAGAAGGTGAAGTCTGGAGGGAGAAGCAGAAGAAGTAGAAGAAGGAGAAGGAGAAGGTGAAGTCTGGAGGGTGAATCAGAAGAAGCAGAAGAAGGAGAAGGAGAAGGTGAAGTCTGGAGGGTGAAGCAGAAGAAGCAGAAGAAGGAGATGGAGAAGGTGAAGTCAGGAGGGTGAAGCAGAAGAAGTAGTAGAAGGAGAAGGAGAAGGTGAAGTCTGGAGGGTGAATCAGAAGAAGCAGAAGAAGGAGAAGGAGAAGGTGAAATCAGGAGGGTGAAGCAGAAGAAGCAGAAGAAGGAGAAGGAGAAGATGAAGTCTGGAGGGTGAATCAGAAGAGGCAGAAGAAGGAGAAGGAGAAGGTGAAGTCTGGAGGGTGAATCAGAAGAAGTAGAAGCAGGAGAAGGAGAAGATGAAGTCTGGAGGGTGAATCAGAAGAAGCAGAAGAAGGAGAAGGAGAAGGTGAAGTCTGGAGGGTGAATCAGTAGAAGTAGAAGAAGGAGAAGGAGAAGGTGAAGTCTGGAGTGAGAAGCAGAAGAAGCAGAGGAAGGAGAAGGAGAAGGTGAAGTCAGGATGGTGAATCAGAAGAAGTAGATGAAGGAGAAGGAGAAGGTCAGGTCTGGAGGGTGAAGCAGAGGAAGCAGAAGAAGGAGAAGCAGAAGGTGAAGTCTGGAGGGTGAATCAGAAGAAGTAGAAGAAGGAGAAGGAGAAGGTGAAGTCAGGAGGGAGAAGCAGAAGAAGCAGAAGAAGGAGAAGGAGAAGGTGAAGTCTGGAGGGTGAAGCAGAAGAAGTAGAAGAAGGAGAAGGAGAAGGTGAAGTCTGGAGGGTGAATCAGAAGAAGTAGAAGAAGGAGAAGGGGAAGGTGAAGTCTGGAGGGTGAATCAGAAGAAGCAGAAGAAGGAGATGGAGAAGGTGAAGTCAGGAGGGTGAAGCAGAAGAAGCAGAAGAAGGAGAAGGAGAAGGTGAAGTCTGGAGGGTGAATCAGAAGAAGCAGAAGAAGGAGAAGGACAAGGTGAAGTCTGGAGGGTGAATCAGAAGAAGCAGAAGAAGGAGAAGGAGAAGGTGAAGTCTGGAGGGTGAATCAGAAGAAGCAGAAAAAGGAGAAGGAGAAGCTGAAGTCTGGAGGGTGAATCAGTAGAAGTAGAAGAAGGAGAAGGAGAAGGTGAAGTCTGGAGGGTGAATCAGAAGAAGCAGAAGAAGGAGAAGGAGAAGTTGAAGTCAGGAGGGTGAATCAGAAGAAGTAGAAGAAGGAGAAGGAGAAGGTGAAGTCTGGAGGGTGAATCAGAACAAGCAGAAGAAGGAGAAGGAGAAGGTGAAGTCTGGAGGGAGAAGCAGAAGAAGCAGAAGAAGGAGAAGGAGAAGGTGAAGTCAGGAGGGTGAATCAGAAGAAGTAGAAGAAGGAGAAGGAGAAGGTGAAGTCTGGAGGGGGAAGCAGAAGAAGCAGAAGAAGGAGAAGGAGAAGGTGAAGTCTGGAGGGTGTATCAGAAGAAGTAGAACAAGGAGAAGGAGAAGGTGAAGTCTGGAGGGAGAAGCAGAAGAAGCAGAAGAAGGAGAAGGAGAAGGTGAAGTCTGGAGGGTGAAGCAGAAGAAGTAGAAGAAGGAGAAGGAGAAGGTGAAGTCTGGAGGGTGAATCAGAAGAAGTAGAAGAAGGAGAAGGAGAAGGTGAAGTCTGGAGGGTGAATCAGAAGAAGCAGAAGAAGGAGAAGCAGAAGGTGAAGTCTGGAGGGTGAATCAGAAGAAGTAGAAGAAGGAGAAGGAGAAGGTGAAGTCTAGAGGATGAATCAGAAGAAGCAGAAGAAGGAGATGGAGAAGGTGAAGTCAGGAGGGTGAAGCAGAAGAAGCAGAAGAAGGAGAAGGAGAAGGTGAAGTCTGGAGGGTGAATCAGAAGAAGCAGAAGAAGGAAAAGGAGAAGGTGAAGTCTGGAGGGTGAATCAGAAGAAGCAGAAGAAGGAGAAGCAGAAGGTGAAGTCTGGAGGGTGAATCAGAAGAAGCAGAAGAAGGAGAAGGAGAAGCTGAAGTCTGGAGGGTAAATCTGAAGAAGTAGAAGAAGGAGAAGGAGAAGCTGAAGTCTGGAGGGTGAATCAGAAGATGTAGAAGAAGAAGAAGGAGAAGGTGAAGTCTGGAGGGTGAATCAGAAGAAGCAGAAGAAGGAGAAGGAGAAGGTGAAGTCTTCAGGGAGAAGCAGAAGAAGCAGAAGAAGGAGAAGGAGAAGGTGAAGTCTGGAGGGTGAAGCAGAAGAAGGGGATGGAGAAGGTGCAGTCTGGAGGGTGTATCAGAAGAAGCAGAGGAAGGAGAAGGAGAAGGTGAAGTCTGGAGGGTGAATCAGAAGAAGTAGAAGAAGGAGAAGGAGAAGGTGAAGTCAGGAGGGTGAATCAGAAGAAGTAGAAGAAGGAGAAGGAGAAGGTGAAGTCAGGAGGGTGAATCAGAAGAAGCAGAAGAAGGAGAAGGAGAAGGTGAAGTCTGGAGGGTGAATCAGAAGAAGCAGAAGAAGGAGAAGGAGAAGGTGAAGTCTGGAGGGTGAATCAGAAGAAGCAGAAGAAGGAGAAGGTGAAGTCTGGAGGGTGAAGCAGAAGAAGCAGAAGAAGGACAAGGAGAAGGTGAAGTCTGGAGGGTGAATCAGAAGTAGCAGAAGAAGGAAAAGGAGAAGGTGAAGTCTGGAGGGTGAATCAGAAGAAGCAGAAGAAGGAGAAGGAGAAGGTGAAGTCTGGAGGGTGAATCAGAAGAAGTAGAAGAAGGAGAAGGAGAAGGTGAAGTCTGGAGGGTGAAGCAGAAGAAGCAGAAGAAGGAGAAGGAGAAGGTGAAGTCTGGAGTGTGAATCAGAAGAAGTAGAAGAAGGAGAAGGAGAAGGTGAAGTCTGGAGGGAGAAGCAGAAGAAGCAGAAGAAGGAGAAGGAGAAGGTGAAGTCTGGAGGGTGAAGCAGAAGAAGTAGAAGAAGGAGAAGGAGAAGGTGAAGTCTGGAGGGTGAATCAGAAGAAGTAGAAGAAGGAGAAGGAGAAGGTGAAGTCTGGAGGGTGAATCAGAAGAAGCAGAAGAAGGAGCAGGAGAAGGTGAAGTCAGGAGGGTGAAGCAGAAGAAGCAGAAGAAGGAGAAGGAGAAGGTGAAGTCTGGAGGGAGAATCAGAAGAAGCAGAAGAAGGAGAAGGAGAAGATGAAGTCTGGAGGGTGAATCAGAAGAAGCAGAAGAAGGAGAGGGAGAAGGTGAAGTCTGGAGGGTGAAGCAGAAGAAGTAGAAGAAGGAGAAGGAGAAGGTGAAGTCTGGAGGGTGAATCAGAAGAAGTAGAAGAAGGAGAAGGAGAAGGTAAAGTCTGGAGGGAGAATCAGAAGAAGCAGAAGAAGGAGAAGGAGAAGGTGAAGTCTGGAGGGTGAATCAGAAGAAGCAGAAGAAGGAGAAGGAGAAGGTGAAGTCAGGAGGTTGAAGCAGAAGAAGCAGAAGAAGGAGAAGGAGAAGGGGAAGTCTGGAGGCTAAATGAGAAGAAGCAGAAGAAGGAGAAGGAGAAGGTGAGGTCTGGAGGGTGAATCAGAAGAAGTAGAAGAAGGAGAAGGAGAAGGTGAAGTCTGGAGGGTGAATCAGAAGAAGTAGAAGAAGGTGAAGGAGAAGGTGAAGTCAGGAGGGTGAATCAGAAGAAGCAGAAGAAGGAGAAGGAGAAGGTGAAGTCTGGAGGGTGAATCAGAAGAAGCAGAAGAAGGAGAAGGAGAAGGTGAAGTCTGGAGGGTGAAGGAGAAGGTGAAGTCAGGAGGGTGAAGCAGAAGAAGTAGAAGAAGGAGAAGGAGAAGGTGAAGTCTGGAGGGTGTATCAGAAGAAGCAGAAGAAGGAGAAGGAGAAGGTGAAGTCTGGAGGGTGAATCAGAAGAAGTGGAAGAAGGAGAAGGAGAAGGTGAAGTCTGGAGGGAGAAGCAGAAGAAGTAGAAGAAGGAGAAGGAGAAGGTGAAGTCTGGAGGGTGAATCAGAAGAAGCAGAAAAAGGAGAAGGAGAAGGTGAAGTCTGAAGGGTGAAGCAGAAGAAGCAGAAGAAGGAGATGGAGAAGGTGAAGTCAGGAGTGTGAAGCAGAAGAAGTAGTAGAAGGAGAAGGAGAAGGTGAAGTCTGGAGGGTGAATCAGAAGAAGCAGAAGAAGGAGAAGGAGAAGGTGAAATCAGGAGGGTGAAGCAGAAGAAGCAGAAGAAGGAGAAGGAGAAGATGAAGTCTGGAGGGTGAATCAGAAGAGGCAGAAGAAGGAGAAGGAGAAGGTGAAGTCTGGAGGGTGAATCAGAAGAAGTAGAAGCAGGAGAAGGAGAAGATGAAGTCTGGAGGGTGAATCAGAAGAAGCAGAAGAAGGAGAAGGAGAAGGTGAAGTCTGGAGGGTGAATCAGTAGAAGTAGAACAAGGAGAAGGAGAAGGTGAAGTCTGGAGTGAGAAGCAGAAGAAGCAGAGGAAGGAGAAGGAGAAGGTGAAGTCAGGATGGTGAATCAGAAGAAGTAGATGAAGGAGAAGGAGAAGGTGAAGTCTGGAGGGTGAAGCAGAGGAAGCAGAAGAAGGAGAAGCAGAAGGTGAAGTCTGGAGGGTGAATCAGAAGAAGTAGAAGAAGGAGAAGGAGAAGGTGAAGTCAGGAGGGAGAAGCAGAAGAAGCAGAAGAAGGAGAAGGAGAAGGTGAAGTCTGGAGGGTGAAGCAGAAGAAGTAGAAGAAGGAGAAGTAGAAGGTGAAGTCTGGAGGGTGAATCAGAAGAAGTAGAAGAAGGAGAAGGGGAAGGTGAAGTCTGGAGGGTGAATCAGAAGAAGCAGAAGAAGGAGATGGAGAAGGTGAAGTCAGGAGGGTGAAGCAGAAGAAGCAGAAGAAGGAGAAGGAGAAGGTGAAGTCTGGAGGGTGAATCAGAAGAAGCAGAAGAAGGAGAAGGAGAAGGTGAAGTCTGGAGGGTGAATCAGAAGAAGCAGAAGAAGGAGAAGGAGAAGGTGAAGTCTGGAGGGTGAATCAGAAGAAGCAGAAAAAGGAGAAGGAGAAGCTGAAGTCTGGAGGGTGAATCAGTAGAAGCAGAAGAAGGAGAAGGAGAAGGTGAAGTCTGGAGGGCGAAGCAGAAGAAGCAGAAGAAGGAGAAGGAGAAGGTGAAGTCTGGAGGGTGAATCAGAAGAAGCAGAAGAAGAAGAAGGAGAAGTTGAAGTCAGGAGGGTGAATCAGAAGAAGTAGAAGAAGGAGAAGGAGAAGGTGAAGTCTTGAGGGTGAATCAGAACAAGCAGAAGAAGGAGAAGGAGAAGGTGAAGTCTGGAGGGAGAAGCAGAAGAAGCAGAAGAAGGAGAAGGAGAAGGTGAAGTCAGGAGGGTGAATCAGAAGAAGTAGAAGAAGGAGAAGGAGAAGGTGAAGTCTTGAGGGTGAATCAGAACAAGCAGAAGAAGGAGAAGCAGAATGTGAAGTCTGGAGGGTGAATCAGAAGAAGCAGAAGAAGGAGAAGGAGAAGGTGAAGTCTGGAGGGTGAATCAGAAGAAGCAGAAAAAGGAGAAGGAGAAGCTGAAGTCTGGAGGGTGAATCAGTAGAAGCAGAAGAAGGAGAAGGAGAAGGTGAAGTCTGGAGGGCGAAGCAGAAGAAGCAGAAGAAGGAGAAGGAGAAGGTGAAGTCTGGAGGGGGAAGCAGAAGAAGCAGAAGAAGGAGAAGGAGAAGGTGAAGTCTGGAGGGTGTATCAGAAGAAGTAGAACAAGGAGAAGGAGAAGGTGAAGTCTGGAGGGAGAAGCAGAAGAAGCAGAAGAAGGAGAAGGAGAAGGTGAAGTCTGGAGGGTGAAGCAGAAGATGTAGAAGAAGGGGAAGGAGAAGGTGAAGTCTGGAGGGTGAATCAGAAGAAGTAGAAGAAGGAGAAGGAGAAGGTGAAGTCTGGAGGGTGAATCAGAAGAAGCAGAAGAAGGAGAAGCAGAAGGTGAAGTCTGGAGGGAGAATCAGAAGAAGTAGAAGAAGGAGAAGGAGAAGGTGAAGTCTAGAGGATGAATCAGAAGAAGCAGAAGAAGGAGATGGAGAAGGTGAAGTCAGGAGGGTGAAGCAGAAGAAGCAGAAGAAGGAGAAGGAGAAGGTGAAGTCTGGAGGGTGAATCAGAAGAAGCAGAAGAAGGAAAAGGAGAAGGTGAAGTCTGGAGGGTGAATCAGAAGAAGCAGAAGAAGGAGAAGCAGAAGGTGAAGTCTGGAGGGTGAATCAGAAGAAGCAGAAGAAGGAGAAGGAGAAGCTGAAGTCTGGAGGGTGAATCTGAAGAAGTAGAAGAAGGAGAAGGAGAAGCTGAAGTCTGGAGGGTGAATCAGAAGAAGTAGAAGAAGAAGAAGGAGAAGGTGAAGTCTGGAGGGTGAATCAGAAGAAGCAGAAGAAGGAGAAGGAGAAGGTGAAGTCTTTAGGGAGAAGCAGAAGAAGCAGAAGAAGGAGAAGGAGAAGGTGAAGTCTGGAGGGTGAAGCAGAAGAAGCAGAAGAAGGGGAAGGAGAAGGTGCAGTCTGGAGGGTGTATCAGAAGAAGCAGAGGAAGGAGAAGGAGAAGGTGAAGTCTGGAGGGTGAATCAGAAGAAGTAGAAGAAGGAGAAGGAGAAGGTGAAGTCAGGAGGGTGAATCAGAAGAAGTAGAAGAAGGAGAAGGAGAAGGTGAAGTCAGGAGGGTGAATCAGAAGAAGCAGAAGAAGGAGAAGGGGAAGGTGAAGCCTGGAGGGTGAATCAGAAGAAGCAGAAGAAGGAGAAGGAGAAGGTGAAGTCTGGAGGGTGAATCAGAAGAAGCAGAAGAAGGAGAAGGTGAAGTCTGGAGGGTGAAGCAGAAGAAGCAGAAGAAGGACAAGGAGAAGGTGAAGTCTGGAGGGTGAATCAGAAGTAGCAGAAGAAGGAAAAGGAGAAGGTGAAGTCTGGAGGGTGAATGAGAAGAAGCAGAAGAAGGAGAAGGAGAAGGTGAAGTCTGGAGGGTGAATCAGAAGAAGTAGAAGAAGGAGAAGGAGAAGGTGAAGTCTGGAGGGTGAAGCAGAAGAAGCAGAAGAAGGAGAAGGAGAAGGTGAAGTCTGGAGGGTGAATCAGAAGAAGTAGAAGAAGGAGAAGGAGAAGGTGAAGTCTGGAGGGAGAAGCAGAAGAAGCAGAAGAAGGAGAAGGAGAAGGTGAAGTCTGGAGGGTGAAGCAGAAGAAGTAGAAGAAGGAGAAGGAGAAGGTGAAGTCTGGAGGGTGAATCAGAAGAAGTAGAAGAAGGAGAAGGAGAAGGTGAAGTCTGGAGGGTGAATCAGAAGAAGCAGAAGAAGGAGAAGGAGAAGGTGAAGTCAGGAGGGTGAAGCAGAAGAAGCAGAAGAAGGAGAAGGAGAAGGTGAAGTCTGGAGGGAGAATCAGAAGAAGCAGAAGAAGGAGAAGGAGAAGATGAAGTCTGGAGGGTGAATCAGAAGAAGCAGAAGAAGGAGAGGGAGAAGGTGAAGTCTGGAGGGTGAAGCAGAAGAAGTAGAAGAAGGAGAAGGAGAAGGTGAAGTCTGGAGGGTGAATCAGAAGAAGTAGAAGAAGGAGAAGTAGAAGGTAAAGTCTGGAGGGAGAATCAGAAGAAGCAGAAGAAGGAGAAGGAGAAGGTGAAGTCTGGAGGGTGAATCAGAAGAAGCAGAAGAAGGAGAAGGAGAAGGTGAAGTCAGGAGGTTGAAGCAGAAGAAGCAGAAGAAGGAGAAGGAGAAGGGGAAGTCTGGAGGCTAAATGAGAAGAAGCAGAAGAAGGAGAAGGAGAAGGTGAAGTCTGGAGGGTGAATCAGAAGAAGTAGAAGAAGGAGAAGGAGAAGGTGAAGTCAGGTGGGTGAATCAGAAGAAGCAGAAGAAGGAGAAGGAGAAGGTGAAGTCTGGAGGGTGAATCAGAAGAAGCAGAAGAAGGAGAAGGAGAAGGTGAAGTCTGGAGGGTGAAGGAGAAGGTGAAGTCAGGAGGGTGAAGCAGAAGAAGTAGAAGAAGGAGAAGGAGAAGGTGAAGTCTGGAGGGTGAATCAGAAGAAGCAGAAGAAGGAGAAGGAGAAGTTGAAGTCTGGAGGGTGAATCAGAAGAAGTGGAAGAAGGAGAAGGAGAAGGTGAAGTCTGGAGGGTGAAGCAGAAGAAGTAGAAGAAGGAGAAGGAGAAGGTGAAGTCTGGAGGGTGAATCAGAAGAAGTAGAAGAAGGAGAAGGAGAAGGTGATGTCTGGAGGGTGAATCAGAAGAAGCAGAAGAAGGAGAAGCAGAAGGTGAAGTCTGGAGGGTGAATCAGAAGAAGTAGAAGAAGGAGAAGGAGAAGGTGAAGTCTAGAGGATGAATCAGAAGAAGCAGAAGAAGGAGATGGAGAAGGTGAAGTCAGGAGGGTGAAGCAGAAGAAGCAGAAGAAGGAGAAGGAGAAGGTGAAGTCTGGAGGGTGAATCAGAAGAAGCAGAAGAAGGAAAAGGAGAAGGTGAAGTCTGGAGGGTGAATCAGAAGAAGCAGAAGAAGGAGAAGCAGAAGGTGAAGTCTGGAGGGTGAATCAGAAGAAGCAGAAGAAGGAGAAGGAGAAGCTGAAGTCTGGAGGGTAAATCTGAAGAAGTAGAAGAAGGAGAAGGAGAAGCTGAAGTCTGGAGGGTGAATCAGAAGATGTAGAAGAAGAAGAAGGAGAAGGTGAAGTCTGGAGGGTGAATCAGAAGAAGCAGAAGAAGGAGAAGGAGAAGGTGAAGTCTTCAGGGAGAAGCAGAAGAAGCAGAAGAAGGAGAAGGAGAAGGTGAAGTCTGGAGGGTGAAGCAGAAGAAGCAGAAGAAGGGGATGGAGAAGGTGCAGTCTGGAGGGTGTATCAGAAGAAGCAGAGGAAGGAGAAGGAGAAGGTGAAGTCTGGAGGGTGAATCAGAAGAAGTAGAAGAAGGAGAAGGAGAAGGTGAAGTCAGGAGGGTGAATCAGAAGAAGTAGAAGAAGGAGAAGGAGAAGGTGAAGTCAGGAGGGTGAATCAGAAGAAGCAGAAGAAGGAGAAGGAGAAGGTGAAGTCTGGAGGGTGAATCAGAAGAAGCAGAAGAAGGAGAAGGAGAAGGTGAAGTCTGGAGGGTGAATCAGAAGAAGCAGAAGAAGGAGAAGGTGAAGTCTGGAGGGTGAAGCAGAAGAAGCAGAAGAAGGACAAGGAGAAGGTGAAGTCTGGAGGGTGAATCAGAAGTAGCAGAAGAAGGAAAAGGAGAAGGTGAAGTCTGGAGGGTGAATCAGAAGAAGCAGAAGAAGGAGAAGGAGAAGGTGAAGTCTGGAGGGTGAATCAGAAGAAGTAGAAGAAGGAGAAGGAGAAGGTGAAGTCTGGAGGGTGAAGCAGAAGAAGCAGAAGAAGGAGAAGGAGAAGGTGAAGTCTGGAGTGTGAATCAGAAGAAGTAGAAGAAGGAGAAGGAGAAGGTGAAGTCTGGAGGGAGAAGCAGAAGAAGCAGAAGAAGGAGAAGGAGAAGGTGAAGTCTGGAGGGTGAAGCAGAAGAAGTAGAAGAAGGAGAAGGAGAAGGTGAAGTCTGGAGGGTGAATCAGAAGAAGTAGAAGAAGGAGAAGGAGAAGGTGAAGTCTGGAGGGTGAATCAGAAGAAGCAGAAGAAGGAGCAGGAGAAGGTGAAGTCAGGAGGGTGAAGCAGAAGAAGCAGAAGAAGGAGAAGGAGAAGGTGAAGTCTGGAGGGAGAATCAGAAGAAGCAGAAGAAGGAGAAGGAGAAGATGAAGTCTGGAGGGTGAATCAGAAGAAGCAGAAGAAGGAGAGGGAGAAGGTGAAGTCTGGAGGGTGAAGCAGAAGAAGTAGAAGAAGGAGAAGGAGAAGGTGAAGTCTGGAGGGTGAATCAGAAGAAGTAGAAGAAGGAGAAGGAGAAGGTAAAGTCTGGAGGGAGAATCAGAAGAAGCAGAAGAAGGAGAAGGAGAAGGTGAAGTCTGGAGGGTGAATCAGAAGAAGCAGAAGAAGGAGAAGGAGAAGGTGAAGTCAGGAGGTTGAAGCAGAAGAAGCAGAAGAAGGAGAAGGAGAAGGGGAAGTCTGGAGGCTAAATGAGAAGAAGCAGAAGAAGGAGAAGGAGAAGGTGAGGTCTGGAGGGTGAATCAGAAGAAGTAGAAGAAGGAGAAGGAGAAGGTGAAGTCTGGAGGGTGAATCAGAAGAAGTAGAAGAAGGTGAAGGAGAAGGTGAAGTCAGGAGGGTGAATCAGAAGAAGCAGAAGAAGGAGAAGGAGAAGGTGAAGTCTGGAGGGTGAATCAGAAGAAGCAGAAGAAGGAGAAGGAGAAGGTGAAGTCTGGAGGGTGAAGGAGAAGGTGAAGTCAGGAGGGTGAAGCAGAAGAAGTAGAAGAAGGAGAAGGAGAAGATGAAGTCTGGAGGGTGAATCAGAAGAAGCAGAAGAAGGAGAAGGAGAAGGTGAAGTCTGGAGGGTGAATCAGAAGAAGTGGAAGAAGGAGAAGGAGAAGGTGAAGTCTGGAGGGAGAAGCAGAAGAAGTAGAAGAAGGAGAAGGAGAAGGTGAAGTCTGGAGGGTGAATCAGAAGAAGCAGAAGAAGGAGAAGGAGAAGGTGAAGTCTGAAGGGTGAAGCAGAAGAAGCAGAAGAAGGAGATGGAGAAGGTGAAGTCAGGAGGGTGAAGCAGAAGAAGTAGTAGAAGGAGAAGGAGAAGGTGAAGTCTGGAGGGTGAATCAGAAGAAGCAGAAGAAGGAGAAGGAGAAGGTGAAATCAGGAGGGTGAAGCAGAAGAAGCAGAAGAAGGAGAAGGAGAAGATGAAGTCTGGAGGGTGAATCAGAAGAGGCAGAAGAAGGAGAAGGAGAAGGTGAAGTCTGGAGGGTGAATCAGAAGAAGTAGAAGCAGGAGAAGGAGAAGATGAAGTCTGGAGGGTGAATCAGAAGAAGCAGAAGAAGGAGAAGGAGAAGGTGAAGTCTGGAGGGTGAATCAGTAGAAGTAGAACAAGGAGAAGGAGAAGGTGAAGTCTGGAGTGAGAAGCAGAAGAAGCAGAGGAAGGAGAAGGAGAAGGTGAAGTCAGGATGGTGAATCAGAAGAAGTAGATGAAGGAGAAGGAGAAGGTGAAGTCTGGAGGGTGAAGCAGAGGAAGCAGAAGAAGGAGAAGCAGAAGGTGAAGTCTGGAGGGTGAATCAGAAGAAGTAGAAGAAGGAGAAGGAGAAGGTGAAGTCAGGAGGGAGAAGCAGAAGAAGCAGAAGAAGGAGAAGGAGAAGGTGAAGTCTGGAGGGTGAAGCAGAAGAAGTAGAAGAAGGAGAAGTAGAAGGTGAAGTCTGGAGGGTGAATCAGAAGAAGTAGAAGAAGGAGAAGGGGAAGGTGAAGTCTGGAGGGTGAATCAGAAGAAGCAGAAGAAGGAGATGGAGAAGGTGAAGTCAGGAGGGTGAAGCAGAAGAAGCAGAAGAAGGAGAAGGAGAAGGTGAAGTCTGGAGGGTGAATCAGAAGAAGCAGAAGAAGGAGAAGGAGAAGGTGAAGTCTGGAGGGTGAATCAGAAGAAGCAGAAGAAGGAGAAGGAGAAGGTGAAGTCTGGAGGGTGAATCAGAAGAAGCAGAAAAAGGAGAAGGAGAAGCTGAAGTCTGGAGGGTGAATCAGTAGAAGCAGAAGAAGGAGAAGGAGAAGGTGAAGTCTGGAGGGCGAAGCAGAAGAAGCAGAAGAAGGAGAAGGAGAAGGTGAAGTCTGGAGGGTGAATCAGAAGAAGCAGAAGAAGAAGAAGGAGAAGTTGAAGTCAGGATGGTGAATCAGAAGAAGTAGAAGAAGGAGAAGGAGAAGGTGAAGTCTTGAGGGTGAATCAGAACAAGCAGAAGAAGGAGAAGGAGAAGGTGAAGTCTGGAGGGAGAAGCAGAAGAAGCAGAAGAAGGAGAAGGAGAAGGTGAAGTCAGGAGGGTGAATCAGAAGAAGTAGAAGAAGGAGAAGGAGAAGGTGAAGTCTTGAGGGTGAATCAGAACAAGCAGAAGAAGGAGAAGCAGAAGGGGAAGTCTGGAGGGTGAATCAGAAGAAGCAGAAGAAGGAGAAGGAGAAGGTGAAGTCTGGAGGGTGAATCAGAAGAAGCAGAAAAAGGAGAAGGAGAAGCTGAAGTCTGGAGGGTGAATCAGTAGAAGCAGAAGAAGGAGAAGGAGAAGGTGAAGTCTGGAGGGCGAAGCAGAAGAAGCAGAAGAAGGAGAAGGAGAAGGTGAAGTCTGGAGGGTGAAGCAGAAGATGTAGAAGAAGGGGAAGGAGAAGGTGAAGTCTGGAGGGTGAATCAGAAGAAGTAGAAGAAGGAGAAGGAGAAGGTGAAGTCTGGAGGGTGAATCAGAAGAAGCAGAAGAAGGAGAAGCAGAAGGTGAAGTCTGGAGGGAGAATCAGAAGAAGTAGAAGAAGGAGAAGGAGAAGGTGAAGTCTAGAGGATGAATCAGAAGAAGCAGAAGAAGGAGATGGAGAAGGTGAAGTCAGGAGGGTGAAGCAGAAGAAGCAGAAGAAGGAGAAGGAGAAGGTGAAGTCTGGAGGGTGAATCAGAAGAAGCAGAAGAAGGAAAAGGAGAAGGTGAAGTCTGGAGGGTGAATCAGAAGAAGCAGAAGAAGGAGAAGCAGAAGGTGAAGTCTGGAGGGTGAATCAGAAGAAGCAGAAGAAGGAGAAGGAGAAGCTGAAGTCTGGAGGGTGAATCTGAAGAAGTAGAAGAAGGAGAAGGAGAAGCTGAAGTTTGGAGGGTGAATCAGAAGAAGTAGAAGAAGAAGAAGGAGAAGGTGAAGTCTGGAGGGTGTATCAGAAGAAGCAGAAGAAGGAGAAGGAGAAGGTGAAGTCTTTAGGGAGAAGCAGAAGAAGCAGAAGAAGGAGAAGGAGAAGGTGAAGTCTGGAGGGTGAAGCAGAAGAAGCAGAAGAAGGGGAAGGAGAAGGTGCAGTCTGGAGGGTGTATCAGAAGAAGCAGAGGAAGGAGAAGGAGAAGGTGAAGTCTGGAGGGTGAATCAGAAGAAGTAGAAGAAGGAGAAGGAGAAGGTGAAGTCAGGAGGGTGAATCAGAAGAAGTAGAAGAAGGAGAAGGAGAAGGTGAAGTCAGGAGGGTGAATCAGAAGAAGCAGAAGAAGGAGAAGGAGAAGGTGAAGCCTGGAGGGTGAATCAGAAGAAGCAGAAGAAGGAGAAGGAGAAGGTGAAGTCTGGAGGGTGAATCAGAAGAAGCAGAAGAAGGAGAAGGTGAAGTCTGGAGGGTGAAGCAGAAGAAGCAGAAGAAGGACAAGGAGAAGGTGAAGTCTGGAGGGTGAATCAGAAGTAGCAGAAGAAGGAAAAGGAGAAGGTGAAGTCTGGAGGGTGAATCAGAAGAAGCAGAAGAAGGAGAAGGAGAAGGTGAAGTCTGGAGGGTGAATCAGAAGAAGTAGAAGAAGGAGAAGGAGAAGGTGAAGTCTGGAGGGTGAATCAGAAGAAGCAGAAGAAGGAGAAGGAGAAGGTGAAGTCTGGAGGGTGAATCAGAAGAAGCAGAAGAAGGAGAAGGAGAAGGTGAAGTCTGGAGGGTGAATCAGAAGAAGCAGAATAAGGAGAAGGAGAAGCTGAAGTCTGGAGGGTGAATCAGTAGAAGCAGAAGAAGGAGAAGGAGAAGGTGAAGTCTGGAGGGCGAAGCAGAAGAAGCAGAAGAAGGAGAAGGAGAAGGTGAAGTCTGGAGGGTGAATCAGAAGAAGCAGAAGAAGAAGAAGGAGAAGTTGAAGTCAGGATGGTGAATCAGAAGAAGTAGAAGAAGGAGAAGGAGAAGGTGAAGTCTTGAGGGTGATTCAGAACAAGCAGAAGAAGGAGAAGGAGAAGGTGAAGTCTGGAGGGAGAAGCAGAAGAAGCAGAAGAAGGAGAAGGAGAAGGTGAAGTCAGGAGGGTGAATCAGAAGAAGTAGAAGAAGGAGAAGGAGAAGGTGAAGTCTTGAGGGTGAATCAGAACAAGCAGAAGAAGGAGAAGCAGAAGGGGAAGTCTGGAGGGTGAATCAGAAGAAGCAGAAGAAGGAGAAGGAGAAGGTGAAGTCTGGAGGGTGAATCAGAAGAAGCAGAAAAAGGAGAAGGAGAAGCTGAAGTCTGGAGGGTGAATCAGTAGAAGCAGAAGAAGGAGAAGGAGAAGGTGAAGTCTGGAGGGCGAAGCAGAAGAAGCAGAAGAAGGAGAAGGAGAAGGTGAAGTCTGGAGGGTGAAGCAGAAGATGTAGAAGAAGGGGAAGGAGAAGGTGAAGTCTGGAGGGTGAATCAGAAGAAGTAGAAGAAGGAAAAGGAGAAGGTGAAGTCTGGAGGGTGAATCAGAAGAAGCAGAAGAAGGAGAAGCAGAAGGTGAAGTCTGGAGGGAGAATCAGAAGAAGTAGAAGAAGGAGAAGGAGAAGGTGAAGTCTAGAGGATGAATCAGAAGAAGCAGAAGAAGGAGATGGAGAAGGTGAAGTCAGGAGGGTGAAGCAGAAGAAGCAGAACAAGGAGAAGGAGAAGGTGAAGTCTGGAGGGTGAATCAGAAGAAGCAGAAGAAGGAAAAGGAGAAGGTGAAGTCTGGAGGGTGAATCAGAAGAAGCAGAAGAAGGAGAAGCAGAAGGTGAAGTCTGGAGGGTGAATCAGAAGAAGCAGAAGAAGGAGAAGGAGAAGCTGAAGTCTGGAGGGTGAATCTGAAGAAGTAGAAGAAGGAGAAGGAGAAGCTGAAGTTTGGAGGGTGAATCAGAAGAAGTAGAAGAAGAAGAAGGAGAAGGTGAAGTCTGGAGGGTGTATCAGAAGAAGCAGAAGAAGGAGAAGGAGAAGGTGAAGTCTTTAGGGAGAAGCAGAAGAAGCAGAAGAAGGAGAAGGAGAAGGTGAAGTCTGGAGGGTGAAGCAGAAGAAGCAGAAGAAGGGGAAGGAGAAGGTGCAGTCTGGAGGGTGTATCAGAAGAAGCAGAGGAAGGAGAAGGAGAAGGTGAAGTCTGGAGGGTGAATCAGAAGAAGTAGAAGAAGGAGAAGGAGAAGGTGAAGTCAGGAGGGTGAATCAGAAGAAGTAGAAGAAGGAGAAGGAGAAGGTGAAGTCAGGAGGGTGAATCAGAAGAAGCAGAAGAAGGAGAAGGAGAAGGTGAAGCCTGGAGGGTGAATCAGAAGAAGCAGAAGAAGGAGAAGGAGAAGGTGAAGTCTGGAGGGTGAATCAGAAGAAGCAGAAGAAGGAGAAGGTGAAGTCTGGAGGGTGAAGCAGAAGAAGCAGAAGAAGGACAAGGAGAAGGTGAAGTCTGGAGGGTGAATCAGAAGTAGCAGAAGAAGGAAAAGGAGAAGGTGAAGTCTGGAGGGTGAATCAGAAGAAGCAGAAGAAGGAGAAGGAGAAGGTGAAGTCTGGAGGGTGAATCAGAAGAAGTAGAAGAAGGAGAAGGAGAAGGTGAAGTCTGGAGGGTGAAGCAGAAGAAGCAGAAGAAGGAGAAGGAGAAGGTGAAGTCTGGAGGGTGAATCAGAAGAAGTAGAAGAAGGAGAAGGAGAAGGTGAAGTCTGGAGGGAGAAGCAGAAGAAGCAGAAGAAGGAGAAGGAGAAGGTGAAGTCTGGAGGGTGAAGCAGAAGAAGTAGAAGAAGGAGAAGGAGAAGGTGAAGTCTGGAGGGTGAATCAGAAGAAGTAGAAGAAGGAGAAGGAGAAGGTGAAGTCTGGAGGGTGAATCAGAAGAAGCAGAAGAAGGAGAAGGAGAAGGTGAAGTCAGGAGGGTGAAGCAGAAGAAGCAGAAGAAGGAGAAGGAGAAGGTGAAGTCTGGAGGGAGAATCAGAAGAAGCAGAAGAAGGAGAAGGAGAAGATGAAGTCTGGAGGGTGAATCAGAAGAAGCAGAAGAAGGAGAGGGAGAAGGTGAAGTCTGGAGGGTGAAGCAGAAGAAGTAGAAGAAGGAGAAGGAGAAGGTGAAGTCTGGAGGGTGAATCAGAAGAAGTAGAAGAAGGAGAAGTAGAAGGTAAAGTCTGGAGGGAGAATCAGAAGAAGCAGAAGAAGGAGAAGGAGAAGGTGAAGTCTGGAGGGTGAATCAGAAGAAGCAGAAGAAGGAGAAGGAGAAGGTGAAGTCAGGAGGTTGAAGCAGAAGAAGCAGAAGAAGGAGAAGGAGAAGGGGAAGTCTGGAGGCTAAATGAGAAGAAGCAGAAGAAGGAGAAGGAGAAGGTGAAGTCTGGAGGGTGAATCAGAAGAAGTAGAAGAAGGAGAAGGAGAAGGTGAAGTCAGGAGGGTGAATCAGAAGAAGCAGAAGAAGGAGAAGGAGAAGGTGAAGTCTGGAGGGTGAATCAGAAGAAGCAGAAGAAGGAGAAGGAGAAGGTGAAGTCTGGAGGGTGAAGGAGAAGGTGAAGTCAGGAGGGTGAAGCAGAAGAAGTAGAAGAAGGAGAAGGAGAAGGTGAAGTCTGGAGGGTGAATCAGAAGAAGCAGAAGAAGGAGAAGGAGAAGGTGAAGTCTGGAGGGTGAATCAGAAGAAGTGGAAGAAGGAGAAGGAGAAGGTGAAGTCTGGAGGGAGAAGCAGAAGAAGTAGAAGAAGGAGAAGGGGAAGGTGAAGTCTGGAGGGTGAATCAGAAGAAGCAGAAGAAGGAGAAGGAGAAGGTGAAGTCTGGAGGGTGAAGCAGAAGAAGCAGAAGAAGGAGATGGAGAAGGTGAAGTCAGGAGGGTGAAGCAGAAGAAGTAGTAGAAGGAGAAGGAGAAGGTGAAGTCTGGAGGGTGAATCAGAAGAAGCAGAAGAAGGAGAAGGAGAAGGTGAAATCAGGAGGGTGAAGCAGAAGAAGCAGAAGAAGTAGAAGGAGAAGATGAAGTCTGGAGGGTGAATCAGAAGAGGCAGAAGAAGGAGAAGGAGAAGGTGAAGTCTGGAGGGTGAATCAGAAGAAGTAGAAGCAGGAGAAGGAGAAGATGAAGTCTGGAGGGTGAATCAGAAGAAGCAGAAGAAGGAGAAGGAGAAGGTGAAGTCTGGAGGGTGAATCAGTAGAAGTAGAAGAAGGAGAAGGAGAAGGTGAAGTCAGGAGTGAGAAGCAGAAGAAGCAGAGGAAGGAGAAGGAGAAGGTGAAGTCTGGATGGTGAATCAGAAGAAGTAGATGAAGGAGAAGGAGAAGGTGAAGTCTGGAGGGGGAAGCAGAAGAAGCAGAAGAAGGAGAAGGAGAAGGTGAAGTCTGGAGGGTGTATCAGAAGAAGTAGAACAAGGAGAAGGAGAAGGTGAAGTCTGGAGGGAGAAGCAGAAGAAGCAGAAGAAGGAGAAGGAGAAGGTGAAGTCTGGAGGGTGAAGCAGAAGACGTAGAAGAAGGAGAAGGAGAAGGTGAAGTCTGGAGGGTGAATCAGAAGAAGCAGAAGAAGGAGAAGGAGAAGGTGAAGTCTGGAGGGTGAAGCAGAAGAAGCACAAGAAGGAGAAGGAGAAGGTGAAGTCTGGAGGGTGAATCAGAAGAAGCAGAAGAAGGAGAAGGAGAAGGTGAAGTCTGGAGGGTGAATCAGAAGAAGCAGAAGAAGGAGAAGGAGAAGGTGAAGTCTGGAGGGTGAAGCAGAAGAAGCACAAGAAGGAGAAGGAGAAGGTGAAGTCTGGAGGGTGAATCAGAAGAAGCAAAAGAAGGAGAAGGAGAAGGTGAAGTCTGGAGGGTGAATCAGAAGAAGTAGAAGAAGGAGAAGGAGAAGGTGAAGTCTGGAGGGTGAATGAGAAGAAGTAGAAGAAGGAGAAGGAGAAGGTGAAGTCAGGAGGTTGAAGCAGAAGAAGCAGAAGAAGGAGAAGGAGAAGGGGAAGTCTGGAGGCTAAATGAGAAGAAGCAGAAGAAGGAGAAGGAGAAGGTGAGGTCTGGAGGGTGAATCAGAAGAAGTAGAAGAAGGAGAAGGAGAAGGTGAAGTCTGGAGGGTGAATGAGAAGAAGTAGAAGAAGGAGAAGGAGAAGGTGAAGTCAGGAGGGTGAATCAGAAGAAGCAGAAGAAGGAGAAGGAGAAGGTGAAGTCTGGAGGGTGAATCAGAAGAAGCAGAAGAAGGAGAAGGAGAAGGTGACGTCTGGAGGGTGAAGGAGAAGGTGAAGTCAGGAGGGTGAAGCAGAAGAAGCAGAAGAAGGAGAAGGAGAAGGTGAAGTCTGGAGGGTGAAGCAGAAGAAGCAGAAGAAGGAGATGGAGAAGGTGAAGTCAGGAGGGTGAATCAGAAGAAGCAGAAGAAGGAGAAGGAGAAGGTGAAGTCTGGAGGGTGAATCAGAAGAAGCAGAAGAAGGAGAAGGAGAAGGTGAAGTCTGGAGGGTGAAGGAGAAGGTGAAGTCAGGAGGGTGAAGCAGAAGAAGCAGAAGAAGGAGAAGGAGAAGGTGAAGTCTGGAGGGTGAAGCAGAAGAAGCAGAAGAAGGAGATGGAGAAGGTGAAGTCAGGAGGGTGAAGCAGAAGAAGTAGTAGAAGGAGAAGGAGAAGGTGAAGTCTGGAGGGTGAATCAGAAGAAGCAGAAGAAGGAGAAGGAGAAGGTGAAATCAGGAGGGCGAAGCAGAAGAAGCAGAAGAAGGAGAAGGAGAAGATGAAGTCTGGAGGGTGAATCAGAAGAAGCAGAAGAAGGAGAAGGAGAAGGTGAAGTCTGGAGGGTGAATCAGAAGAAGTAGAAGCAGGAGAAGGAGAAGATGAAGTCTGGAGGGTGAATCAGAAGAAGCAGAAGAAGGAGAAGGAGAAGGTGAAGTCTGGAGGGTGAATCAGGAGAAGTAGAAGAAGGAGAAGGAGAAGGTGAAGTCTGGAGTGAGAAGCAGAAGAAGCAGAGGAAGGAGAAGGAGAAGGTGAAGTCAGGATGGTGAATCAGAAGAAGTAGATGAAGGAGAAGGAGAAGGTGAAGTCTGGAGGGTGAAGCAGAGGAAGCAGAAGAAGGAGAAGCAGAAGGTGAAGTCTGGAGGGTGAATCAGAAGAAGTAGAAGAAGGAGAAGGAGAAGGTGAAGTCTGGAGGGTGAATCAGAAGAAGCAGAAGAAGGAGAAGGAGAAGGTGAAGTCTGGAGGGTGAAGCAGAAGAAGCAGAAGAAGGAGAAGGAGAAGGTGAAGTCAGGAGGGTGAATCAGAAGAAGCAGAAGAAGGAGAAGGAGAAGGTGATTTCTGGAGGGTGAATCAGAAGAAGCAGAAGAAGGAGAAGGAGAAGGTGAAGTCAGGAGGTGAATCAGAAGAAGTAGAAGAAGGAGAAGGAGAAGGTGAAGTCAGGAGGGTGAATCAGAAGAAGCAGAAGAAGGAGAAGGAGGAGGTGAAGTCTGGAGGGTGAATCAGAAGAAGCAGGGGAAGGAGAAGGAGAAGGTGAAGTCTGGAGGGTGAATCAGAAGAAGCAGAAGAAGGAGAAGGAGAAGGTGAAGTCTGGAGGGTGAAGCAGAAGAAGCAGAAGAAGGAGAAGGAGAAGGTGAAGTCTGGAGGGTGAATCAGAAGAAGCAGAAGAAGGAAAAGGAGAAGGTGAAGTCTGGAGGGTGAATCAGAAGAATCAGAAGCAGGAGAAGGAGAAGGTGAAGTATGGAGGGTGAATCAGAAGAAGTAGAAGAAGGAGAAGGAGAAGGTGAAGTCTGGAGGGTGAAGGAGAAGAAGCAGAACAAGGAGAAGGAGAAGGTGAAGTCTGGAGGGTGAATCAGAAGAAGTAGAAGAAGGAGAAGGAGAAGGTGAAGTTTGGAGGGAGAAGCAGAAGAAGCAGAAGAAGGAGAAGGAGAAGATGAAGTCTGGAGGGTGAATCAGAAGAAGCAGAAGAAGGAGAAGGAGAAGGTGAAGTCTGGAGGGTGAATCAGAAGAAGCAGAAGAAGGAGAAGGAGAAGGTGAAGTCAGGAGGGTGAAGCAGAAGAAGCAGAAGAAGGAGAAGGAGAAGGTGAAGTCTGGAGGGTGAATCAGAAGAAGCAGAAGAAGGAAAAGGAGAAGGTGATGTCTGGAGGGTGAATCAGAAGAAGCAGAAGAAGGAGAAGGAGATGGTGAAGTCTGGAGGGTGAATCAGAAGAAGCAGAAGAAGGAGAAGGAGAAGCTGAAGTCTGGAGGGTGAATCAGTGGAAGCAGAAGAAGGAGAAGGAGAAGGTGAAGTCTGGAGGGTGAAGCAGAAGAAGCAGAAGAAGGAGAAGGAGAAGGTGAAGTCTGGAGGGTGAATCAGAAGATGCAGAAGAAGGAGAAGGAGAAGGTGAAGTCAGGAGGGTGAATCAGAAGAAGTAGAAGAAGGAGAAGGAGAAGGTGAAGTCTGGAGGGTGAATCAGAAGAGGCAGAAGAAGGAGAAGGAGAAGGTGAAGTCTGGAGGTTGAATCAGAAGAAGCAGAAGAAGGAGAAGGAGAAGGTGAAGTCTGGAGGGGGAAGCAGAAGAAGTAGAAGAAGGAGAAGGTGAAGTCAGGAGGGTGAATCAGAAGAAGCAGAAGAAGGAGAAGGAGAAGGTGAAGTCTGGAGGGAGAAGCAGAAGAAGCAGTAGAAGGAGAAGGAGAAGGTGAAGTCAGGAGGGTGAATCAGAAGAAGTAGAAGAAGGAGAAGGAGAAGGTGAAGTCTGGAGGGTGAAGCAGAAGAAGCAAAAGAAGGAGAAGGAGAAGGTGAAGTCTGGAGGGTGAATCAGAAGGAGTAGATGAAGGAGAAGGAGAAGGTGAAGTCTGGAGGGTGAATCAGAAGAAGTAGAAGAAGGAGAAGGAGAAGGAGAAGTCTGGAGGGTGAATCAGAAGTAGCAGAAGAAGGAGAAGGAGAAGGTGATGTCTGGAGGGTGAAGCAGAAGAAGCAGAAGATGGAGAAGGAGAAGGTGAAGTCTGGAGGGTGAATCAGAAGAAGCAGAAGAAGGAGAAGGAGAAGGTGAAGTCTGGAGGGAGAAGCAGAAGAAGCAGAAGAAGGAGAAGGAGAAGGTGAAGTCAGGAGGGTGTATCAGAAGAAGGAGAAGAAGGAGAAGGAGAAGGTGAAGTCTGGAGGGTGAAGCAGAAGAAGCAGAAGAAGGAGAAGGAGAAGGTGAAGTCTGGAGGGTGAATCAGAAGAAGCAGAAGAAGGAGAAGGAGAAGGTGAAGTCTGGAGGGTGAAGCAGAAGAAGCAGAAGAAGGAGAAGGAGAAGGTGAAGTCTGGAGGGTGAATCAGAAGAAGCAGAAGACGGAGAAGGAGAAGGTGAAGTCTGGAGGGTGAATCAGAGGAAGCAGAAGAAGGAGAAGGAGAAGATGAACTCTGGAGGGTGAATCAGAAGAAGCAGAAGAAGGAGAAGGAGAAGGTGAAGTCTGGAGGGTGAAGCAGAAGAAGCAGAAGAAGGTGAAGGAGAAGGTGAAGTCTGGAGGGTGAATCAGAAGAAGCAGAAGAAGGAGAAGGAGAAGGTGAAATCTGGAGGGTGAATCAGAAGAAGCAGAAGAAGGAGAAGGAGAAGTTGAAGTCAGGAGGTTGAAGCAGAAGAAGCAGAAGGAGAAGGAGAAGGTGAAGTATGGAAGGTGAATGAGAAGAAGCAGAGGAAGGAGAAGGAGAAGGTGAAGTCTGGAGGGTGAATCAGAAGAAGTTGAAGAAGGAGAAGGAGAAGGTGAAGTCTGGAGGGTGAATCAGAAGAAGTAGAAGAAGGAGAAGGAGAAGGTGAAGTCTGGAGGGTGAATCAGAAGACGTAGAAGAAGGAGAAGGAGAAGGTGAAGTCTGGAGGGTGAATCAGAAGAAGTAGAAGAAGGAGAAGGAGAAGGTGAAGTCTGGAGGGTGAAGCAGAAGAAGCAGAAGAAGGAAAAGGAGAAGGTGAAGTTTGGAGGGTGAATCAGAAGAAGCAGAAGAAGGAGAAGGAGAAGGTGAAGTCTGGAGGGTGAATCAGAAGAAGTAGAAGAAGGAGAAGGCGAAGGTGAAGTCTGGAGGGTGAATCAGAAGAAGCAGAAGAAGGAGAAGGAGAAGGTGAAGTCTGGAGGGTGAATCAGAAGAAGTAGAAAAAGGAGAAGGAGAAGGTGAAGTCTGGAGGGTGAATCAGAAGAAGTGAAAGAAGGAGAAGGAGAAGGTGAAGTCTGGAGGGTGAATCAGAAAAGTAGAAGAAGGAGAAGGAGAAGGTGAAGTCTGGGCGGTGAAGCAGAAGAAGCAGAAGAAGGAGAAGGAGAAGGGGAAGACAGGAGGGTGAAGCAGAAGAAGCAGAAGAAGGAGAAGGAGAAGGTGAAGTCAGGAGGGTGAATCAGAAGAAGCAGAAGAAGGAGAAGCAGAAGCTGAAGTCTGGAGGGTGAATCAGAAGAAGCAGAAGAAGGAGAAGGAGAAGGTGAAGTCTGGAGGGTGAATCAGAAGAAGCAGAAGAAGGCGAAGGAGAAGCTGAAGTCTGGAGGGTGAAGCAGAAGAAGCAGAAGAAGGAGAAGGAGAAGGTGAAATCTGGAGGGTGAATCAGAAGAAGCAGAAGACGGAGAAGGAGAAGGTGAAGACTGGAGGGTGAATCAGAAGAAGCAGAAGAAGGAGAAGGAGAAGGTGAAGTCTGGAGGGTGAATCAGAAGAAGCAGAAGAAGGAGAAGGAGAAGGTGAAGTCTGGAGGGTGAAGCAGAAGAAGCAGAAGAAGGTGAAGGAGAAGGTGAAGTCTGGAGGGTGAATCAGAAGAAGCAGAAGAAGGAGAAGGAGAAGGTGAAGCCTGGAGGGTGAATCAGAAGAAGCAGAAGAAGGAGAAGGAGAAGGTGAAGTCAGGAGGTTGAAGGAGAAGAAGCAGAAGGAGAAGGAGAAGGTGAAGTCCGGAGGGTGAATGAGAAGAAGCAGAAGAAGGAGAAGGAGAAGGTCAAGTCTTGAGGGTGAATCAGAAGAAGTAGAAGAAGGAGAAGGAGAAGGTGAAGTCTGGAGGGTGAATCAGAAGAAGTAGAAGAAGGAGAAGGAGAAGGTGAAGTCTGGAGGGTGAAGCAGAAGAAGCAGAAGAAGGAGAAGGAGTAGGTGAAGTCTGGAGGGTGAATCAGAAGAAGCAGAAGAAGGAGAAGGAGAAGGTGAAGTCTGGAGGGTGAAGCAGAAGAAGCAGAAGAAGGAGAAGGAGAAGGTGAAGTCTGGAGGGTGAATCAGAAGAAGCAGAAGACGGAGAAGGAGAAGGTGAAGTCTGGAGGGTGAATCAGAGGAAGCAGAAGAAGGAGAAGGAGAAGGTGAACTCTGGAGGGTGAATCAGAAGAAGCAGAAGAAGGAGAAGGAGAAGGTGAAGTCTGGAGGGTGAAGCAGAAGAAGCAGAAGAAGGTGAAGGAGAAGGTGAAGTCTGGAGGGTGAATCAGAAGAAGCAGAAGAAGGAGAAGGAGAAGGTGAAATCTGGAGGGTGAATCAGAAGAAGCAGAAGAAGGAGAAGGAGAAGTTGAAGTCAGGAGGTTGAAGCAGAAGAAGCAGAAGGAGAAGGAGAAGGTGAAGTATGGAAGGTGAATGAGAAGAAGCAGAAGAAGGAGTAGGAGAAGGTGAAGTCTGGAGGGTGAATCAGAAGAAGTTGTAGAAGGAGAAGGAGAAGGTGAAGTCTGTAGGGTGAATCAGAAGAAGTAGAAGAAGGAGAAGGAGAAGGTGAAGTCTGGAGGGTGAATCAGAAGACGTAGAAGAAGGAGAAGGAGAAGGTGAAGTCTGGAGGGTGAATCAGAAGAAGTAGAAGAAGGAGAAGGAGAAGGTGAAGTCTGGAGGGTGAAGCAGAAGAAGCAGAAGAAGGAGAAGGAGAAGGTGAAGTTTGGAGGGTGAATCAGAAGAAGCAGAAGAAGGAGAAGGAGAAGGTGAAGTCTGGAGGGTGAATCAGAAGAAGTAGAAGAAGGAGAAGGCGAAGGTGAAGTCTGGAGGGTGAATCAGAAGAAGCAGAAGAAGGAGAAGGAGAAGGTGAAGTCTGGAGGGTGAATCAGAAGAAGTAGAAGAAGGAGAAGGAGAAGGTGAAGTCTGGAGGGTGAATCAGAAGAAGTGGAAGAAGGAGAAGGAGAAGGTGAAGTCTGGAGGGTGAATCAGAAAAGTGGAAGAAGGAGAAGGAGAAGGTGATGTCTGGGGGGTGAAGCAGAAGAAGCAGAAGAAGGAGAAGGAGAAGGGGAAGTCAGGAGGGTGAAGCAGAAGAAGCAGAAGAAGGAGAAGGAGAAGGTGAAGTCAGGAGGGTGAATCAGAAGAAGCAGAAGAAGGAGAAGCAGAAGCGGAAGTCTGGAGGGTGAATCAGAAGAAGCAGAAGAAGGAGAAGGAGAAGGTGAAGTCTGGTGGGTGAATCAGAAGAAGCAGAACAAGGAAAAGGAGAAGGTCAAGTCTGGAGGGTGAATCAGAAGAAGTAGAAGAAGGCGAAGGAGAAGCTGAAGTCTGGAGGGTGAATCAGAACCAGCAGAAGAAGGAGAAGGAGAAGGTGAAGTCTGGAGGGTGAAGCAGAAGAAGCAGAAGAAGGAGAAGGAGAAGGTGAAGTCTGGAGGGTGAATCAGAAGAAGCAGAAGACGGAGAAGGAGAAGGTGAAGTCTGGAGGGTGAATCAGAAGAAGCAGAAGAAGGAGAAGGAGAAGGTGAAGTCTGGAGGGTGAATCAGAAGAAGCAGAAGAAGGAGAAGGAGAAGGTGAAGCCTGGAGGGTGAATCAGAAGAAGCAGAAGAAGGAGAAGGAGAAGGTGAAGTCAGGAGGTTGAAGCAGAAGAAGCAGAAGGAGAAGGAGAAGGTGAAGTCTGGAGGGTGAATGAGAAGAAGCAGAAGAAGGAGAAGGAGAAGGTCAAGTCTGGAGGGTGAATCAGAAGAAGTAGAAGAAGGAGAAGGAGAAGGTGAAGTCTGGAGGGTGAATCAGAAGAAGTAGAAGAAGGAGAAGGAGAAGGTGAAGTCTGGAGCGTGAATCAGAAGAAGTAGAAGAAGGAGAAGGAGAAGGTGAAGTCTGGAGGGTAAATCAGAAGAAGTAGAAGAAGGAGAAGGAGAAGGAGAAGTCTGGAGGGTGAAGCAGAAGAAGCAGAAGAAGGAGAAGGAGAAGGTGAAGTATGGAGGGTGAATCAGAAGAAGTAGAAGAAGGAGAAAGAGAAGGTGAAGTATGGAGGGTGAATCAGAAGAAATAGAAGAAGGAGAAGGAGAAGGTGAAGTCTGGAGTGTGAATCAGAAGAAGCAGAAGAAGGAGAAGGAGAAGGTGAAGTCTGGAGGGTGAATCAGAAGAAGTAGAAGAAGGAGAAGGAGAAGGTGAAGTCTGGAGGGTGAATCAGAAGAAGTGGAAGAAGGAGAAGGAGAAGGGGATGTCTGGAGGGTGACTCAGAAAAGTAGATGAAGGAGAAGGAGAAGGTGAAGTCTGGGGGGTGAAGCAGAAGAAGCAGAAGAAGGAGAAGGAGAAGGGGAAGTCAGGAGGGTGAAGCAGAAGAAGCAGAAGAAGGAGAAGGAGAAGGTGAATTCAGGAGGGCGAATCAGAAGAAGCAGAAGAAGGAGAAGGAGTAGCTGAAGTCTGGAGGGTGAATCAGAAGAAGCAGAAGAAGGAGAAGGAGAAGGTGAAGTCTGGAGGGTGAATCAGAAGAAGCAGAAGAAGGAGAAGGAGAAGGTCAAGTCTGGAGGGTGAATCAGAAGAAGTAGAAAAAGGAGAACGAGAAGCTGAAGTCTGGAGGGTGAATCAGAAGAAGCAGAAGAAGGAGAAGGAGAAGGTGAAGTCTGGAGGGTGAAGGAGAAGGTGAAGTCAGGAGGGTGAAGCAGAAGAAGCAGAAGAAGGAGAAGGAGAAGGTGAAGTCTGGAGGGTGAAGCAGAAGAAGCAGAAGAAGGAGATGGAGAAGGTGAAGTCAGGAGGGTGAAGCAGAAGAAGTAGTAGAAGGAGAAGGAGAAGGTGAAGTCTGGAGGGTGAATCAGAAGAAGCAGAAGAAGGAGAAGGAGAAGGTGAAATCAGGAGGGCGAAGCAGAAGAAGCAGAAGAAGGAGAAGGAGAAGATGAAGTCTGGAGGGTGAATCAGAAGAAGCAGAAGAAGGAGAAGGAGAAGGTGAAGTCTGGAGGGTGAATCAGAAGAAGTAGAAGCAGGAGAAGGAGAAGATGAAGTCTGGAGGGTGAATCAGAAGAAGCAGAAGAAGGAGAAGGAGAAGGTGAAGTCTGGAGGGTGAATCAGGAGAAGTAGAAGAAGGAGAAGGAGAAGGTGAAGTCTGGAGTGAGAAGCAGAAGAAGCAGAGGAAGGAGAAGGAGAAGGTGAAGTCAGGATGGTGAATCAGAAGAAGTAGATGAAGGAGAAGGAGAAGGTGAAGTCTGGAGGGTGAAGCAGAGGAAGCAGAAGAAGGAGAAGCAGAAGGTGAAGTCTGGAGGGTGAATCAGAAGAAGTAGAAGAAGGAGAAGGAGAAGGTGAAGTCTGGAGGGTGAATCAGAAGAAGCAGAAGAAGGAGAAGGAGAAGGTGAAGTCTGGAGGGTGAAGCAGAAGAAGCAGAAGAAGGAGAAGGAGAAGGTGAAGTCAGGAGGGTGAATCAGAAGAAGCAGAAGAAGGAGAAGGAGAAGGTGAACTCAGGAGGGTGAAGCAGAAGAAGCAGAAGAAGGAGAGGGAGAAGGTGAAGTCTGGAGGGTGAAGCAGAAGAAGCAGAAGAAGGAGAAGGAGAAGGTGAAGTCAGGAGGGTGAATCAGAAGAAGTAGAAGAAGGAGAAGGAGAAGGTGAAGTCTGGAGAGTGAAGCAGAAGAAGTAGAAGGAGGAGAAGGAGAAGGGGAAGTCTGGAGGGTGAAGCAGAAGAAGCAGAAGAAGGAGAAGGAGAAGGTGATTTCTGGAGGGTGAATCAGAAGAAGCAGAAGAAAGAGAAGGAGAAGGTGAAGTCTGGAGGGTGAATCAGAAGAAGTAGAAGAAGGAGAAGGAGAAGGTGAAGTCAGGAGGTGAATCAGAAGAAGTCGAAGAAGGAGAAGGAGAAGGTGAAGTCAGGAGGGTGAATCAGAAGAAGCAGAAGAAGGAGAAGGAGGAGGTGAAGTCTGGAGGGTGAATCAGAAGAAGCAGGGGAAGGAGAAGGAGAAGGTGAAGTCTGGAGGGTGAATCAGAAGAAGCAGAAGAAGGAGAAGGAGAAGGTGAAGTCTGGAGGGTGAAGCAGAAGAAGCAGAAGAAGGAGAAGGAGAAGGTGAAGTCTGGAGGGTGAATCAGAAGAAGCAGAAGAAGGAAAAGGAGAAGGTGAAGTCTGGAGGGTGAATCAGAAGAATCAGAAGCAGGAGAAGGAGAAGGTGAAGTATGGAGGGTGAATCAGAAGAAGTAGAAGAAGGAGAAGGAGAAGGTGAAGTCTGGAGGGTGAAGGAGAAGAAGCAGAACAAGGAGAAGGAGAAGGTGAAGTCTGGAGGGTGAATCAGAAGAAGTAGAAGAAGGAGAAGGAGAAGGTGAAGTTTGGAGGGAGAAGCAGAAGAAGCAGAAGAAGGAGAAGGAGAAGATGAAGTCTGGAGGGTGAAGCAGAAGAAGCAGAAGAAGGAGAAGGAGAAGGTGAAGTCTGGAGGGTGAATCAGAAGAAGCAGAAGAAGGAGAAGGAGAAGGTGAAGTCAGGAGGGTGAAGCAGAAGAAGCAGAAGAAGGAGAAGGAGAAGGTGAAGTCTAGAGGGTGACTCAGAAGAAGCAGAAGAAGGAGAAGGAGAAGGTGATGTCTGGAGGGTGAATCAGAAGAAGCAGAAGAAGGAGAAGGAGATGGTGAAGTCTGGAGGGTGAATCAGAAGAAGCAGAAGAAGGAGAAGGAGAAGCTGAAGTCTGGAGGGTGAATCAGTGGAAGCAGAAGAAGGAGAAGGAGAAGGTGAAGTCTGGAGGGTGAAGCAGAAGAAGCAGAAGAAGGAGAAGGAGAAGGTGAAGTCTGGAGGGTGAATCAGAAGATGCAGAAGAAGGAGAAGGAGAAGGTGAAGTCAGGAGGGTGAATCAGAAGAAGTAGAAGAAGGAGAAGGAGAAGGTGAAGTCTGGAGGGTGAATCAGAAGAGGCAGAAGAAGGAGAAGGAGAAGGTGAAGTCTGGAGGTTGAATCAGAAGAAGCAGAAGAAGGAGAAGGAGAAGGTGAAGTTTGGAGGGGGAAGCAGAAGAAGTAGAAGAAGGAGAAGGTGAAGTCAGGAGGGTGAATCAGAAGAAGCAGAAGAAGGAGAAGCAGAAGAAGCAGTAGAAGGAGAAGGAGAAGGTGAAGTCAGGAGGGTGAATCAGAAGAAGTAGAAGAAGGAGAAGGAGAAGGTGAAGTCTGGAGGGTGAAGCAGAAGAAGCAGAAGAAGGAGAAGGAGAAGGTGAAGTCTGGAGGGTGAATCAGAAGGAGTAGATGAAGGAGAAGGAGAAGGTGAAGTCTGGAGGGTGAATCAGAAGAAGTAGAAGAAGGAGAAGGAGAAGGAGAAGTCTGGAGGGTGAATCAGAAGTAGCAGAAGAAGGAGAAGGAGAAGGTGATGTCTGGAGGGTGAAGCAGAAGAAGCAGAAGATGGAGAAGGAGAAGGTGAAGTCTGGAGGGTGAATCAGAAGAAGCAGAAGAAGGAGAAGGAGAAGGTGAATTCTGGAGGGAGAAGCAGAAGAAGCAGAAGAAGGAGAAGGAGAAGGTGAAGTCAGGAGGGTGAATCAGAAGAAGGAGAAGAAGGAGAAGGAGAAGGTGAAGTCTGGAGGGTGAAGCAGAAGAAGCAGAAGAAGGAGAAGGAGAAGGTGAAGTCTGGAGGGTGAATCAGAAGAAGCAGAAGAAGGAGAAGGAGAAGGTGAAGTCTGGAGGGTGAATCAGAAGAAGCAGAAGAAGGAGAAGGAGAAGGTGAAATCTGGAGGGTGAATCAGAAGAAGCAGAAGAAGGAGAAGGAGAAGTTGAAGTCAGGAGGTTGAAGCAGAAGAAGCAGAAGGAGAAGGAGAAGGTGAAGTATGGAAGGTGAATGAGAAGAAGCAGAGGAAGGAGAAGGAGAAGGTGAAGTCTGGAGGGTGAATCAGAAGAAGTTGAAGAAGGAGAAGGAGAAGGTGAAGTCTGGAGGGTGAATCAGAAGAAGTAGAAGAAGGAGAAGGAGAAGGTGAAGTCTGGAGGGTGAATCAGAAGACGTAGAAGAAGGAGAAGGAGAAGGTGAAGTCTGGAGGGTGAATCAGAAGAAGTAGAAGAAGGAGAAGGAGAAGGTGAAGTCTGGAGGGTGAAGCAGAAGAAGCAGAAGAAGGAAAAGGAGAAGGTGAAGTTTGGAGGGTGAATCAGAAGAAGCAGAAGAAGGAGAAGGAGAAGGTGAAGTCTGGAGGGTGAATCAGAAGAAGTAGAAGAAGGAGAAGGCGAAGGTGAAGTCTGGAGGGTGAATCAGAAGAAGCAGAAGAAGGAGAAGGAGAAGGTGAAGTCTGGAGGGTGAATCAGAAGAAGTAGAAGAAGGAGAAGGAGAAGGTGATGTCTGGAGGGTGAATCAGAAGAAGTGGAAGAAGGAGAAGGAGAAGGTGAAGTCTGGAGGGTGAATCAGAAAAGTAGAAGAAGGAGAAGGAGAAGGTGAAGTCTGGGGGGTGAAGCAGAAGAAGCAGAAGAAGGAGAAGGAGAAGGGGAAGTCAGGAGGGTGAAGCAGAAGAAGCAGAAGAAGGAGAAGGAGAAGGTGAAGTCAGGAGGGTGAATCAGAAGAAGCAGAAGAAGGAGAAGCAGAAGCTGAAGTCTGGAGGGTGAATCAGAAGAAGCAGAAGAAGGAGAAGGAGAAGGTGAAGTCTGGAGGGTGAATCAGAAGAAGCAGAACAAGGAGAAGGAGAAGGTCAAGTCTGGAGGGTGAATCAGAAGAAGTAGAAGAAGGCGAAGGAGAAGCTGAAGTCTGGAGGGTGAAGCAGAAGAAGCAGAAGAAGGAGAAGGAGAAGGTGAAATCTGGAGGGTGAATCAGAAGAAGCAGAAGACGGAGAAGGAGAAGGTGAAGACTGGAGGGTGAATCAGAAGAAGCAGAAGAAGGAGAAGGAGAAGGTGAAGTCTGGAGGGTGAATCAGAAGAAGCAGAAGAAGGAGAAGGAGAAGGTGAAGTCTGGAGGGTGAAGCAGAAGAAGCAGAAGAAGGTGAAGGAGAAGGTGAAGTCTGGAGGGTGAATCAGAAGAAGCAGAAGAAGGAGAAGGAGAAGGTGAAGCCTGGAGGGTGAATCAGCAGAAGCAGAAGAAGGAGAAGGAGAAGGTGAAGTCAGGAGGTTGAAGGAGAAGAAGCAGAAGGAGAAGGAGAAGGTGAAGTCCGGAGGGTGAATGAGAAGAAGCAGAAGAAGGAGAAGGAGAAGGTCAAGTCTTGAGGGTGAATCAGAAGAAGTAGAAGAAGGAGAAGGAGAAGGTGAAGTCTGGAGGGTGAATCAGAAGAAGTAGAAGAAGGAGAAGGAGAAGGTGAAGTCTGGAGGGTGAAGCAGAAGAAGCAGAAGAAGGAGAAGGAGTAGGTGAAGTCTGGAGGGTGAATCAGAAGAAGCAGAAGAAGGAGAAGTAGAAGGTGAAGTCTGGAGGGTGAAGCAGAAGAAGCAGAAGAAGGAGAAGGAGAAGGTGAAGTCTGGAGGGTGAATCAGAAGAAGCAGAAGACGGAGAAGGAGAAGGTGAAGTCTGGAGGGTGAATCAGAGGAAGCAGAAGAAGGAGAAGGAGAAGGTGAACTCTGGAGGGTGAATCAGAAGAAGCAGAAGAAGGAGAAGGAGAAGGTGAAGTCTGGAGGGTGAAGCAGAAGAAGCAGAAGAAGGTGAAGGAGAAGGTGAAGTCTGGAGGGTGAATCAGAAGAAGCAGAAGAAGGAGAAGGAGAAGGTGAAATCTGGAGGGTGAATCAGAAGAAGCAGAAGAAGGAGAAGGAGAAGTTGAAGTCAGGAGGTTGAAGCAGAAGAAGCAGAAGGAGAAGGAGAAGGTGAAGTATGGAAGGTGAATGAGAAGAAGCAGAAGAAGGAGAAGGAGAAGGTGAAGTCTGGAGGGTGAATCAGAAGAAGTTGAAGAAGGAGAAGGAGAAGGTGAAGTGAGTAGGGTGAATCAGAAGAAGTAGAAGAAGGAGAAGGAGAAGGTGAAGTCTGGAGGGTGAATCAGAAGACGTAGAAGAAGGAGAAGGAGAAGGTGAAGTCTGGAGGGTGAATCAGAAGAAGTAGAAGAAGGAGAAGGAGAAGGTGAAGTCTGGAGGGTGAAGCAGAAGAAGCAGAAGAAGGAGAAGGAGAAGGTGAAGTTTGGAGGGTGAATCAGAAGAAGCAGAAGAAGGAGAAGGAGAAGGTGAAGTCTGGAGGGTGAATCAGAAGAAGTAGAAGAAGGAGAAGGCGAAGGTGAAGTCTGGAGGGTGAATCAGAAGAAGCAGAAGAAGGAGAAGGAGAAGGTGAAGTCTGGAGGGTGAATCAGAAGAAGTAGAAGAAGGAGAAGGAGAAGGTGAAGTCTGGAGGGTGAATCAGAAGAAGTGGAAGAAGGAGAAGGAGAAGGTGAAGTCTGGAGGGTGAATCAGAAAAGTGGCAGAAGGAGAAGGAGAAGGTGATGTCTGGGGGGTGAAGCAGAAGAAGCAGAAGAAGGAGAAGGAGAAGGGGAAGTCAGGAGGGTGAAGCAGAAGAAGCAGAAGAAGGAGAAGGAGAAGGTGAAGTCAGGAGGGTGAATCAGAAGAAGCAGAAGAAGGAGAAGCAGAAGCTGAAGTCTGGAGGGTGAATCAGAAGAAGCAGAAGAAGGAGAAGGAGAAGGTGAAGTCTGGAGGGTGAATCAGAAGAAGCAGAACAAGGAAAAGGAGAAGGTCAAGTCTGGAGGGTGAATCAGAAGAAGTAGAAGAAGGCGAAGGAGAAGCTGAAGTCTGGAGGGTGAATCAGAACCAGCAGAAGAAGGAGAAGGAGAAGGTGAAGTCTGGAGGGTGAAGCAGAAGAAGCAGAAGAAGGAGAAGGAGAAGGTGAAGTCTGGAGGGTGAATCAGAAGAAGCAGAAGACGGAGAAGGAGAAGGTGAAGTCTGGAGGGTGAATCAGAAGAAGCAGAAGAAGGAGAAGGAGAAGGTGAAGTCTGGAGGGTGAATCAGAAGAAGCAGAAGAAGGAGAAGGAGAAGGTGAAGCCTGGAGGGAGAATCAGAAGAAGCAGAAGAAGGAGAAGGAGAAGGTGAAGTCAGGAGGTTGAAGCAGAAGAAGCAGAAAGAGAAGGAGAAGGTGAAGTCTGGAGGGTGAATGAGAAGAAGCAGAAGAAGGAGAAGGAGAAGGGCAAGTCTGGAGGGTGAATCAGAAGAAGTAGAAGAAGGAGAAGGAGAAGGTGAAGTCTGGAGGGTGAATCAGAAGAAGTAGAAGAAGGAGAAGGAGAAGGTGAAGTCTGGAGCGTGAATCAGAAGAAGTAGAAGAAGGAGAAGGAGAAGGTGAAGTCTGGAGGGTAAATCAGAAGAAGTAGAAGAAGGAGAAGGAGAAGGTGAAGTCTGGAGGGTGAAGCAGAAGAAGCAGAAGAAGGAGAAGGAGAAGGTGAAGTATGGAGGGTGAATCAGAAGAAGCAGAAGAAGGAGAAGGAGAAGGTGAAGTCTGGAGGGTGAATCAGAAGAAGCAGAAGACGGAGAAGGAGAAGGTGAAGTCTGGAGGGTGAATCAGAGGAAGCAGAAGAAGGAGAAGGAGAAGGTGAACTCTGGAGGGTGAATCAGAAGAAGCAGAAGAAGGAGAAGGAGAAGGTGAAGTCTGGAGGGTGAAGCAGAAGAAGCAGAAGAAGGTGAAGGAGAAGGTGAAGTCTGGAGGGTGAATCAGAAGAAGCAGAAGAAGGAGAAGGAGAAGGTGAAATCTGGAGGGTGAATCAGAAGAAGCAGAAGAAGGAGAAGGAGAAGTTGAAGTCAGGAGGTGGAAGCAGAAGAAGCAGAAGGAGAAGGAGAAGGTGAAGTATGGAAGGTGAATGAGAAGAAGCAGAAGAAGGAGAAGGAGAAGGTGAAGTCTGGAGGGTGAATCAGAAGAAGTTGAAGAAGGAGAAGGAGAAGGTGAAGTCTGTAGGGTGAATCAGAAGAAGTAGAAGAAGGAGAAGGAGAAGGTGAAGTCTGGAGGGTGAATCAGAAGACGTAGAAGAAGGAGAAGGAGAAGGTGAAGTCTGGAGGGTGAATCAGAAGAAGTAGAAGAAGGAGAAGGAGAAGGTGAAGTCTGGAGGGTGAAGCAGAAGAAGCAGAAGAAGGAGAAGGAGAAGGTGAAGTTTGGAGGGTGAATCAGAAGAAGCAGAAGAAGGAGAAGGAGAAGGTGAAGTCTGGAGGGTGAATCAGAAGAAGTAGAAGAAGGAGAAGGCGAAGGTGAAGTCTGGAGGGTGAATCAGAAGAAGCAGAAGAAGGAGAAGGAGAAGGTGAAGTCTGGAGGGTGAATCAGAAGAAGTAGAAGAAGGAGAAGGAGAAGGTGAAGTCTGGAGGGTGAATCAGAAGAAGTGGAAGAAGGAGAAGGAGAAGGTGAAGTCTGGAGGGTGAATCAGAAAAGTGGAAGAAGGAGAAGGAGAAGGTGATGTCTGGGGGGTGAAGCAGAAGAAGCAGAAGAAGGAGAAGGAGAAGGGGAAGTCAGGAGGGTGAAGCAGAAGAAGCAGAAGAAGGAGAAGGAGAAGGTGAAGTCAGGAGGGTGAATCAGAAGAAGCAGAAGAAGGAGAAGCAGAAGCTGAAGTCTGGAGGGTGAATCAGAAGAAGCAGAAGAAGGAGAAGGAGAAGGTGAAGTCTGGAGGGTGAATCAGAAGAAGCAGAACAAGGAAAAGGAGAAGGTCAAGTCTGGAGGGTGAATCAGAAGAAGTAGAAGAAGGCGAAGGAGAAGCTGAAGTCTGGAGGGTGAATCAGAACCAGCAGAAGAAGGAGAAGGAGAAGGTGAAGTCTGGAGGGTGAAGCAGAAGAAGCAGAAGAAGGAGAAGGAGAAGGTGAAGTCTGGAGGGTGAATCAGAAGAAGCAGAAGACGGAGAAGGAGAAGGTGAAGTCTGGAGGTTGTATCAGAAGAAGCAGAAGAAGGAGAAGGAGAAGGTGAAGTCTGGAGGGTGAATCAGAAGAAGCAGAAGAAGGAGAAGGAGAAGGTGAAGCCTGGAGGGTGAATCAGAAGAAGCAGAAGAAGGAGAAGGAGAAGGTGAAGTCAGGAGGTTGAAGCAGAAGAAGCAGAAAGAGAAGGAGAAGGTGAAGTCTGGAGGGTGAATGAGAAGAAGCAGAAGAAGGAGAAGGAGAAGGGCAAGTCTGGAGGGTGAATCAGAAGAAGTAGAAGAAGGAGAAGGAGAAGGTGAAGTCTGGAGGGTGAATCAGAAGAAGTAGAAGAAGGAGAAGGAGAAGGTGAAGTCTGGAGCGTGAATCAGAAGAAGTAGAAGAAGGAGAAGGAGAAGGTGAAGTCTGGAGGGTAAATCAGAAGAAGTAGAAGAAGGAGAAGGAGAAGGTGAAGTCTGGAGGGTGAAGCAGAAGAAGCAGAAGAAGGAGAAGGAGAAGGTGAAGTATGGAGGGTGAATCAGAAGAAGCAGAAGAAGGAGAAGGAGAAGGTGAAGTATGGAGGGTGAATCAGAAGAAATAGAAGAAGGAGAAGGAGAAGGTGAAGTCTGGAGGGTGAATCAGAAGAAGCAGAAGAAGGAGAAGGAGAAGGTGAAGTCTGGAGGGTGAATCAGAAGAAGTAGAAGAAGGAGAAGGAGAAGGTGAAGTCTGGAGGGTGAATCAGAAGAAGTGGAAGAAGGAGAAGGAGAAGGTGATGTCTGGAGGGTGACTCAGAAAAGTAGATGAAGGAGAAGGAGAAGGTGAAGTCTGGGGGGTGAAGCAGAAGAAGCAGAAGAAGGAGAAGGAGAAGGGGAAGTCAGGAGGGTGAAGCAGAAGAAGCAGAAGAAGGAGAAGCAGAAGGTGAATTCAGGAGGGCGAATCAGAAGAAGCAGAAGAAGGAGAAGGAGTAGCTGAAGTCTGGAGGGTGAATCAGAAGAAGCAGAAGAAGGAGAAGGAGAAGGTGAAGTCTGGAGGGTGAATCAGAAGAAGCAGAAGAAGGAGAAGGAGAAGGTCAAGTCTGGAGGGTGAATCAGAAGAAGTACAAGAAGGAGAACGAGAAGCTGAAGTCTGGAGGGTGAGTCAGAAGAAGCAGAAGAAGGAGAAGGCGAAGGTGAAATCAGAAGGGTGAATCAGAAGAAGCAGAACAAGGAGAAGGAGAAGGTGAAGTCTGGAGGGTGAATCAGAAGAAGTAGAAGAAGGAGAAGGAGAAGCTGAAGTCTGGATGGTGAATCAGAAGAAGCAGAAGAAGGAGATGGAGAAGGTGAATTCAGGAGTGTAAATCTGAAGAAGTAGAAGAAGGAAAAGGAGAAGGTGAAGTCTGGAGGGTGAATCAGAAGAAGCAGAAGAAGGAAAAGGAGAAGGTGAAGTCTGGAGGGTGAAGCAGAAGAAGCAGAAGAAGGAGAAGGAGAAGGTGAAGTCAGGAGGGTGAATCAGAAGAAGCAGAAGAAGGAGAAGGAGAAGGTGAACTCAGGAGGGTGAATCAGAAGAAGCAGAAGAAGGAGAGGGAGAAGGTGAAGTCTGGAGGGTGAAGCAGAAGAAGCAGAAGAAGGAGAAGGAGAAGGTGAAGTCAGGAGGGTGAATCAGAAGAAGTAGAAGAAGGAGAAGGAGAAGGTGAAGTCTGGAGGGTGAAGCAGAAGAAGCAGAAGAAGGAGAAGGAGAAGGTGAAGTCTGGAGGGTGAAGCAGAAGAAGCAGAAGAAGGAGAAGGAGAAGGTGATTTCTGGAGGGTGAATCAGAAGAAGCAGAAGAAGGAGAAGGAGAAGGTGAAGTCTGGAGGGTGAATCAGAAGAAGTAGAAGAAGTAGAAGGAGAAGGTGAAGTCAGGAGGGTGAATCAGAAGAAGTAGAAGAAGGAGAAGGAGAAGGTGAAGTCAGCAGGGTGAATCTGAAGAAGCAGAAGAAGGAGAAGGAGAAGGTGAAGTCTGGAGGGTGAATCAGAAGAAGCAGAAGAAGGAGAAGGAGAAGGTGAAGTCTGGAGGGTGAAGCAGAAGAAGCAGAAGAAGGAGAAGGAGAAGGTGAAGTCTGGAGGGTGAATCAGAAGAAGCAGAAGAAGGAAAAGGAGAAGGTGAAGCCTGGAGGCTGAATCAGAAGAAGCAGAAGAAGGAGAAGGAGAAGGTGAAGTATGGAGGGTGAATCAGAAGAAGTAGAAGAAGGAGAAGGAGAAGGTGAAGTCTGGAGGGTGAAGGAGAAGAAGCAGAAGAAGGAGAAGGAGAAGGTGAAGTCTGGAGGGTGAATCAGAAGAAGTAGAAGGAGAAGGAGAAAGTGAAGTTTGGAGGGAGAAGCAGAAGAAGCAGAAGAAGGAGAAGGAGAAGGTGAAGTCTGGAGGGTGAAGCAGAAGAGGTAGAAGAAGGAGAAGGAGAAGGTGAAGCCTGGAGGGTGAATCAGAAGAAGTAGAAGAAGGAGAAGGAGAAGGTGAAGTCTGGAGGGTGAATCAGAAGAAGCAGAAGAAGGAGAAGGTGAAGTCAGAAGGGTGAAGCAGAAGAAGCAGAAGAAGGAGAAGGAGAAGGTGAAGTCTGGAGGGTGAATCAGAAGAAGCAGAAGAAGGAGAAGGTGAAGTCTGGAGGGTGAATCAGAAGAAGCAGAAGAAGGAGAAGGAGAAGGTGAAGTCTGGCGGGTGAATCAGAAGAAGCAGAAGAAGGAGAAGGAGAAGCTGAAATCTGGAGAGTGAATCAGTAGAAGCAGAAGAAGGAGAAGGAGAAGGTGAAGTCTGGAGGGTGAAGCAGAAGAAGCAGAAGAAGGAGAAGGAGAAGGTGAAGTCTGGAGGGTGAATCAGAAGAAGCAGAAGAAGGAGAAGGAGAAGGTGAAGTCTGGAGGGTGAATCAGAAGAAGTAGAAGAAGGAGAAGGAGAAGGTGAAGTCTGGAGGGTGAATCAGAAGAAGCAGAAGAAGGAGAAGGAGAAGGTGAAGTCGGGAGGGTGAATCAGAAGAAGCAGAAGAAGGAGAAGGAGAAGGTGAAGTCTGGAGGGGGAAGCAGAAGAAGTAGAAGAAGGAGAAGGTCAAGTCAGGAGGGTGAATCAGAAGAAGCAGAAGAAGGAGAAGGAGAAGTTGAAGTCTGGAGGGAGAAGCAGAAGAAGTAGAAGAAGGAGAAGGAGAAGGTGAAGTCTGGAGGGTGAAGCAGAAGAAGCAGAAGACGGAGAAGGAGAAGGTGAAGTCTGGAGGGTGAATCAGAAGAAGCAGAAGGAGAAGGAGAAGGTGACGTCTGGAGGGTGAATCAGAAGAAGCAGAAGAAGGAGAAGGAGAAGGTGAAGTCTGGAGGGTGAAGCAGAAGAAGCAGAAGAAGGTGAAGGAGAAGGTGAAGTCTGGAGGGTGAATCAGAAGAAGCAGAAGAAGGAGAAGGAGAAGGTGAAGTCTGGAGGGTGAATCAGAAGAAGCAGAAGAAGGAGAAGGAGAAGGTGAAGTCAGGAGGTTGAAGCAGAAGAAGCAGAAGGAGAAGGAGATGGTGAAGTCTGGAGGGTGAATGAGAAGAAGCAGAAGAAGGAGAAGGAGAAGGTGAAGTCTGGAGGGTGAATCAGAAGAAGTAGAAGAAGGAGAAGGAGAAGGTGAAGTCTGGAGGGTGAATCAGAAGAAGTAGAAGAAGGAGAAGGAGAAGGTGAAGTCTGGAGGGTGAATCAGAAGAAGTAGAAGAAGGAGAAGGAGACGGTGAAGTCTGGAGGGTGAATCAGAAGAAGTAGAAGAAGGAGAAGGAGAAGGTGAAGTCTGGAGGGTGAAGCAGAAGAAGCAGAAGAAGGAGAAGGAGAAGGTGAAGTTCGGAGGGTGAATCAGAAGAAGCAGAAGAAGGAGAAGGTTAAGGTGAAGTCTGGAGGGTGAATCAGAAGAAGTAGGAGAAGGCGAAGGTGAAGTCTGGAGGGTGAATCAGAAGAAGCAGAAGAAGGAGAAGGAGAAGGTGAAGTCTGGAGGGGGAATCAGAAGAAGTAGAAGAAGGAGAAGGAGAAGGTGAAGTCTGGAGGGTGAATCAGAAGAAGTGGAAGAAGGAGAAGGAGAAGGTGAAGTCTGGAGGGTGAATCAGAAAAGTAGAAGAAGGAGAAGGAGAAGGTGAAGTCTGGGGGGTGAAGCAGAAGAAGCAGAAGAAGGAGAAGGAGAAGGGGAAGTCAGGAGGGTGAAGCAGAAGCAGCAGAAGAAGGAGAAGGAGAAGGTGAAGTCAGGAGGGTGAATCAGAAGAAGCAGAAGAAGGAGAAGGAGAAGCTGAAGTCAGGAGGGTGAATCAGAAGAAGCAGAAGAAGGCGAAGGAGGAGGTGAAGTCTGGAGGGTGAATCAGAAGAAGCAGGGGAAGGAGAAGGAGAAGGTGAAGTCTGGAGGGTGAATCAGAAGAAGCAGAAGAAGGAGAAGGAGAAGGTGAAGTCTGGAGGGTGAATCAGAAGAAGCAGAAGCAGGAGAAGGAGAAGGTGAAGTATGGAGGGTGAATCAGAAGAAGTAGAAGAAGGAGAAGGAGAAGGTGAATTCTGGAGGGTGAAGGAGAAGAAGCAGAACAAGGAGAAGGAGAAGGTGAAGTCTGGAGGGTGAATCAGAAGAAGTAGAAGAAGGAGAAGGAGAAGGTGAAGTTTGGAGGGAGAAGCAGAAGAAGCAGAAGAAGGAGAAGGAGAAGATGAAGTCTGGAGGGTGAAGCAGAAGAAGTAGAAGAAGGAGAAGGAGAAGGTGAAGTCTGGAGGGTGAATCAGAAGAAGCAGAAGAAGGAGAAGGAGAAGGTGAAGTCTGGAGGGTGAATCAGAAGAAGCAGAAGAAGGAGAAGGAGAAGGTGAAGTCAGGAGGGTGAAGCAGAAGAAGCAGAAGAAGGAGAAGGAGAAGGTGAAGTCTGGAGGGTGAATCAGAAGAAGCAGAAGAAGGAGAAGGAGAAGGTGAAGTCTGGAGGGTGAATCAGAAGAAGCAGAAGAAGGAGAAGGAGATGGTGAAGTCTGGAGGGTGAATCAGAAGAAGCAGAAGAAGGAGAAGGAGAAGCTGAAGTCTGGAGGGTGAATCAGTAGAAGCAGAAGAAGGAGAAGGAGAAGGTGAAGTCTGGAGGGTGAAGCAGAAGAAGCAGAAGAAGGAGAAGGAGAAGGTGAAGTCTGGAGGGTGAATCAGAAGATGCAGAAGAAGGAGAAGGAGAAGCTGAAGTCTGGAGGGTGAATCAGAAGAAGTAGAAGAAGGAGCAGGAGAAGGTGAAGTCTGGAGGGTGAATCAGAAGAGGCAGAAGAAGGAGAAGGAGAAGGTGAAGTCTGGAGGTTGAATCAGAAGAAGCAGAAGAAGGAGAAGGAGAAGGTGAAGTCTGGAGGGGGAAGCAGAAGAAGTAGAAGAAGGAGAAGGTGAAGTCAGGAGGGTGACTCAGAAGAAGCAGAAGAAGGAGAAGGAGAAGGTGAAGTCTGGAGGGAGAAGCAGAAGAAGCAGTAGAAGGAGAAGGAGAAGGTGAAGTCAGGAGGGTGAATCAGAAGAAGTAGAAGAAGGAGAAGGAGAAGGTGAAGTCTGGAGGGTGAAGCAGAAGAAGCAGAAGAACGAGAAGGAGAAGGTGAAGTCTGGAGGGTGAACCAGAAGGAGTAGACGAAGGAGAAGGAGAAGGTGAAGTCTGGAGGGTGAATCAGAAGAAGTAGAAGAAGGAGAAGGAGAAGGTGAAGTCTGGAGGGTGAATCAGAAGAAGCAGAAGAAGGAGATGGAGAAGGTGATGTCTGGAGGGTGAAGCAGAAGAAGCAGAAGATGGAGAAGGAGAAGGTGAAGTCTGGAGGGTCAATCAGAAGAAGCAGAAGAAGGAGAAGGAGAAGGTGAAGTCTGGAGGGAGAAGCAGAAGAAGCAGAAGAAGGAGAAGGAGAAGGTGAAGTCAGGAGGGTGAATCAGAAGAAGTAGAAGAAGGAGAAGGAGAAGGTGAAGTCTGGAGGGTGAAGCAGAAGAAGCAGAAGAAGGAGAAGGAGAAGGTGAAGTCTGGAGAGTGAATCAGAAGAAGCAGAAGAAGGAGAAGGAGATGGTGAAGTCTGGAGGGTGAAGCAGAAGAAGCAGAAGAAGGAGAAGGAAAAGGTGAAGTCTGGAGGGTGAATCAGAAGAAGCAGAAGACGGAGAAGGAGAAGTTGAAGTCTGGAGGGTGAATCAGAGGAAGCAGAAGAAGGAGAAGGAGGAGGTGAACTCTGGAGGGTGAATCAGAAGAAGCAGAAGAAGGAGAAGGAGAAGGTGAAGTCTGGAGGGTGAAGCAGAAGAAGCAGAAGAAGGTGAAGGAGAAGGTGAAGTCTGGAGGGTGAATCAGAAGAAGCAGAAGAAGGGGAAGGAGAAGGTGAAATCTGGAGGGTGAATCAGAAGAAGCAGAAGAAGGAGAAGGAGAAGTTGAAGTCAGGAGGTTGAAGCAGAAGAAGCAGAAGGAGAAGGAGAAGGTGAAGTCTGGAAGGTGAATGAGAAGAAGCAGAAGAAGGAGAAGGAGAAGGTGAAGTCTGGAGGGTGAATCAGAAGAAGTTGAAGAAGGAGAAGGAGAAGGTGAAGTCTGGAGGGTGAATCAGAAGAAGTAGAAGAAGGAGAAGGAGAAGGTGAAGTCTGGAGGGTGAATCAGCAGAAGTCGAAGAAGGAGAAGGAGAAGGTGAAGTCTGGAGGGTGAATCAGAAGAAGTAGAAGAAGGAGAAGGAGAAGGTGAAGTCTGGAGGGTGAAGCAGAAGAAGCAGAAGAAGGAGAAGGAGAAGGTGAAGTTTGGAGGGTGAATCAGAAGAAGCAGAAGAAGGAGAAGGAGAAGGTGAAGTCTGGAGGGTGAATCAGAAGAAGTAGGAGAAGGAGAAGGCGAAGGTGAAGTCTGGAGGGTGAATCAGAAGAAGCAGAAGAAGGAGAAGGAGAAGGTGAAGTCTGGAGGGTGAATCAGAAGAAGTAGAAGAAGGAGAAGGAGAAGGTGAAGTCTGGAGGGTGAATCAGAAGAAGTGGAAGAAGAAGAAGGAGAAGGTGAAGTCTGGAGGGTGAATCAGAAAAGTAGAAGAAGGAGAAGGAGAAGGTGATGTCTGGGGGGTGAAGCAGAAGAAGCAGAAGAAGGAGAAGGAGAAGGGGAAGTCAGGAGGGTGAAGCAGAAGAAGCAGAAGAAGGAGAAGGAGAAGGTGAAGTCAGGAGGGTGAATCAGAAGAAGCAGAAGAAGGAGAAGCGGAAGCTGAAGTCTGGAGGGTGAATCAGAAGAAGCAGAAGAAGGATAAGGAGAAGGTGAAGTCTGGAGGGTGAATCAGAAGAAGCAGAACAAGGAGAAGGAGAAGGTCAAGTCTGGAGGGTGAATCAGAAGAAGTAGAAGAAGGCGAAGGAGAAGCTGAAGTCTGGAGGGTGAATCAGAAGAAGCAGAAGAAGGAGAAGGAGAAGGTGAAGTCTGGAGGGTGAAGCAGAAGAAGCAGAAGAAGGAGAAGGAGAAGGTGAAGTCTGGAGGGTGAATCAGAAGAAGCAGAAGACGGAGAAGGAGAAGGTGAAGTCTGGAGGGTGAATCAGAAGAAGCAGAAGAAGGAGAAGGAGAAGGTGAAGTCTGGAGGGTGAATCAGAAGAAGCAGAAGAAGGAGAAGGAGAAGGTGAAGTCTGGAGGGTGAAGCAGAAGAAGCAGAAGAAGGTGAAGGAGAAGGTGCAGTCTGGAGGGTGAATCAGAAGAAGCAGAAGAAGGAGAAGGAGAAGGTGAAGCCTGGAGGGTGAATCAGAAGAAGTAGAAGAAGGAGAAGGAGAAGGTGAAGTCTGGAGGGTGAATCAGAAGAAGTAGAAGAAGGAGAAGGAGAAGGTGAAGTCTGGAGGGTAAATCAGGAGAAGTAGAAGAAGGAGAAGGAGAAGGTGAAGTCTGGAGGGTGAAGCAGAAGAAGCAGAAGAAGGAGAAGGAGAAGGTGAAGTATGGAGGGTGAATCAGAAGGAGCAGAACAAGGAGAAGGAGAAGGTGAAGTCTGGAGGGTGAATCAGAAGAAGTAGAAGAAGGAGAAGGCGAAGGTGAAGTCTGGAGGGTGAATCAGAAGAAGCAGAAGAAGGAGAAGGAGAAGGTGAAGTCTGGAGGGAGAATCAGAAGAAGTAGAAGAAGGAGAAGGAGAAGGTGAAGTCTGGAGGGTGAATCAGAAGAAGTGGAAGAAGGAGAAGGAGAAGGTGATGTCTGAAGGGTGACTCAGAAAAGTAGATGAAGGAGAAGGAGAAGGTGAAGTCTGGGGGGTGAAGCAGAAGAGGCAGAAGAAGGAGAAGGAGAAGGGGAAGTCAGGAGGGTGAAGCAGAAGAAGCAGAAGAAGGAGAAGGAGAAGGTGAATTCAGGAGGGTGAATCAGAAGAAGCAGAAGAAGGAGAAGGAGAAGCTGAAGTCTGGAGGGTGAATCAGAAGAAGCAGAAGAAGGAGAACGAGAAGCTGAAGTCTGGAGGGTGAATCAGAAGAAGCAGAAGAAGGAGAAGGCGAAGGTGAAATCAGAAGGGTGAATCAAAAGAAGCAGAACAAGGAGAAGGAGAAGGTGAAGTCTGGAGGGTGAATCAGAAGAAGTAGAAGAAGGAGAAGGAGAAGCTGAGGTCTGGAGGGTGAATCAGAAGAAGCAGAAGAAGGAGATGGAGAAGGTGAAGTCTGGAGGGTGAATCAGAAGAAGCAGAAGAAGGAAAAGGAGAAGGTGAAGTCTGGAGGGTGAAGCAGAAGAAGCAGAAGAAGGAGAAGGAGAAGGTGAAGTCAGGAGGGTGAATCAGAAGAAGCAGAAGAAGGAGAAGGAGAAGGTGAACTCAGGAGGGTGAATCAGAAGAAGCAGAAGAAGGAGAGGGAGAAGGTGAAGTCTGGGGGGTGAAGCAGAAGAAGCAGAAGAAGGAGAAGGAGAAGGTGAAGTCAGGAGGCTGAATCAGAAGAAGTAGAAGAAGGAGAAGGAGAAGGTGAAGTCTGGAGGGTGAAGCAGAAGAAGCAGAAGAAGGAGAAGGAGAAGGTGAAGTCTGGAGGGTGAAGCAGAAGAAGCAGAAGAAGGAGAAGGAGAAGGTGATTTCTGGAGGGTGAATCAGAAGAAGCAGAAGAAGGAGAAGGAGAAGGTGAAGTCTGGAGGGTGAATCAGAAGAAGTAGAAGAAGGAGAAGGAGAAGGTGAAGTCAGGAGGGTGAATCAGAAGAAGTAGAAGAAGGAGAAGGAGAAGGTGAAGTCAGGAGGGTGAATCTGAAGAAGCAGAAGAAGGAGAAGGAGAAGGTGAAGTCTGGAGGGTGAATCAGAAGAAGCAGGGGAAGGAGAAGGAGAAGGTGAAGTCTGGAGGGTGAATCAGAAGAAGCAGAAGAAGGAGAAGGAGAAGGTGAAGTCTGGAGGGTGAAGCAGAAGAAGCAGAAGAAGGAGAAGGAGAAGGTGAAGTCTGGAGGGTGAATCAGAAGAAGCAGAAGAAGGAAAAGGAGAAGGTGAAGTCTGGAGGGTGAATCAGAAGAAGCAGAAGAAGGAGAAGGAGAAGGTGAAGTATGGAGGGTGAATCAGAAGAAGTAGAAGAAGGAGAAGGAGAAGGTGAAGTCTGGAGGGTGAAGGAGAAGAAGCAGAAGAAGGAGAAGGAGAAGGTGAAGTCTGGAGGGTGAATCAGAAGAAGTAGAAGAAGGAGAAGGAGAAGGTGAAGTTTGGAGGGAGAAGCAGAAGAAGCAGAAGAAGGAGAAGGAGAAGGTGAAGTCTGGAGGGTGAAGCAGAAGAAGTAGAAGAAGGAGAAGGAGAAGGTGAAGTCTGGAGGGTGAATCAGAAGAAGTAGAAGATGGAGAAGGAGAAGGTGAAGTCTGGAGGGTGAATCAGAAGAAGCAGAAGAAGGAGAAGGAGAAGGTGAAGTCAGAAGGGTGAAGCAGAAGAAGCAGAAGAAAGAGAAGGAGAAGGTGAAGTCTGGAGGGTGAATCAGAAGAAGCAGAAGAAGGAGAAGGAGAAGGTGAACTCTGGAGGGTGAATCAGAAGAAGCAGAAGAAGGAGAAGGAGAAGGTGAAGTCTGGAGGGTGAATCAGAAGAAGCAGAAGAAGGAGAAGGAGAAGCTGAAGTCTGGAGGGTGAATCAGTAGAAGCAGAAGAAGGAGAAGGAGAAGGTGAAGTCTGGAGGGTGAAGCAGAAGAAGCAGAAGAAGGAGAAGGAGAAGGTGAAGTCTGGAGGGAGAATCAGAAGAAGCAGAAGAAGGAGAAGGAGAAGGTGAAGTCAGGAGGGTGAATCAGAAGAAGTAGAAGAAGGAGAAGGAGAAGGTGAAGTCTGGAGGGTGAATCAGAAGAAGCAGAAGAAGGAGAAGGAGAAGGTGAAGTCGGGAGGGTGAATCAGAAGAAGCAGAAGAAGGAGAAGGAGATGGTGAAGTCTGGAGGGGGAAGCAGAAGAAGTAGAAGAAGGAGAAGGTCAAGTCAGGAGGGTGAATCAGAAGAAGCAGAAGAAGGAGAAGGAGAAGGTGAAGTCTGGAGGCAGAAGCAGAAGAAGCAGAAGAAGGAGAAGGAGAAGGTGAAGTCAGGAGGGTGAATCAGAAGAAGTAGAAGAAGGAGAAGGAGAAGGTGAAGTCTGGAGGGTGAAGCAGAAGAAGCAGAAGAAGGAGAAGGAGAAGGTGAAGTCTGGAGGGTGAATCAGAAGAAGCAGAAGAAGGAGAAGGAGAAGGTGAAGTCTGGAGGGTGAAGCAGAAGAAGCAGAAGAAGGAGAAGGAGAAGGTGAAGTCTGCAGGGTGAATCAGAAGAAGCAGAAGACGGAGAAGGAGAAGGTGAAGTCTGGAGGGTGAATCAGAAGAAGCAGAAGGAGAAGGAGAAGGTGAAGTCTGGAGGGTGAATCAGAAGAAGCAGAAGAAGGAGAAGGAGAAGGTGAAGTCTGGAGGGTGAAGCAGAAGAAGCAGAAGAAGGTGAAGGAGAAGGTGAAGTCTGGAGGGTGAATCAGAAGAAGCAGAAGAAGGAGAAGGAGAAGGTGAAGTCTGGAGGGTGAATCAGAAGAAGCAGAAGAAGGAGAAGGAGAAGGTGAAGTCAGGAGGTTGAAGCAGAAGAAGCAGAAGGAGAAGGAGATGGTGGAGTCTGGAGGGTGAATGAGAAGAAGCAGAAGAAGGAGAAGGAGAAGGTGAAGTCTGGAGGGTGAATCAGAAGAAGTAGAAGAAGGAGAAGGAGAAGGTGAAGTCTGGAGGGTGAATCAGAAGAAGTAGAAGAGGGAGAAGGAGAAGGTGAAGTCTGGAGGGTGAATCAGAAGAAGTAGAAGAAGGAGAAGGAGAAGGTGAAGTCTGGAGGGTGAATCAGAAGAAGTAGAAGAAGGAGAAGGAGAAGGTGAAGTCTGGAGGGTGAAGCAGAAGAAGCAGAAGAAGGAGAAGGAGAAGGTGAAGTTTGGAGGGTGAATCAGTGAAGCAGAAGAAGTAGAAGGAGAAGGTGAAGTCTGGAGGGTGAATCAGAAGAAGTAGAAGAAGGAGAACGCGAAGGTGAAGTCTGGAGGGTGAATCAGAAGAAGCAGAAGAAGGAGAAGGAGAAGGTGAAGTCTGGAGGGTGAATCAGAAGAAGTAGAAGAAGGAGAAGGAGAAGGTGAAGTCTGGAGGGTGAATCAGAAGAAGTGGAAGAAGGAGAAGGAGAAGGTGAAGTCTGGAGGGTTAATCAGAAAAGTAGAAGAAGGAGAAGGAGAAGGTGAAGTCTGGGGGGTGAAGCAGAAGAAGCAGAAGAAGGAGAAGGAGAAGGGGAAGTCAGGAGGGTGAAGCAGAAGAAGCAGAAGAAGGAGAAGGAGAAGGTGAAGTCAGGAGGGTGAATCAGAAGAAGCAGAAGAAGGAGAAGGAGAAGCTGAAGTCTGGAGGGTGAATCAGAACAAGCAGAAGAAGGAGAAGGAGAAGGTGAAGTCTGGAGGGTGAATCAGAAGAAGCAGAACAAGGAGAAGGAGAAGGTCAAGTCTGGAGGGTGAATCAGAAGAAGTAGAAGAAGGAGAACGCGAAGCTAAAGTCTGGAGGGTGAATCAGAAGAAGCAGAAGAAGGAGAAGGCGAAGGTGAAATCAGGAGGGTGAATCAGAAGAAGCAGAACAAGGAGAAGGAGAAGGTGAAGTCTGGAGGGTGAATCAGAAGAAGTAGAAGAACGAGAAGGAGAAGCTGAAGTCTGGAGGGTGAATCAGAAGAAGCAGAAGAAGGAGATGGAGAACGTGAATTCAGGAGTGTGAATCAGAAGAAGTAGAAGAAGGAAAAGGAGAAGGTGAAGTCTGGAGGGTGAATCAGAAGAAGCAGAAGAAGGAGAAGGAGAAGGTGAAGTCTGGAGGGTGAAGCAGAAGAAGCAGAAGAAGGAGAAAGAGAAGGTGAGGTCAGGAGGGTGAATCAGAAGAAGCAGAAGAAGGAGAAGGAGAAGGTGAAGTCAGGAGGGTGAATCAGAAGAAGCAGAAGAAGGAGAGGGAGAAGGTGAAGTCTGGAGGGTGAAGCAGAAGAAGCAGAAGAAGGAGAAGGAGAAGGTGAAGTCAGGAGGGTGAATCAGAAGAAGCAGAAGAAGGAGAAGGAGAAGGTGAAGTCTGGAGGGTGAATCAGAAGAAGCAGAAGAAGGAGAAGGAGAAGGTGAAGTCTGGAGTGTGAAGCAGAAGAAGCAGAAGAAGGAGAAGGGGAAGGTGAAGTCTGGAGGGTGAATCAGAAGAAGCAGAAGAAGGAGAAGGAGAAGGTGAAGTCTGGAGGGTGAATCAGAAGAAGCAGAAGAAGGAGAAGGAGAAGGTGAGGTCTGGAGGGTGAATCAGAAGAAGCAGAAGAAGGAGAAGGAGAAGCTGAAGTCTGGAGAGTGAATCAGAAGAAGTAGAAGAAGGAGAAGGAGAAGGTGAAGTCTGGAGGGTGAATCAGAAGAAGCAGAAGAAGGAGTAGGAGAAGGTGAGGTCTGGAGGGTGAAGCAGAAGAAGCAGAAGAAGGAGAAGGAGAAGGTGAAGTCAGGAGGGTGAATCAGAAGAGGCAGAAGAAGGAGAAGGAGAAGCTGAAGTCAGGAGGGTGAATCAGAAGAAGCAGAAGAAGGAGAGGGAGAAGGTGAAGTCTGGAGGGTGAAGCAGAAGAAGCAGAAGAAGGAGAAGGAGAAGGTGAAGTCTGGAGGGTGAAGCAGAAGAAGTAGAAGAAGGAGAAGGCGAAGGTGAAGTCTGGATGGTGAACCAGAAGAAGTAGAAGAAGGAGAAGGAGAAGGTGAAGTCAGGAGGGTGAATCAGAAGAAGCAGAAGAAGGAGAAGGAGAAGGTGAAGTCTGGAGGGTGAGTCAGAAGAAGTAGAAGAAGGAGAAGGAGAAGGTGAAGTCTGGAGGGTGAATCAGAAGAAGCAGAAGAAGGAGAAGGAGAAGGTGAAGTCTGGAGGGTGAATCAGAAGAAGCAGAAGAAGGAGAAGGAGAAGGTGATGTCTGGAGGGAGAAGCAGAAGAAGCAGAAGAAGGAGAAGGAGAAGGTGAAGTCTGGAGGGTGAATCAAAAGAAGTAGAAGAAGGAGAAGGAGAAGGTGAAGTCAGGAGGGTGAATCAGAAGAAGTAGAAGAAGGAGAAGGAGAAGGTGAAGTCAGGAGGGTGAATCAGAAGAAGCAGAAGAAGGAGAAGGAGAAGGTGAAGTCTGGAGGGTGAATCAGAAGAAGCAGAAGAAGGAGAAGGAGAAGGTGAAGTCAGGAGGGTGAATCAGAAGAAGTAGAAGAAGGAGAAGGAGATGATGAAGCCAGGAGGGTGAATCAGACGAAGTAGAAGAAGGAGAAGGAGAAGGTGAAGTCTGGATGGTGAATCAGAAGAAGCAGAAGAAGGAGAGGGAGAAGGTGAAGTCTGGAGGGTGAAGCAGAAGAAGCAGAAGAAGGAGAAGGAGAAGGTGAAGTCTGGAGGGTGAAGCAGAAGAAGTAGAAGAAGGAGAAGGCGAAGGTGAAGTCTGGATGGTGAACCAGAAGAAGTAGAAGAAGGAGAAGGAGAAGGTGAAGTCTGGAGGGAGAAGCAGAAGAAGCAGAAGAAGGAGAAGGAGAAGGTGAAGTCAGGAGGGTGAATCAGACGAAGTAGAAGAAGGAGAAGGAGAAGGTGAAGTCTGGATGGTGAATCAGAAGAAGCAGAAGAAGGAGAGGGTGAAGGTGAAGTCTGGAGGGTGAAGCAGAAGAAGCAGAAGAAGGAGAAGGAGAAGGTGAAGTCTGGAGGGTGAAGCAGAAGAAGTAGAAGAAGGAGAAGGCGAAGGTGAAGTCTGGATGGTGAACCAGAAGAAGTAGAAGAAGGAGAAGGAGAAGGTGAAGTCTGGAGGGAGAAGCAGAAGAAGCAGAAGAAGGAGAAGGAGAAGGTGAAGTCAGGAGGGTGAATCAGACGAAGTAGAAGAAGGAGAAGGAGAAGGTGAAGTCTGGATGGTGAAGCAGAAGAAGCAGAAGAAGGAGAAGGAGAAGGTGAAGTCTGGAGGGAGAATCAGAAGAAGCAGAAGAAGGAGAAGGAGAAGGTGAAGTCAGGAGGGTGAATCAGAAGAAGTAGAAGAAGGAGAAGGAGAAGGTGAAGTCTGGAGGGTGAATCAGAAGAAGCAGAAGAAGGAGAAGGAGAAGGTGAAGTCGGGAGGGTGAATCAGAAGAAGCAGAAGAAGGAGAAGGAGATGGTGAAGTCTGGAGGGGGAAGCAGAAGAAGTAGAAGAAGGAGAAGGTCAAGTCAGGAGGGTGAATCAGAAGAAGCAGAAGAAGGAGAAGGAGAAGGTGAAGTCTGGAGGCAGAAGCAGAAGAAGCAGAAGAAGGAGAAGGAGAAGGTGAAGTCAGGAGGGTGAATCAGAAGAAGTAGAAGAAGGAGAAGGAGAAGGTGAAGTCTGGAGGGTGAAGCAGAAGAAGCAGAAGAAGGAGAAGGAGAAGGTGAAGTCTGGAGGGTGAATCAGAAGAAGCAGAAGAAGGAGAAGGAGAAGGTGAAGTCTGGAGGGTGAAGCAGAAGAAGCAGAAGAAGGAGAAGGAGAAGGTGAAGTCTGGAGGGTGAATCAGAAGAAGCAGAAGACGGAGAAGGAGAAGGTGAAGTCTGGAGGGTGAATCAGAAGAAGCAGAAGGAGAAGGAGAAGGTGAAGTCTGGAGGGTGAATCAGAAGAAGCAGAAGAAGGAGAAGGAGAAGGTGAAGTCTGGAGGGTGAAGCAGAAGAAGCAGAAGAAGGTGAAGGAGAAGGTGAAGTCTGGAGGGTGAATCAGAAGAAGCAGAAGAAGGAGAAGGAGAAGGTGAAGTCTGGAGGGTGAATCAGAAGAAGCAGAAGAAGGAGAAGGAGAAGGTGAAGTCAGGAGGTTGAAGCAGAAGAAGCAGAAGGAGAAGGAGATGGTGGAGTCTGGAGGGTGAATCAGAAGAAGCAGAAGAAGGAGAAGGAGAAGGTGAAGTCTGGAGGGTGAATCAGAAGAAGTAGAAGAAGGAGAAGGAGAAGGTGAAGTCTGGAGGGTGAATCAGAAGAAGTAGAAGAAGGAGAAGGAGAAGGTGAAGTCTGGAGGGTGAATCAGAAGAAGTAGAAGAAGGAGAAGGAGAAGGTGAAGTCTGGAGGGTGAATCAGAAGAAGTAGAAGAAGGAGAAGGAGAAGGTGAAGTCTGGAGGGTGAAGCAGAAGAAGCAGAAGAAGGAGAAGGAGAAGGTGAAGTTTGGAGGGTGAATCAGTGAAGCAGAAGAAGTAGAAGGAGAAGGTGAAGTCTGGAGGGTGAATCAGAAGAAGTAGAAGAAGGAGAACGCGAAGGTGAAGTCTGGAGGGTGAATCAGAAGAAGCAGAAGAAGGAGAAGGAGAAGGTGAAGTCTGGAGGGTGAATCAGAAGAAGTAGAAGAAGGAGAAGGAGAAGGTGAAGTCTGGAGGGTGAATCAGAAGAAGTGGAAGAAGGAGAAGGAGAAGGTGAAGTCTGGAGGGTTAATCAGAAAAGTAGAAGAAGGAGAAGGAGAAGGTGAAGTCTGGGGGGTGAAGCAGAAGAAGCAGAAGAAGGAGAAGGAGAAGGGGAAGTCAGGAGGGTGAAGCAGAAGAAGCAGAAGAAGGAGAAGGAGAAGGTGAAGTCAGGAGGGTGAATCAGAAGAAGCAGAAGAAGGAGAAGGAGAAGCTGAAGTCTGGAGGGTGAATCAGAACAAGCAGAAGAAGGAGAAGGAGAAGGTGAAGTCTGGAGGGTGAATCAGAAGAAGCAGAACAAGGAGAAGGAGAAGGTCAAGTCTGGAGGGTGAATCAGAAGAAGTAGAAGAAGGAGAACGCGAAGCTGAAGTCTGGAGGGTGAATCAGAAGAAGCAGAAGAAGGAGAAGGCGAAGGTGAAATCAGGAGGGTGAATCAGAAGAAGCAGAACAAGGAGAAGGAGAAGGTGAAGTCTGGAGGGTGAATCAGAAGAAGTAGAAGAACGAGAAGGAGAAGCTGAAGTCTGGAGGGTGAATCAGAAGAAGCAGAAGAAGGAGATGGAGAACGTGAATTCAGGAGTGTGAATCAGAAGAAGTAGAAGAAGGAAAAGGAGAAGGTGAAGTCTGGAGGGTGAATCAGAAGAAGCAGAAGAAGGAGAAGGAGAAGGTGAAGTCTGGAGGGTGAAGCAGAAGAAGCAGAAGAAGGAGAAAGAGAAGGTGAGGTCAGGAGGGTGAATCAGAAGAAGCAGAAGAAGGAGAAGGAGAAGGTGAAGTCAGGAGGGTGAATCAGAAGAAGCAGAAGAAGGAGAGGGAGAAGGTGAAGTCTGGAGGGTGAAGCAGAAGAAGCAGAAGAAGGAGAAGGAGAAGGTGAAGTCAGGAGGGTGAATCAGAAGAAGCAGAAGAAGGAGAAGGAGAAGGTGAAGTCTGGAGGGTGAATCAGAAGAAGCAGAAGAAGGAGAAGGAGAAGGTGAAGTCTGGAGTGTGAAGCAGAAGAAGCAGAAGAAGGAGAAGGGGAAGGTGAAGTCTGGAGGGTGAATCAGAAGAAGCAGAAGAAGGAGAAGGAGAAGGTGAAGTCTGGAGGGTGAATCAGAAGAAGCAGAAGAAGGAGAAGGAGAAGGTGAGGTCTGGAGGGTGAATCAGAAGAAGCAGAAGAAGGAGAAGGAGAAGCTGAAGTCTGGAGAGTGAATCACAAGAAGTAGAAGAAGGAGAAGGAGAAGGTGAAGTCTGGAGGGTGAATCAGAAGAAGCAGAAGAAGGAGAAGGAGAAGGTGAGGTCTGGAGGGTGAAGCAGAAGAAGCAGAAGAAGGAGAAGGAGAAGGTGAAGTCAGGAGGGTGAATCAGAAGAGGCAGAAGAAGGAGAAGGAGAAGCTGAAGTCAGGAGGGTGAATCAGAAGAAGCAGAAGAAGGAGAGGGAGAAGGTGAAGTCTGGAGGGTGAAGCAGAAGAAGCAGAAGAAGGAGAAGGAGAAGGTGAAGTCTGGAGGGTGAAGCAGAAGAAGTAGAAGAAGGAGAAGGCGAAGGTGAAGTCTGGATGGTGAACCAGAAGAAGTAGAAGAAGGAGAAGGAGAAGGTGAAGTCAGGAGGGTGAATCAGAAGAAGCAGAAGAAGGAGAAGGAGAAGGTGAAGTCTGGAGGGTGAGTCAGAAGAAGTAGAAGAAGGAGAAGGAGAAGGTGAAGTCTGGAGGGTGAATCAGAAGAAGCAGAAGAAGGAGAAGGAGAAGGTGAAGTCTGGAGGGTGAATCAGAAGAAGCAGAAGAAGGAGAAGGAGAAGGTGATGTCTGGAGGGAGAAGCAGAAGAAGCAGAAGAAGGAGAAGGAGAAGGTGAAGTCTGGAGGGTGAATCAAAAGAAGTAGAAGAAGGAGAAGGAGAAGGTGAAGTCAGGAGGGTGAATCAGAAGAAGTAGAAGAAGGAGAAGGAGAAGGTGAAGTCAGGAGGGTGAATCAGAAGAAGCAGAAGAAGGAGAAGGAGAAGGTGAAGTCTGGAGGGTGAATCAGAAGAAGCAGAAGAAGGAGAAGGAGAAGGTGAAGTCAGGAGGGTGAATCAGAAGAAGTAGAAGAAGGAGAAGGAGATGATGAAGCCAGGAGGGTGAATCAGACGAAGTAGAAGAAGGAGAAGGAGAAGGTGAAGTCTGGATGGTGAATCAGAAGAAGCAGAAGAAGGAGAGGGAGAAGGTGAAGTCTGGAGGGTGAAGCAGAAGAAGCAGAAGAAGGAGAAGGAGAAGGTGAAGTCTGGAGGGTGAAGCAGAAGAAGTAGAAGAAGGAGAAGGCGAAGGTGAAGTCTGGATGGTGAACCAGAAGAAGTAGAAGAAGGAGAAGGAGAAGGTGAAGTCTGGAGGGAGAAGCAGAAGAAGCAGAAGAAGGAGAAGGAGAAGGTGAAGTCAGGAGGGTGAATCAGACGAAGTAGAAGAAGGAGAAGGAGAAGGTGAAGTCTGGATGGTGAATCAGAAGAAGCAGAAGAAGGAGAGGGTGAAGGTGAAGTCTGGAGGGTGAAGCAGAAGAAGCAGAAGAAGGAGAAGGAGAAGGTGAAGTCTGGAGGGTGAAGCAGAAGAAGTAGAAGAAGGAGAAGGCGAAGGTGAAGTCTGGATGGTGAACCAGAAGAAGTAGAAGAAGGAGAAGGAGAAGGTGAAGTCTGGAGGGAGAAGCAGAAGAAGCAGAAGAAGGAGAAGGAGAAGGTGAAGTCAGGAGGGTGAATCAGACGAAGTAGAAGAAGGAGAAGGAGAAGGTGAAGTCTGGATGGTGAAGCAGAAGAAGCAGAAGAAGGAGAAGGAGAAGGTGAAGTCTGGAGGGTGAAGCAGAAGAAGCAGAAGAAGGAGAAGGAGAAGGTGAAGTCTGGAGGGTGAATCAGAAGAAGCAGAAGAAGGAGAAGGAGAAGGTGAAGTCTGGAGGGTGAATCAGAAGAAGTAGAAGAAGGAGAAGGAGAAGGTGAAGTCAGGAGGGTTAATCAGAAGAAGAAGAAGAAGGAGAAGGAGAAGGTGAAGTCAGGAGGGTGAATCAGAAGAAGCAGAAGAAGGAGAAGGAGAAGGTGAAGTCTGGAGGGTGAATGAGAAGAAGCAGGGGAAGGAGAAGGAGAAGGTGAAGTCTGGAGGGTGTATCAGAAGAAGCAGAAGAAGGAGAAGGAGAAGGTGAAGTCTGGAGGGTGAAGCAGAAGAAGCAGAAGAAGGAGAAGGAGAAGGTGAAGTCTGGAGGGTGAATCAGAAGAAGCAGAAGAAGGAAAAGGAGAGGGTGAAGTCTGGAGGGTGAATCAGAAGAAGTAGAAGAAAGAGAAGCTTCACCCTCCAGACTTCACCTTCTCCTTCTCCTTCTTCTGCTCCTTCTGCTTCGCCCTCCAGACTTCAAATTCTCCTTCTCCTTCTTCTGCTTCTTCTGCTTCACCCTCCAGACTTCACCTTCTCCTTCTCCTTCTGCTGCTTCTTCTGCTTCACCCTCCTGACTTCACCTTCTCCTTCTCCTTCTTCTACTTCTTCTGCTTCACCCCCCTGACTTCACCTTCTCCTTCTCCTTCTTCTGCTTCTTCTGATTCACCCTCCTAACTTCACCTTCTCCTTCTTCTGCTTCTTCTTATTCACCCTCCTGATTTCACCTTCTCCTTCACCTTCTTCTGCTTTTTGTGATTCACCCTCCAGACTTCACCTTCTCCTTCTCCTTCTTCTGCTTCTTCTGATTCACCCTCCAGACTTCACCTTCTCCTTCTCCTTCTTCTACTTCTTCTGATTCACACTCCAGACCTCACCTTCTCCTTCTCCTTCTTCTACTTCTTCTGATTCACCCTCCAGACTTCATCTTCTCCTTCTCCTTCTTCTGCTTCTTCTGATTCACCCTCCAGACTTCACCTTCTACTTCTCCTTCTTCTGCTTCTTCTGATTCACCCTCCAGACTTCACCTTCTCCTTCTCCTTCTTCTACTTCTTCTGATTCACCCTCCAGACTTCACCATCTCCTTCTCCTTCTTCTACTTCTTCTGATTCACCCTCCAGTCTTCACCTTCTCCTTCTCCTTCTTCTGCTTCTTCTGCTTCACCCTCCAGACTTCACCTTCTCCTTCTCTTTCTTCTGCTTCTTCTGATTCACCCTCCAGACTTCACCTTCTCCTTCTCCTTCTTCTGATTCTTCTGATTCACCCTCCAGACTTCACCTTCTCCTTCTCCTTCTCCTGCTTCTTCTGATTCACCCTCCTGACTTCACCTTCTCCTTCTCCTTCTTCTACTTCTTCTGATTCACCCTCCTGACTTCACCTTCTCCTTCTCCTTCTTCTACTTCTTCTGCTTCACCCTCCAGACTTCACCTTCTCCTTCTCCTTCTTCCACTTCTTCTGATTCACCCTCCAGACTTCACCTTCTCCTTCTCCTTCTTCTGCTTCTTCTGATTCACCCTCCAGACTTCACCTATCCTTCTCCTTATTCTGCTTCTTCTGATTCACCCTCCAGACTTCACCTTCTCCTTCTCCTTCTTCTGCTTCTTCTGATTCACCCTCCAGACTTCACCTTCTCCTTCTCCTTCTTCTGCTTCTTCTGATTCACCCTCCAGACTTCACCTTCTCCTTCTCCTTCTTCTACTTCTTCTGATTCACCCTCCAGACTTCATCTTCTCCTTCCCCTTCTTCTGCTTCTTCTGATTCACCCTCCAGACTTCACCTTCTCCTTCTCCTTCTTCTGCTTCTTCTGATTCACACTCCAGACTTCACCTTCTCCTTCTCCTTCTTTTACTTCTTCTGATTCACCCTCCAGACTTCACCTTCTTCTCCTTCTTCTACTTCTTCTGATTCACCCTCCAGACTTCACCTTCTCCTTCTCCTTCTTCTGCTTCTACTGATTCACCCTCCAGACCTCACCTTCTCCTTCTCCTTCTTCTGCTTCTTCTGATTCATCCTCCAGACTTCACCTTCTCCTTCTCCTTCTTCTGCTTCTTCTGATTCACCCTTCAGACTTCACCTTCTCCTTCTCCTTCTTCTGCTTCTTCTGATTCACCCTCCAGACCTCACCTTCTCCTTCTCCTTCTACTGCTTCTGATTCACCCTCCAGACTTCATCTTCTCCTTCTCCTTCTTCTGCTTCTTCTGATTCACCCTCCAGACTTCACCTTCTCCTTCTTCTGCTTCTTCTGATTCACACTCCAGACTTCGCCTTCTCCTTCTCCTTCTTCTACTTCTTCTGATTCACCCTCCAGACTTCAACTTCTCCTTCTCCTTCTTCTACTTCTTCTGATTCACCCTCCAGTCTTCAACTTCTCCTTCTCCTTCTTCTGCATCTTCTGATTCACCCTCCAGACTTCACCATCTCCTTCTCCTTCTTCTGCTTCTTCTGATTCACCCTCCTGACTTCACCTTCTCCTTCTCCTTCTTCTGCTTCTTCTGATTCACCCTCCAGACTTCACCTTCTCCTTCTCCTTCTTCTACTTCTTCTGATTCACCCTCCAGACTTCACCTTCTCCTTCTACTTCTTCTGCTTCTTCTGATTCACCCTCCAGACTTCACCTTCTCCTTCTCCTTCTTCTGCTTCTTCTGCTTTTTCTGATTCACCATCCAGACTTCACCTTCTCCTTCTCCTTCTTCTGCATCTTCTGATTCACCCTCCAGACTTTACCTTCTCCTTCTCCTTCTTCTGCTTCATCTGATTCACCCTCCAGACTTCACCTTCTCCTTCTCCTTCTTCTACTTCTTCTGATTCACCCTCCAGACTTCACCTTCTCCTTCTCCTTCTTCTGCTTCTTCTGATTCACCCTCCAGACTTCACCTTCTCCTTCTCCTTCTTCTGCTTCTTCAGATTCACCGTCCAGACTTCACCTTCTCCTTCTCCTTCTTCTACTTCTTCTGATTCACCCTCCAGACTTCACCTTCTCCTTCTCCTTCTTCTACATCTTCTGATTCACCCTCCAGACTTCACCTTCTCCTTCTCCTTCTTCTACTTCTTCTGATTCACCCTCCTGACTTCACCTTCTCCTTCTCCTTCTTCTGCTTCTTCTGCTTCACCCTCCAGACTTCACCTTCTCCTTCTTCTGCTTCTTCTGCTTCACCCTCCAGACTTCACCTTCTCCTTCTCCTTCTTCTGCTTCTTCTGCTTCACCCTCCTGACTTCACCTTTTCCTTCTCCTTCTTCTGCTTCTTCTGCTTCGCCCTCCAGACTTCACCTTCTCCTTCTCCTTCTTCTGCTTCTTCTGCTTCACCCTCCAGACTTCACCTTCTCCTTCTCCTTCTTCTGCTTCTTCTGCTTCACCCTCCTGACTTCACCTTCTCCTTCTCCTTCTTTTACTTCTTCTGATTCACCCTCCAGACTTCACCTTCTCCTTCTCCTTCTTCTGCTTCTTCTGCTTCACCCTCCAGACTTCACCTTCTCCTTCTCCTTCTTCTGCTTCTTCTGCTGCGCCCTCCAGACATCACCTTCTCCTTCTCCTTCTTCTCCTTCTTCTGCTTCACCCTCCAGACTTCACCTTCTCCTTCTCCTTCTTCTACTTCTTCTGATTCACCCTCCAGACTTCACCTTCTCCTTCTTCTGCTTCTTCTGATTCACCCTCCAGACTTCACCTTCTCCTTCTCCTTTGTCTACTTCTTCTGATTCACCCTCCAGACTACACCTTCTCCTTCTCCTTCTTCTAATTCTTCTGATTCACCCTCCAGACTTCACCTTCTCCTTCTCCTTCTTCTGCTTCTTCAGATTCACCGTCCAGACTTCACCTTCTCCTTCTCCTTCTTCTACTTCTTCTGATTCACCCTCCAGACTTCACCTTCTCCTTCTCCTTCTTCTACATCTTCTGATTCACCCTCCAGACTTCACCTTCTCCTTCTCCTTCTTCTACTTCTTCTGATTCACCCTCCTGACTTCACCTTCTCCTTCTCCTTCTTCTGCTTCTTCTGCTTCACCCTCCAGACTTCACCTTCTCCTTCTCCTTCTTCTGCTTCTTCTGCTTCACCCTCCAGACTTCACCTTCTCCTTCTCCTTCTTCTGCTTCTTCTGCTTCACCCTCCTGACTTCACCTTTTCCTTCTCCTTCTTCTGCTTCTTCTGCTTCGCCCTCCAGACTTCACCTTCTCCTTCTCCTTCTTCTGCTTCTTCTGCTTCACCCTCCAGACTTCACCTTCTCCTTCTCCTTCTTCTGCTTCTTCTGCTTCACCCTCCTGACTTCACCTTCTCCTTCTCCTTCTTTTACTTCTTCTGATTCACCCTCCAGACTTCACCTTCTCCTTCTCCTTCTTCTGCTTCTTCTGCTTCACCCTCCAGACTTCACCTTCTCCTTCTCCTTCTTCTGCTTCTTCTGCTGCGCCCTCCAGACATCACCTTCTGCTTCTTCTCCTTCTTCTGCTTCACCCTCCTGACTTCACCTTCTCCTTCTCCTTCTTCTACTTCTTCTGCTTCACCCCCCTGACTGCACCTTCTCCTTCTCCTTCTCCTGCTTCTTCTGATTCACCCTCCTAACTTCACCTTCTCCTTCTCCTTCTTCTGCTTCTTCTGATTCACCCTCCTGACTTCACCTTCTCCTTCTCCTTCTTCTGCTTCTTCTGATTCACCCTCCAGACTTCACCTTCTCCTTCTCCTTCTTCTGCTTCTTCTGATTCACCCTCCAGACATCACCTTCTCCTTCTCCTTCTTCTGCTTCTTCCGCTTCACCCTCCAGACTTCACCTTCTCCTTCTCTTTCTTCTGCTTCTTCTGCTTCGCCCTCCAGACTTCACCTTCTCCTTCTCCTTCTTCTGCTTCTTCTGCTTCACCCTCCAGACTTCATCTTCTCCTTCTCCTTCTTCTGCTTCTTCTGCTTCACCCTCCTGACTTCACCTTCTCCTTCTCCTTCTTCTACTTCTTCTGATTCTCCCTGCAGACTTCATCTTCTCCTTCTCCTTCTTCTGCATCTTCTGCTTCACCCTCCAGACTTCACCTTCTCCTTCTCCTTCTTCTGCTTCTTCTGCTGCACCCCCCTGACTTCACCTTCTCCTTCTCCTTCTTCTACTCCTTCTGCTTCACCCCCCTGACTTCACCTTCTCCTTCTCCTTCTTCTGCTTCTTCTGATTCACCCTCCTAACTTCACCATCTCCTTCTCCTTCTTCTGCTTCTTCTGATTCACCCTCCTGACTTCAACTTCTCCTTCTCCTTCTTCTGCTTCTTCTGATTCACCCTCCAGACTTCACCTTCTTCTTTTCGTTCTTCTGCTTCTTCTGATTCACCCTCCAGACCTCACCTTCTCCTTCTCCTTCTTCTGCTTCTTCTAATTCACCCTCCAGACTTAATCTTCTCCTTCTGCTTCTTCTGCTTCTTCTGATTCACCCTCCAGACTTCACCTTCTCCTTCTCCTTCTTCTGCTTCTTCTGATTCACCCTCCAGACTTCACCTTCTCCTTCTCCTTCTTCTACTTCTTCTGATTCACCCTCCAGACTTCACCTTCTCCTTCTCCTTCTTCTACCTCTTCTGATTCACCCTCCAGTCTTCACCTTCTCCTTCTCCTTCTTCTGCTTCTTCTGCTTCACCCTTCAGACTTCACCTTCTACTTCTCTTTCTTCTGCTTCTTCTGATTCACCCTCCAGACTTCACCTTCTCCTTCTCCTTCTTCTGATTCTTCTGATTCACCCTCCAGACTTCACCTTCTCCTTCTCCTTCTTCTGCTTCTTCTGATTCACCCTCCTGACTTCACCTTCTCCTTCTCATTTTTCTACTTCTTCTGATTCACCCTCCTGACTTCACCTTCTCCTTCTCCTTCTTCTACTTCTTCTGCTTCACCCTCCAGACTTCACCTTCTCCTTCTTCTACTTCTTCTGATTCACCCTCCAGACTTCACCTTCTCCTTCTCCTTCTTCTGCTTCTTCTGATTCACCCTCCAGACTTCACCTTCTCCTTCTCCTTATTCTGCTTCTTCTGATTCACCCTCCAGACTTCACCTTCTCCTTCTCCTTCTTCTGCTTCTTCTGATTCACCCTCCAGACTTCACCTTCTCCTTCTCCTTCTTCTGCTTCTTCTGATTCACCCTCCAGACTACACCTTCTCCTTCTCCTTCTTCTACTTCTTCTGATTCACCCTCCAGACTTCATCTTCTCCTTCTCCTTCTTCTGCTTCTCCTGATTCACCCTCCAGACTTCACCTTCTCCTTCTCCTTCTTCTGCTTCTTCTGATTCACCCTCCAGACTTCACCTTCTCCTTCTCCTTCTTCTACTTCTTCTGATTCACCCTCCAGACTTCACCTTCTCCTTCTCCTTCTTCTACTTCTCCTGATTCACCCTCCAGACATCACCTTCTCCTTCTCCTTCTTCTGCTTCTTCTGATTCACCCTCCAGACTTCACCTTCTCCTTCTCCTTCTTCTGCTTCTTCTGATTCACCCTCCAGACTTCACCTTCTCCTTCTCCTTCTTCTGCTTCTTCTGATTCACCCTTCAGACTTCACCTTCTCCTTCTCCTTCTTCTGCTTCTTCTGATTCACCCTCCAGACCTCACCTTCTCCGTCTCCTTCTTCTACTTCTTCTGATTCACCCTCCAGACTTCATCCTCTCCTTCTCCTTCTTCTGCTTCTTCTGATTCACCCTCCAGACTTCACCTTCTCCTTCTCCTTCTTCTGCTTCTTCTGGTTCACCCTCCAGACTTCGCCTTCTCCTTCTCCTTCTTCTGCTTCTTCTGATTCACCCTCCAGACTTCACCTATCCTTCTCCTTATTCTGCTTCTTCTGATTCACCCTCCAGACTTCACCTTCTCCTTCTCCTTCTTCTGCTTCTTCTGATTCACCCTCCAGACTTCACATTCTCCTTCTCCTTCTTCTGCTTCTTCTGATTCACCCTCCAGACTTCACCTTCTCCTTCTCCTTCTTCTACTTCTTCTGATTCACCCTCCAGACTTCATCTTCTCCTTCTCCTTCTTCTGCTTCTTCTGTTTCACCCTCCAGACTTCACCTTCTCCTTCTCCATCTTCTGCTTCTTCTGATTCACCCTCCAGACTTCACCTTCTCCTTCTCCTTCTTCTACTTCTTCTGATTCACCCTCCAGACTTCACCTTCTTCTCCTTCTCCTACTTTTTCTGATTCACCCTCCAGACTTCACCTTCTCCTTCTCCTTCTTCTGCTTCTTCTGATTCACCCTCCAGACTTCACCTTCTCCTTCTCCTTCTTCTGCTTCTTCTGATTCATCCTCCAGACATCACCTTCTCCTTCTCCTTCTTCTGCTTCTTCTGATTCACCCTTCAGACTTCACCTTCTCCTTCTCCTTCGTCTGCTTCTTCTGATTCACCCTCCAGACCTCACCTTCTCCTTCTCCTTCTACTTCTTCTGATTCACCCTCCAGACTTCATCTTCTCCTTCTCCTTCTTCTGCTTCTTCTGATTCACGCTCCAGACTTCACCTTCTCCTTCTCCTTCTTTTGCTTCTTCTGATTCACACTCCAGACCTCGCCCTCTCCTTCTCCTTCTTCTACTTCCTCTGATTCACCCTCCAGACTTCACCTTCTCCTTCTCCTTCTTCTACTTCTTCTGATTCACCCTCCAGTCTTCACCTTCTCCTTCTCCTTCTTCTGCTTCTTCTGATTCACCCTCCAGACTTCACCATCTCCTTCTCCTTCTTCTGCTTCTTCTGATTCACCCTCCTGACTTCACCTTCTCCTTCTCCTTCTTCTGCTTCTTCTGATTCACCCTCCAGACTTCACCTTCTCCTTCTCCTTCTTCTACTTCTTCTGATTCACCCTCCAGACTTCACCTTCTCCTTCTACTTCTTCTGCTTATTCTGATTCACCCTCCAGACTTCACCATCTCCTTCTCCTTTTTCTGCTTCTTCTGATTCACCCTCCAGACTTCACCTTCTCCTTCTCCTTCTTCTACTTCTTCTGATTCACCCTCCAGACTTCACCTTCTCCTTCTCCTTCTTCTGCTTCTTCTGATTCACCCTCCAGACTTCACCTTCTCCTTCTCCTTCGTCTACTTCTTCTGATTCACCCTCCAGACTACACCTTCTCCTTCTCCTTCTTCTACTTCTTCTGATTCACCCTCCAGACTTCACCTTCTCCTTCTCCTTCTTCTGCTTCTTCTGATTCACCCTCCAGACTTCACCTTCTCCTTCTCATTTTTCTACTTCTTCTGATTCACCCTCCTGACTTCACCTTCTCCTTCTCCTTCTTCTACTTCTTCTGATTCACCCTCCAGACTTCACCTTCTCCTTCTCCTTCTTCTGCTTCTTCTGCTTCACCCTCCAGACTTCACCTTCTCCTTCTCCTTCTTCTGCTTCTTCTGCTTCACCCTCCAGACTTCACCTTCTCCTTCTCCTTCTTCTGCTTCTTCTGCTTCACCCTCCTGACTTCACCTTCTCCTTCTCCTTCTTCTACTTCTTCTGATTCACCCTCCTGACTTCACCTTCTCCTTCTCATTTTTCTACTTCTTCTGATTCACCCTCCTGACTTCACCTTCTCCTTCTCCTTCTTCTACTTCTTCTGCTTCACCCTCCAGACTTCACCTTCTCCTTCTTCTACTTCTTCTGATTCACCCTCCAGACTTCACCTTCTCCTTCTCCTTCTTCTGCTTCTTCTGATTCACCCTCCAGACTTCACCTTCTCCTTCTCCTTATTCTGCTTCTTCTGATTCACCCTCCAGACTTCACCTTCTCCTTCTCCTTCTTCTGCTTCTTCTGATTCACCCTCCAGACTTCACCTTCTCCTTCTCCTTCTTCTGCTTCTTCTGATTCACCCTCCAGACTACACCTTCTCCTTCTCCTTCTTCTACTTCTTCTGATTCACCCTCCAGACTTCATCTTCTCCTTCTCCTTCTTCTGCTTCTCCTGATTCACCCTCCAGACTTCACCTTCTCCTTCTCCTTCTTCTGCTTCTTCTGATTCACCCTCCAGACTTCACCTTCTCCTTCTCCTTCTTCTACTTCTTCTGATTCACCCTCCAGACTTCACCTTCTCCTTCTCCTTCTTCTACTTCTCCTGATTCACCCTCCAGACATCACCTTCTCCTTCTCCTTCTTCTGCTTCTTCTGATTCACCCTCCAGACTTCACCTTCTCCTTCTCCTTCTTCTGCTTCTTCTGATTCACCCTCCAGACTTCACCTTCTCCTTCTCCTTCTTCTGCTTCTTCTGATTCACCCTTCAGACTTCACCTTCTCCTTCTCCTTCTTCTGCTTCTTCTGATTCACCCTCCAGACCTCACCTTCTCCGTCTCCTTCTTCTACTTCTTCTGATTCACCCTCCAGACTTCATCCTCTCCTTCTCCTTCTTCTGCTTCTTCTGATTCACCCTCCAGACTTCACCTTCTCCTTCTCCTTCTTCTGCTTCTTCTGGTTCACCCTCCAGACTTCGCCTTCTCCTTCTCCTTCTTCTGCTTCTTCTGATTCACCCTCCAGACTTCACCTATCCTTCTCCTTATTCTGCTTCTTCTGATTCACCCTCCAGACTTCACCTTCTCCTTCTCCTTCTTCTGCTTCTTCTGATTCACCCTCCAGACTTCACATTCTCCTTCTCCTTCTTCTGCTTCTTCTGATTCACCCTCCAGACTTCACCTTCTCCTTCTCCTTCTTCTACTTCTTCTGATTCACCCTCCAGACTTCATCTTCTCCTTCTCCTTCTTCTGCTTCTTCTGTTTCACCCTCCAGACTTCACCTTCTCCTTCTCCATCTTCTGCTTCTTCTGATTCACCCTCCAGACTTCACCTTCTCCTTCTCCTTCTTCTACTTCTTCTGATTCACCCTCCAGACTTCACCTTCTTCTCCTTCTCCTACTTCTTCTGATTCACCCTCCAGACTTCACCTTCTCCTTCTCCTTCTTCTGCTTCTTCTGATTCACCCTCCAGACTTCACCTTCTCCTTCTCCTTCTTCTGCTTCTTCTGATTCATCCTCCAGACATCACCTTCTCCTTCTCCTTCTTCTGCTTCTTCTGATTCACCCTTCAGACTTCACCTTCTCCTTCTCCTTCGTCTGCTTCTTCTGATTCACCCTCCAGACCTCACCTTCTCCTTCTTCTTCTACTTCTTCTGATTCACCCTCCAGACTTCATCTTCTCCTTCTCCTTCTTCTGCTTCTTCTGATTCACGCTCCAGACTTCACCTTCTCCTTCTCCTTCTTTTGCTTCTTCTGATTCACACTCCAGACTTCGCCCTCTCCTTCTCCTTCTTCTACTTCCTCTGATTCACCCTCCAGACTTCACCTTCTCCTTCTCCTTCTTCTACTTCTTCTGATTCACCCTCCAGTCTTCACCTTCTCCTTCTCCTTCTTCTGCTTCTTCTGATTCACCCTCCAGACTTCACCATCTCCTTCTCCTTCTTCTGCTTCTTCTGATTCACCCTCCTGACTTCACCTTCTCCTTCTCCTTCTTCTGCTTCTTCTGATTCACCCTCCAGACTTCACCTTCTCCTTCTCCTTCTTCTACTTCTTCTGATTCACCCTCCAGACTTCACCTTCTCCTTCTACTTCTTCTGCTTATTCTGATTCACCCTCCAGACTTCACCATCTCCTTCTCCTTTTTCTGCTTCTTCTGATTCACCCTCCAGACTTCACCTTCTCCTTCTCCTTCTTCTACTTCTTCTGATTCACCCTCCAGACTTCACCTTCTCCTTCTCCTTCTTCTGCTTCTTCTGATTCACCCTCCAGACTTCACCTTCTCCTTCTCCTTCGTCTACTTCTTCTGATTCACCCTCCAGACTACACCTTCTCCTTCTCCTTCTTCTACTTCTTCTGATTCACCCTCCAGACTTCACCTTCTCCTTCTCCTTCTTCTGCTTCTTCTGATTCACCCTCCAGACTTCACCTTCTCCTTCTCCTTCTTCTACTTCTTCTGATTCACCCTCCAGACTTCACCTTCTCCTTCTCCTTCTTCTACTTCTTCTGATTCACCCTCCAGTCTTCACCTTCTCCTTCTCCTTCTTCTACTTCTTCTGATTCACCCTCCTGACTTCACCTTCTCCTTCTCCTTCTTCTGCTTCTTCTGCTTCACCCTCCAGACTTCACCTTCTCCTTCTCCTTCTTCTGCTTCTTCTGCTTCACCCTCCAGACTTCACCTTCTCCTTCTCCTTCTTCTGCTTCTTCTGCTTCACCCTCCTGACTTCACCTTCTCCTTCTCCTTCTTCTACTTCTTCTGATTCACCCTCCAGACTTCAGCTTCTCCTTCTCCTTCTTCTGCTTCTTCTGCTTCACCCTCCAGACTTCACCTTCTCCTTCTCCTTCTTCTGCTTCTTCTGCTTCGCCCTCCAGACTTCACCTTCTCCTTCTCGTTCTTCTGCTTCTTCTGCTTCACCCTCCAGACTTCACCTTCTCCTTCTCCTTCTTCTGCTTCTTCTGCTTCAACCTCCTGACTTCACCTTCTCCTTCTCCTTCTTCTACTTCTTCTGATTCACCCTCCAGACTTCACCTTCTCCTTCTACTTCTTCTGCTTCTTCTGCTTCTGCTTCTCCTTCTTCTGCTTCTTCTGCTGCGCCCTCCAGACTTCACCTTCTCCTTCTCCTTCTTCTCCTTCTTCTGCTTCACCCTCCTGACTTCACCGTCTCCTTCTCCTTCTTCTACTTCTTCTGATTCACCCTCCTAACTTCACCTTCTCCTTCACCTTCTTCTGCTTCTTCTGCTTCACCCTCCAGACTTCACCTTCTCCTTCTCCTTCTTCTACTTCTTCTGATTCACCCTCCAGACTTCACCTTCTCCTTCTCCTTCTTCTGCTTCTTCTGCTTCACCCTCCAGACTTCACCTTCTCCTTCTCCTTCTTCTGCTCCTTCTGCTTCGCCCTCCAGACTTCACCTTCTCCTTCTCCTTCTTCTGCTTCTTCTGCTTCACCCTCCAGACTTCACCTTCTCCTTCTGCTTCTTCTGCTTCTTCTGCTTCACCCACCTGACTTCACCTTCTCCTTCTCCTTCTTCTACTTCTTCTGCTTCACCCCCCTGACTTCACCTTCTCCTTCTCCTTCTTCTGCTTCTTCCGATTCACCCTCCTAACTTCACCTTCTCCTTCTCCTTCTTCTGCTTCTTCTGATTCACCCTCCTGACTTCACCTTCACCTTCTCCTTCTTCTGCTTCTTCTGATTCATCCTCCAGACTTCACCTTCTCCTTCTCCTTCTTCTGCTTCTTCTGATTCACCCTCCAGACTTCACCTTCTCCTTCTCCTTCTTCTACTTCTTCTGATTCACCCTCCAGAACTCACCTTCTCCTTCTCCTTCTTCTACTTCTTCTGATTCACCCTCCAGACTTCATCTTCTCCTTCTCCTTCTTCTGCTTCTTCTGATTCACCCTCCAGACTTCACCTTCTACTTCTCCTTCTTCTGCTTCTTCTGATTCACCCTCCAGACTTCACCTTCTCCTTCTCCTTCTTCTACTTCTTCTGATTCACCCTCCAGACTTCACCTTCTCCTTCTCCTTCTTCTACTTCTTCTGATTCGCCCTCCAATCTGCACCTTCTCCTTCTCCTTCTTCTGCTTCTTCTGCTTCACCCTCCAGACTTCACCTTCTCCTTCTCTTTCTTCTGCTTCTTCTGATTCACCCTCCAGACTTCACCTTCTCCTTCTCCTTCTTCTGATTCTTCTGATTCACCCTCCGGACTTCACCTTCTCCTTCTCCTTCTTCTGCTTCTTCTGATTCACCCTCCTGACTTCAACTTCTCCTTCTCCTTCTTCTACTTCTTCTGATTCACCCTCCTGACTTCACCTTCTCCTTCTCCTTCTTCTACTTCTTCTGCTTCACCCTCCAGACTTCACCTTCTCCTTCTCCTTCTTCCACTTCTTCTGATTCACCCTCCAGACTTCACCTTCTCCTTATCCTTCTTCTGCTTCTTCTGATTCACCCTCCAGACTTCACCTATCCTTCTCCTTATTCTGCTTCTTCTGATTCACCCTCCAGACTTCACCTTCTCCTTCTCCTTCTTCTGCTTCTTCTGATTCACCCTCCAGACTTCACCTTCTCCTTCTCCTTCTTCTGCTTCTTCTGATTCACCCTCCAGACTTCACCTTCTCCTTCTCCTTCTTCTACTTCTTCTGATTCACCCTCCAGACTTCATCTTCTCCTTCTCCTTCTTCTGCTTCTTCTGATTCACCCTCCAGACTTCACCTTCTCCTTCTCCTTCTTCTGCTTCTTCTGATTCACCCTCCAGACTTCACCTTCTCCTTCTCCTTCTTCTACTTCTTCTGATTTACCCTCCAGACTTCACCTTCTTCTCCTTCTACTTCTTCTGATTCACCCTCCAGACTTCACCTTCTCCTTCTCCTTCTTCTGCCTCTTCTGATTCACCCTCCAGACCTAACCTTCTCCTTCTCCTTCTTCTGCTTCTTCTGATTCATCCTCCAGACTTCACCTTCTCCTTCTCCTTCTTCTGCTTCTTCTGATTCACCCTTCAGACTTCACCTTCTCCTTCTCCTTCTTCTGCTTCTTCTGATTCACCCTCCAGACCTCACCTTCTCCTTCTCCTTCTACTTCTTCTGATTCACCCTCCAGACTTCATCTTCTCCTTCTCCTTCTTCTGCTTCTTCTGATTCACCCTCCAGTCTTCACCTTCTCCTTCTCCTTCTTCTGCTTCTTCTAATTCACCCTCCAGACTTCACCATCTCCTTCTCCTTCTTCTGCTTCTGCTGATTCACCCTCCTGACTTCACCTTCTCCTTCTCCTTCTTCTGCTTCTTCTGATTCACCCTCCAGACTTCAACTTCTCCTTCTCCTTCTTCTACTTCTTCTGATTCACCCTCCAGACTTCACCTTCTCCTTCTACTTCTTCTGCTTCTTCTGATTCACCCTCCAGACTTCACCTTCTCCTTCTCCTTCTTCTGCTTCTTCTGATTCACCATCCAGACTTCACCTTCTCCTTCTCCTTCTTCTGCTTCTTCTGATTCACCCTCCAGACTTTACCTTCTCCTTCTCCTTCTTCTGCTTCTTCTGATTCACCCTCCAGACTTCACCTTCTCCTTCTCCTTCTTCTGCTTCACCCTCCAGACTTCACCTTCTCCTTCTGCTTCTTCTGCTTCTTCTGCTTCACCCTCCTGACTTCACCTTCTCCTTCTCCTTCTTCTACTTCTTCTGCTTCACCCCCCTGACTTCACCTTCTCCTTCTCCTTCTTCTGCTTCTTCTGATTCACCCTCCTAACTTCACCTTCTCCTTCTCCTTCTTCTGCTTCTTCTGATTCACCCTCCTGACTTCACCTTCACCTTCTCCTTCTTCTGCTTCTTCTGATTCATCCTCCAGACTTCACCTTCTCCTTCTCCTTCTTCTGCTTCTTCTGATTCACCCTCCAGACTTCACCTTCTCCTTCTCCTTCTTCTACTTCTTCTGATTCACCCTCCAGACCTCACCTTCTCCTTCTCCTTCTTCTACTTCTTCTGATTCACCCTCCAGACTTCATCTTCTCCTTCTCCTTCTTCTGCTTCTTCTGATTCACCCTCCAGACTTCACCTTCTACTTCTCCTTCTTCTGCTTCTTCTGATTCACCCTCCAGACTTCACCTTCTCCTTCTCCTTCTTCTACTTCTTCTGATTCACCCTCCAGACTTCACCTTCTCCTTCTCCTTCTTCTACTTCTTCTGATTCACCCTCCAGTCTGCACCTTCTCCTTCTCCTTCTTCTGCTTCTTCTGCTTCACCCTCCAGACTTCACCTTCTCCTTCTCTTTCTTCTGCTTCTTCTGATTCACCCTCCAGACTTCACCTTCTCCTTCTCCTTCTTCTGATTCTTCTGATTCACCCTCCGGACTTCACCTTCTCCTTCTCCTTCTTCTGCTTCTTCTGATTCACCCTCCTGACTTCACCTTCTCCTTCTCCTTCTTCTACTTCTTCTGATTCACCCTCCTGACTTCACCTTCTCCTTCTCCTTCTTCTACTTCTTCTGCTTCACCCTCCAGACTTCACCTTCTCCTTCCCCTTCTTCCACTTCTTCTGATTCACCCTCCAGACTTCACCTTCCCCTTCTCCTTCTTCTGCTTCTTCTGATTCACCCTCCAGACTTCACCTATCCTTCTCCTTATTCTGCTTCTTCTGATTCACCCTCCAGACTTCACCTTCTCCTTCTCCTTCTTCTGCTTCTTCTGATTCACCCTCCAGACTTCACCTTCTGCTTCTCCTTCTTCTGCTTCTTCTGATTCACCCTCCAGACTTCACCTTCTCCTTCTCCTTCTTCTACTTCTTCTGATTCACCCTCCAGACTTCATCTTCTCCTTCTCCTTCTTCTGCTTCTTCTGATTCACCCTCCAGACTTCACCTTCTCCTTCTCCTTCTTCTGCTTCTTCTGATTCACCCTCCAGACTTCACCTTCTCCTTCTCCTTCTTCTACTTCTTCTGATTTACCCTCCAGACTTCACCTTCTTCTCCTTCTTCTACTTCTTCTGATTCACCCTCCAGACTTCACCTTCTCCTTCTCCTTCTTCTGCTTCTTCTGATTCATCCTCCAGACTTCACCTTCTCCTTCTCCTTCTTCTGCTTCTTCTGATTCACCCTTCAGACTTCACCTTCTCCTTCTCCTTCTTCTGCTTCTTCTGATTCACCCTCCAGACCTCACCTTCTCCTTCTCCTTCCAGTTCTTCTGATTCACCCTCCAGACTTCATCTTCTCCTTCTCCTTCTTCTGCTTCTTCTGATTCACCCTCCAGTCTTCACCTTCTCCTTCTCCTTCTTCTGCTTCTTCTAATTCACCCTCCAGACTTCACCATCTCCTTCTCCTTCTTCTGCTTCTTCTGATTCACCCTCCTGACTTCACCTTCTCCTTCTCCTTCTTCTGCTTCTTCTGATTCACGCTCCAGACTTCAACTTCTCCTTCTCCTTCTTCTACTTCTTCTGATTCACCCTCCAGACTTCATCTTCTCCTTCTACTTCTTCTGCTTCTTCTGATTCACCCTCCAGACTTCACCTTCTCCTTCTCCTTCTTCTGCTTCTTCTGATTCACCATCCAGACTTCACCTTCTCCTTCTCCTTCTTCTGCTTCTTCTGATTCACCCTCCAGACTTTACCTTCTCCTTCTCCTTCTTCTGCTTCTTCTGATTCACCCTCCAGACTTCACCTTCTCCTTCTCCTTCTTCTACTTCTTCTGATTCCCCCTCCAGACTTCACCTTCTCCTTCTCCTTCTTCTGCTTCTTCTGATTCACCCTCCAGACTTCACCTTCTCCTTCTCCTTCGTCTACTTCTTCTGATTCACCCTCCAGACTACACCTTCTCCTTCTCCTTCTTCTACTTCTTCTGATTCACCCTCCAGACTTCACCTTCTCCTTCTCCTTCTTCTGCTTCTTCTGATTCACCCCCCAGACTTCACCTTCTCCTTCTCCTTCTTCTACTTCTTCTGATACACCCTCCAGACTTCACCTTCTCCTTCTCCTTCTTCTACTTCTTCTGATTCACCCTCCAGACTTCACCTTCTCCTTCTTCTACTTCTTCTGATTCACCCTCCTGACTTCACCTTCTCCTTCTCCTTCTTCTGCTTCTGCTGCTTCAGCCTCCAGACTTCACCTTCTCCTTCTCCTTCTTCTGCTTCTTCTGATTCAACCTCCTGACTTCACCTTCTCCTTCTCCTTCTTCTGCTTCTTCTGATTCACCCTCCAGACTTCACCTTCTCCTTCTCCTTCTTCTGCTTCTTCTGATTCACCCTCCTGACTTCACCTTCTCCTTCTTCTGCTTCTTCTGATTCACCCTCCTAACTTCACCATCTCCTTCTCCTTCTTCTGCTTCTTCTGATTCACCCTCCTGACTTCACCTTCTCCTTCTCCTTCTTCTGCTTCTTCTGATTCACCCTCCAGAATTCACCTTCTCCTTTTCCTTCTTCTGCTTCTTCTGATTCACCCTCCAGACCTCACCTTCTCCTTCTCCTTCTTCTCCTTCTTCTGATTCACCCTCCAGACTTAATCTTCTCCTTCTCCTTCTTCTGCTTCTTCTGATTCACCCTCCAGACTTCACCTTCTCCTTCTCCTTCTTCTGCTTCTTCTGATTCACCCTCCAGACTTCACCTCCTCCTTCTCCTTTTTCTACTTCTTCTGATTCACCCTCCAGACTTCACCTTCTCCTTCTCCTTCTTCTACTTCTTCTGATTCACCCTCCAGTCTTCACCTTCTCCTTCACCTTCTTCTGCTTCTTCTGCTTCACCCTCCAGACTTCACCTTCTCCTTCTCTTTCTTCTGCTTCTTCTGATTCACCCTCCAGACTTCACCTTCTCCTTCTCCTTATTCTGCTTCTTCTGATTCACCCTCCAGACTTCACCTTCTCCTTCTCCTCCTTCTGCTTCTTCTGATTCACCCTCCAGAATTCACCTTCTCCTTCTCCTTCTTTTACTTCTTCTGATTTACCCTCCAGACTTCATCCTCTCCTTCTCCTTCTTCTGCTTCTCCTGATTCACCCTCCAGACTTCACCTTCTCCTTCTCCTTCTTCTGCTTCTTCTGCTTCACCCTCCTGACTTCACCTTCTCCTTCTCCTTCTTCTACTTCTTCTGATTCACCCTCCAGACTTCAGCTTCTCCTTCTCCTTCTTCTGCTTCTTCTGCTTCACCCTCCAGACTTCACCTTCTCCTTCTCCTTCTTCTGCTTCTTCTGCTTCGCCCTCCAGACTTCACCTTCTCCTTCTCGTTCTTCTGCTTCTTCTGCTTCACCCTCCAGACTTCACCTTCTCCTTCTCCTTCTTCTGCTTCTTCTTCAACCTCCTGACTTCACATTCTCCTTCTCCTTCTTCTACTTCTTCTGATTCACCCTCCAGACTTCACCTTCTCCTTCTACTTCTTCTGCTTCTTCTGCTTCTCCTTCTCCTTCTTCTGCTTCTTCTGCTGCGCCCTCCAGACTTCACCTTCTCCTTCTCCTTCTTCTCCTTCTTCTGCTTCACCCTCCTGACTTCACCGTCTCCTTCTCCTTCTTCTACTTCTTCTGATTCACCCTCCTAACTTCACCTTCTCCTTCACCTTCTTCTGCTTCTTCTGCTTCACCCTCCAGACTTCACCTTCTCCTTCTCCTTCTTCTACTTCTTCTGATTCACCCTCCAGACTTCACCTTCTCCTTCTCCTTCTTCTGCTTCTTCTGCTTCACCCTCCAGACTTCACCTTCTCCTTCTCCTATTCTTTCTGCTCCTTCTGCTTCGCCCTCCAGACTTCACCTTCTCCTTCTCCTTCTTCTGCTTCTTCTGCTTCACCCTCCAGACTTCACCTTCTCCTTCTGCTTCTTCTGCTTCTTCTGCTTCACCCTCCTGACTTCACCTTCTCCTTCTCCTTCTTCTGCTTCTTCTGATTCACCCCCCAGACTTCACCTTCTCCTTCTCCTTCTCTACTTCTTCTGATACACCCTCCAGACTTCACCTTCTCCTTCTCCTTCTTCTACTTCTTCTGATTCACCCTCCAGACTTCACCTTCTCCTTCTTCTACTTCTTCTGATTCACCTCCTGACTTCACCTTCTCCTTCTCCTTCTTCTGCTTCTGCTGCTTCAGCCTCCAGACTTCACCTTCTCCTTCTCCTTCTTCTGCTTCTTCTGATTCAACCTCCTGACTATTCACCTTCTCCTTCTCCTTCTTCTGCTTCTTCTGATTCACCCTCCAGACTTCACCTTCTCCTTCTCCTTCTTCTGCTTCTTCTGATTCACCCTCCTGACTTCACCTTCTCCTTCTTCTGCTTCTTCTGATTCACCCTCCTAACTTCACCATCTCCTTCTCCTTCTTCTGCTTCTTCTGATTCACCCTCCTGACTTCACCTTCTCCTTCTCCTTCTTCTGCTTCTTCTGATTCACCCTCCAGAATTCACCTTCTCCTTTTCCTTCTTCTGCTTCTTCTGATTCACCCTCCAGACCTCACCTTCTCCTTCTCCTTCTTCTACTTCTTCTGATTCACCCTCCAGACTTAATCTTCTCCTTCTCCTTCTTCTGCTTCTTCTGATTCACCCTCCAGACTTCACCTTCTCCTTCTCCTTCTTCTGCTTCTTCTGATTCACCCTCCAGACTTCACCTCCTCCTTCTCCTTTTTCTACTTCTTCTGATTCACCCTCCAGACTTCACCTTCTCCTTCTCCTTCTTCTACTTCTTCTGATTCACCCTCCAGTCTTCACCTTCTCCTTCACCTTCTTCTGCTTCTTCTGCTTCACCCTCCAGACTTCACCTTCTCCTTCTCTTTCTTCTGCTTCTTCTGATTCACCCTCCAGACTTCACCTTCTCCTTCTCCTTATTCTGCTTCTTCTGATTCACCCTCCAGACTTCACCTTCTCCTTCTCCTCCTTCTGCTTCTTCTGATTCACCCTCCAGAATTCACCTTCTCCTTCTCCTTCTTTTACTTCTTCTGATTCACCCTCCAGACTTCATCCTCTCCTTCTCCTTCTTCTGCTTCTCCTGATTCACCCTCCAGACTTCACCTTCTCCTTCTCCTTCTTCTGCTTCTTCTGCTTCACCCTCCTGACTTCACCTTCTCCTTCTCCTTCTTCTACTTCTTCTGATTCACCCTCCAGACTTCAGCTTCTCCTTCTCCTTCTTCTGCTTCTTCTGCTTCACCCTCCAGACTTCACCTTCTCCTTCTCCTTCTTCTGCTTCTTCTGCTTCGCCCTCCAGACTTCACCTTCTCCTTCTCGTTCTTCTGCTTCTTCTGCTTCACCCTCCAGACTTCACCTTCTCCTTCTCCTTCTTCTGCTTCTTCTGCTTCAACCTCCTGACTTCACATTCTCCTTCTCCTTCTTCTACTTCTTCTGATTCACCCTCCAGACTTCACCTTCTCCTTCTACTTCTTCTGCTTCTTCTGCTTCTCCTTCTCCTTCTTCTGCTTCTTCTGCTGCGCCCTCCAGACTTCACCTTCTCCTTCTCCTTCTTCTCCTTCTTCTGCTTCACCCTCCTGACTTCACCGTCTCCTTCTCCTTCTTCTACTTCTTCTGATTCACCCTCCTAACTTCACCTTCTCCTTCACCTTCTTCTGCTTCTTCTGCTTCACCCTCCAGACTTCACCTTCTCCTTCTCCTTCTTCTACTTCTTCTGATTCACCCTCCAGACTTCACCTTCTCCTTCTCCTTCTTCTGCTTCTTCTGCTTCACCCTCCAGACTTCACCTTCTCCTTCTCCTTCTTCTGCTCCTTCTGCTTCGCCCTCCAGACTTCACCTTCTCCTTCTCCTTCTTCTGCTTCTTCTGCTTCACCCTCCAGACTTCACCTTCTCCTTCTGCTTCTTCTGCTTCTTCTGCTTCACCCTCCTGACTTCACCTTCTCCTTCTCCTTCTTCTACTTCTTCTGCTTCACCCCCCTGACTTCACCTTCTCCTTCTCCTTCTTCTGCTTCTTCCGATTCACCCTCCTAACTTCACCTTCTCCTTCTCCTTCTTCTGCTTCTTCTGATTCACCCTCCTGACTTCGCCTTCACCTTCTCCTTCTTCTGCTTCTTCTGATTCATCCTCCAGACTTCACCTTCTCCTTCTCCTTCTTCTGCTTCTTCTGATTCACCCTCCAGACTTCACCTTCTCGTTCTCCTTCTTCTACTTCTTCTGATTCACCCTCCAGAACTCACCTTCTCCTTCTCCTTCTTCTACTTCTTCTGATTCACCCTCCAGACTTCATCTTCTCCTTCTCCTTCTTCTGCTTCTTCTGATTCACCCTCCAGACTTCACCTTCTACTTCTCCTTCTTCTGCTTCTTCTGATTCACCCTCCAGACTTCACCTTCTCCTTCTCCTTCTTCTACTTCTTCTGATTCACCCTCCAGACTTCACCTTCTCCTTCTCCTTCTTCTACTTCTTCTGATTCACCCTCCAGTCTGCACCTTCTCCTTCTCCTTCTTCTGCTTCTTCTGCTTCACCCTCCAGACTTCACCTTCTCCTTCTCTTTCTTCTGCTTCTTCTGATTCACCCTCCAGACTTCACCTTCTCCTTCTCCTTCTTCTGATTCTTCTGATTCACCCTCCGGACTTCACCTTCTCCTTCTCCTTCTTCTGCTTCTTCTGATTCACCCTCCTGACTTCACCTTCTCCTTCTCCTTCTTCTACTTCTTCTGATTCACCCTCCTGACTTCACCTTCTCCTTCTCCTTCTTCTACTTCTTCTGCTTCACCCTCCAGACTTCACCTTCTCCTTCTCCTTCTTCCACTTCTTCTGATTCACCCTCCAGACTTCACCTTCTCCTTATCCTTCTTCTGCTTCTTCTGATTCACCCTCCAGACTTCACCTATCCTTCTCCTTATTCTGCTTCTTCTGATTCACCCTCCAGACTTCACCTTCTCCTTCTCCTTCTTCTGCTTCTTCTGATTCACCCTCCAGACTTCACCTTCTCCTTCTCCTTCTTCTGCTTCTTCTGATTCACCCTCCAGACTTCACCTTCTCCTTCTCCTTCTTCTACTTCTTCTGATTCACCCTCCAGACTTCACCTTCTCCTTCTCCTTCTTCTGCTTCTTCTGCTTCACCCTCCTGACTTCACCTTCTCCTTCTCCTTCTTCTACTTCTTCTGATTCACCCTCCAGACTTCAGCTTCTCCTTCTCCTTCTTCTGCTTCTTCTGCTTCACCCTCCAGACTTCACCTTCTCCTTCTCCTTCTTCTGCTTCTTCTGCTTCGCCCTCCAGACTTCACCTTCTCCTTCTCGTTCTTCTGCTTCTTCTGCTTCACCCTCCAGACTTCACCTTCTCCTTCTCCTTCTTCTGCTTCTTCTGCTTCAACCTCCTGACTTCACATTCTCCTTCTCCTTCTTCTACTTCTTCTGATTCACCCTCCAGACTTCACCTTCTCCTTCTACTTCTTCTGCTTCTTCTGCTTCTCCTTCTCCTTCTTCTGCTTCTTCTGCTGCGCCCTCCAGACTTCACCTTCTCCTTCTCCTTCTTCTCCTTCTTCTGCTTCACCCTCCTGACTTCACCGTCTCCTTCTCCTTCTTCTACTTCTTCTGATTCACCCTCCTAACTTCACCTTCTCCTTCACCTTCTTCTGCTTCTTCTGCTTCACCCTCCAGACTTCACCTTCTCCTTCTCCTTCTTCTACTTCTTCTGATTCACCCTCCAGACTTCACCTTCTCCTTCTCCTTCTTCTGCTTCTTCTGCTTCACCCTCCAGACTTCACCTTCTCCTTCTCCTTCTTCTGCTCCTTCTGCTTCGCCCTCCAGACTTCACCTTCTCCTTCTCCTTCTTCTGCTTCTTCTGCTTCACCCTCCAGACTTCACCTTCTCCTTCTGCTTCTTCTGCTTCTTCTGCTTCACCCTCCTGACTTCACCTTCTCCTTCTCCTTCTTCTGCTTCTTCTGATTCACCCCCCAGACTTCACCTTCTCCTTCTCCTTCTTCTACTTCTTCTGATACACCCTCCAGACTTCACCTTCTCCTTCTCCTTCTTCTACTTCTTCTGATTCACCCTCCAGACTTCACCTTCTCCTTCTTCTACTTCTTCTGATTCACCCTCCTGACTTCACCTTCTCCTTCTCCTTCTTCTGCTTCTGCTGCTTCAGCCTCCAGACTTCACCTTCTCCTTCTCCTTCTTCTGCTTCTTCTGATTCAACCTCCTGACTTCACCTTCTCCTTCTCCTTCTTCTGCTTCTTCTGATTCACCCTCCAGACTTCACCTTCTCCTTCTCCTTCTTCTGCTTCTTCTGATTCACCCTCCTGACTTCACCTTCTCCTTCTTCTGCTTCTTCTGATTCACCCTCCTAACTTCACCATCTCCTTCTCCTTCTTCTGCTTCTTCTGATTCACCCTCCTGACTTCACCTTCTCCTTCTCCTTCTTCTGCTTCTTCTGATTCACCCTCCAGAATTCACCTTCTCCTTTTCCTTCTTCTGCTTCTTCTGATTCACCCTCCAGACCTCACCTTCTCCTTCTCCTTCTTCTACTTCTTCTGATTCACCCTCCAGACTTAATCTTCTCCTTCTCCTTCTTCTGCTTCTTCTGATTCACCCTCCAGACTTCACCTTCTCCTTCTCCTTCTTCTGCTTCTTCTGATTCACCCTCCAGACTTCACCTCCTCCTTCTCCTTTTTCTACTTCTTCTGATTCACCCTCCAGACTTCACCTTCTCCTTCTCCTTCTTCTACTTCTTCTGATTCACCCTCCAGTCTTCACCTTCTCCTTCACCTTCTTCTGCTTCTTCTGCTTCACCCTCCAGACTTCACCTTCTCCTTCTCTTTCTTCTGCTTCTTCTGATTCACCCTCCAGACTTCACCTTCTCCTTCTCCTTATTCTGCTTCTTCTGATTCACCCTCCAGACTTCACCTTCTCCTTCTCCTCCTTCTGCTTCTTCTGATTCACCCTCCAGAATTCACCTTCTCCTTCTCCTTCTTTTACTTCTTCTGATTCACCCTCCAGACTTCATCCTCTCCTTCTCCTTCTTCTGCTTCTCCTGATTCACCCTCCAGACTTCACCTTCTCCTTCTCCTTCTTCTGCTTCTTCTGCTTCACCCTCCTGACTTCACCTTCTCCTTCTCCTTCTTCTACTTCTTCTGATTCACCCTCCAGACTTCAGCTTCTCCTTCTCCTTCTTCTGCTTCTTCTGCTTCACCCTCCAGACTTCACCTTCTCCTTCTCCTTCTTCTGCTTCTTCTGCTTCGCCCTCCAGACTTCACCTTCTCCTTCTCGTTCTTCTGCTTCTTCTGCTTCACCCTCCAGACTTCACCTTCTCCTTCTCCTTCTTCTGCTTCTTCTGCTTCAACCTCCTGACTTCACATTCTCCTTCTCCTTCTTCTACTTCTTCTGATTCACCCTCCAGACTTCACCTTCTCCTTCTACTTCTTCTGCTTCTTCTGCTTCTCCTTCTCCTTCTTCTGCTTCTTCTGCTGCGCCCTCCAGACTTCACCTTCTCCTTCTCCTTCTTCTCCTTCTTCTGCTTCACCCTCCTGACTTCACCGTCTCCTTCTCCTTCTTCTACTTCTTCTGATTCACCCTCCTAACTTCACCTTCTCCTTCACCTTCTTCTGCTTCTTCTGCTTCACCCTCCAGACTTCACCTTCTCCTTCTCCTTCTTCTACTTCTTCTGATTCACCCTCCAGACTTCACCTTCTCCTTCTCCTTCTTCTGCTTCTTCTGCTTCACCCTCCAGACTTCACCTTCTCCTTCTCCTTCTTCTGCTCCTTCTGCTTCGCCCTCCAGACTTCACCTTCTCCTTCTCCTTCTTCTGCTTCTTCTGCTTCACCCTCCAGACTTCACCTTCTCCTTCTGCTTCTTCTGCTTCTTCTGCTTCACCCTCCTGACTTCACCTTCTCCTTCTCCTTCTTCTACTTCTTCTGCTTCACCCCCCTGACTTCACCTTCTCCTTCTCCTTCTTCTGCTTCTTCCGATTCACCCTCCTAACTTCACCTTCTCCTTCTCCTTCTTCTGCTTCTTCTGATTCACCCTCCTGACTTCGCCTTCACCTTCTCCTTCTTCTGCTTCTTCTGATTCATCCTCCAGACTTCACCTTCTCCTTCTCCTTCTTCTGCTTCTTCTGATTCACCCTCCAGACTTCACCTTCTCGTTCTCCTTCTTCTACTTCTTCTGATTCACCCTCCAGAACTCACCTTCTCCTTCTCCTTCTTCTACTTCTTCTGATTCACCCTCCAGACTTCATCTTCTCCTTCTCCTTCTTCTGCTTCTTCTGATTCACCCTCCAGACTTCACCTTCTACTTCTCCTTCTTCTGCTTCTTCTGATTCACCCTCCAGACTTCACCTTCTCCTTCTCCTTCTTCTACTTCTTCTGATTCACCCTCCAGACTTCACCTTCTCCTTCTCCTTCTTCTACTTCTTCTGATTCACCCTCCAGTCTGCACCTTCTCCTTCTCCTTCTTCTGCTTCTTCTGCTTCACCCTCCAGACTTCACCTTCTCCTTCTCTTTCTTCTGCTTCTTCTGATTCACCCTCCAGACTTCACCTTCTCCTTCTCCTTCTTCTGATTCTTCTGATTCACCCTCCGGACTTCACCTTCTCCTTCTCCTTCTTCTGCTTCTTCTGATTCACCCTCCTGACTTCACCTTCTCCTTCTCCTTCTTCTACTTCTTCTGATTCACCCTCCTGACTTCACCTTCTCCTTCTCCTTCTTCTACTTCTTCTGCTTCACCCTCCAGACTTCACCTTCTCCTTCTCCTTCTTCCACTTCTTCTGATTCACCCTCCAGACTTCACCTTCTCCTTATCCTTCTTCTGCTTCTTCTGATTCACCCTCCAGACTTCACCTATCCTTCTCCTTATTCTGCTTCTTCTGATTCACCCTCCAGACTTCACCTTCTCCTTCTCCTTCTTCTGCTTCTTCTGATTCACCCTCCAGACTTCACCTTCTCCTTCTCCTTCTTCTGCTTCTTCTGATTCACCCTCCAGACTTCACCTTCTCCTTCTCCTTCTTCTACTTCTTCTGATTCACCCTCCAGACTTCATCTTCTCCTTCTCCTTCTTCTGCTTCTTCTGATTCACCCTCCAGACTTCACCTTCTCCTTCTCCTTCTTCTGCTTCTTCTGATTCACCCTCCAGACTTCACCTTCTCCTTCTCCTTCTTCTACTTCTTCTGATTTACCCTCCAGACTTCACCTTCTTCTCCTTCTACTTCTTCTGATTCACCCTCCAGACTTCACCTTCTCCTTCTCCTTCTTCTGCCTCTTCTGATTCACCCTCCAGACCTAACCTTCTCCTTCTCCTTCTTCTGCTTCTTCTGATTCATCCTCCAGACTTCACCTTCTCCTTCTCCTTCTTCTGCTTCTTCTGATTCACCCTTCAGACTTCACCTTCTCCTTCTCCTTCTTCTGCTTCTTCTGATTCACCCTCCAGACCTCACCTTCTCCTTCTCCTTCTACTTCTTCTGATTCACCCTCCAGACTTCATCTTCTCCTTCTCCTTCTTCTGCTTCTTCTGATTCACCCTCCAGTCTTCACCTTCTCCTTCTCCTTCTTCTGCTTCTTCTAATTCACCCTCCAGACTTCACCATCTCCTTCTCCTTCTTCTGCTTCTTCTGATTCACCCTCCTGACTTCACCTTCTCCTTCTCCTTCTTCTGCTTCTTCTGATTCACCCTCCAGACTTCAACTTCTCCTTCTCCTTCTTCTACTTCTTCTGATTCACCCTCCAGACTTCACCTTCTCCTTCTACTTCTTCTGCTTCTTCTGATTCACCCTCCAGACTTCACCTTCTCCTTCTCCTTCTTCTGCTTCTTCTGATTCACCATCCAGACTTCACCTTCTCCTTCTCCTTCTTCTGCTTCTTCTGATTCACCCTCCAGACTTTACCTTCTCCTTCTCCTTCTTCTGCTTCTTCTGATTCACCCTCCAGACTTCACCTTCTCCTTCTCCTTCTTCTGCTTCACCCTCCAGACTTCACCTTCTCCTTCTGCTTCTTCTGCTTCTTCTGCTTCACCCTCCTGACTTCACCTTCTCCTTCTCCTTCTTCTACTTCTTCTGCTTCACCCCCCTGACTTCACCTTCTCCTTCTCCTTCTTCTGCTTCTTCTGATTCACCCTCCTAACTTCACCTTCTCCTTCTCCTTCTTCTGCTTCTTCTGATTCACCCTCCTGACTTCACCTTCACCTTCTCCTTCTTCTGCTTCTTCTGATTCATCCTCCAGACTTCACCTTCTCCTTCTCCTTCTTCTGCTTCTTCTGATTCACCCTCCAGACTTCACCTTCTCCTTCTCCTTCTTCTACTTCTTCTGATTCACCCTCCAGACCTCACCTTCTCCTTCTCCTTCTTCTACTTCTTCTGATTCACCCTCCAGACTTCATCTTCTCCTTCTCCTTCTTCTGCTTCTTCTGATTCACCCTCCAGACTTCACCTTCTCCTTCTCCTTCTTCTGCTTCTTCTGATTCACCCTCCAGACTTCACCTTCTCCTTCTCCTTCTTCTACTTCTTCTGATTCACCCTCCAGACTTCACCTTCTCCTTCTTCTACTTCTTCTGATTCACCCTCCAGTCTGCACCTTCTCCTTCTCCTTCTTCTGCTTCTTCTGCTTCACCCTCCAGACTTCACCTTCTCCTTCTCTTTCTTCTGCTTCTTCTGATTCACCCTCCAGACTTCACCTTCTCCTTCTCCTTCTTCTGATTCTTCTGATTCACCCTCCGGACTTCACCTTCTCCTTCTCCTTCTTCTGCTTCTTCTGATTCACCCTCCTGACTTCACCTTCTCCTTCTCCTTCTTCTACTTCTTCTGATTCACCCTCCTGACTTCACCTTCTCCTTCTCCTTCTTCTACTTCTTCTGCTTCACCCTCCAGACTTCACCTTCTCCTTCCCCTTCTTCCACTTCTTCTGATTCACCCTCCAGACTTCACCTTCCCCTTCTCCTTCTTCTGCTTCTTCTGATTCACCCTCCAGACTTCACCTATCCTTCTCCTTATTCTGCTTCTTCTGATTCACCCTCCAGACTTCACCTTCTCCTTCTCCTTCTTCTGCTTCTTCTGATTCACCCTCCAGACTTCACCTTCTGCTTCTCCTTCTTCTGCTTCTTCTGATTCACCCTCCAGACTTCACCTTCTCCTTCTCCTTCTTCTACTTCTTCTGATTCACCCTCCAGACTTCATCTTCTCCTTCTCCTTCTTCTGCTTCTTCTGATTCACCCTCCAGACTTCACCTTCTCCTTCTCCTTCTTCTGCTTCTTCTGATTCACCCTCCAGACTTCACCTTCTCCTTCTCCTTCTTCTACTTCTTCTGATTTACCCTCCAGACTTCACCTTCTTCTCCTTCTTCTACTTCTTCTGATTCACCCTCCAGACTTCACCTTCTCCTTCTCCTTCTTCTGCCTCTTCTGATTCACCCTCCAGACCTAACCTTCTCCTTCTCCTTCTTCTGCTTCTTCTGATTCATCCTCCAGACTTCACCTTCTCCTTCTCCTTCTTCTGCTTCTTCTGATTCACCCTTCAGACTTCACCTTCTCCTTCTCCTTCTTCTGCTTCTTCTGATTCACCCTCCAGACCTCACCTTCTCCTTCTCCTTCTACTTCTTCTGATTCACCCTCCAGACTTCATCTTCTCCTTCTCCTTCTTCTGCTTCTTCTGATTCACCCTCCAGTCTTCACCTTCTCCTTCTCCTTCTTCTGCTTCTTCTAATTCACCCTCCAGACTTCACCATCTCCTTCTCCTTCTTCTGCTTCTTCTGATTCACCCTCCTGACTTCACCTTCTCCTTCTCCTTCTTCTGCTTCTTCTGATTCACCCTCCAGACTTCAACTTCTCCTTCTCCTTCTTCTACTTCTTCTGATTCACCCTCCAGACTTCATCTTCTCCTTCTACTTCTTCTGCTTCTTCTGATTCACCCTCCAGACTTCACCTTCTCCTTCTCCTTCTTCTGCTTCTTCTGATTCACCATCCAGACTTCACCTTCTCCTTCTCCTTCTTCTGCTTCTTCTGATTCACCCTCCAGACTTTACCTTCTCCTTCTCCTTCTTCTGCTTCTTCTGATTCACCCTCCAGACTTCACCTTCTCCTTCTCCTTCTTCTACTTCTTCTGATTCCCCCTCCAGACTTCACCTTCTCCTTCTCCTTCTTCTGCTTCTTCTGATTCACCCTCCAGACTTCACCTTCTCCTTCTCCTTCGTCTACTTCTTCTGATTCGCCCTCCAGACTACACCTTCTCCTTCTCCTTCTTCTACTTCTTCTGATTCACCCTCCAGACTTCACCTTCTCCTTCTCCTTCTTCTGCTTCTTCTGATTCACCCCCCAGACTTCACCTTCTCCTTCTCCTTCTTCTACTTCTTCTGATACACCCTCCAGACTTCACCTTCTCCTTCTCCTTCTTCTACTTCTTCTGATTCACCCTCCAGACTTCACCTTCTCCTTCTTCTACTTCTTCTGATTCACCCTCCTGACTTCACCTTCTCCTTCTCCTTCTTCTGCTTCTGCTGCTTCAGCCTCCAGACTTCACCTTCTCCTTCTCCTTCTTCTGCTTCTTCTGATTCAACCTCCTGACTTCACCTTCTCCTTCTCCTTCTTCTGCGTCTTCTGATTCACCCTCCAGACTTCACCTTCTCCTTCTCCTTCTTCTGCTTCTTCTGATTCACCCTCCTGACTTCACCTTCTCCTTCTTCTGCTTCTTCTGATTCACCCTCCTAACTTCACCATCTCCTTCTCCTTCTTCTGCTTCTTCTGATTCACCCTCCAGAATTCACCTTCTCCTTTTCCTTCTTCTGCTTCTTCTGATTCACCCTCCAGACCTCACCTTCTCCTTCTCCTTCTTCTACTTCTTCTGATTCACCCTCCAGACTTAATCTTCTCCTTCTCCTTCTTCTGCTTCTTCTGATTCACCCTCCAGACTTCACCTTCTCCTTCTCCTTCTTCTGCTTCTTCTGATTCACCCTCCAGACTTCACCTCCTCCTTCTCCTTTTTCTACTTCTTCTGATTCACCCTCCAGACTTCACCTTCTCCTTCTCCTTCTTCTACTTCTTCTGATTCACCCTCCAGTCTTCACCTTCTCCTTCACCTTCTTCTGCTTCTTCTGCTTCACCCTCCAGACTTCACCTTCTCCTTCTCTTTCTTCTGCTTCTTCTGATTCACCCTCCAGACTTCACCTTCTCCTTCTCCTTATTCTGCTTCTTCTGATTCACCCTCCAGACTTCACCTTCTCCTTCTCCTCCTTCTGCTTCTTCTGATTCACCCTCCAGAATTCACCTTCTCCTTCTCCTTCTTTTACTTCTTCTGATTCACCCTCCAGACTTCATCCTCTCCTTCTCCTTCTTCTGCTTCTCCTGATTCACCCTTCAGACTTCACCTTCTCCTTCTCCTTCTTCTGCTTCTTCTGATTCACCCTCCAGACTTCACCTTCTCCTTCTCCTTCTTCTACTTCTTCTGATTCACCCTCCAGACTTCACCTTCTCCTTCTCCTTCTTCTACTTCTCCTGATTCACCCTCCAGACTTCACCTTCTCCTTCTCCTTCTTCTGCTTCTTCTGATTCACCCTCCAGACTTCACCTTCTCCTTCTCCTTCTTCTGCTTCTTCTGATTCACCCTCCAGACTTCAGCTTCTCCTTCTCCTTCTTCTGCTTCCTCTGATTCACCCTTCAGACTTCACCTTCTCCTTCTCCTTCTTCTGCTTCTTCTGATTCACCCTCCAGACCTCACCTTCTCCTTCTCCTTCTTCGACTTCTTCTGATACACCCTCCAGACTTCATCTTCTCCTTCTCCTTCTTCTGCTTCTTCTGATTCACCCTCCAGACTTCACCTTCTCCTTCTCCTTCTTCTGCTTCTTCTGATTCAACCTCCAGACTTCGCCTTCTCCTTCTCCTTCTTCTGCTTCTTCTGATTCACCCTCCAGACTTCACCTATCCTTCTCCTTATTCTGCTTCTTCTGATTCACCCTCCAGACTTCACCTTCTCCTTCTCCTTCTTCTGCTTCTTCTGATTCACCCTCCAGACTTCACCTTCTCCTTCTCCTTCTTCTGCTTCTTCTGATTCACCCTCCAGACTTCACCTTCTCCTTCTCCTTCTTCTACTTCTTCTGATTCACCCTCCAGACTTCACCTTCTCCTTCTCCTTCTTCTGCTTCTTCTGATTCACCCTTCAGACTTCACCTTCTCCTTCTCCTTCTTCTACTTCTTCTGATTCTCCCTCCAGACTTCACCTTCTTCTCCTTCTACTTCTTCTGATTCACCCTCCAGACTTCACCTTCTCCTTCTCCTTCTTCTGCTTCTTCTGATTCACCCTCCAGACTTCACCTTCCCCTTCTCCTTCTTTTGCTTCTTCTGATTCATCCTCCAGACTTCACCTTCTCCTTCTCCTTCTTCTGCATCTTCTGATTCACCCTTCAGACTTCACCTTCTCCTTCTCCTTCTTCTGCTTCTTCTGATTCACCCTCCAGACCTCACCTTCTCCTTCTCCTTCTACTTCTTCTGATTCACCCTCCAGACTTCATCTTCTCCTTCTCCTTCCTCTGCTTCTTCTGATTCACCCTCCAGACTTCACCTTCTCCTTCTCCTTCTTTTGCTTCTTCTGATTCACACTCCAGACTTCGCCTTCTCCTTCTCCTTCTTCTACTTCTTCTGATTCACCCTCCAGACTTCACCTTCTCCTTCTCCTTCTTCTACTTCTTCTGATTCACCCTCCAGTCTTCACCTTCTCCTTCTCCTTCTTCTGCTTCTTCTGATTCACCCTCCAGACTTCACCATCTCCTTCTCCTTCTTCTGCTTCTTCTGATTCACCCTCCTGACTTCACCTGCTCCTTCTCCTTCTTCTGCTTCTTCTGATTCACCCTCCAGACTTCACCTTCTCCTTCTCCTTCTTCTACTTCTTCTGATTCACCCTCCAGACTTCACCTTCTCCTTCTACTTCTTCTGCTTCTTCTGATTCACCCTCCAGACTTCACCTTCTCCTTCTCCTTCTTCTGCTTCTTCTGATTCACCATCCAGACTTCACCTTCTCCTTCTTCTTCTTCTGCTTCTTCTGATTCACCCTCCAGACTTTACCTTCTCCTTCTCCTTCTTCTGCTTCTTCTGATTCACCCTCCAGACTTCACCTTCTCCTTCTCCTTCTTCTACTTCTTCTGATTCCCCCTCCAGACTTCACCTTCTCCTTCTCCTTCTTCTGCTTCTTCTGATTCACCCTCCAGACTTCACCTTCTCCTTCTCCTTCGTCTACTTCTTCTGATTCACCCTCCAGACTACACCTTCTCCTTCTCCTTCTTCTACTTCTTCTGATTCACCCTCCAGACTTCACCTTCTCCTTCTCCTTCTTCTGCTTCTTCTGATTCACCCCCCAGACTTCACCTTCTCCTTCTCCTTCTTCTACTTCTTCTGATACACCCTCCAGACTTCACCTTCTCCTTCTCCTTCTTCTACTTCTTCTGATTCACCCTCCAGACTTCACCTTCTCCTTCTTCTACTTCTTCTGATTCACCCTCCTGACTTCACCTTCTCCTTCTCCTTCTTCTGCTTCTGCTGCTTCACCCTCCAGACTTCACCTTCTCCTTCTCCTTCTTCTGCTTCTTCTGATTCACCCTCCAGACTTCACCTTCTCCTTCTCCTTCTTCTACTTCTTCTGATTCACCCTCCAGTCTTCACCTTCTCCTTCTCCTTCTTCTGCTTCTTCTGATTCACCCTCCAGACTTCACCATCTCCTTCTCCTTCTTCTGCTTCTTCTGATTCACCCTCCTGACTTCACCTGCTCCTTCTCCTTCTTCTGCTTCTTCTGATTCACCCTCCAGACTTCACCTTCTCCTTCTCCTTCTTCTGCTTCTTCTGATTCACCATCCAGACTTCACCTTCTCCTTCTTCTTCTTCTGCTTCTTCTGATTCACCCTCCAGACTTTACCTTCTCCTTCTCCTTCTTCTGCTTCTTCTGATTCACCCTCCAGACTTCACCTTCTCCTTCTCCTTCTTCTGCTTCTTCTGATTCACCATCCAGACTTCACCTTCTCCTTCTTCTTCTTCTGCTTCTTCTGATTCACCCTCCAGACTTTACCTTCTCCTTCTCCTTCTTCTGCTTCTTCTGATTCACCCTCCAGACTTCACCTTCTCCTTCTCCTTCTTCTACTTCTTCTGATTCACCCTCCAGACTTCACCTTCTCCTTCTCCTTCTTCTGCTTCTTCTGATTCACCCTCCAGACTTCACCTTCTCCTTCTCCTTCGTCTACTTCTTCTGATTCACCCTTCAGACTACACCTTCTCCTTCTCCTTCTTCTGCTTCTTCTGATTCACCCTTCAGACTTCACCTTCTCCTTCTCCTTCTTCTGCTTCTTCTGATTCATCCTCCAGACCTCACCTTCTCCTTCTCCTTCTATTTTTCTGATTCACCCTCCAGACTTCATCTTCTCCTTCTCCTTCTTCTGCTTCTTCTGATTCACCCTCCAGTCTTCACCTTCTCCTTCTCCTTCTTCTGCTTCTTCTAATTCACCCTCCAGACTTCACCATCTCCTTCTCCTTCTTCTGCTTCTTCTGATTCACCCTCCTGACTTCACCTTCTCCTTCTCCTTCTTCTGCTTCTTCTGATTCACCGTCCAGACTTCAACTTCTCCTTCTCCTTCTTCTACTTCTTCTGATTCACCCTCCAGACTTCATCTTCTCCTTCTACTTCTTCTGCTTCTTCTGATTCACCCTCCAGACTTCACCTTCTCCTTCTCCTTCTTCTGCTTCTTCTGATTCACCATCCAGACTTCACCTTCTCCTTCTCCTTCTTCTGCTTCTTCTGATTCACCCTCCAGACTTTACCTTCTCCTTCTCCTTCTTCTGCTTCTTCTGATTCACCCTCCAGACTTCACCTTCTCCTTCTCCTTCTTCTACTTCTTCTGATTCCCCCTCCAGACTTCACCTTCTCCTTCTCCTTCTTCTGCTTCTTCTGAATCACCCTCCAGACTTCACCTTCTCCTTCTCCTTCGTCTACTTCTTCTGATTCACCCTCCAGACTACACCTTCTCCTTCTCCTTCTTCTACTTCTTCTGATTCACCCTCCAGACTTCACCTTCTCCTTCTCCTTCTTCTGCTTCTTCTGATTCACCCCCCAGACTTCACCTTCTCCTTCTCCTTCTTCTACTTCTTCTGATACACCCTCCAGACTTCACCTTCTCCTTCTCCTTCTTCTACTTCTTCTGATTCACCCTCCAGACTTCACCTTCTCCTTCTTCTACTTCTTCTGATTCACCCTCCTGACTTCACCTTCTCCTTCTCCTTCTTCTGCTTCTGCTGCTTCACCCTCCAGACTTCACCTTCTCCTTCTCCTTCTTCTGCTTCTTCTGATTCACCCTCCTGACTTCACCTTCTCCTTCTCCTTCTTCTGCTTCTTCTGATTCACCCTCCAGACTTCACCTTCTCCTTCTCCTTCTTCTGCTTCTTCTGATTCACCCTCCTGACTTCACCTTCTCCTTCTCCTTCTTCTGCTTCTTCTGATTCACCCTCCTAACTTCACCATCTCCTTCTCCTTCTTCTGCTTCTTCTGATTCACCCTCCTGACTTCACCTTCTCCTTCTCCTTCTTCTGCTTCTTCTGATTCACCCTCCAGACTTCACCTTCTCCTTTTCCTTCTTCTGCTTCTTCTGATTCACCCTCCAGACCTCACCTTCTCCTTCTCCTTCTTCTACTTCTTCTGATTCACCCTCCAGACTTCACCTTCTCCTTCTCCTTCTTCTGCTTCTTCTGATTCACCCTCCAGACTTCACCTTCTCCTTCTCCTTCTTCTGCTTCTTCTGATTCACCCTCCAGACTTCACCTTCTCCTTCTCCTTCGTCTACTTCTTCTGATTCACCCTCCAGACTACACCTTCTCCTTCTCCTTCTTCTACTTCTTCTGATTCACCCTCCAGACTTCAACTTCTCCTTCTCCTTCTTCTGCTTCTTCTGATTCACCATCCAGACTTCACCTTCTCCTTCTTCTTCTTCTGCTTCTTCTGATTCACCCTCCAAACTTTACCTTCTCCTTCTCCTTCTTCTGCTTCTTCTGATTCACCCTCCAGACTTCACCTTCTCCTTCTCCTTCTTCTACTTCTTCTGATTCACCCTCCAGACTTCACCTTCTCCTTCTCCTTCTTCTGCTTCTTCTGATTCACCCTCCAGACTTCACCTTCTCCTTCTCCTTCGTCTACTTCTTCTGATTCACCCTTCAGACTACACCTTCTCCTTCTCCTTCTTCTGCTTCTTCTGATTCACCCTTCAGACTTCACCTTCTCCTTCTCCTTCTTCTGCTTCTTCTGATTCATCCTCCAGACCTCACCTTCTCCTTCTCCTTCTATTTTTCTGATTCACCCTCCAGACTTCATCTTCTCCTTCTCCTTCTTCTGCTTCTTCTGATTCACCCTCCAGTCTTCACCTTCTCCTTCTCCTTCTTCTGCTTCTTCTAATTCACCCTCCAGACATCACCATCTCCTTCTCCTTCTTCTGCTTCTTCTGATTCACCCTCCTGACTTCACCTTCTCCTTCTCCTTCTTCTGCTTCTTCTGATTCACCGTCCAGACTTCAACTTCTCCTTCTCCTTCTTCTACTTCTTCTGATTCACCCTCCAGACTTCATCTTCTCCTTCTACTTCTTCTGCTTCTTCTGATTCACCCTCCAGACTTCACCTTCTCCTTCTCCTTCTTCTGCTTCTTCTGATTCACCATCCAGACTTCACCTTCTCCTTCTCCTTCTTCTGCTTCTTCTGATTCACCCTCCAGACTTTACCTTCTCCTTCTCCTTCTTCTGCTTCTTCTGATTCACCCTCCAGACTTCACCTTCTCCTTCTCCTTCTTCTACTTCTTCTGATTCCCCCTCCAGACTTCACCTTCTCCTTCTCCTTCTTCTGCTTCTTCTGAATCACCCTCCAGACTTCACCTTCTCCTTCTCCTTCGTCTACTTCTTCTGATTCACCCTCCAGACTACACCTTCTCCTTCTCCTTCTTCTACTTCTTCTGATTCACCCTCCAGACTTCACCTTCTCCTTCTCCTTCTTCTGCTTCTTCTGATTCACCCCCCAGACTTCACCTTCTCCTTCTCCTTCTTCTACTTCTTCTGATACACCCTCCAGACTTCACCTTCTCCTTCTCCTTCTTCTACTTCTTCTGATTCACCCTCCAGACTTCACCTTCTCCTTCTTCTACTTCTTCTGATTCACCCTCCTGACTTCACCTTCTCCTTCTCCTTCTTCTGCTTCTGCTGCTTCACCCTCCAGACTTCACCTTCTCCTTCTCCTTCTTCTACTTCTTCTGATTCACCCTCCAGACTTCACCTTCTCCTTCTCCTTCTTCTGCTTCTTCTGATTCACCCTCCAGACTTCACCTTCTCCTTCTCCTTCTTCTGCTTCTTCTGATTCACCCTCCTGACTTCACCTTCTCCTTCTCCTTCTTCTGCTTCTTCTGATTCACCCTCCTGACTTCACCTTCTCCTTCTCCTTCTTCTGCTTCTTCTGATTCACCCTCCTGACTTCACCTTCTCCTTCTCCTTCTTCTGCTTCTTCTGATTCACCCTCCAGACTTCACCTTCTCCTTTTCCTTCTTCTGCTTCTTCTGATTCACCCTCCAGACCTCACCTTCTCCTTCTCCTTCTTCTACTTCTTCTGATTCACCCTCCAGACTTCACCTTCTCCTTCTCCTTCTTCTGCTTCTTCTGATTCACCCTCCAGACTTCACCTTCTCCTTCTCCTTCTTCTGCTTCTTCTGATTCACCCTCCAGACTTCACCTTCTCCTTCTCCTTCGTCTACTTCTTCTGATTCACCCTCCAGACTACACCTTCTCCTTCTCCTTCTTCTACTTCTTCTGATTCACCCTCCAGACTTCAACTTCTCCTTCTCCTTCTTCTGCTTCTTCTGATTCACCCTCCAGACTTCACCTTCTCCTTCTCCTTCTTCAACTTCTTCTGATTCACCCTCCAGACTTCACCTTCTCCTTCTCCTTCTTCTACTTCTTCTGATTCAGCCTCCAGACTTCACCTTCTCCTTCTCCTTCTTCTACTTCTTCTGATTCACCCTCCTGACTTCACCATCTCCTTCTCCTTCTCCTGCTTCTTCTGCTTCACCCTCCAGACTTCACCTTCTCCTTCTCCTTCTTCTGCTTCTTCTGCTTCACCCTCCTGACTTCAGCTTCTCCTTCTCCTTCTTCTACTTCTTCTGATTCACCCTCCAGACTTCACCTTCTCCTTCTCCTTCTTCTGCTTCTTCTGCTTCACCCTCCTGACTTCACCTTCTCCTTCTCCTTCTTCTACTTCTTCTGATTCACCCTCCAGACTTCAGCTTCTCCTTCTCCTTCTTCTGCTTCTTCTACTTCACCCTCCAGACTTCACCTTCTCCTTCTCCTTCTTCTGCTTCTTCTGCTTCGCCCTCCAGACTTCACCTTCTCCTTCTCCTTCTTCTGCTTCTTCTGCTTCACCCTCCAGACTTCACCTTCTCCTTCTCCTTCTTCTGCTTCTTCTGCTTCACCCTCCTGACTTCACCTTCTCCTTCTCCTTCTTCTACTTCTTCTGATTCACCCTCCAGACTTCACCTTCTCCTTCTCCTTCTTCTGCTTCTTCTGCTTCGCCCTCCAGACTTCACCTTCTCCTTCTCCTTCTTCTGCTTCTTCTGCTTCACCCTCCAGACTTCACCTTCTCCTTCTCCTTCTTCTGCTTCTTCTGCTTCACCCTCCTGACTTCACCTTCTCCTTCTCCTTCTTCTACTTCTTCTGATTCACCCTCCAGACTTCACCTTCTCCTTCTCCTTCTTCTGCTTCTTCTGATTCACCCTCCAGACATCACCTTCTCCTTCTCCTTCTTCTGCTTCTTCCGCTTCACCCTCCAGACTTCACCTTCTCCTTCTCCTTCTTCTGCTTCTTCTGCTTCACCCTCCTGACTTCACCTTCTCCTTCTCCTTCTTCTGCTTCTTCTGATTCACCCTCCAGACTTCAACTTCTCCTTTTCCTTCTTCTGCTTCTTCTGATTCCCCCTCCAGACCTCACCTTCTCCTTCTCCTTCTTCTACTTCTTCTGATTCACCCTCCAGACTTCACCTTCTCCTTCTCCTTCTTCTGCTTCTTCTGATTCACCCTCCAGACTTCACCTTCTCCTTCTCCTTCGTCTACTTCTTCTGATTCACCCTCCAGACTTCACCTTCTCCTTCTCCTTCTTCTGCTTCTTCTGATTCACCCTCCTGACTTCACCATCTCCTTCTCCTTCTTCTGCTTCTTCTGCTTCACCCTCCAGACTTCACCTTCTCCTTCTCCTTCTTCTGCTTCTTCTGCTTCACCCTCCTGACTTCACCTTCTCCTTCTCCTTCTTCTACTTCTTCTGATTCACCCTCCAGACTTCACCTTCTCCTTCTCCTTCTTCTGCTTCTTCTGCTTCACCCTCCTGACTTCACCTTCTCCTTCTCCTTCTTCTACTTCTTCTGATTCACCCTCCAGACTTCAGCTTCTCCTTCTCCATCTTCTGCTTCTTCTACTTCACCCTCCAGACTTCACCTTCTCCTTCTCCTTCTTCTGCTTCTTCTGCTTCGCCCTCCAGACTTCACCTTCTCCTTCTCCTTCTTCTGCTTCTTCTGCTTCACCCTCCAGACTTCACCTTCTCCTTCTCCGTTCTTCTGCTTCTTCTGCTTCACCCTCCTGACTTCACCTTCTCCTTCTCCTTCTTCTACTTCTTCTGATTCACCCTCCAGACTTCACCTTCTCCTTCTCCTTCTTCTCCTTCTTCTGCTTCACCCTCCTGACTTCACCTTCTCCTTCTCCTTCTTCTACTTCTTCTGCTTCACCCCCCGACTTCACCTTCTCCTTCTCCTTCTCCTGCTTCATCTGATTCACCCTCCTAACTTCACCTTCTCCTTCTCCTTCTTCTGCTTCTTCTGATTCACCCTCCTGACTTCACCTTCTCCTTCTCCTTCTTCTGCTTCTTCTGATTCACCCTCCAGACTTCACCTTCTCCTTCTCCTTCTTCTGCTTCTTCTGATTCACCCTCCAGACATCACCTTCTCCTTCTCCTTCTTCTGCTTCTTCCGCTTCACCCTCCAGACTTCACCTTCTCCTTCTCCTTCTTCTGCTTCTTCTGCTTCGCCCTCCAGACTTCACCTTCTCCTTCTCCTTCTTCTGCTTCTTCTGCTTCACCCTCCAGACTTCACCTTCTCCATCTCCTTCTTCTGCTTCTTCTGCTTCACCCTCCTGACTTCACCTTCTCCTTCTCCTTCTTCTGCTTCTTCTGATTCACCCTCCAGACTTCACCTTCTCCTTTTCCTTCTTCTGCTTCTTCTGATTCCCCCTCCAGACCTCACCTTCTCCTTCTCCTTCTTCTACTTCTTCTGATTCACCCTCCAGACTTAATCTTCTCCTTCTCCTTCTTCTGCTTGTTCTGATTCACACTCCAGACTTCACCTTCTCCTTCTCCCTCTTCTGCTTCTTCTGATTCACCCTCCAGACTTCACCTTCTCCTTCTCCTTCTTCTACTTCTTCTGATTCACCCTCCAGACTTCACCTTCTCCTTCTCCTTCTTCTACTTCTTCTGATTCACCCTCCAGTCTTCACCTTCTCCTTCTCCTTCTTCTGCTTCTTCTGCTTCACCCTCCAGACTTCACCTTCTCCTTCTCTTTCTTCTGCTTCTTCTGATTCACCCTCCAGACTTCACCTTCTCCTTCTCCTTCTTCTGATTCTTCTGATTCACCCTCCAGACTTCACCTTCTCCTTATCCTTCTTCTGCTTCTTCTGATTCACCCTCCTGACTTCACCTTCTCCTTCTCCTTTTTCTACTTCTTCTGATTCACCCTCCTGACTTCACCTTCTCCTTCTCCTTCTTCTACTTCTTCTGCTTCACCCTCCAGACTTCACCTTCTCCTTCTCCTTCTTCTACTTCTTCTGATTCACCCTCCAGACTTCACCTTCTCCTTCTCCTTCTTCTGCTTCTTCTGATTCACCCTCCAGACTTCACCTTCTGCTTCTCCTTATTCTGCTTCTTCTGATTCACCCTCCAGACTTCACCTTCTCCATCTCCTTCTTCTGCTTCTTCTGATTCACCCTCCGGACTTCACCTTCTCCTTCTCCTTCTTCTGCTTCTTCTGATTCACCCTCCAGACTTCACCTTCTCCTTCTCCTTCTTCTACTTCTTCTGATTCACCCTCCAGACTTCATCTTCTCCTTCTCCTTCTTCTGCTTCTCCTGATTCACCCTCCAGATTTAAGCTTCTCCTTCTCCTTCTTCTGCTTCTTCTGATTCACCCTCCAGATTTCACCTTCTCCTTCTCCTTCTTCTACTTCTTCTGATTCACCCTCCAGACTTCACCTTCTCCTTCTCCTTCTTCTACTTCTCCTGATTCACCCTCCAGACTTCACCTTCTCCTTCTCCTTCTTCTGCTTCTTCTGAATCACCCTCCAGACTTCGCCTTCTCCTTCTCCTTCTTCTCCTTCTTCTGATTCACCCTCCTGACTTCACCTTCTCCTTCTCCTTCTTCTGCTTCTTCTGAATCACCCTCCAGACTTCACCTTCTCCTTCTCCTTCTTCTGCTTCTTCCGATTCACCCCCCAGACTTCACCTTCTCCTTCTCCTTCTTCTACTTCTTCTGATTCTCCCTCCAGACTTCATCTTCTCCTTCTCCTTCTTCTGCTTCTTCTGATTCACCCTCCAGACTTCACCTTCTCCTTCTCCTTCTTCTGCTTCTTCTGATTCACCCTCCAGACTTCACCTTCTCCTTCTCCTTCTTCTACTTCTTCTGATTCACCCTCCAGACTTCACCTTCTTCTCCTTCTACTTCTTCTGATTCACCCTCCAGACTTCACCTTCTCCTTCTCCTTCTTCTGCTTCTTCTGATTCACCCTCCAGACTTCACCTTCCCCTTCTCCTTCTTTTGCTTCTTCTGATTCATCCTCCAGACTTCACCTTTTCCTTCTCCTTCTTCTGCATCTTCTGATTCACCCTTCAGACTTCACCTTCTCCTTCTCCTTCTTCTGCTTCTTCTGATTCACCCTCCAGACCTCACCTTCTCCTTCTCCTTCTACTTCTTCTGATTCACCCTCCAGACTTCATCTTCTCCTTCTCCTTCTTCTGCTTCTTCTGATTCACCCTCCAGACTTCACCTTCTCCTTCTCCTTCTTTTGCTTCTTCTGATTCACACTCCAGACTTCGCCTTCTCCTTCTCCTTCTTCTACTTCTTCTGATTCACCCTCCAGACTTCACCTTCTCCTTCTCCTTCTTCTACTTCTTCTGATTCACCCTCCAGTCTTCACCTTCTCCTTCTCCTTCTTCTGCTTCTTCTGATTCACCCTCCAGACTTCACCATCTCCTTCTCCTTCTTCTGCTTCTTCTGATTCACCCTCCTGACTTCACCTTCTCCTTCTCCTTCTTCTGCTTCTTCTGATTCACCCTCCAGACTTCACCTTCTCCTTCTCCTTCTTCTACTTCTTCTGATTCACCCTCCAGACTTCACCTTCTCCTTCTACTTCTTCTGCTTCTTCTGATTCACCCTCCAGACTTCACCTTCTCCTTCTCCTTCTTCTGCTTCTTCTGATTCACCATCCAGACTTCACCTTCTCCTTCTTCTTCTTCTGCTTCTTCTGATTCACCCTCCAGACTTTACCTTCTCCTTCTCCTTCTTCTGCTTCTTCTGATTCACCCTCCAGACTTCACCTTCTCCTTCTCCTTGTTCTACTTCTTCTGATTCACCCTCCAGACTTCACCTTCTCCTTCTCCTTCTTCTGCTTCTTCTGATTCACCCTCCAGACTTCACCTTCTCCTTCTCCTTCTTCAACTTCTTCTGATTCACCCTCCAGACTTCACCTTCTCCTTCTCCTTCTTCTACTTCTTCTGATTCACCCTCCAGACTTCACCTTCTCCTTCTTCTACTTCTTCTGATTCACCCTCCTGACTTCACCATCTCCTTCTCCTTCTCCTGCTTCTTCTGCTTCACCCTCCAGACTTCACCTTCTCCTTCTCCTTCTTCTGCTTCTTCTGCTTCACCCTCCTGACTTCACCTTCTCCTTCTCCTTCTTCTACTTCTTCTGATTCACCCTCCAGACTTCACCTTCTCCTTCTCCTTCTTCTGTTTCTTCTGCTTCACCCTCCTGACTTCACCTTCTCCTTCTCCTTCTTCTACTTCTTCTGATTCACCCTCCAGACTTCAGCTTCTCCTTCTCCTTCTTCTGCTTCTTCTACTTCACCCTCCAGACTTCACCTTCTCCTTCTCCTTATTCTGCTTCTTCTGCTTCGCCCTCCAGACTTCACCTTCTCCTTCTCCTTCTTCTGCTTCTTCTGCTTCACCCTCCAGACTTCACCTTCTCCTTCTCCTTCTTCTGCTTCTTCTGCTTCACCCTCCTGACTTCACCTTCTCCTTCTCCTTCTTCTACTTCTTCTGATTCACCCTCCAGACTTCACCTTCTCCTTCTCCTTCTTCTGCTTCTTCTGCTTCACCCTCCAGACTTCACCTTCTCCTTCTCCTTCTTCTGCTTCTTCTGCTGCGCCCTCCAGACTTCACCTTCTCCTTCTCCTTCTTCTCCTTCTTCTGCTCCACCCTCCTGACTTCACCTTCTCCTTCTCCTTCTTCTACTTCTTCTGCTTCACCCCCCTGACTTCACCTTCTCCTTCTCCTTCTCCTGCTTCATCTGATTCACCCTCCTAACTTCACCTTCTCCTTCTCCTTCTTCTGCTTCTTCTGATTCACCCTCCTGACTTCACCTTCTCCTTCTCCTTCTTCTGCTTCTTCTGATGCACCCTCCAGACTTCACCTTCTCCTTCTCCTTCTTCTGCTTCTTCTGATTCACCCTCCAGACATCACCTTCTCCTTCTCCTTCTTCTGCTTCTTCTGCTTCACCCTCCAGACTTCACCTTCTCCTTCTCCTTCTTCTGCTTCTTCTGCTTCGCCCTCCAGACTTCACCTTCTCCTTCTCCTTCTTCTGCTTCTTCTGCTTCACCCTCCAGACTTCACCTTCTCCATCTCCTTCTTCTGCTTCTTCTGCTTCACCCTCCTGACTTCAGCTTCTCCTTCTCCTTCTTCTGCTTCTTCTGATTCACCCTCCAGACTTCACCTTCTCCTTTTCCTTCTTCTGCTTCTTCTGATTCCCCCTCCAGACCTCACCTTCTCCTTCTCCTTCTTCTGCTTCTTCTGATTCACCCTCCAGACTTCACCTTCTCCTTCTCCTTCTTCTACTTCTTCTGATTCAGCCTCCAGACTTCACCTTCTCCTTCTCCTTCTTCTGCTTCTTCTGATTCACCCTCCAGACTTCACCTTCTCCTTCTCCTTCGTCTACTTCTTCTGATTCACCCTCCAGACTACACCTTCTCCTTCTCCTTCTTCTACTTCTTCTGATTCACCCTCCAGACTTCACCTTCTCCTTCTCCTTCTTCTGCTTCTTCTGATACACCCTCCAGACTTCACCTTCTCCTTCTCCTTCTTCTACTTCTTCTGATTCACCCTCCAGACTTCACCTTCTCCTTCTCCTTCTTCTACTTCTTCTGATTCACCCTCCAGACTTCACCTTCTCCTTCTCCTTCTTCTACTTCTTCTGATTCACCCTCCTGACTTCACCATCTCCTTCTCCTTCTTCTGCTTCTTCTGCTTCACCCTCCAGACTTCACCTTCTCCTTCTCCTTCTTCTGCTTCTTCTGCTTCACCCTCCTTACTTCACCTTCTCCTTCTCCTTCTTCTACTTCTTCTGATTCACCCTCCAGACTTCACCTTCTCCTTCTCCTTCTTCTGCTTCTTCTGCTTCACCCTCCTGACTTCACCTTCTCCTTCTCCTTCTTCTACTTCTTCTGATTCACCCTCCAGACTTCAGCTTCTCCTTCTCCTTCTTCTGCTTCTTCTACTTCACCCTCCAGACTTCACCTTCTCCTTCTCCTTCTTCTGCTTCTTCTGCTTCGCCCTCCAGACTTCACCTTCTCCTTCTCCTTCTTCTGCTTCTTCTGCTTCACCCTCCAGACTTCACCTTCTCCTTCTCCTTCTTCTGCTTCTTCTGCTTCACCCTCCTGACTTCACCTTCTCCTTCTCCTTCTTCTACTTCTTCTGATTCACCCTCCAGACTTCACCTTCTCCTTCTCCTTCTTCTGCTTCTTCTGCTTCACCTTCCAGAATTCACCTTCTCCTTCTCCTTCTTCTGCTTCTTCTGCTGCGCCCTCCAGACTTCACCTTCTCCTTCTCCTTCTTCTCCTTCTTCTGCTTCACCCTCCTGACTTCACCTTCTCCTTCTCCTTCTTCTACTTCTTCTGCTTCACCCCCCTGACTTCACCTTCTCCTTCTCCTTCTCCTGCTTCATCTGATTCACCCTCCTAACTTCACCTTCTCCTTCTCCTTCTTCTGCTTCTTCTGATTCACCCTCCTGACTTCACCTTCTCCTTCTCCTACTTCTGCTTCTTCTGATTCACCCTCCAGACTTCACCTTCTCCTTCTCCTTTTTCTGCTTCTTCTGATTCACCCTCCAGACATCACCTTCTCCTTCTCCTTCTTCTGCTTCTTCCGCTTCACCCTCCAGACTTCACCTTCTCCTTCTCCTTCTTCTGCTTCTTCTGCTTCGCCCTCCAGACTTCACCTTCTCCTTCTCCTTCTTCTGCTTCTTCTGCTTCACCCTCCAGACTTCACCTTCTCCATCTCCTTCTTCTGCTTCTTCTGCTTCACCCTCCTGACTTCACCTTCTCCTTCTCCTTCTTCTGCTTCTTCTGATTCACCCTCCAGACTTCACCTTCTCCTTTTCCTTCTTCTGCTTCTTCTGATTCCCCCTCCAGACCTCACCTTCTCCTTCTCCTTCTTCTACTTCTTCTGATTCACCCTCCAGACTTAATCTTCTCCTTCTCCTTCTTCTGCTTCTTCTGATTCACACTCCAGACTTCACCTTCTCCTTCTCCCTCTTCTGCTTCTTCTGATTCACCCTCCAGACTTCACCTTCTCCTTCTCCTTCTTCTACTTCTTCTGATTCACCCTCCAGACTTCACCTTCTCCTTATCCTTCTTCTGCTTCTTCTGATTCACCCTCCTGACTTCACCTTCTCCTTCTCCTTTTTCTACTTCTTCTGATTCACCCTCCTGACTTCACCTTCTCCTTCTCCTTCTTCTACTTCTTCTGCTTCACCCTCCAGACTTCACCTTCTCCTTCTCCTTCTTCTGCTTCTTCTGATTCACCCTCCAGACTTCATCTTCTCCTTCTCCTTCTTCTGCTTCTTCTGATTCACCCTTCAGACTTCACCTTCTCCTTCTCCTTCTTCTGCTTCTTCTGATTCTCCCTCCAGACCTCACCTTCTCCTTCTCCTTTTTCTACTTCTTCTGATTCACCCTCCAGACTTCATCTTCTCCTTCTCCTTCTTCTGCTTCTTCTGATTCACCCTCCAGACTTCACCTTCTCCTTCTCCTTCTTCTGCTTCTTCTGATTCACCCTTCAGACTTCACCTTCTCCTTCTCCTTCTTCTGCTTCTTCTGATTCTCCCTCCAGACCTCACCTTCTCCTTCTCCTTTTTCTACTTCTTCTGATTCACCCTCCAGACTTCACCTTCTCCTTCTCCTTCTTCTACTTCTTCTGATTCACCCTCCAGACTTCCTCTTCTCCTTCTCCTTCTTCTGCTTCTTCTGATTCACCCTCCAGGCTTCACCTTCTCCTTCTCCTTCTTCTGCTTCTTCTGATTCACCCTCCAGACTTCACCTTCTCCTTCTCCTTCTTCTGCTTCTTCTGATTCACCCTCCAGACTTCACCTTATCCTTCTCCTTCTTCGACATCTTCTGATTCACCCTCCAGACTTCACCTTCTCCTTCTCCTTCTTGTGCTTCTTCTGATTCACCCTCCAGACTTCACCTTCTCCTTCTCCTTCTTCTGCTTCTTCTGTTTCACCCTGCAGACCTCACCTTCTCCTTCTCCTTCTTCTACTTCTTCAGATTCACCCTCCAGACTTCACCTTCTCCTTCTCCTTCTTCTGATTCTTCTGATTCACCCTCCAGATTTCACCTTCTCCTTCTCCTTCTTCTGCTTCTTCTGATTCACCCTCCTGACTTCACCTTCTCCTTCTCCTTCTTCTACTTCTGATTCACCCCCCTGACTTCACCTTCTCCTTCTCCTTCTCCTGCTTCATCTGATTCACCCTCCTAACTTCACCTTCTCCTTCTCCTTCTTCTGCTTCTTCTGATTCACCCTCCTGACTTCACCTTCTCCTTCTCCTTCTTCTGCTTCTTCTGATTCACCCTCCAGACTTCACCTTCTCCTTCTCCTTCTTCTGCTTCTTCTGATTCACCCTCCAGACATCACCTTCTCCTTCTCCTTCTTCTGCTTCTTCTGCTTCACCCTCCAGACTTCACCTTCTCCTTCTCCTTCTTCTGCTTCTTCTGCTTCGCCCTCCAGACTTCACCTTCTCCTTCTCCTTCTTCTGCTTCTTCTGCTTCACCCTCCAGACTTCACCTTCTCCATCTCCTTCTTCTGCTTCTTCTGCTTCACCCTCCTGACTTCAGCTTCTCCTTCTCCTTCTTCTGCTTCTTCTGATTCACCCTCCAGACTTCACCTTCTCCTTTTCCTTCTTCTGCTTCTTCTGATTCCCCCTCCAGACCTCACCTTCTCCTTCTCCTTCTTCTGCTTCTTCTGATTCACCCTCCAGACTTCACCTTCTCCTTCTCCTTCTTCTACTTCTTCTGATTCAGCCTCCAGACTTCACCTTCTCCTTCTCCTTCTTCTGCTTCTTCTGATTCACCCTCCAGACTTCACCTTCTCCTTCTCCTTCGTCTACTTCTTCTGATTCACCCTCCAGACTACACCTTCTCCTTCTCCTTCTTCTACTTCTTCTGATTCACCCTCCAGACTTCACCTTCTCCTTCTCCTTCTTCTGCTTCTTCTGATACACCCTCCAGACTTCACCTTCTCCTTCTCCTTCTTCTACTTCTTCTGATTCACCCTCCAGACTTCACCTTCTCCTTCTCCTTCTTCTACTTCTTCTGATTCACCCTCCAGACTTCACCTTCTCCTTCTCCTTCTTCTACTTCTTCTGATTCACCCTCCTGACTTCACCATCTCCTTCTCCTTCTTCTGCTTCTTCTGCTTCACCCTCCAGACTTCACCTTCTCCTTCTCCTTCTTCTGCTTCTTCTGCTTCACCCTCCTGACTTCACCTTCTCCTTCTCCTTCTTCTACTTCTTCTGATTCACCCTCCAGACTTCACCTTCTCCTTCTCCTTCTTCTGCTTCTTCTGCTTCACCCTCCTGACTTCACCTTCTCCTTCTCCTTCTTCTACTTCTTCTGATTCACCCTCCAGACTTCAGCTTCTCCTTCTCCTTCTTCTGCTTCTTCTACTTCACCCTCCAGACTTCACCTTCTCCTTCTCCTTCTTCTGCTTCTTCTGCTTCGCCCTCCAGACTTCACCTTCTCCTTCTCCTTCTTCTGCTTCTTCTGCTTCACCCTCCAGACTTCACCTTCTCCTTCTCCTTCTTCTGCTTCTTCTGCTTCACCCTCCTGACTTCACCTTCTCCTTCTCCTTCTTCTACTTCTTCTGATTCACCCTCCAGACTTCACCTTCTCCTTCTCCTTCTTCTGCTTTTTCTGCTTCACCTTCCAGAATTCACCTTCTCCTTCTCCTTCTTCTGCTTCTTCTGCTGCGCCCTCCAGACTTCACCTTCTCCTTCTCCTTCTTCTCCTTCTTCTGCTTCACCCTCCTGATTTCACCTTCTCCTTCTCCTTCTTCTACTTCTTCTGCTTCACCCCCCTGACTTCACCTTCTCCTTCTCCTTCTCCTGCTTCATCTGATTCACCCTCCTAACTTCACCTTCTCCTTCTCCTTCTTCTGCTTCTTCTGATTCACCCTCCTGACTTCACCTTCTCCTTCTCCTTCTTCTGCTTCTTCTGATTCACCCTCCAGACTTCACCTTCTCCTTCTCCTTCTTCTGCTTCTTCTGATTCACCCTCCAGACATCACCTTCTCCTTCTCCTTCTTCTGCTTCTTCCGCTTCACCCTCCAGACTTCACCTTCTCCTTCTCCTTCTTCTGCTTCTTCTGCTTCACCCTCCAGACTTCACCTTCTCCTTCTTCTGCTTCTTCTGCTTCACCCTCCAGACTTCACCTTCTCCATGTCCTTCTTCTGCTTCTTCTGCTTCACCCTCCTGACTTCACCTTCTCCTTCTCCTTCTTCTGCTTCTTCTGATTCACCCTCCAGACTTCACCTTCTCCTTTTCCTTCTTCTGCTTCTTCTGATTCCCCCTCCAGACCTCACCTTCTCCTTCTCCATCTTCTACTTCTTCTGATTCACCCTCCAGACTTAATCTTCTCCTTCTCCTTCTTCTGCTTCTTCTGATTCACACTCCAGACTTCACCTTCTCCTTCTCCCTCTTCTGCTTCTTCTGATTCACCCTCCAGACTTCACCTTCTCCTTCTCCTTCTTCTACTTCTTCTGATTCACCCTCCAGATTTCACCTTCTCCTTCTCCTTCTTCTACTTCTTCTGATTCACCCTCCAGTCTTCACCTTCTCCTTCTCCTTCTTCTGCTTCTTCTGCTTCACCCTCCAGACTTCACCTTCTCCTTCTCTTTCTTCTGCTTCTTCTGATTCACCCTCCAGACTTCACCTTCTCCTTCTCCTTCTTCTGATTCTTCTGATTCACCCTCCAGACTTCACCTTCTCCTTATCCTTCTTCTGCTTCTTCTGATTCACCCTCCTGACTTCACCTTCTCCTTCTCCTTTTTCTACTTCTTCTGATTCACCCTCCAGACTTCATCTTCTCCTTCTCCTTCTTCTGCTTCTTCTGATTCACCCTTCAGACTTCACCTTCTCCTTCTCCTTCTTCTGCTTCTTCTGATTCTCCCTCCAGACCTCACCTTCTCCTTCTCCTTTTTCTACTTCTTCTGATTCACCCTCCAGACTTCATCTTCTCCTTCTCCTTCTTCTGCTTCTTCTGATTCACCCTCCAGACTTCACCTTCTCCTTCTCCTTCTTCTGCTTCTTCTGATTCACCCTTCAGACGTCACCTTCTCCTTCTCCTTCTTCTGCTTCTTCTGATTCTCCCTCCAGACCTCACCTTCTCCTTCTCCTTTTTCTACTTCTTCTGATTCACCCTCCAGACTTCACCTTCTCCTTCTCCTTCTTCTACTTCTTCTGATTCACCCTCCAGACTTCCTCTTCTCCTTCTCCTTCTTCTGCTTCTTCTGATTCACCCTCCAGGCTTCACCTTCTCCTTCTCCTTCTTCTGCTTCTTCTGATTCACCCTCCAGACTTCACCTTCTCCTTCTCCTTCTTCTGCTTCTTCTGATTCACCCTCCAGACTTCACCTTATCCTTCTCCTTCTTCGACTTCTTCTGATTCACCCTCCAGACTTCACCTTCTCCTTCTCCTTCTTGTGCTTCTTCTGATTCACCCTCCAGACTTCACCTTCTCCTTCTCCTTCTTCTGCTTCTTCTGTTTCACCCTGCAGACCTCACCTTCTCCTTCTCCTTCTTCTACTTCTTCAGATTCACCCTCCAGACTTCACCTTCTCCTTCTCCTTCTTCTGATTCTTCTGATTCACCCTCCAGATTTCACCTTCTCCTTCTCCTTCTTCTGCTTCTTCTGATTCACCCTCCTGACTTCACCTTCTCCTTCTCCTTCTTCTACTTCTTCTGATTCCCCCTCCTGACTTCACCTTCTCCTTCTCCTTCTTCTACATCTTCTGCTTCACCCTCCAGACTTCACCTTCTCCTTCTCCTTCTTCTACTTCTTCTGATTCACCCTCCAGACTTCACCTTCTCCGTCTCCTTCTTCTGCTTCTTCTGATTCACCCTCCAGACTTCATCTTCTCCTTCTCCTTATTCTGCTTCTTCTGATTCACCCTCCAGACTTCACCTTCTCCTTCTCCTTCTTCTGCTTCTTCTGATTCACCCTCCAGACTTCACCTTCTCCTTCTCCTTCTTCTACTTCTTCTGATTCACCCTCCAGACTTCATCTTCTCCTTCTCCTTCTTCTGCTTCTTCTGATTCACCCTCCAGGCTTCACCTTCTCCTTCTCCTTCTTCTGCTTCTTCTGATTCACCCTCCAGACTTCACCTTCTCCTTCTCCTTCTTCTGCTTCTTCTGATTCACCCTCCAGACTTCACCTTATCCTTCTCCTTCTTCTACTTCTTCTGATTCACCCTCCAGACTTCACCTTCTCCTTCTCCTTCTTCTGCTTCTTCTGCTGCGCCCTCCAGACTTCACCTTCTCCTTCTCCTTCTTCTACTTCTTCTGCTTCACCCTCCTGACTACACCTTCTCCTTCTCCTTCTATTACTTCTTCTGCTTCACGCCCCTGACTTCACCTGCTCCTTCTCCTTCTTCTGCTTCTTCTGATTCACCCTCCTAACTTCACCTTCTCCTTCTCCTTCTTCTGCTTCTTCTGATTCACCCTCCTGACTTCACCTTCTCCTTCTCCTTCTTCTGCTTCTTCTAATTCACCCTCCAGACTTCACCTTCTCCTTCTCCTTCTTCTGCTTCTTCTGAATCACCGTCCAGACTTCAACTTCTCCTTCTCCTTCTTCTGCTTCTTCTGATTCACCCTCCAGATCTCACCTTCTCCTTCTCCTTCTTCTACTTCTTCTGATTCACCCTCCAGACTTCATCTTCTCCTTCTCCTTCTTCTGCTTCTTCTGATTCACTCTCCAGACTTCACCTTCTCCTTCTCCTTCTTCTGCTTCTTCTGATTCACCCTCCAGACTTCACCTTCTCCTTCTCCTTCTTCTGCTTCTTCTGATTCACCCTCCAGACTTCACTTTCTCCTTCTCCTTATTCTGCTTCTTCTGATTCACCCTCCAGACTTCACCTTCTCCTTCTCCTTCTTCTGCTTCTTATGCTTCACCCTCCAGACTTCACCTTCTCCTTCTCCTTCTTCTACTTCTTCTGATACACCCTCCATACTTCACCTTCTCCTTCTCCTTCTTCTGCTTCTTCTGATTCACCCTCCAGACTTCACCTCCTCCTTCTCCTTATTCTGCTTCTTCTGATTCACCCTCCAGACTTCACCTTCTCCTTCTCCTTCTTCTGCTTCTTCTGGTTCACCCTCCAGACTTCACCTTCCTCTTCTCCTTCCTCTGCTTCTTCTGATTCACCCTCCAGACTTCACCATCTCCTTCTCCTTCTTCTACTTCTTCTGATTCACCCTCCAGACTTCATCTTCTCCATCTCCTTCTTCTGCTTCTTCTGATTCACCCTCCAGACTTCACCTTCTCCTTCTCCTTCTTCTGCTTCTTCTGATTCACCCTCCAGACTTCACCTTCTCCTTCTCCTTCTTCTACTTCTTCTGATTCACGCTCCAGACTTCACCTTCTCCTTCTCCTTCTTCTACTTCTTCTGCTTCTCCCTCCAGACTTCACCATCTCCTTCTCCTTCTTCTGCTTCTTCTGATTCACCCTCCAGACTTCACCTTCTCCTTCTCCTTCTTCTACTTCTTCTGATTCACCCTCCAGACTTCACCTTCTCCTTCTCCTTCTTCTACTTCTTCTGATTCACCCTCCAGACTTCACCTTCTCCTTCTCCTTCTTCTACTTCTTCTGATCCACCCTCCAGACTTCACCTTCTCCTTCTCCTTCTTCTACTTCTTCTGCTTCTCCCTCCAGACTTCACCTTCTCCTTCTCCTTCTTCTGCTTCTTCTGATTCAACCTCCAGACTTCACCTTCTCCTTCTCCTTCTTCTACTTCTTCTGATTCACCCTCCAGACTTCACCTTCTCCTTCTCCTTCTTCTACCTCTTCTGATTCACCCTCCTGACTTCACCTTCTCCTTCTCCTTCTTCTGCTTCTTCTGCTTCACCCTCCAGACTTCACCTTCTCCTTCTCCTTCTTCTGCTTCTTCTGCTTCACCCTCCAGACTTCACCTTCTCCTTCTCCTTCTTCTGCTTCTTCTGCTTCACCCTCCTGACTTCACCTTCTCCTTCTCCTTCTTCTACTTCTTCTGATTCACCCTCCAGACTTAACCTTCTCCTTCTCTTTCTTCTGCTTCTTCTGCTTCACCCTCCAGACTTCACCTTCTCCTTCTCCTTCTTCTGCTTCTTCTGCTTCGCCCTCCAGACTTCACCTTCTCCTTCTCCTTCTTCTGCTTCTTCTGCTTCACCCTCCAGACTTCACCTTCTCCTTCTCCTTCTTCTGCTTCTTCTGCTTCACCCTCCTGACTTCACCTTCTCCTTCTTCTACTTCTTCTGCTTCACCCCCCTGACTTCACCTGCTCCTTCTCCTTCTTCTGCTTCTTCTGGTTCACCCTCCTAACTTTACCTTCTCCTTCTCCTTTTTCTGCTTCTTCTGATTCACCCTCCTGACTTCACCTTATTCTTCTCCTTCTTCTGCTTCTTCTAATTCACCCTCCAGACTTCACCTTCTCCTTCTCCTTCTTCTGCTTCTTCTGATTCACCCTCCAGACTTCACCTTCTCCTTCTCCTTCTTCTGCTTCTTCTGATTCACCTCCAGACTTCGCCTTCTCCTTCTCCTTCTTCTACTTCTTCTGATTCACCCACCAGACTTCACCTTCTCCTTCTCCTTCTTGTGCTTCTTCTGATTCACCCTCCAGACTTCACCTTCTCCTTCTCCTTCTTCTGCTTCTTCTGTTTCACCCTGCAGACCTCACCTTCTCCTTCTCCTTCTTCTACTTCTTCTGATTCACCCTCCAGACTTCATCTTCTCCTTCTCCTTCTTCTGCTTCTTCTGATTCACCCTCCAGACTTCACCTTCTCCTTCTCCTTCCTCTGCTTCTTCTGATTCACCCTCCAGACTTCACCTTCTCCTTCTCCTTCTTCTACTTCTTCTGATTCACTCTCCAGACTTCACCTTCTCCTTCTCCTTCTTCTACTTCTTCTGATTCACCCTCCAGTCTTCACCTTCTCCTTCTCCTTCTTCTGCTTCTTCTGCTTCACCCTCCAGACTTCACCTTCTCCTTCACTTTCTTCTGCTTCTTCTGATTCACCCTCCAGACTTCGCCTTCTCCTTCTCCTTCTTCTACTTCTTCTGATTCACCCTCCAGACTTCACCTTCTCCTTCTCCTTCTTCTACTTCTTCTGCTTCACCCTCCTGACTTCACCTTCTCCTTCTCCTTCTATTACTTCTTCTGCTTCACGCCCCTGACTTCACCTGCTCCTTGTCCTTCTTCTGCTTCTTCTGATTCACCCTCCTAACTTCACCTTCTCCTTCTCCTTCTTCTGCTTCTTCTGATTCACCCTCCAGACTTCACCTTCTCCTTCTCCTTCTTCTGCTTCTTCTGAATCACCGTCCAGACTTCAACTTCTCCTTCTCCTTCTTCTGCTTCTTCTGATTCACCCTCCAGACCTCACCTTCTCCTTCTCCTTCTTCTACTTCTTCTGATTCACCCTCCAGACTTCATCTTCTCCTTCTCCTTCTTCTGCTTCTTCTGATTCACTCTCCAGACTTCACCTTCTCCTTCTCCTTCTTCTGCTTCTTCTGATTCACCCTCCAGACTTCACCTTCTCCTTCTCCTTCTTCTGCTTCTTCTGATTCACCCTCCAGACTTCACTTTCTCCTTCTCCTTATTCTGCTTCTTCTGATTCACCCTCCAGACTTCACCTTCTCCTTCTCCTTCTTCTGCTTCTTATGCTTCACCCTCCAGACTTCACCTTCTCCTTCTCCTTCTTCTACTTCTTCTGATACACCCTCCATACTTCACCTTCTCCTTCTCCTTCTTCTGCTTCTTCTGATTCACCCTCCAGACTTCACCTTCTCCTTCTCCTTATTCTGCTTCTTCTGATTCACCCTCCAGACTTCACCTTCTCCTTCTCCTTCTTCTGCTTCTTCTGGTTCACCCTCCAGACTTCACCTTCCCCTTCTCCTTCCTCTGCTTCTTCTGATTCACCCTCCAGACTTCACCTTCTCCTTCTCCTTCTTCTACTTCTTCTGATTCACCCTCCAGACTTCATCTTCTCCATCTCCTTCTTCTGCTTCTTCTGATTCACCCTCCAGACTTCACCTTCTCCTTCTCCTTCTTCTGCTTCTTCTGATTCACCCTCCAGACTTCACCTTCTCCTTCTCCTTCTTCTACTTCTTCTGATTCACGCTCCAGACTTCACCTTCTCCTTCTCCTTCTTCTACTTCTTCTGCTTCTCCCTCCAGACTTCACCATCTCCTTCTCCTTCTTCTGCTTCTTCTGATTCACCCTCCAGACTTCACCTTCTCCTTCTCCTTCTTCTACTTCTTCTGATTCACCCTCCAGACTTCACCTTCTCCTTCTCCTTCTTCTACTTCTTCTGATTCACCCTCCAGACTTCACCTTCTCCTTCTCCTTCTTCTACTTCTTCTGATTCACCCTCCAGACTTCACCTTCTCCTTCTCCTTCTTCTACTTCTTCTGCTTCTCCCTCCAGACTTCACCTTCTCCTTCTCCTTCTTCTGCTTCTTCTGATTCAACCTCCAGACTTCACCTTCTCCTTCTCCTTCTTCTACTTCTTCTGATTCACCCTCCAGACTTCACCTTCTCCTTCTCCTTCTTCTACCTCTTCTGATTCACCCTCCTGACTTCACCTTCTCCTTCTCCTTCTTCTGCTTCTTCTGCTTCACCCTCCAGACTTCACCTTCTCCTTCTCCTTCTTCTGCTTCTTCTGCTTCACCCTCCAGACTTCACCTTCTCCTTCTCCTTCTTCTGCTTCTTCTGCTTCACCCTCCTGACTTCACCTTCTCCTTCTCCTTCTTCTACTTCTTCTGATTCACCCTCCAGACTTCACCTTCTCCTTCTCCTTCTTCTGCTTCTTCTGCTTCACCCTCCAGACTTCACCTTCTCCTTCTCCTTCTTCTGCTTCTTCTGCTTCGCCCTCCAGACTTCACCTTCTCCTTCTCCTTCTTCTGCTTCTTCTGCTTCACCCTCCAGACTTCACCTTCTCCTTCTCCTTCTTCTGCTTCTTCTGCTTCACCCTCCTGACTTCACCTTCTCCTTCTTCTACTTCTTCTGCTTCACCCCCCTGACTTCACCTGCTCCTTCTCCTTCTTCTGCTTCTTCTGGTTCACCCTCCTAACTTTACCTTCTCCTTCTCCTTTTTCTGCTTCTTCTGATTCACCCTCCTGACTTCACCTTATCCTTCTCCTTCTTCTGCTTCTTCTAATTCACCCTCCAGACTTCACCTTCTCCTTCTCCTTCTTCTGCTTCTTCTGATTCACCCTCCAGACTTCTCCTTCTCCTTCTCCTTCTTCTGCTTCTTCTGATTCACCTCCAGACTTCGCCTTCTCCTTCTCCTTCTTCTACTTCTTCTGATTCACCCACCAGACTTCACCTTCTCCTTCTCCTTCTTGTGCTTCTTCTGATTCACCCTCCAGACTTCACCTTCTCCTTCTCCTTCTTCTGCTTCTTCTGTTTCACCCTGCAGACCTCACCTTCTCCTTCTCCTTCTTCTACTTCTTCTGATTCACCCTCCAGACTTCATCTTCTCCTTCTCCTTCTTCTGCTTCTTCTGATTCACCCTCCAGACTTCACCTTCTCCTTCTCCTTCTTCTGCTTCTTCTGATTCACCCTCCAGACTTCACCTTCTCCTTCTCCTTCTTCTACTTCTTCTGATTCACTCTCCAGACTTCACCTTCTCCTTCTCCTTCTTCTACTTCTTCTGATTCACCCTCCAGTCTTCACCTTCTCCTTCTCCTTCTTCTGCTTCTTCTGCTTCACCCTCCAGACTTCACCTTCTCCTTCACTTTCTTCTGCTTCTTCTGATTCACCCTCCAGACTTCACCTTCTCCTTCTCCTTCTTCTGATTCTTCTGATTCACCCTCCAGATTTCACCTTCTCCTTCTCCTTCTTCTGCTTCTTCTGATTCACCCTCCTGACTTCACCTTCTCCTTCTCCTTCTTCTGCTTCTTCTGATTCACACTCCAGACTTCACCTTCTCCTTCTCCTTCTTCTGCTTCTTCTGATTCACCCTCCAGACTTCACCTTCTCCTTCTCCTTCTTCTACTTCTTCTGATTCACCCTCCAGACTTCATCTTCTCCTTCTCCTTCTTCTGCTTCTTCTGATTCACCCTCCAGACTTCACCTTCTCCTTCTCCTTCTTCTGCTTCTTCTGATTCACCCTCCAGACATCACCTTCTCCTTCTCCTTCTTCTACTTCTTCTGATTCACCCTCCAGACTTCACCTTCTCCTTCTACTTCTTCTGCTTCTTCTGATTCACCCTCCAGACTTCACCTTCTCCTTCTCCTTCTTCTGCTTCTTCTGATTCACCCTCCAGACTTCACCTTCTCCTTCTCCTTCCTCTGCTTCTTCTGATTCACCCTCCAGACTTCACCTTCTCCTTCTCCTTCTTCTTCTTCTTCTGATTCACCCTCCAGACTTCACCTTCTCCTTCTCCGACTTCTACTTCTTCTGATTCACCCTCCAGACTTCACCTTTACCTTCTCCTTCTTCTGCTTCTTCTGCTTCACCCTCCGGACTTCACCTTCTCCTTCTCCTTCGTCTACTTCTTCTGATTCACCCTCCAGACTACACCTTCTCCTTCTCCTTCTTCTACTTCTTCTGATTCACCCTCCAGACTTCACCTTCTCCTTCTCCTTCTTCTGCTTCTTCTGATTCACCCTCCAGACTTCACCTTCTCCTTCTCCTTCTTCTACTTCTTCTGATTCACCCTCCTGACTTCACCTTCTCCTTCTCCTTCATCTGCTTCTTCTGATTCACCATCCAGACTTCACCTTCTCCTTCTCCTTATTCTGCTTCTTCTGATTCACCCTCCAGACTTCACCTTCTCCTTCTCCTTCTTCTGCTTCTTCTGATTCACACTCCAGACTTCACCTTCTCCTTCTCCTTCTTCTGCTTCTTCTGATTCACCCTCCAGACTTCACCTTCTCCTTCTCCTTCTTCTACTTCTTCTGATTCACCCTCCAGACTTCATCTTCTCCTTCTCCTTCTTCTGCTTCTTCTGATTCACCCTCCAGACTTCACCTTCTCCTTCTCCTTCTTCTGCTTCTTCTGATTCACCCTCCAGACATCACCTTCTCCTTCTCCTTCTTCTACTTCTTCTGATTCACCCTCCAGACTTCACCTTCTCCTTCTCCTTCTTCTACTTCTTCTGATTCACCCTCCAGACTTCACCTTCTCCTTCTCCTTCTTCTGCTTCTTCTGATTCACCCTCCAGACTTCACCTTCTCCTTCTCCTTCTTCTGCTTCTTCTGATTCACCCTCCAGACTTCACCTTCTCCTTCTCCTTCTTCTGCTTCTTCTGATTCACCCTTCAGACTTCACCTTCTCCTTCTCCTTCTTCTGCTTCTTCTGATTCACCCTCCAGACTTCACCTTCTCCTTCTCCTTCTTCTACTTCTTCTGATTCACCCTCCAGACTTCATCTTCTCCTTCTCCTTCTTCTGCTTCTTCTGATTCACCCTCCAGACTTCACCTTCTCCTTCTCCTTCTTCTGCTTCTTCTGCTTCACCCTCCAGACTTCGCCTTCTCCTTCTCCTTATTCTACTTCTTCTGATTCACCCTCCAGACTTCACCTTCTCCTTCTCCTTCTTCTACTTCTTCTGATTCACCCTCCAGTCTTCACCTTCTCCTTCTCCTTCTTCTGCTTCTTCTGATTCACCCTCCAGACTTCACCTTCTCCTTCTCCTTCTTCTGCTTCTTCTGATTCACCCTCCAGACTTCACCTTCTCCTTCTCCTTCTTCTGCTTCTTCTGATTCACCCTCCAGACTTCACCTTCTCCTTCTCCTTCTTCTACTTCTTCTGATTCACCCTCCAGACTTCACCTTCTCCTTCTCCTTCTTCTGCTTCTTCTGATTCACCCTCCAGACTTCACCTTCTCCTTCTCCTTCTTCTGCTTCTTCTGATTCACCCTCCAGACTTCACCTTCTCCTTCTCCTACTTCTACTTCTTCTGATTCACCCTCCAGACTTCACCTTCTCCTTCTCCTTCTTCTGCTTCTTCTGCTTCACCCTCCAGACTTCACCTTCTCCTTCTCCTTCGTCTACTTCTTCTGATTCACCCTCCAGACTACACCTTCTCCTTCTCCTTCTTCTACTTCTTCTGATTCACCCTCCAGACTTCACCTTCTCCTTCTCCTTCTTCTGCTTCTTCTGATTCACCCTCCAGACTTCATCATCTCCTTCTCCTTCTTCTACTTCTTCTGATTCACCCTCCTGACTTCACCTTCTCCTTCTCCTTCTTCTGCTTCTTCTGATTCACCCTTCAGACTTCAACTTCTCCTTCTCCTTCTTCTACTTCTTCTGATTCACCCTCCAGACTTCACCTTCTCCTTCTACTTCTTCTGCATCTTTTGATTCACCCTCCAGACTTCAGCTTCTCCTTCTCCTTTTCAGCTTCTTCTGATTCACCCTCCAGACTTCACCTTCTCCTTCTCCTTCTTCTGCTTCTTCTGATTCACCCTCCAGACTTCACCTTCTCCTTCTCCTTCTTCTGCTTCTTCTGATTCACCCTCCAGACTTCACCTTCTCCTTCTTCTACTTCTTCTGATTCACCCTCCAGACTTCACCTTCTCCTTCTCCTTCTTCTGCTTCTTCTGATTCACCCTCCAGACTTCACCTTCTCCTTCTCCTTCTTCTGCTTCTTCTGATTCACCCTTCAGACTTCACCTTCTGCTTCTCCTTCTTCTGCTTCTTCTGATTCACCCTCCAGACCTCACCTTCTCCTCCTCCTTCTTCTCCTTCTTCTGATTCACCCTCCAGACTTCATCTTCTCCTTCTCCTTCTTCTGCTTCTTCTGATTCACCCTCCAGACTTCACCTTCTCCTTCTCCTTCTTCTGCTTCTTCTGCTTCACCCTCCAGACTTCGCCTTCTCCTTCTCCTTCTTCTACTTCTTCTGATTCACCCTCCAGACTTCACCTTCTTCTTCTCCTTCTTCTACTTCTTCTGATTCACCCTCCAGTCTTCACCTTCTCCTTCTCCTTCTTCTGCTTCTTCTGATTCACCCTCCAGTCTTCACCTTCTCCTTCTCCTTCTTCTGCTTCTTCTGATTCACCCTCCTGACTTCACCTTCTCCTTCTCCTTCTTCTGCTTCTTCTGATTCACCCTCCAGACTTCACCTTCTCCTTCTCCTTCTTCTACTTCTTCTGATTCACCCTCCAGACTTCACCTTCTCCTTCTACTTCTTCTGCTTCTTCTGATTCACCCTCCAGACTTCACCTTCTCCTTCTCCTTCTTCTGCTTCTTCTGATTCACCCTCCAGACTTCACCTTCTCCTTCTCCTTCCTCTGCTTCTTCTGATTCACCCTCCAGACTTCACCTTCTCCTTCTCCTTCTTCTGCTTCTTCTGATTCACCCTCCAGACTTCACCTTCTCCTTCTCCTACTTCTACTTCTTCTGATTCACCCTCCAGACTTCACCTTTACCTTCTCCTTCTTCTGCTTCACCCTCCAGACTTCACCTTCTACTTCTCCTTCTCCTTCGTCTACTTCTTCTGATTCACCCTCCAGACTTCACCTTCTCCTTCTCCTTCTTCTACTTCTTCTGATTCACCCTCCAGACTTCACCTTCTCCTTCTCCTTCTTCTGCTTCTTCTGATTCACCCTCCAGACTTCACCTTCTCCTTCTCCTTCATCTGATTCACCCTCCTGACTTCACCTTCTCCTTCTCCTTCTTCTGCTTCTTCTGATTCACCCTCCAGACTTCACCTTCTCCTTCTCCTTCTTCTACTTCTTCTGATTCACCCTCCAGACTTCACTTTCTCCTTCTAGTCCTTCTGCATCTTCTGATTCACCCTCCAGACTTCACCTTCTCCTTCTCCTTCTTCTGCTTCTTCTGATTCACCCTCCAGACTTCACCTTCTCCTTCTCCTTCTTCTGCTTCTTCTGATTCACCCTCCAGACTTCACCTTCTCCTTCTCCTTCTTCTACTTCTTCTGCTTCTCCCTCCAGACTTCACCTTCTCCTTCTCCTTCTTCTGCTTCTTCTGATTCACCCTCCAGACTTCACCTTCTCCTTCTCCTTCTTCTGCTTCTTCTGCTTCACCCTCCAGACTTCACCTTCTCCTTCTCCTTCTTCTGCTTCGCCCTTCAGACTTCACCTTCTCCTTCTCCTTATTCTGCTTCTTCTGCTTCACCCTCCAGACTTCACCTTCTTCTTCTCCTTCTTCTGCTTCTTCTGCTTCACCCTCCTGACTTCACCTTCTCCTTCTCCTTCTTCTACTTCTTCTGATTCACCCTCCAGACTTCACCTTCTCCTTCTCCTTCTTCTGCTTCTTCTGCTTCACCCTCCGGACTTCACCTTCTCTTTCTCCTTCTTCTGCTTCTTCTTCTGCGCCCTCCAGACTTCACCTTCTCCTTCTCCTTCTTCTTCTTCTTCTGCTTCACCCTCCTGACTTCACCTTCTCCTTCTCCTTCTTCTACTTCTTCTGCTTCACCCCCCTGACTTCACCTTCTCCTTCTCCTTCTTCTGCTTCTTCTGATGCACCCTCCTAACTTCACCTTCTCCTTCTCCTTCTTCTGCTTCTTCTGATTCACCCTCCTGACTTCACCTTCTCCTTCTCCTTCTTCTGCTTCTTCTGATTCACCCTCCAGACTTCACCTTCTCCTTCTCCTTCTTCTGCTTCTTCTGATTCACCCTCCAGACTTCACCTTCTCCTTCTCCTTCTTCTGCTTCTTCTGATTCACCCTCCAGACCTCACCATCTCCTTCTCCTTCTTCTACTTCTTCTGATTCACCCTCCAGACTTCATCTTCTCCTTCTCCTTCTTCTGCTTCTTCTGATTCACCCTCCAGGCTTCACCTTCTCCTTCTCCTTCTTCTGCTTCTTCTGATTCACCCTCCAGACTTCACCTTCTCCTTCTCCTTCTTCTACTTCTTCTGATTCACCCTCCAGACTTCACCTTCTCCTTCTCCTTCATCTACTTCTTCTGATTCAGCCTCCAGTCTTCACCTTCTCCTTCTCCTTCTTCTGCTTCTTCTGCTTCACCCTCCAGACTTCACCATCTCCTTCTCTTTCTTCTGCTTCTTCTGATTCACCCTCCAGACTTCACCTTCTCCTTCTCCTTCTTCTGATTCTTCTGATTCACTCTCCAGACTTCACCTTCTCCTTCTCCTTCTTCTACTTCTTCTCCTTCACCCTCCAGACTTCACCTTCTCCTTCTCCTTCTTCTACTTCTTCTGATTCACCCTCCAGACTTCACCTTCTCCTTCTCCTTATTTTGCTTCTTCTGATTCACCCTCCAGACTTCACCTTCTCCTTCTCCTTCTTCTGCTTCTTCTGATTCACCCTCCAGACTTCACCTTCTCCTTCTCCTTCTTCTGCTTCTTCTGATTCACCCTCCAGACTTCACCTTCTCCTTCTCCTTCTTCTGCTTCTTCTGATTCACCCTCCTGACTTCACCTTCTCCTTCTCCTTCTTCTGCTTCTTCTGATTCAGCCTCCTGACTTCAGCTTCTCCTTCTCCTTCTTCTACTTCTTCTGATTCACCCTCCTGACTTCACCTTCTCCTTCTCCTTCTTCTACTTCTTCTGCTTCACCCTCCAGACTTCACCTTCTCCTTCTCCTTCTTCTACTTCTTCAGATTCACCCTCCAGACTTCACCTTCTCCTTCTCCTTCTTCTGCTTCTTCTGATTCACCCTCCAGACTTCACCTTCTCCTTCTCCTTATTCTGCTTCTTCTGATTCACCCTCCAGACTTCACCTTCTCCTTCTCCTTTTTTCTGCTTCTTCTGATTCACCCTCCAGACTTCACCTTCTCCTTCTCCTTCTTCTACTTCTTCTGATTCACCCTCCAGACTTCATCTTCTCCTTTGCCTTCTTCTGCTTCTTCTGATTCACCCTCCAGACTTCACCTTCTCCTTCTCCTTCTTCTGCTTCTTCTGATTCACCCTCCAGACTTCACCTTCTCCTTCTCCTTCTTCTGCTTCTTCTGATTCAGCCTCCAGTCTTCACCTTCTCCTTCTCCTTCTTCTGCTTCTTCTGCTTCACCCTCCAGACTTCACCTTCTCCTTCTCTTTCTTCTGCTTCTTCTGATTCACCCTCCAGACTTCACCTTCTCCTTCTCCTTCTTCTGATTCTTCTGATTCACTCTCCAGACTTCACCTTCTCCTTCTCCTTCTTCTACTTCTTCTCCTTCACCCTCCAGACTTCACCTTCTCCTTCTCCTTCTTCTACTTCTTCTGATTCACCCTCCAGACTTCACCTTCTCCTTCTCCTTATTTTGCTTCTTCTGATTCACCCTCCAGACTTCACCTTCTCCTTCTCCTTCTTCTGCTTCTTCTGATTCACCCTCCAGACTTCACCTTCTCCTTCTCCTTCTTCTGCTTCTTCTGATTCACCCTCCAGACTTCACCTTCTCCTTCTCCTTCTTCTGCTTCTTCTGTTTCACCCTCCAGACTTCACCTTCTCATTCTCCTTCTTCTGCTTCTTCTGATTCACCCTCCAGACTTCGCCTTCTCCTTCTCCTTCTTCTACTTCTTCTGATTCACCCTCCAGACTTCACCTTCTCCTTCTCCTTCTTCTACTTCTTCTGATTCACCCTCCAGTCTTCACCTGCTCCTTCTCCTTCTTCTGCTTCTTCTGATTCACCCTCCAGACTTCACCTTCTCCTTCTCCTTCTTCTGCTTCTTCTGATTCACCCTCCTGACTTCACCTTCTCCTTCTCCTTCTTCTGCTTCTTCTGATTCACCCTCCAGAATTCACCTTCTCCTTCTCCTTCTTCTACTTCTTCTGATGCACCCTCCAGACTTCACCTTCTCCTTCTACTTTTCTGCCTCTTCTGATTCACCCTCCAGACTTCACCTTCTCCTTCTCCTTCTTCTGCTTCTTCTGATTCACCCTCCAGACTTCGCCTTCTCCTTCTCCTTCTTCTGCTTCTTCTGATTCACCCTCCAGACTTCACCTCTCCTTCTCCTTCTTCTGCTTCTTCTGATTCACCCTTCAGACTTCACCTTCTCCTTCTCCTTCTTCTGCTTCTTCTGATTCACCCTCCAGACCTCACCATCTCCTTCTCCTTCTTCTACTTCTTCTGATTCACCCTCCAGTCTTTACCTTCTCCTTCTCCTTCTTCTGCTTCTTCTGCTTCACCCTCCAGACTTCACCTTCTCCTTCTCTTTCTTCTGCTTCTTCTGATTCACCCTCCAGACTTCACCTTCTCGTTCCCCTTCTTCTGATTCTTCTGATTCATCCTCCAGACTTCACCTTCTCCTTCTCCTTCTTCTGCTTCTTCTGATTCAGCCTCCTGACTTCACCTTCTCCTTCTCCTTTTCTGCTTCTTCTGATTCACCCTCCAGACTTCACCTTCTCCTTCTCCTTCTTCTGCTTCTTCTGATTCACCCTCCAGACTTCACCTTCTCCTTCTCCTTCTTCTGCTTCCTCTGCTTCACCCTCCAGACTTCATCTTCTCCTTCTCCTTCTTCTGCTTCTTCTGCTTCACCCTCCAGACTTCACCTTCTCCTTCTCCTTCTTCTGCTTCTTCTGCTGCGCCCTCCAGACTTCACCTTCTCCTTCTCCTTTTTCTGCTTCTTCTGCTTCACCCTGCTGACTTCACCTTCTCCTTCTCCTTCTTCTACTTCTTCTGCTTCACCCCCTGACTTCACCTTCTCCTTCTCCTTCTTCTGCTTCTTCTGATTCACCCTCCTAACTTCACCTTCTCCTTCTCCTTCTTCTGCTTCTTCGGATTCACCCTCCTGACTTCACCTTCTCCTTCTCCTTCTTCTGCTTCTTCTGATTCACCCTCCAGACTTCACCTTCTCCTTCTCCTTCTTCTGCTTCTTCTGATTCACGCTCCAGACTTCACCTTCTCCTTCTCCTTCTTCTGCTTCTTCTGATTCATCCTCCATACCTCACCTTCTCCTTCTCCTTCTTCTACTTCTTCTGATTCACCCTCCAGACTTCATCTTCTCCTCCTCCTTCTTCTGCTTCTTCTGATTCACCCTCCAGACTTCACCTTCTCCTTCTCCTTCTTCTGCTTCTTCTGATTCACCCTCCAGACTTCACCTTCTCCTTCTCCTTCTTCTACTTCTTCTGATTCACCCTCCAGACTTCACCTTTTCCTTCTCCTTCTTCTACTTCTTCTGATTCACCCTCCAGACTTCACCTTCTCCTTCTCCTTCTTCTGCTTCTTCTGATTCACCCTCCAGTCTTCACCTTCTCCTTCTCCTTCTTCTGCTTCTTCTGCTTCACCCTCCAGACTTCACCTTCTCCTTCTCCTTCTTCTGCTTCTTCTGCTTCACCCTCCAGACTTCACCTTCTCCTTCTCCTTCTTCTGCTTCTTCTGCTTCACCCTCCAGACTTCACCTTCTCCTTCTCTTTCTTCTGCTTCTTCTGATTCACCCTCCAGACTTCACCTTCTCCTTCTCCTTCTTCTGATTCTTCTGATTCACCCTCCTGACTTCACCTTCTCCTTCTCCTTCTTCTACTTCTTCTGCTTCACCCTCCAGACTTCACCTTCTCCTTCTGCTTCTTCTACTTCTTCTGATTCACCCTCCAGACTTCACCTTCTCCTTCTCCTTCATCTGCTTCTTCTGATTCACCATCCAGACTTCACCTTCTCCTTCTCCTTATTCTGCTTCTTCTGATTCACCCTCCAGACTTCACCTTCTCCTTCTCCTTCTTCTGCTTCTTCTGATTCACCCTCCAGACTTCACCTTCTCCTTCTCCTTCTTCTACTTCTTCTGATTCACCCTCCAGACTTCACCTTCTCCTTCTCCTTCTACTTCTTCTGATTCACCCTCCAGACATCACCTTCTCCTTCTCCTTCTTCTGCTTCTTCTGATTCACCCTCCAGACTTCACCTTCTCCTTCTCCTTCTTCTGCTTCTTCTGATTCACCCTCCAGACTTCACCTTCTCCTTCTCCTTCTTCTGCTTCTTCTGATTCACCCTTCAGACTTCACCTTCTCCTTCTCCTTCTTCTGCTTCTTCTGATTCACCCTCCAGACCTCACCTTCTCCTTCTCCTTCTTCTACTTCTTCTGATTCACCCTCCAGACTTCATCTTCTCCTTCTCCTTCTTCTGCTTCTTCTGATTCACCCTCCAGACTTCACCTTCTCCTTCTTCTGCTTCTTCTGCTTCACCCTCCAGACTTCGCCTTCTCCTTCTCCTTCTTCTACTTCTTCTGATTCACCCTCCAGACTTCACCTTCTCCTTCTCCTTCTTCTACTTCTTCTGATTCACCCTCCAGTCTTCACCTTCTCCTTCTCCTTCTTCTGCTTCTTCTGATTCACCCTCCAGACTTCACCTTCTCCTTCTCCTTCTTCTGCTTCTTCTGATTCACCCTCCTGACTTCACCTTCTCCTTCTCCTTCTTCTGCTTCTTCTGATTCACCCTCCAGACTTCACCTTCTCCTTCTCCTTCTTCTACTTCTTCTGCTTCACCCCCTGACTTCACCTTCTCCTTCTCCTTCTTCTGCTTCTTCTGATTCACCCTCCTAACTTCACCTTCTCCTTCTCCTTCTTCTGCTTCTTCGGATTCACCCTCCTGACTTCACCTTCTCCTTCTCCTTCTTCTGCTTCTTCTGATTCACCCTCCAGACTTCACCTTCTCCTTCTCCTTCTTCTGCTTCTTCTGATTCACGCTCCAGACTTCACCTTCTCCTTCTCCTTCTTCTGCTTCTTCTGATTCATCCTCCATACCTCACCTTCTCCTTCTCCTTCTTCTACTTCTTCTGATTCACCCTCCAGACTTCATCTTCTCCTCCTCCTTCTTCTGCTTCTTCTGATTCACCCTCCAGACTTCACCTTCTCCTTCTCCTTCTTCTGCTTCTTCTGATTCACCCTCCAGACTTCACCTTCTCCTTCTCCTTCTTCTACTTCTTCTGATTCACCCTCCAGACTTCACCTTCTCCTTCTCCTTCTTCTACTTCTTCTGATTCACCCTCCAGACTTCACCTTCTCCTTCTCCTTCTTCTGCTTCTTCTGATTCACCCTCCAGTCTTCACCTTCTCCTTCTCCTTCTTCTGCTTCTTCTGCTTCACCCTCCAGACTTCACCTTCTCCTTCTCCTTCTTCTGCTTCTTCTGCTTCACCCTCTAGACTTCACCTTCTCCTTCTCCTTCTTCTGCTTCTTCTGCTTCACCCTCCAGACTTCACCTTCTCCTTCTCTTTCTTCTGCTTCTTCTGATTCACCCTCCAGACTTCACCTTCTCCTTCTCCTTCTTCTGATTCTTCTGATTCACCCTCCTGACTTCACCTTCTCCTTCTCCTTCTTCTACTTCTTCTGCTTCACCCTCCAGACTTCACCTTCTCCTTCTGCTTCTTCTACTTCTTCTGATTCACCCTCCAGACTTCACCTTCTCCTTCTCCTTCATCTGCTTCTTCTGATTCACCATCCAGACTTCACCTTCTCCTTCTCCTTATTCTGCTTCTTCTGATTCACCCTCCAGACTTCACCTTCTCCTTCTCCTTCTTCTGCTTCTTCTGATTCACCCTCCAGACTTCACCTTCTCCTTCTCCTTCTTCTACTTCTTCTGATTCACCCTCCAGACTTCACCTTCTCCTTCTCCTTCTTCTACTTCTTCTGATTCACCCTCCAGACTTCACCTTCTCCTTCTCCTTCTTCTGCTTCTTCTGATTCACCCTCCAGACTTCACCTTCTCCTTCTCCTTCTTCTGCTTCTTCTGATTCACCCTCCAGACTTCACCTTCTCCTTCTCCTTCTTCTGCTTCTTCTGATTCACCCTTCAGACTTCACCTTCTCCTTCTCCTTCTTCTGCTTCTTCTGATTCACCCTCCAGACCTCACCTTCTCCTTCTCCTTCTTCTACTTCTTCTGATTCACCCACCAGACTTCATCTTCTCCTTCTCCTTCTTCTGCTTCTTCTGATTCACCCTCCAGACTTCACCTTCTCCTTCTTCTGCTTCTTCTGCTTCACCCTCCAGACTTCGCCTTCTCCTTCTCCTTCTTCTACTTCTTCTGATTCACCCTCCAGACTTCACCTTCTCCTTCTCCTTCTTCTACTTCTTCTGATTCACCCTCCAGTCTTCACCTTCTCCTTCTCCTTCTTCTGCTTCTTCTGATTCACCCTCCAGACTTCACCTTCTCCTTCTCCTTCTTCTGCTTCTTCTGATTCACCCTCCTGACTTCACCTTCTCCTTCTCCTTCTTCTGCTTCTTCTGATTCACCCTCCAGACTTCACCTTCTCCTTCTCCTTCTTCTACTTCTTCTGATTCACCCTCCAGACTTCACCTTCTCCTTCTACTTCTTCTGCTTCTTCTGATTCACCCTCCAGACTTCACCTTCTCCTTCTCCTTCTTCTGCTTCTTCTGATTCACCCACCAGACTTCACCTTCTCCTTCTCCTTCTTCTGCTTCTTCTGATTCACCCTCCAGACTTCACCTTCTCCTTCTCCTACTTCTACTTCTTCTGATTCACCCTCCAGACTTCACCTTCTCCTTCTCCTTCTTCTGCTTCTTCTGCTTCACCCTCCAGACTTCACCTTCTCCTTCTCCTTCGTCTACTTCTTCTGATTCACCCTCCAGACTACACCTTCTCCTTCTCCTTCTTCTACTTCTTCTGATTCACCCTCCAGACTTCACCTTCTCCTTCTCCTTCTTCTGCTTCTTCTGATTCACCCTCCAGACTTCATCATCTCCTTCTCCTTCTTCTACTTCTTCTGATTCACCCTCCTGACTTCACCTTCTCCTTCTCCTTCTTCTGCTTCTTCTGATTCACCCTCCAGACTTCACCTTCTCCTTCTCCTTCTTCTACTTCTTCTGATACACCCTCCAGACTTCACCTTCTCCTTCTACTTCTTCTGCATCTTCTGATTCACCCTACAGACTTCACCTTCTCCTTCTCCTTTTCTGCTTCTTCTGATTCACCCTCCAGACTTCACCTTCTCCTTCTCCTTCTTCTGCTTCTTCTGATTCACCCTCCAGACTTCACCTTCTCCTTCTCCTTCTTCTCCTTCTTCTGATTCACCCTCCAGACTTCGCCTTCTCCTTCTCCTTCTTCTACTTCTTCTGATTCACCCTCCAGACTTCACCTTCTCCTTCTCCTTCTTCTGCTTCTTCTGATTCACCCTCCAGACTTCACCTTCTCCTTCTCCTTCTTCTGCTTCTTCTGATTCACCCTTCAGACTTCACCTTCTCCTTCTCCTTCTTCTGCTTCTTCTGATTCACCCTCCAGACCTCACCTTCTCCTCCTCCTTCTTCTCCTTCTTCTGATTCACCCTCCAGACTTCATCTTCTCCTTCTCCTTCTTCTGCTTCTTCTGATTCACCCTCCAGACTTCACCTTCTCCTTCTCCTTCTTCTTCTTCTTCTGCTTCACCCTCCAGACTTCGCCTTCTCCTTCTCCTTCTTCTACTTCTTCTGATTCACCCTCCAGACTTCACCTTCTCCTTCTCCTTCTTCTACTTCTTCTGATTCACCCTCCAGTCTTCACCTTCTCCTTCTCCTTCTTCTGCTTCTTCTGATTCACCCTCCAGTCTTCACCTTCTCCTTCTCCTTCTTCTGCTTCTTCTGATTCACCCTCCTGACTTCACCTTCTCCTTCTCCTTCTTCTGCTTCTTCTGATTCACCCTCCAGACTTCACCTTCTCCTTCTCCTTCTTCTACTTCTTCTGATTCACCCTCCAGACTTCACCTTCTCCTTCTACTTCTTCTGCTTCTTCTGATTCACCCTCCAGACTTAACCTTCTCCTTCTCCTTCTTCTGCTTCTTCTGATTCACCCTCCAGACTTCACCTTCTCCTTCTCCTTCCTCTGCTTCTTCTGAGTCACCCTCCAGACTTCACCTTCTCCTTCTCCTTCTTCTGCTTCTTCTGATTCACCCTACAGACTTCATCTTCTCCTTCTCCTACTTCTACTTCTTCTGATTCACCCTCCAGACTTCACCTTTACCTTCTCCTTCTTCTGCTTCTTCTGCTTCACCCTCCAGACTTCACCTTCTCCTTCTCCTTCGTCTACTTCTTCTGATTCACCCTCCAGACTACACCTTCTCCTTCTCCTTCTTCTACTTCTTCTGATTCACCCTCCAGACTTCACCTTCTCCTTCTCCTTCTTCTGCTTCTTCTGATTCACCCTCTAGACTTCACCTTCTCCTTCTCCTTCTTCTACTTCTTCTGATTCACCCTCCTGACTTCACCTTCTCCTTCTCCTTCTTCTGCTTCTTCTGATTCACCCTCCAGACTTCACCTTCTCCTTCTCCTTCTTCTGCTTCTTCTGATTCACGCTCCAGACTTCACCTTCTCCTTCTCCTTCTTCTGCTTCTTCTGATTCATCCTCCATACCTCACCTTCTCCTTCTCCTTCTTCTACTTCTTCTGATTCACCCTCCAGACTTCATCTTCTCCTCCTCCTTCTTCTGCTTCTTCTGATTCACCCTCCAGACTTCACCTTCTCCTTCTCCTTCTTCTGCTTCTTCTGATTCACCCTCCAGACTTCACCTTCTCCTTCTCCTTATTCTACTTCTTCTGATTCACCCTCCAGACTTCACCTTCTCCTTTTCCTTCTTCTACTTCTTCTGATTCACCCTCCAGACTTCACCTTCTCCTTCTCCTTCTTCTGCTTCTTCTGATTCATCCTCCAGTCTTCAACTTCTCCTTCTCCTTCTTCTGATTCTTCTGATTCACCCTCCTGACTTCACCTTCTCCTTCTCCTTCTTCTACTTCTTCTGCTTCACCCTCCAGACTTCACCTTCTCCTTCTGCTTCTTCTACTTCTTCTGATTCACCCTCCTGACTTCACCTTCTCCTTCTCCTTCATCTGCTTCTTCTGATTCACCATCCAGACTTCACCTTCTCCTTCTCCTTATTCTGCTTCTTCTGATTCACCCTCCAGACTTCACCTTCTCCTTCTCCTTCTTCTGCTTCTTCTGATTCACACTCCAGACTTCACCTTCTCCTTCTCCTTCTTCTGCTTCTTCTGATTCACCCTCCAGACTTCACCTTCTCCTTCTCCTTCTTCTACTTCTTCTGATTCACCCTCCAGACTTCATCTTCTCCTTCTCCTTCTTCTGCTTCTTCTGATTCACCCTCCAGCCTTCACCTTCTCCTTCTCCTTCTTCTGCTTCTTCTGATTCACCCTCCAGACTTCACCTTCTCCTTCTCCTTCTTCTACTTCTTCTGATTCACCCTCCAGACTTCACCTTCTCCTTCTCCTTCTTCTACTTCTTCTGATTCACCCTCCGGACTTCACCTTCTCCTTCTCCTTCTTCTGCTTCTTCTGATTCACCCTCCAGACTTCACCTTCTCCTTCTCCTTCTTCTGCTTCTTCTGATTCACCCTCCAGACTTCACCTTCTCCTTCTCCTTCTTCTGCTTCTTCTGATTCACCCTTCAGACTTCACCTTCTCCTTCTCCTTCTTCTGCTTCTTCTGATTCACCCTCCAGACCTCACCTTCTCCTTCTCCTTCTTCTACTTCTTCTGATACACCCTCCAGACTTCATCTTCTCCTTCTCCTTCTTCTGCTTCTTCTGATTCACCCTCCAGACTTCACCTTCTCCTTCTCCTTCTTCTGCTTCTTCTGCTTCACCCTCCAGACTTCGCCTTCTCCTTCTCCTTCTTCTACTTCTTCTGATTCACCCTCCAGACTTCACCTCCTCCTTCTCCTTCTTCTACTTCTTCTGATTCACCCTCCAGACTTCATCTTCTCCTCCTCCTTCTTCTGCTTCTTCTGATTCACCCTCCAGACTTCACCTTCTCCTTCTCCTTCTTCTGCTTCTTCTGATTCACCCTCCAGACTTCACCTTCTCCTTCTCCTTCTTCTACTTCTTCTGATTCACCCTCCAGACTTCACCTTCTCCTTTTCCTTCTTCTACTTCTTCTGATTCACCCTCCAGACTTCACCTTCTCCTTCTCCTTCTTCTGCTTCTTCTGATTCATCCTCCAGTCTTCAACTTCTCCTTCTCCTTCTTCTGATTCTTCTGATTCACCCTCCTGACTTCACCTTCTCCTTCTCCTTCTTCTACTTCTTCTGCTTCACCCTCCAGACTTCACCTTCTCCTTCTGCTTCTTCTACTTCTTCTGATTCACCCTCCTGACTTCACCTTCTCCTTCTCCTTCATCTGCTTCTTCTGATTCACCATCCAGACTTCACCTTCTCCTTCTCCTTATTCTGCTTCTTCTGATTCACCCTCCAGACTTCACCTTCTCCTTCTCCTTCTTCTGCTTCTTCTGATTCACACTCCAGACTTCACCTTCTCCTTCTCCTTCTTCTGCTTCTTCTGATTCACCCTCCAGACTTCACCTTCTCCTTCTCCTTCTTCTGCTTCTTCTGATTCACCCTCCAGACTTCATCTTCTCCTTCTCCTTCTTCTGCTTCTTCTGATTCACCCTCCAGCCTTCACCTTCTCCTTCTCCTTCTTCTGCTTCTTCTGATTCACCCTCCAGACTTCACCTTCTCCTTCTCCTTCTTCTACTTCTTCTGATTCACCCTCCAGACTTCACCTTCTCCTTCTCCTTCTTCTACTTCTTCTGATTCACCCTCCGGACTTCACCTTCTCCTTCTCCTTCTTCTGCTTCTTCTGATTCACCCTCCAGACTTCACCTTCTCCTTCTCCTTCTTCTGCTTCTTCTGATTCACCCTCCAGACTTCACCTTCTCCTTCTCCTTCTTCTGCTTCTTCTGATTCACCCTCCAGACCTCACCTTCTCCTTCTCCTTCTTCTACTTCTTCTGATACACCCTCCAGACTTCATCTTCTCCTTCTCCTTCTTCTGCTTCTTCTGATTCACCCTCCAGACTTCACCTTCTCCTTCTCCTTCTTCTGCTTCTTCTGCTTCACCCTCCAGACTTCGCCTTCTCCTTCTCCTTCTTCTACTTCTTCTGATTCACCCTCCAGACTTCACCTCCTCCTTCTCCTTCTTCTACTTCTTCTGATTCACCCTCCAGTCTTCACCTTCTCCTTCTCCTTCTTCTGCTTCTTCTGATTCACCCTCCAGACTTCACCTTCTCCTTCTCCTTCTTCTGCTTCTTCTGATTCACCCTCCTGACTTCACCTTCTACTTCTCCTTCTTCTGCTTCTTCTGATTCACCCTCCAGACTTCACCTTCTCCTTCTCCTTCTTCTACTTCTTCTGATTCACCCTCCAGACTTCACCTTCTCCTTCTACTTCTTCTGCTTCTTCTGATTCACCCTCCAGACTTCACCTTCTCCTTCTCCTTCTTCTGCTTCTTCTGATTCACCCTCCAGACTTCACCTTCTCCTTCTCCTTCTTCTGCTTCTTCTGATTCACCCTCCAGACTTCACCTTCTCCTTCTCCCACTTCTACTTCTTCTGATTCACCCTCCAGACTTCACCTTCTCCTTCTCCTTCTTCTGCTTCTTCTGCTTCACCCTCCAGACTTCACCTTCTCCTTCTCCTTCGTCTACTTCTTCTGATTCACCCTCCAGACTACACCTTCTCTTTCTCCTTCTTCTGATTCTTCTGATTCACCCTCCAGACTTCACCTTCTCCTTCTCCTTCTTCTGCTTCTTCTGATTCACCCTCCAGACTTCACCTTCTCCTTCTCCTTCTTCTGCTTCTTCTGATTCACCCTTCAGACTTCACCTTCTGCTTCTCCTTCTTCTGCTTCTTCTGATTCACCCTCCAGACCTCACCTTCTCCTCCTCCTTCTTCTCCTTCTTCTGATTCACCCTCCAGACTTCATCTTCTCCTTCTCCTTCTTCTGCTTCTTCTGATTCACCCTCCAGACTTCACCTTCTCCTTCTCCTTCTTCTGCTTCTTCTGCTTCACCCTCCAGACTTCGCCTTCTCCTTCTCCTTCTTCTACTTCTTCTGATTCACCCTCCAGACTTCACCTTCTCCTTCTCCTTCTTCTACTTCTTCTGATTCACCCTCCAGTCTTCACCTTCTCCTTCTCCTTCTTCTGCTTCTTCTGATTCACCCTCCAGTCTTCACCTTCTCCTTCTCCTTCTTCTGCTTCTTCTGATTCACCCTCCTGACTTCACCTTCTCCTTCTCCTTCTTCTGCTTCTTCTGATTCACCCTCCAGACTTCACCTTCTCCTTCTCCTTCTTCTACTTCTTCTGATTCACCCTCCAGACTTCACCTTCTCCTTCTACTTCTTCTGCTCCTTCTGATTCACCCTCCAGACTTCACCTTCTCCTTCTCCTTCTTCGGCTTCTTCTGATTCACCCTCCAGACTTCACCTTCTCCTTCTCCTTCCTCTGCTTCTTCTGATTCACCCTCCAGACTTCACCTTCTCCTTCTCCTTCTTCTGCTTCTTCTGATTCACCCTCCAGACTTCACCTTCTCCTTCTCCTACTTCTACTTCTTCTGATTCACCCTCCAGACTTCACCTTTACCTTCTCCTTCTTCTGCTTCTTCTGCTTCACCCTCCAGACTTCACCTTCTCCTTCTCCTTCGTCTACTTCTTCTGATTCACCCTCCAGACTACACCTTCTCCTTCTCCTTCTTCTACTTCTTCTGATTCACCCTCCAGACTTCACCTTCTCCTTCTCCTTCTTCTGCTTCTTCTGATTCACCCTCCAGACTTCACCTTCTCCTTCTCCTTCTTCTTCTGATTCAGCCTCCTGACTTCACATTCTACTTCTCCTTCTTCTGCTTCTTCTGATTCACCCTCCAGACTTCACTTTCTCCTTCTACTTCTTCTGCATCTTCTGATTCACCCTCCAGACTTCACCTTCTACTTCTCCTTCTTCTGCTTCTTCTGATTCACCCTCCAGACTTCACCTTCTCCTTCTCCTTCTTCTGCTTCTTCTGATTCACCCTCCAGACTTCACCTTCTCCTTCTCCTTCTTCTGCTTCTTCTGATTCACCCTCCAGACTTCACCTTCTCCTTCTCCTTCGTCTACTTCTTCTGATTCACCCTCCAGACTTCACCTTCTCCTTCTCCTTCTTCTGCTTCTTCTGCTTCACCCTCCAGACTTCACCTTCTCCTTCTCCTTCGTCTACTTCTTCTGATTCACCCTCCAGACTACACCTTCTCCTTCTCCTTCTTCTACTTCTTCTGAATCACCCTCCAGACTTCACCTTCTCCTTCTCCTTCTTCTGCTTCTACTGATTCAGCCTCCAGACTTCACCTTCTCCTTCTCCTTCTTCTACTTCTTCTGATTCACCCTCCAGACTTCACCTTCTCCTTCTCCTTCTTCTACTTCTTCTGCTTCTCCCTCCAGACTTCACCTTCTCCTTCGCCTTCTTCTGCTTCTTCTGATTCACCCTCCAGACTTCACCTTCTCCTTCTCCTTCTTCTACTTCTTCTGATTCACCCTCCAGACTTCACCTTCTCCTTCTCCTTCTTCTACTTCTTCTGATTCACCCTCCAGACTTCACCTTCTCCTTCTCCTTCTTCTACTTCTTCTGATTCACCCTCCTGACTCCAGCTTCTCCTTCTCCTTCTTCTGCTTCTTCTGCTTCACCCTCCAGACTTCACCTTCTCCTTCTCCTTCTTCTGCTTCTTCTGCGTCACCCTCCAGACTTCACCTTCTCCTTCTCCTTCTTCTGCTTCTTCTGCTTCACCCTCCTGACTTCACCTTCTCCTTCTCCTTCTTCTACTTCTTCTGATTCACCCTCCAGACTTCACCTTCTCCTTCTCCTTCTTCTGCTTCTTCTGCTTCACCCTCCAGACTTCACCTTCTCCTTCTCCTTCTTCTGCTTCGCCCTCCAGACTTCACCTTCTCCTTCTCCTTATTCTGCTTCTTCTGCTTCACCCTCCAGACTTCACCTTCTTCTTCTCCTTCTTCTGCTTCTTCTGCTTCACCCTCCTGACTTCACCTTCTCCTTCTCCTTCTTCTACTTCTTCTGATTCACCCTCCAGACTTCACCTTCTCCTTCTTCTGCTTCTTCTGCTTCACCCTCCGGACTTCACCTTCTCTTTCTCCTTCTTCTGCTTCTTCTGCTGCGCCCTCCAGACTTCACCTTCTCCTTCTCCTTCTTCTTCTTCTTCTGCTTCACCCTCCTGACTTCACCTTCTCCTTCTCCTTCTTCTACTTCTTCTGCTTCACCCCCCTGACTTTACCTTCTCCTTCTCCTTCTTCTGCTTCTTCTGATGCACCCTCCTAACTTCACCTTCTCCTTCTCCTTCTTCTGCTTCTTCTGATTCACCCTCCTGACTTCACCTTCTCCTTCTCCTTCTTCTGCTTCTTCTGATTCACCCTCCAGACTTCACCTTCTCCTTCTCCTTCTTCTGCTTCTTCTGATTCACGCTCCAGACTTCACCTTCTCCTTCTCCTTCTTCTGCTTCTTCTGATTCACCCTCCAGACCTCACCATCTCCTTCTCCTTCTTCTACTTCTTCTGATTCACCCTCCAGACTTCATCTTCTCCTTCTCCTTCTTCTGCTTCTTCTGATTCACCCTCCAGGCTTCACCTTCTCCTTCTCCTTCTTCTGCTTCTTCTGATTCACCCTCCAGACTTCACCTTCTCCTTCTCCTTCTTCTACTTCTTCTGATTCACCCTCCAGACTTCACCTTCTCCTTCTCCTTCTTCTACTTCTTCTGATTCAGCCTCCAGTCTTCACCTTCTCCTTCTCCTTCTTCTGCTTCTTCTGCTTCACCCTCCAGACTTCACCTTCTCCTTCTCTTTCTTCTGCTTCTTCTGATTCACCCTCCAGACTTCACCTTCTCCTTCTCCTTCTTCTGATTCTTCTGATTCACCCTCCAGACTTCACCTTCTCCTTCTCCTTCTTCTGCTTCTTCTGATTCACCCTCCTGACTACACCTTCTCCTTCTCCTTCTTCTACTTCTTCTGATTCACGCTCCTGACTTCACCTTCTCCTTCTCCTTCTTCTACTTCTTCTCCTTCACCCTCCAGACTTCACCTTCTCCTTCTCCTTCTTCTACTTCTTCTGATTCACCCTCCAGACTTCACCTTCTCCTTCTTCTTATTTTGCTTCTTCTGATTCACCCTCCAGACTTCACCTTCTCCTTCTCCTTCTTCTGCTTCTTCTGATTCACCCTCCAGACTTCACCTTCTCCTTCTCCTTCTTCTGCTTCTTCTGATTCACCCTCCAGACTTCACCTTCTCCTTCTCCTTCTTCTGCTTCTTCTGATTCACCCTCCTGACTTCACCTTCTCCTTCTCCTTCTTCTGCTTCTTCTGATTCACCCTCCAGAATTCACCATCTCCTTCTCCTTCTTCTGCTTCTTCTGATTCACCCTCCAGACTTCACCTTCTCCATCTCCTTCTTCTGCTTCTTCTGATTCAGCCTCCTGACTTCAGCTTCTCCTTCTCCTTCTTCTACTTCTTCTGATTCACCCTCCTGACTTCACCTTCTCCTTCTCCTTCTTCTACTTCTTCTGCTTCACCCTCCAGACTTCACCTTCTCCTTCTCCTTCTTCTACTTCTTCAGATTCACCCTCCAGACTTCACCTTCTCCTTCTCCTTCTTCTGCTTCTTCTGATTCACCCTCCAGACTTCACCTTCTCCTTCTCCTTATTCTGCTTCTTCTGATTCACCCTCCAGACTTCACCTTCTCCTTCTCCTTTTTTCTGCTTCTTCTGATTCACCCTCCAGACTTCACCTTCTCCTTCTCCTTCTTCTACTTCTTCTGATTCACCCTCCAGACTTCACTTTCTCCTTCTACTTCTTCTGCATCTTCTGATTCACCCTCCAGACTTCACCTTCTCCTTCTCCTTCTTCTGCTTCTTCTGATTCACGCTCCAGACTTCACCTTCTCCTTCTCCTTCTTCTGCTTCTTCTGATTCATCCTCCATACCTCACCTTCTCCTTCTCCTTCTTCTACTTCTTCTGATTCACCCTCCAGACTTCATCTTCTCCTCCTCCTTCTTCTGCTTCTTCTGATTCACCCTCCAGACTTCACCTTCTCCTTCTCCTTCTTCTGCTTCTTCTGATTCACCCTCCAGACTTCACCTTCTCCTTCTCCTTCTTCTACTTCTTCTGATTCACCCTCCAGACTTCACCTTCTCCTTCTCCTTCTTCTACTTCTTCTGATTCACCCTCCAGACTTCACCTTCTCCTTCTCCTTCTTCTGCTTCTTCTGATTCATCCTCCAGTCTTCACCTTCTCCTTCTCCTTCTTCTGCTTCTTCTGCTTCACCCTCCAGACATCACCTTCTCCTTCTCCTTCTTCTGCTTCTTCTGCTTCACCCTCCAGACTTCACCTTCTCCTTCTCTTTCTTCTGCTTCTTCTGATTCACCCTCCAGACTTCACCTTCTCCTTCTTCTTCTTCTGATTCTTCTGATTCACCCTCCTGACTTCACCTTCTCCTTCTCCTTCTTCTACTTCTTCTGCTTCACCCTCCAGACTTCACCTTCTCCTTCTGCTTCTTCTACTTCTTCTGATTCACCCTCCTGACTTCACCTTCTCCTTCTCCTTCATCTGCTTCTTCTGATTCACCATCCAGACTTCACCTTCTCCTTCTCCTTATTCTGCTTCTTCTGATTCACCCTCCAGACTTCACCTTCTCCTTCTCCTTCTTCTGCTTCTTCTGATTCACACTCCAGACTTCACCTTCTCCTTCTCCTTCTTCTGCTTCTTCTGATTCACCCTCCAGACTTCACCTTCTCCTTCTCCTTCTTCTACTTCTTCTGATTCACCCTCCAGACTTCATCTTCTCCTTCTCCTTCTTCTGCTTCTTCTGATTCACCCTCCAGACTTCACCTTCTCCTTCTCCTTCTTCTGCTTCTTCTGATTCACCCTCCAGACTTCACCTTCTCCTTCTCCTTCTTCTACTTCTTCTGATTCACCCTCCAGACTTCACCTTCTCCTTCTCCTTCTTCTGCTTCTTCTGATTCACCCTCCAGACTTCACCTTCTCCTTCTCCTTCTTCTGCTTCTTCTGATTCACCCTCCAGACTTCACCTTCTCCTTCTCCTTCTTCTGCTTCTTCTGATTCACCCTTCAGAATTCACCTTCTCCTTCTCCTTCTTCTGCTTCTTCTGATTCACCCTCCAGACCTCACCTTCTCCTTCTCCTTCTTCTACTTCTTCTGATTCACCCTCCAGACTTCATCTTCTCCTTCTCCTTCTTCTGCTTCTTCTGATTCACCCTCCAGACTTCATCTTCTCCTTCTCCTTCTTCTGCTTCTTCTGATTCACCCTCCAGGCTTCACCTTCTCCTTCTCCTTCTTCTGCTTCTTCTGATTCACCCTCCAGACTTCACCTTCTCCTTCTCCTTCTTCTACTTCTTCTGATTCACCCTCCAGACTTCACCTTCTCCTTCTCCTTCTTCTACTTCTTCTGATTCAGCCTCCAGTCTTCACCTTCTCCTTCTCCTTCTTCTGCTTCTTCTGCTTCACCCTCCAGACTTCACCTTCTCCTTCTCTTTCTTCTGCTTCTTCTGATTCACCCTCCAGACTTCACCTTCTCCTTCTCCTTCTTCTGATTCTTCTGATTCACCCTCCAGACTTCATCTTCTCCTTCTCCTTCTTCTGCTTCTTCTGATTCACCCTCCTGACTACACCTTCTCCTTCTCCTTCTTCTACTTCTTCTGATTCACCCTCCTGACTTCACCTTCTCCTTCTCCTTCTTCTACTTCTTCTCCTTCACCCTCCAGACTTCACCTTCTCCTTCTCCTTCTTCTACTTCTTCTGATTCACCCTCCAGACTTCACCTTCTCCTTCTTCTTATTTTGCTTCTTCTGATTCACCCTCCAGACTTCACCTTCTCCTTCTCCTTCTTCTGCTTCTTCTGATTCACCCTCCAGACTTCACCTTCTCCTTCTCCTTCTTCTGCTTCTTCTGATTCACCCTCCAGACTTCACCTTCTCCTTCTCCTTCTTCTGCTTCTTCTGATTCACCCTCCTGACTTCACCTTCTCCTTCTCCTTCTTCTGCTTCTTCTGATTCACCCTCCAGAATTCACCATCTCCTTCTCCTTCTTCTGCTTCTTCTGATTCACCCTCCAGACTTCACCTTCTCCATCTCCTTCTTCTGCTTCTTCTGATTCAGCCTCCTGACTTCAGCTTCTCCTTCTCCTTCTTCTACTTCTTCTGATTCACCCTCCTGACTTCACCTTCTCCTTCTCCTTCTTCTACTTCTTCTGCTTCACCCTCCAGACTTCACCTTCTCCTTCTCCTTCTTCTACTTCTTCAGATTCACCCTCCAGACTTCACCTTCTCCTTCTCCTTCTTCTGCTTCTTCTGATTCACCCTCCAGACTTCACCTTCTCCTTCTCCTTATTCTGCTTCTTCTGATTCACCCTCCAGACTTCACCTTCTCCTTCTCCTTTTTTCTGCTTCTTCTGATTCACCCTCCAGACTTCACCTTCTCCTTCTCCTTCTTCTACTTCTTCTGATTCACCCTCCAGACTTCACTTTCTCCTTCTACTTCTTCTGCATCTTCTGATTCACCCTCCAGACTTCACCTTCTCCTTCTCCTTCTTCTGCTTCTTCTGATTCACGCTCCAGACTTCACCTTCTCCTTCTCCTTCTTCTGCTTCTTCTGATTCATCCTCCATACCTCACCTTCTCCTTCTCCTTCTTCTACTTCTTCTGATTCACCCTCCAGACTTCATCTTCTCCTCCTCCTTCTTCTGCTTCTTCTGATTCACCCTCCAGACTTCACCTTCTCCTTCTCCTTCTTCTGCTTCTTCTGATTCACCCTCCAGACTTCACCTTCTCCTTCTCCTTCTTCTACTTCTTCTGATTCACCCTCCAGACTTCACCTTCTCCTTCTCCTTCTTCTACTTCTTCTGATTCACCCTCCAGACTTCACCTTCTCCTTCTCCTTCTTCTGCTTCTTCTGATTCATCCTCCAGTCTTCACCTTCTCCTTCTCCTTCTTCTGCTTCTTCTGCTTCACCCTCCAGACATCACCTTCTCCTTCTCCTTCTTCTGCTTCTTCTGCTTCACCCTCCAGACTTCACCTTCTCCTTCTCTTTCTTCTGCTTCTTCTGATTCACCCTCCAGACTTCACCTTCTCCTTCTTCTTCTTCTGATTCTTCTGATTCACCCTCCTGACTTCACCTTCTCCTTCTCCTTCTTCTACTTCTTCTGCTTCACCCTCCAGACTTCACCTTCTCCTTCTGCTTCTTCTACTTCTTCTGATTCACCCTCCTGACTTCACCTTCTCCTTCTCCTTCATCTGCTTCTTCTGATTCACCATCCAGACTTCACCTTCTCCTTCTCCTTATTCTGCTTCTTCTGATTCACCCTCCAGACTTCACCTTCTCCTTCTCCTTCTTCTGCTTCTTCTGATTCACACTCCAGACTTCACCTTCTCCTTCTCCTTCTTCTGCTTCTTCTGATTCACCCTCCAGACTTCACCTTCTCCTTCTCCTTCTTCTACTTCTTCTGATTCACCCTCCAGACTTCATCTTCTCCTTCTCCTTCTTCTGCTTCTTCTGATTCACCCTCCAGACTTCACCTTCTCCTTCTCCTTCTTCTGCTTCTTCTGATTCACCCTCCAGACTTCACCTTCTCCTTCTCCTTCTTCTACTTCTTCTGATTCACCCTCCAGACTTCACCTTCTCCTTCTCCTTCTTCTACTTCTTCTGATTCACCCTCCAGACTTCACCTTCTCCTTCTCCTTCTTCTGCTTCTTCTGATTCACCCTCCAGACTTCACCTTCTCCTTCTCCTTCTTCTGCTTCTTCTGATTCACCCTCCAGACTTCACCTTCTCCTTCTCCTTCTTCTGCTTCTTCTGATTCACCCTTCAGAATTCACCTTCTCCTTCTCCTTCTTCTGCTTCTTCTGATTCACCCTCCAGACCTCACCTTCTCCTTCTCCTTCTTCTACTTCTTCTGATTCACCCTCCAGACTTCATCTTCTCCTTCTCCTTCTTCTGCTTCTTCTGATTCACCCTCCAGACTTCACCTTCTCCTTCTCCTTCTTCTGCTTCTTCTGCTTCACCCTCCAGACTTCGCCTTCTCCTTCTCTTTCTTCTACTTCTTCTGATTCACCCTCCAGACTTCACCTTCTCCTTCTCCTTCTTCTACTTCTTCTTATTCACCCTCCAGTCTTCACCTTCTCCTTCTCCTTCTTCTGCTTCTTCTGATTCACCCTCCAGACTTCACCTTCTCCTTCTCCTTCTTCTGCTTCTTCTGATTCACCCTCCTGACTTCACCTTCTCCTTCTCCTTCTTCTGCTTCTTCTGATTCACCCTCCAGACTTCATCTTCTCATTCTCCTTCTTCTACTTCTTCTGATTCACCCTCCAGACTTCACCTTCTCCTTCTACTTCTTCTGCTTCTTCTGATTCACCCTCCAGACTTCACCTTCTCCTTCTCCTTCTTCTGCTTCTTCTGATTCACCCTCCAGACTTCACCTTCTCCTTCTACTTCTTCTGCTTCTTCTGATTCACCCCCCAGACTTCACCTTCTCCTTCTCCTACTTCTACTTCTTCTGATTCACCCTCCAGACTTCACCTTCTCCTTCTCCTTCTTCTGCTTCTTCTGCTTCACCCTCCAGACTTCACCTTCTCCTTCTCCTTCGTCTACTTCTTCTGATTCACCCTCCAGACTACACCTTCTCCTTCTCCTTCTTCTACTTCTTCTGATTCACCCTCCAAACTTCACCTTCTCCTTCTCCTTCTTCTGCTTCTTCTGATTCACCCTCCAGACTTCATCATCTCCTTCTCCTTCTTCTACTTCTTCTGATTCACCCTCCTGACTTCACCTTCTCCTTCTCCTTCTTCTGCTTCTTCTGATTCACCCTCCAGACTTCACCTTCTCCTTCTCCTTCTTCTACTTCTTCTGATTCACCCTCCAGACTTCACCTTCTCCTTCTACTTCTTCTGCATCTTCTGATTCACCCTCCAGACTTCAGCTTCTCCTTCTCCTTTTCTGCTTCTTCTGATTCACCCTCCAGACTTCACCTTCTCCTTCTCCTTCTTCTGCTTCTTCTGATTCACCCTCCAGACTTCACCTTCTCCTTCTCCTTCTTCTGCTTCTTCTGATTCACCCTCCAGACTTCACCTTCTCCTTCTTCTACTTCTTCTGATTCACCCTCCAGACTTCACCTTCTCCTTCTCCTTCTTCTGCTTCTTCTGATTCACCCTCCAGACTTCACCTTCTCCTTCTCCTTCTTCTGCTTCTTCTGATTCACCCTTCAGACTTCACCTTCTGCTTCTCCTTCTTCTGCTTCTTCTGATTCACCCTCCAGACCTCACCTTCTCCTCCTCCTTCTTCTCCTTCTTCTGATTCACCCTCCAGACTTCATCTTCTCCTTCTCCTTCTTCTGCTTCTTCTGATTCACCCTCCAGACTTCACCTTCTCCTTCTCCTTCTTTTGCTTCTTCCGCTTCACCCTCCAGACTTCGCCTTCTCCTTCTCCTTCTTCTACTTCTTCTGATTCACCCTCCAGACTTCACCTTCTCCTTCTCCTTCTTCTACTTCTTCTGATTCACCCTCCAGTCTTCACCTTCTCCTTCTCCTTCTTCTGCTTCTTCTGATTCACCCTCCAGTCTTCACCTTCTCCTTCTCCTTCTTCTGCTTCTTCTGATTCACCCTCCTGACTTCACCTTCTCCTTCTCCTTCTTCTGCTTCTTCTGATTCACCCTCCAGACTTCACCTTCTCCTTCTCCTTCTTCTACTTCTTCTGATTCACCCTCCAGACTTCACCATCTACTTCTACTTCTTCTGCTTCTTCTGATTCACCCTCCAGACTTCACCTTCTCCTTCTCCTTCTTCTGCTTCTTCTGATTCACCCTCCAGACTTCCCCTTCTCCTTCTCCTTCTTCTACTTCTTCTGATTCACCCTCCAGACTTCACCTTCTCCTTCTCCTTCTTCTACTTCTACTGATTCACCCTCCAGACTTCACCTTCTCCTTCTCCTTCTTCTACTTCTTCTGATTCACCCTCCTGACTCCAGCTTCTCCTTCTCCTTCTTCTGCTTCTTCTGCTTCACCCTCCAGACTTCACCTTCTCCTTCTCCTTCTTCTGCTTCTTCTGCGTCACCCTCCAGACTTCACCTTCTCCTTCTCCTTCTTCTGCTTCTTCTGCTTCACCCTCCTGACTTCACCTTCTCCTTCTCCTTCTTCTACTTCTTCTGATTCACCCTCCAGACTTCACCTTCTCCTTCTCCTTCTTCTGCTTCTTCTGCTTCAACCTCCAGACTTCACCTTCTCCTTCTCCTTCTTCTGCTTCGCCCTCCAGACTTCACCTTCTCCTTCTCCCTATTCTGCTTCTTCTGCTTCACCCTCCAGACTTCACCTTCTTCTTCTCCTTCTTCTGCTTCTTCTGCTTCACCCTCCTGACTTCACCTTCTCCTTCTCCTTCTTCTACTTCTTCTGATTCACCCTCCAGACTTCACCTTCTCCTTCTCCTTCTTCTGCTTCTTCTGCTTCACCCTCCGGACTTCACCTTCTCTTTCTCCTTCTTCTGCTTCTTCTGCTGCGCCCTCCAGACTTCACCTTCTCCTTCTCCTTCTTCTTCTTCTTCTGCTTCACCCTCCTGACTTCACCTTCTCCTTCTCCTTCTTCTACTTCTTCTGCTTCACCCCCCTGACTTCACCTTCTCCTTCTCCTTCTTCTGCTTCTTCTGATGCACCCTCCTAACTTCACCTTCTCCTTCTCCTTCTTCTGCTTCTTCTGATTCACCCTCCTGACTTCAGCTTCTCCTTCTCCTTCTTCTGCTTCTTCTGATTCACCCTCCAGACTTCACCTTCTCCTTCTCCTTCTTCTGCTTCTTCTGATTCACCCTCCAGACTTCACCTTCTCCTTCTCCTTCTTCTGCTTCTTCTGATTCACCCTCCAGACCTCACCATCTCCTTCTCCTTCTTCTACTTCTTCTGATTCACCCTCCAGACTTCATCTTCTCCTTCTCCTTCTTCTGCTTCTTCTGATTCACCCTCCAGGCTTCACCTTCTCCTTCTCCTTCTTCTGCTTCTTCTGATTCACCCTCCAGACTTCACCTTCTCCTTCTCCTTCTTCTACTTCTTCTGATTCACCCTCCAGACTTCACCTTCTCCTTCTCCTACTTCTACTTCTTCTGATTCACCCTCCAGACTTCACCTTCTCCTTCTCCTTCTTCTGCTTCTTCTGCTTCACCCTCCAGACTTCACCTTCTCCTTCTCCTTCGTCTACTTCTTCTGATTCACCCTCCAGACTACACCTTCTCCTTCTCCTTCTTCTACTTCTTCTGATTCACCCTCCAGACTTCACCTTCTCCTTCTCCTTCTTCTGCTTCTTCTGATTCACCCTCCAGACTTCATCATCTCCTTCTCCTTCTTCTACTTCTTCTGATTCACCCTCCTGACTTCACCTTCTCCTTCTCCTTCTTCTGCTTCTTCTGATTCACCCTCCAGACTTCACCTTCTCCTTCTCCTTCTTCTACTTCTTCTGATTCACCCTCCAGACTTCACCTTCTCCTTCTACTTCTTCTGCATCTTCTGATTCACCCTCCAGACTTCAGCTTCTCCTTCTCCTTTTCTGCTTCTTCTGATTCACCCTCCAGACTTCACCTTCTCCTTCTCCTTCTTCTGCTTCTTCTGATTCACCCTCCAGACTTCACCTTCTCCTTCTCCTTCTTCTGCTTCTTCTGATTCACCCTCCAGACTTCACCTTCTCCTTCTTCTACTTCTTCTGATTCACCCTCCAGACTTCACCTTCTCCTTCTCCTTCTTCTGCTTCTTCTGATTCACCCTCCAGACTTCACCTTCTCCTTCTCCTTCTTCTGCTTCTTCTGATTCACCCTTCAGACTTCACCTTCTGCTTCTCCTTCTTCTGCTTCTTCTGATTCACCCTCCAGACCTCACCTTCTCCTCCTCCTTCTTCTCCTTCTTCTGATTCACCCTCCAGACTTCATCTTCTCCTTCTCCTTCTTCTGCTTCTTCTGATTCACCCTCCAGACTTCACCTTCTCCTTCTCCTTCTTCTGCTTCTTCTGCTTCACCCTCCAGACTTCGCCTTCTCCTTCTTCTACTTCTTCTGATTCACCCTCCAGACTTCACCTTCTCCTTCTCCTTCTTCTACTTCTTCTGATTCACCCTCCACTCTTCACCTTCTCCTTCTCCTTCTTCTGCTTCTTCTGATTCACCCTCCAGTCTTCACCTTCTCCTTCTCCTTCCTCTGCTTCTTCTGATTCACCCTCCTGACTTCACCTTCTCCTTCTCCTTCTTCTGCTTCTTCTGATTCACCCTCCAGACTTCACCTTCTCCTTCTCCTTCTTCTACTTCTTCTGATTCACCCTCCAGACTTCACCATCTCCTTCTACTTCTTCTGCTTCTTCTGATTCACCCTCCAGACTTCACCTTCTCCTTCTCCTTCTTCTGCTTCTTCTGATTCACCCTCCAGACTTCACCTTCTCCTTCTCCTTCCTCTGCTTCTTCTGATTCACCCTCCAGACTTCACCTTCTCCTTCTCCTTCTTCTGCTTCTTCTGATTCACCCTCCAGACTTCACCTTCTCCTTCTCCTACTTCTACTTCTTCTGATTCACCCTCCAGACTTCCCCTTTACCTTCTCCTTCTTCTGCTTCTTCTGCTTCACCCTCCAGACTTCACCTTCTCCTTCTCCTTCGTCTACTTCTTCTGATTCACCCTCCAGACTACACCTTCTCCTTCTCCTTCTTCTTCTGATTCACCCTCCTGACTTCACCTTCTGCTTCTCCTTCTTCTGCTTCTTCTGATTCACCCTCCAGACTTCACCTTCTCCTTCTCCTTCTTCTACTTCTTCTGATTCACCCTCCAGACTTCACCATCTCCTTCTACTTCTTCTGCTTCTTCTGATTCACCCTCCAGACTTCACCTTCTCCTTCTCCTTCTTCTGCTTCTTCTGATTCACCCTCCAGACTTCCCCTTCTCCTTCTCCTTCCTCTGCTTCTTCTGATTCACCCTCCAGACTTCACCTTCTCCTTCTCCTTCTTCTGCTTCTTCTGATTCACCCTCCAGACTTCACCTTCTCCTTCTCCTACTTCTACTTCTTCTGATTCACCCTCCAGACTTCCCCTTTACCTTCTCCTTCTTCTGCTTCTTCTGCTTCACCCTCCAGACTTCACCTTCTCCTTCTCCTTCGTCTACTTCTTCTGATTCACCCTCCAGACTACACCTTCTCCTTCTCCTTCTTCTACTTCTTCTGATTCACCCTCCAGACTTCACCTTCTCCTTCTCCTTCTTCTGCTTCTTCTTATTCACCCTCCAGACTTCACCTTCTCCTTCTCTTTCTTCTTCTGATTCACCCTCCTGACTTCACCTTCTACTTCTCCTTCTTCTGCTTCTTCTGATTCACCCTCCAGACTTCACCTTCTCCTTCTCCTTCTTCTACTTCTTCTGATTCACCCTCCAGACTTCACTTTCTCCTTCTACTTCTTCTGCATCTTCTGATTCACCCTCCAGACTTCACCTTCTCCTTCTCCTTCTTCTGCTTCTTCTGATTCACCCTCCAGACTTCACCTTCTCCTTCTCCTTCTTCTACTTCTTCTGATTCACCCTCCAGACTTCACCTTCTCCTTCTCCTTCTTCTACTTCTTCTGATTCACCCTCCAGACTTCACCTTCTCCTTCTCCTTCTTCTACTTCTTCTGATTCACCCTCCTGACTCCAGCTTCTCCTTATCCTTCTTCTGCTTCTTCTGCTTCACCCTCCAGACTTCACCTTCTCCTTCTCCTTCTTCTGCTCCTTCTGCATCACCCTCCAGACTTCACCTTCTCCTTCTCCTTCTTCTGCTTCTTCTGCTTCACCCTCCTGACTTCACCTTCTCCTTCTCCTTCTTCTACTTCTTCTGATTCACCCTCCAGACTTCACCTTCTCCTTCTCCTTCTTCTGCTTCTTCTGCTTCAACCTCCAGACTTCACCTTCTCCTTCTCCTTCTTCTGCTTCGCCCTCCAGACTTCACCTTCTCCTTCTCCCTATTCTGCTTCTTCTGCTTCACCCTCCAGACTTCACCTTCTTCTTCTCCTTCTTCTGCTTCTTCTGCTTCACCCTCCTGACTTCACCTTCTCCTTCTCCTTCTTCTACTTCTTCTGATTCACCCTCCAGACTTCACCTTCTCCTTCTCCTTCTTCTGCTTCTTCTGCTTCACCCTCCGGACTTCACCTTCTCTTTCTCCTTCTTCTGCTTCTTCTGCTGCGCCCTCCAGACTTCACCTTCTCCTTCTCCTTCTTCTTCTTCTTCTGCTTCACCCTCCTGACTTCACCTTCTCCTTCTCCTTCTTCTACTTCTTCTGCTTCACCCCCCTGACTTCACCTTCTCCTTCTCCTTCTTCTGCTTCTTCTGATGCACCCTCCTAACTTCACCTTCTCCTTCTCCTTCTTCTGCTTCTTCTGATTCACCCTCCTGACTTCAGCTTCTCCTTCTCCTTCTTCTGCTTCTTCTGATTCACCCTCCAGACTTCACCTTCTCCTTCTCCTTCTTCTGCTTCTTCTGATTCACCCTCCAGACTTCACCTTCTCCTTCTCCTTCTTCTGCTTCTTCTGATTCACCCTCCAGACCTCACCATCTCCTTCTCCTTCTTCTACTTCTTCTGATTCACCCTCCAGACTTCATCTTCTCCTTCTCCTTCTTCTGCTTCTTCTGATTCACCCTCCAGGCTTCACCTTCTCCTTCTCCTTCTTCTGCTTCTTCTGATTCACCCTCCAGACTTCACCTTCTCCTTCTCCTTCTTCTACTTCTTCTGTTTCACCCTCCAGACTTCACCTTCTCCTTCTCCTACTTCTACTTCTTCTGATTCACCCTCCAGACTTCACCTTCTCCTTCTCCTTCTTCTGCTTCTTCTGCTTCACCCTCCAGACTTCACCTTCTCCTTCTCCTTCGTCTACTTCTTCTGATTCACCCTCCAGACTACACCTTCTCCTTCTCCTTCTTCTACTTCTTCTGATTCACCCTCCAGACTTCACCTTCTCCTTCTCCTTCTTCTGCTTCTTCTGATTCACCCTCCAGACTTCATCATCTCCTTCTCCTTCTTCTACTTCTTCTGATTCACCCTCCTGACTTCACCTTCTCCTTCTCCTTCTTCTGCTTCTTCTGATTCACCCTCCAGACTTCACCTTCTCCTTCTCCTTCTTCTACTTCTTCTGATTCACCCTCCAGACTTCACCTTCTCCTTCTACTTCTTCTGCATCTTCTGATTCACCCTCCAGACTTCAGCTTCTCCTTCTCCTTTTCTGCTTCTTCTGATTCACCCTCCAGACTTCACCTTCTCCTTCTCCTTCTTCTGCTTCTTCTGATTCACCCTCCAGACTTCACCTTCTCCTTCTCCTTCTTCTGCTTCTTCTGATTCACCCTCCAGACTTCACCTTCTCCTTCTTCTACTTCTTCTGATTCACCCTCCAGACTTCACCTTCTCCTTCTCCTTCTTCTGCTTCTTCTGATTCACCCTCCAGACTTCACCTTCTCCTTCTCCTTCTTCTGCTTCTTCTGATTCACCCTTCAGACTTCACCTTCTGCTTCTCCTTCTTCTGCTTCTTCTGATTCACCCTCCAGACCTCACCTTCTCCTCCTCCTTCTTCTCCTTCTTCTGATTCACCCTCCAGACTTCATCTTCTCCTTCTCCTTCTTCTGCTTCTTCTGATTCACCCTCCAGACTTCACCTTCTCCTTCTCCTTCTTCTGCTTCTTCTGCTTCACCCTCCAGACTTCGCCTTCTCCTTCTCCTTCTTCTACTTCTTCTGATTCACCCTCCAGACTTCACCTTCTCCTTCTCCTTCTTCTACTTCTTCTGATTCACCCTCCACTCTTCACCTTCTCCTTCTCCTTCTTCTGCTTCTTCTGATTCACCCTCCAGTCTTCACCTTCTCCTTCTCCTTCCTCTGCTTCTTCTGATTCACCCTCCTGACTTCACCTTCTCCTTCTCCTTCTTCTGCTTCTTCTGATTCACCCTCCAGACTTCACCTTCTCCTTCTCCTTCTTCTACTTCTTCTGATTCACCCTCCAGACTTCACCATCTCCTTCTACTTCTTCTGCTTCTTCTGATTCACCCTCCAGACTTCACCTTCTCCTTCTCCTTCTTCTGCTTCTTCTGATTCACCCTCCAGACTTCACCTTCTCCTTCTCCTTCCTCTGCTTCTTCTGATTCACACTCCAGACTTCACCTTCTCCTTCTCCTTCTTCTGCTTCTTCTGATTCACCCTCCAGACTTCACCTTCTCCTTCTCCTACTTCTACTTCTTCTGATTCACCCTCCAGACTTCCCCTTTACCTTCTCCTTCTTCTGCTTCTTCTGCTTCACCCTCCAGACTTCACCTTCTCCTTCTCCTTCGTCTACTTCTTCTGATTCACCCTACAGACTACACCTTCTCCTTCTCCTTCTTCTACTTCTTCTGATTCACCCTCCAGACTTCACCTTCTCCTTCTCCTTCTTCTGCTTCTTCTGATTCACCCTCCAGACTTCACCTTCTCCTTCTCCTTCTTCTTCTGATTCACCCTCCTGACTTCACCTTCTACTTCTCCTTCTTCTGCTTCTTCTGATTCACCCTCCAGACTTCACCTTCTCCTTCTCCTTCTTCTACTTCTTCTGATTCACCCTCCAGACTTCACTTTCTCCTTCTACTTCTTCTGCATCTTCTGATTCACCCTCCAGACTTCACCTTCTCCTTCTCCTTCTTCTGCTTCTTCTGATTCACCCTCCAGACTTCACCTTCTCCTTCTTCTGCTTCTTCTGATTCACCCTCCAGACTTCACCTTCTCCTTCTCCTTCTTCTGCTTCTTCTGATTCACCCTCCAGACTTCACCTTCTACTTCTCCTTCGTCTACTTCTTCTGATTCACCCTCCAGACTTCACCTTCTCCTTCTCCTTCTTCTGCTTCTTCTGCTTCACCCTCCAGACTTCACCTTCTCCTTCTCCTTCGTCTACTTCTTCTGATTCACCCTCCAGACTACACCTTCTCCTTCTCCTTCTTCTACTTCTTCTGAATCACCCTCCAGACTTCACCTTCTCCTTCTCCTTCTTCTGCTTCTACTGATTCAGCCTCCAGACTTCACCTTCTCCTTCTCCTTCTTCTACTTCTTCTGATTCACCCTCCAGACTTCACCTTCTCCTTCTCCTTCTTCTACTTCTTCTGCTTCTCCCTCCAGACTTCACCTTCTCCTTCTCCTTCTTCTGCTTCTTCTGATTCACCCTCCAGACTTCACCTTCTCCTTCTCCTTCTTCTACTTCTTCTGATTCACCCTCCAGACTTCACCTTCTCCTTCTCCTTCTTCTACTTCTTCTGATTCACCCTCCAGACTTCACCTTCTCCTTCTCCTTCTTCTACTTCTTCTGATTCACCCTCCTGACTCCAGCTTCTCCTTCTCCTTCTTCTGCTTCTTCTGCTTCACCCTCCAGACTTCACCTTCTACTTCTCCTTCTTCTGCTTCTTCTGCGTCACCCTCCAGACTTCACCTTCTCCTTCTCCTTCTTCTGCTTCTTCTGCTTCACCCTCCTGACTTCACCTTCTCCTTCTCCTTCTTCTACTTCTTCTGATTCACCCTCCAGACTTCACCTTCTCCTTCTCCTTCTTCTGCTTCTTCTGCTTCAACCTCCAGACTTCACCTTCTCCTTCTCCTTCTTCTGCTTCGCCCTCCAGACTTCACCTTCTCCTTCTCCTTATTCTGCTTCTTCTGCTGCGCCCTCCAGACTTCACCTTCTCCTTCTCCTTCTTCTTCTTCTTCTGCTTCACCCTCCTGACTTCACCTTCTCCTTCTCCTTCTTCTACTTCTTCTGCTTCACCCCCCTGACTTCACCTTCTCCTTCTCCTTCTTCTGTTTCTTCTGATGCACCCTCCTAACTTCACCTTCTCCTTCTCCTTCTTCTGCTTCTTCTGATTCACCCTCCTGACTTCACCTTCTCCTTCTCCTTCTTCTGCTTCTTCTGATTCACCCTCCAGACTTCACCTTCTCCTTCTCCTTCTTCTGCTTCTTCTGATTCACCCTCCAGACTTCACCTTCTCCTTCTCCTTCTTCTGCTTCTTCTGATTCACCCTCCAGACCTCACCATCTCCTTCTCCTTCTTCTACTTCTTCTGATTCACCCTCCAGACTTCATCTTCTCCTTCTCCTTCTTCTGCTTCTTCTGATTCACCCTCCAGGCTTCACCTTCTCCTTCTCCTTCTTCTGCTTCTTCTGATTCACCCTCCAGACTTCACCTTCTCCTTCTCCTTCTTCTACTTCTTCTGATTCACCCTCCAGACTTCACCTTCTCCTTCTCCTTCTTCTGCTTCTTCTGATTCACCCTCCAGGCTTCACCTTCTCCTTCTCCTTCTTCTGCTTCTTCTGATTCACCCTCCAGACTTCACCTTCTCCTTCTCCTTCTTCTAATTCTTCTGATTCACCCTCCAGACTTCACCTTCTCCTTCTCCTTCTTCTACTTCTTCTGATTCAGCCTCCAGTCTTCACCTTCTCCTTCTCCTTCTTCTGCTTCTTCTGCTTCACCCTCCAGACTTCACCTTCTCCTTCTCTTTCTTCTGCTTCTTCTGATTCACCCTCCAGACTTCACCTTCTCCTTCTCCTTCTTCTGATTCTTCTGATTCACCCTCCAGACTTCACCTTCTCCTTCTCCTTCTTCTGCTTCTTCTGATTCACCCTCCTGACTTCACCTTCTCCTTCTCCTTCTTCTACTTCTTCTGATTCACCCTCCTGACTTCACCTTCTCCTTCTCCTTCTTCTACTTCTTCTCCTTCACCCTCCAGACTTCACCTTCTCCTTCTCCTTCTTCTACTTCTTCAGATTCACCCTCCAGACTTCACCTTCTCCTTCTCCTTCTTCTGCTTCTTCTGATTCACCCTCCAGACTTCACCTTCTCCTTCTCCTTATTCTGCTTCTTCTGATTCACCCTCCAGACTTCACCTTCTCCTTCTCCTTTTTTCTGCTTCTTCTGATTCACCCTCCAGACTTCACCATCTCCTTCTCCTTCTTCTACTTCTTCTGATTCACCCTCCAGACTTCACCTTCTCCTTCTCCTTCTTCTACTTCTTCTGATTCACCCTCCAGACTTCATCTTCTCCTTTTCCTTCTTCTGCTTCTTCTGATTCACCCTCCAGACTTCACCTTCTCCTTCTCCTTCTTCTGCTTCTTCTGATTCACCCTCCAGACTTCACCTTCTCCTTCTCCTTCTTCTACTTCTTCTGATTCACCCTCCAGACTTCACCTTCTCCTTCTCCTTCTTCTACTTCTTCTGATTCACCCTCCAGACTTCACCTTCTCCTTCTACTTCTACTGCTTCTTCTGATTCACCCTCCAGACTTCACCTTCTCCTTCTCCTTCTTCTGCTTCTTCTGATTCACCCTCCAGACTTCACCTTCTCCTTCTCCTTCTTCTCCTTCTTCTGATACACCCTTCAGACTTCACCTTCTCCTTCTCCTTCTTCTGCTTCTTCTGATTCACCCTCCAGACCTCACCTTCTCCTTCTCCTTCTTCTACTTCTTCTGATTCACCCTCCAGACTTCATCTACTCCTTCTCCTTCTTCTGCTTCATCTGTTTCACCCTCCAGACTTCACCTTCTCATTCTCCTTCTTCTGCTTCTTCTGATTCACCCTCCAGACTTCGCCTTCTCCTTCTCCTTCTTCTACTTCTTCTGATTCACCCTCCAGACTTCACCTTCTCCTTCTCCTTCTTCTGCTTCTTCTGATTCACCCTCCAGACTTCACCTTCTCCTTCTCCTTCTTCTGCTTCTTCTGATTCACCCTCCTGACTTCACCTTCTCCTTCTCCTTCTTCTGCTTCTTCTGATTCACCCTCCAGAATTCACCTTCTCCTTCTCCTTCTTCTACTTCTTCTGATGCACCCTCCAGACTTCACCTTCTCCTTCTACTTCTTCTGCCTCTTCTGATTCACCCTCCAGACTTCACCTTCTCCTTCTCCTTCTTCTGCTTCTTCTGATTCACCCTCCAGACTTCGCCTTCTCCTTCTCCTTCTTCTGCTTCTTCTGATTCACCCTCCAGACTTCACCTCTCCTTCTCCTTCTTCTGCTTCTTCTGATTCACCCTTCAGACTTCACCTTCTCCTTCTCCTTCTTCTGCTTCTTCTGATTCACCCTCTAGACCTCACCATCTCCATCTCCTTCTTCTACTTCTTCTGATTCACCCTCCAGTCTTTACCTTCTCCTTCTCCTTCTTCTGTTTTTCTGCTTAACCCTCCAGACTTCACCTTCTCCTTCTCTTTCTTCTGCTTCTTCTGATTCACCCTCCAGACTTCACCTTCTCGTTCTCCTTCTTCTGATTCTTCTGATTCATCCTCCAGACTTCACCTTCTCCTTCTCCTTCTTCTGCTTCTTCTGATTCAGCCTCCTGACTTCACCTTCTCCTTCTCCTTCTTCTACTTCTTCTGATTCACCCTCCTGACTTCACCTTCTCCTTCTCCTTCTTCTACTTCTTCTGCTTCACCTTCCAGACTTCACCTTCTCCTTCTCCTTCTTCTACTTCTTCAGATTCACCCTCCAGACTTCACCTTCTCCTTCTCCTTCTTCTGCTTCCTCTGATTCACCCTCCATACTTCACCTTCTCCTTCTCCTTATTCTGCTTCTTCTGATTCACCCTCCAGACTTCACCTTCTCCTTCTCCTTTTTTCTGCTTCTTCTGATTCACCCTCCAGACTTCACCTTCTCCTTCTCCTTCTTCTGCTTCTTCTGATTCACCCTCCAGACTTCACCTTCTCCTTCTCCTTCTTCTATTTCTTCTGATTCACCCTCCAGACTTAATCTTCTCCTTTTCCTTCTTCTGCTTCTTCTGATTCACCCTCCAGACTTCACCTTCTCCTTCTCCTTCTGCTTCTTCTGATTTACCCTCCAGACTTCACCTTCTCCTTCTCCTTCTTCTACTTCTTCTGATTCACCCTCCAGACTTCACCCTCTCCTTCTCCTTCTTCTACTTCTTCTGATTCACCCTCCAGACTTCACCTTCTCCTTCTACTTCTTCTGCTTCTTCTGATTCACCCTCCAGACTTCATCTTCTCCTTCTCCTTCTTCTGCTTCTTCTGATTCACCCTCCAGACTTCACCTTCTCCTTCTCCTTCTTCTACTTCTTCTGATTCACCCTCCAGACTTCACCTTCTCCTTCTCCTTCTTCTGCTTCTTCTGTTTCACCCTCCAGACTTCACCTTCTCCTTCTCCTTCTTCTATTTCTTCTGATTCACCCGCCAGACTTCATCTTCTCCTTCTCCTTCTTCTGCTTCTTCTGATTCACCCTCCAGACTTCACCTTCTCCTTCTCCTTCTTCTGCTTCTTCTGATTCACCCTCCAGACTTCACCTTCTCCTTCTTCTACTTCTTCTGATTCACCCTCCAGACTTCACCTTCTCCTTCTCCTTCTTCTGCTTCTTCTGATTCACCCTCCAGACTTCACCTTCTCCTTCTCCTTCTTCTGCTTCTTCTGATTCACCCTCCAGACTTCACCTTCTCCTTCTCCTTCTTCTGCTTCTTCTGATTCACCCTCCAGACTTCACCTTCTCCTTCTCCTTCTTCTGCTTCTTCTGATTCACCCTTCAGACTTCACCTTCTCCTTCTCCTTCTTCTGCTACTTCTGATTCACCCTCCAGACCTCACCTTCTCCTTCTCCTTCTTCTGCTTCTTCTGATTCACCCTCCAGACTTCATCTTCTCCTTCTCCTTCTTCTGCTTCTTCTGATTCACCCTCCAGACTTCACCTTCTCCTGCTCCTTCTTCTGCTTCTGCTGATTCACCATCCAGACTTCGCCTTCTCCTTCTCCTTCTTCTACTTCTTCTGATTCACCCTCCAGACTTCACCTTCTCCTTCTCCTTCTTCTACTTCTTCTGAATCGCCCTCCAGTCTTCACCTTCTCCTTCTCCTTCTTCTGCTTCTTCTGATTCACCCTCCAGATTTCACCTTCTCCTTCTCCTTCTTCTGCTTCTTCTGATTCACCCTCCTGACTTCACCTTCTCCTTCTCCTTCTTCTGCTTCTTCTGATTCACCCTCCAGACTTCACCTTCTCCTTCTCCTTCTTCTACTTCTTCTGATTCAACCTCCAGACTTCACCTTCTCCTTCTACTTCTTCTGCTTCTTCTGATTCACCCTCCAGACTTCACCTTCTCCTTCTCCTTCTTCTGCTTCTTCTGATTCACCCTCCAGACTTCACCTTCTCCTTTTCCTCCTTCTGATTCTTCTGATTCACCCTCCAGACCTCACCTTCTCCTTCTCCTTCTTCTACTTCTTCTGATTCACCCTCCAGACTTCATCTTCTCCTTCTCCTTCTTCTGCTTCTTCTGCTTCACCCTCCAGACTTCACCTTCTCCTTCTCTTTCTTCTGCTTCTTCTGATTCACCCTCCAGACTTCACCTTCTCGTTCTCCTTCTTCTGATTCTTCTGTTTCATCCTCCAGACTTCACCTTCTCCTTCTCCTTCTTCTGCTTCTTCTGATTCAGCCTCCTGACTTCACCTTCTCCTTCTCCTTCTTCTACTTCTTCTGATTCACCCTCCTGACTTCACCTTCTCCTTCTCCTTCTTCTACTTCTTCTGCTTCACCTTCCAGACTTCACCTTCTCCTTCTCCTTCTTCTACTTCTTCAGATTCACCCTCCAGACTTCACCTTCTCCTTCTCCTTCTTCTGCTTCCTCTGATTCACCCTCCATACTTCACCTTCTCCTTCTCCTTATTCTGCTTCTTCTGATTCACCCTCCAGACTTCACCTTCTCCTTCTCCTTTTTTCTGCTTCTTCTGATTCACCCTCCAGACTTCACCTTCTCCTTCTCCTTCTTCTGCTTCTTCTGATTCACCCTCCAGACTTCACCTTCTCCTTCTCCTTCTTCTATTTCTTCTGATTCACCCTCCAGACTTAATCTTCTCCTTTTCCTTCTTCTGCTTCTTCTGATTCACCCTCCAGACTTCACCTTCTCCTTCTCCTTCTGCTTCTTCTGATTTACCCTCCAGACTTCACCTTCTCCTTCTCCTTCTTCTACTTCTTCTGATTCACCCTCCAGACTTCACCTTCTCCTTCTCCTTCTTCTACTTCTTCTGATTCACCCTCCAGACTTCACCTTCTCCTTCTACTTCTTCTGCTTCTTCTGATTCACCCTCCAGACTTCACCTTCTCCTTCTCCTTCTTCTGCTTCTTCTGATTCACCCTCCAGACTTCACCTTCTCCTTCTCCTTCTTCTGCTTCTTCTGATTCACCGTTCAGACTTCACCTTCTCCTTCTCCTTCTTCTGCTTCTTCTGATTCACCCTCCAGACCTCACCTTCTCCTTCTCCTTCTTCTACTTCTTCTGATTCACCCTCCAGACTTCACCTTCTCCTTCTCCTTCTTCTGCTTCTTCTGTTTCACCCTCCAGACTTCACCTTCTCCTTCTCCTTCTTCTATTTCTTCTGATTCACCCGCCAGACTTCATCTTCTCCTTCTCCTTCTTCTGCTTCTTCTGATTCACCCTCCAGACTTCACCTTCTCCTTCTCCTTCTTCTGCTTCTTCTGATTCACCCTCCAGACTTCACCTTCTCCTTCTCCTTCTTCTACTTCTTCTGATTCACCCTCCAGACTTCACCTTCTCCTTCTCCTTCTTCTGCTTCTTCTGATTCACCCTCCAGACTTCACCTTCTCCTTCTCCTTCTTCTGCTTCTTCTGATTCACCCTCCAGACTTCACCTTCTCCTTCTCCTTCTTCTGCTTCTTCTGATTCACCCTCCAGACTTCACCTTCTCCTTCTCCTTCTTCTGCTTCTTCTGATTCACCCTTCAGACTTCACCTTCTCCTTCTCCTTCTTCTGCTACTTCTGATTCACCCTCCAGACCTCACCTTCTCCTTCTCCTTCTTCTGCTTCTTCTGATTCACCCTCCAGACTTCATCTTCTCCTTCTCCTTCTTCTGCTTCTTCTGATTCACCCTCCAGACTTCACCTTCTCCTGCTCCTTCTTCTGCTTCTTCTGATTCACCATCCAGACTTCGCCTTCTCCTTCTCCTTCTTCTACTTCTTCTGATTCTCCCTCCAGTCTTCACCTTCTCCTTCTCCTTCTTCTGCTTCTTCTGCTTCACCCTCCAGACTTCACCTTCTCCTTCTCCTTCTTCTGCTTCTTCTGATTCACCCTCCAGACTTCGCCTTCTCCTTCTCCTTCTTCTACTTCTTCTGATTCACCCTCCAGACTTCACCTTCTCCTTCTCCTTCTTCTACTTCTTCTGATTCACCCTCCAGTCTTCACCTTCTCCTTCTCCTTCTTCTGCTTCTTCTGATTCACCCTCCAGACTTCACCTTCTCCTTCTCCTTCTTCTGCTTCTTCTGATTCACCCTCCTGACTTCACCTTCTCCTTCTCCTTCTTCTGCTTCTTCAGCTTCACCCTCCAGACTTCACCTTCTCCTTCTCCTTCTTCTGCTTCTTCAGCTTCACCCTCCAGACTTCACCTTCTCCTTCTCCTTCTTCTGCTTCTTCAGATTCACCCTCCTGAATTCACCTACTCCTTCTCCTTCTTCTGCTTCTTCTGATGCACCCTCCAGACTTCACCTTCTCCTTCTCCTTCTTCTACTTCTTCTGATTCACCCTCCAGACTTCACCTTCTCCTTCTACTTCTTCTGCTTCTTCTGATTCACCCTCCAGACTTCAACTTCTCCTTCTCCTTCTTCTGCTTCTTCTGATTCACCCTCCAGACTTCACCTTCTCCTTCTCCTTCTTCTGCTTCATTTGATTCACCCTCCAGACTTTACCTTCTCCTTCTCCTTCTTCTGCTTCTTCTGATTCAACCTCCAAACCTCACCTTCTCCTTCTCCTTCTTCTACTTCTTCTGATTCAACCTCCAGACTTCATCTTCTCCTTCTCCTTCTTCTGCTTCTTCTGATTCACCCTCCAGACTTCACCTTCTCCTTCTCCTTCTTCTGCTTCTTCTGATTCACCCTCCAGACTTCGCCTTCTCCTTCTCCTTCTTCTACTTCTTCTGATTCACCCTCCAGACTTCACCTTCTCCTTCTCCTTCTTCTACTTCTTCTGATTCACCCTCCAGTCTTCACCTTCTCCTTCTCCTTCTTCTGCTTCTTCTGATTCACCCTCCAGACTTCACCTTCTCCTTCTCCTTCTTCTGCTTCTTCTGATTCACCCTCCTGACTTCACCTTCTCCTTCTCCTTCTTCTGCTTCTTCTGATTCACCCTCCAGACTTCGCTTTCTCCTTCTTCTTCTACTTCTAATGATTCACCCTCCAGACATCACCTTCTCCTTCTACTTCTTCTGCTTCTTCTGATTCACCCTCCAGACTTCACCTTCTCCTTCTCCTTCTTCTGCTTCTTCTGATTCACCCTCCAGACTTCACCTTCTCCTTCTCCTTCTTCTGCTTCTTCTGATTCACCCTCCAGACTTCGCCTTCTCCTTCTCCTTCTTCTACTTCTTCTGATTCACCCTCCAGACTTCACCTTCTCCTTCTCCTTCTTCTACTTCTTCTGATTCACCCTCCAGTCTTCACCTTCTCCTTCTCCTTCTACTGCTTCTTCTGATTCACCCTCCAGACTTCACCTTCTCCTTCTCCTTCTTCTGCTTCTTCAGCTTCACCCTCCTGACTTCACCTTCTCCTTCTCCTTCTTCTGCTTCTTCTGATTCACCCTCCAGACTTCACCTTCTCCTTCTCCTTCTTCTACTTCTTCTGATTCACCCTCCAGACTTCACCTTCTCCTTCTACTTCTTCTGCTTCTTCTGATTCACCCTCCAGACTTCACCTTCTCCTTCTCCTTCTTCTGCTTCTTCTGATTCACCCTCCAGACTTCACCTTCTTCTTCTCCTTCTTCTGCTTCTTCAGCTTCACCTTCCAGACTTCACCTTCTCCTTCTCCTTCTTCTGCTTCTTCAGATTCACCCTCCTGACTTCACCTTCTCCTTCTCCTTCTTCTGCTTCTTCTGATTCACCCTCCAGACTTCACCTTCTCCTTCTCCTTCTTCTACTTCTTCTGATTCACCCTCCAGACTTCACCTTCTCCTTCTACTTCTTCTGCTTCTTCTGATTCACCCTCCAGACTTCACCTTCTCCTTCTCCTTCTTCTGCTTCTTCTGATTCACCCTCCAGACTTCACCTTCTCCTTCTCCTTCTTCTGCTTCATTTGATTCACCCTCCAGACTTCGCCTTCTCCTCCTCCTTCTTCTACTTCTTCTGATTCACCCTCCTGACTTCACCTTCTCCTTCTCCTTCTTCTGCTTCTTCTGATTCACCCTCCAGACTTCACCTTCTCCTTCTTCTTCTACTTCTTCTGATTCACCCTCCAGACATCACCTTCTCCTTCTACTTCTTCTGCTTCTTCTGATTCACCCTCCAGACTTCACCTTCTCCTTCTCCTTCTTCTGCTTCTTCTGATTCACCCTCCAGACTTCACCTTCTCCTTCTCCTTCTTCTGCTTCTTCTGATTCACCCTCCAGACTTCGCCTTCTCCTTCTCCTTCTTCTACTTCTTCTGATTCACCCTCCAGACTTCACCTTCTCCTTCTCCTTCTTCTACTTCTTCTGATTCACCCTCCAGTCTTCACCTTCTCCTTCTCCTTCTTCTGCTTCTTCTGATTCACCCTCCAGACTTCACCTTCTCCTTCTCCTTCTTCTGCTTCTTCTGATTCACCCTCCAGACTTCGCCTTCTCCTTCTCCTTCTTCTACTTCTTCTGATTCACCCTCCAGACTTCACCTTCTCCTTCTCCTTCTTCTGCTTCTTCAGATTCACCCTCCTGACTTCACCTTCTCCTTCTCCTTCTTCTGCTTCTTCTGATTCACCCTCCAGACTTCACCTTCTCCTTCTCCTTCTTCTACTTCTTCTGATTCACCCTCCAGACTTCACCTTCTCCTTCTACTTCTTCTGCTTCTTCTGATTCACCCTCCAGACTTCACCTTCTCCTTCTCCTTCTTCTGCTTCTTCTGATTTACCCTCCAGACTTCACCTTCTCCTTCTCCTTCTTCTGCTTCATTTGATTCACCCTCCAGACTTCGCCTTCTCCTCCTCCTTCTTCTATTTCTTCTGATTCACCCTCCTGACTTCACCTTCTCCTTCTCCTTCTTCTGCTTCTTCTGATTCACCCTCCAGACTTCACCTTCTCCTTCTTCTTCGACTTCTTCTGATTCACCCTCCAGACATCACCTTCTCATTCTACTTCTTCTGATTCACCCTCCAGACTTCACCTTCTCCTTCTCCTTCTTCTGCTTCTTCTGATTCACCCTCCAGACTTCACCTTCTCCTTCTCCTTCTTCTGCTTCTTCTGATTCACCCTCCAGACTTCGCCTTCTCCTTCTCCTTCTTCTACTTCTTCTGATTCACCCTCCAGACTTCACCTTCTCCTTCTCCTTCTTCTACTTCTTCTGATTCACCCTCCAGTCTTCACCTTCTCCTTCTCCTTCTTCTGCTTCTTCTGATTCACCCTCCAGACTTCACCTTCTCCTTCTCCTTCTTCTGCTTCTTCTGATTCACCCTCCAGACTTCGCCTTCTCCTTCTCCTTCTTCTACTTCTTCTGATTCACCCTCCAGACTTCACCTTCTCCTTCTCCTTCTTCTACTTCTTCTGATTCACCCTCCAGTCTTCACCTTCTCCTTCTCCTTCTTCTGCTTCTTCTGATTCACCCTCCAGACTTCACCTTCTCCTTCTCCTTCTTCTGCTTCTTCAGATTCACCCTCCTGACTTCACCTTCTCCTTCTCCTTCTTCTGCTTCTTCTGATTCACCCTCCAGACTTCACCTTCTCCTTCTCCTTCTTCTACTTCTTCAGCTTCACCCTCCAGACTTCACCTTCTCCTTCTCCTTCTTCTGCTTCTTCAGCTTCACCCTCCAGACTTCACCTTCTCCTTCTCCTTCTTCTGCTTCTTCAGATTCACCCTCCTGACTTCACCTTCTCCTTCTCCTTCTTCTGCTTCTTCTGATTCACCCTCCAGACTTCACCTTCTCCTTCTCCTTCTTCTACTTCTTCTGATTCACCCTCCAGACTTCACCTTCTCCTTCTACTTCTTCTGCTTCTTCTGATTCACCCTCCAGACTTCACCTTCTCCTTCTCCTTCTTCTGCTTCTTCTGATTCACCCTCCAGACTTCACCTTCTCCTTCTCCTTCTTCTGCTTCATTTGATTCACCCTCCAGACTTTACCTTCTCCTTCTCCTTCTTCTGCTTCTTCTGATTCACCCTCCAGACCTCACCTTCTCCTTCTCCTTCTTCTACTTCTTCTGATTCAACCTCCAGACTTCATCTTCTCCTTCTCCTTCTTCTGCTTCTTCTGATTCACCCTCCAGACTTCACCTTCTCCTTCTCCTTCTTCTGCTTCTTCTGATTCACCCTCCAGACTTCGCCTTCTCCTTCTCCTTCTTCTACTTCTTCTGATTCACCCTCCAGACTTCACCTTCTCCTTCTCCTTCTTCTACTTCTTCTGATTCACCCTCCAGTCTTCACCTTCTCCTTCTCCTTCTTCTGCTTCTTCTGATTCACCCTCCAGACTTCACCTTCTCCTTCTTCTGCTTCTTCTGATTCACCCTCCTGACTTCACCTTCTCCTTCTCCTTCTTCTGCTTCTTCTGATTCACCCTCCAGACTTCACCTTCTCCTTCTTCTTCTACTTCTTCTGATTCACCCTCCAGACATCACCTTCTCCTTCTACTTCTTCTGCTTCTTCTGATTCACCCTCCAGACTTCACCTTCTCCTTCTCCTTCTTCTGCTTCATTTGATTCACCCTCCAGACTTTACCTTCTCCTTCTCCTTCTTCTGCTTCTTCTGATTCACCCTCCAGACTTCGCCTTCTCCTTCTCCTTCTTCTACTTCTTCTGATTCACCCTCCAGACTTCACCTTCTCCTTCTCCTTCTTCTACTTCTTCTGATTCACCCTCCAGTCTTCACCTTCTCCTTCTCCTTCTTCTGCTTCTTCTGATTCACCCTCCAGACTTCACCTTCTCCTTCTCCTTCTTCTGCTTCTTCTGATTCACCCTCCAGACTTCGCCTTCTCCTTCTCCTTCTTCTACTTCTTCTGATTCACCCTCCAGACTTCACCTTCTCCTTCTCCATCTTCTGCTTCTTCAGATTCACCCTCCTGACTTCACCTTCTCCTTCTTCTGCTTCTTCTGATTCACCCTCCAGACTTCACCTTCTCCTTCTCCTTCTTCTACTTCTTCTGATTCACCCTCCAGACTTCACCTTCTCCTTCTACTTCTTCTGCTTCTTCTGATTCACCCTCCAGACTTCACCTTCTCCTTCTCCTTCTTCTGCTTCTTCTGATTCACCCTCCAGACTTCACCTTCTCCTTCTCCTTCTTCTGCTTCATTTGATTCACCCTCCAGACTTCGCCTTCTCCTCCTCCTTCTTCTACTTCTTCTGATTCACCCTCCTGACTTCACCTTCTCCTTCTCCTTCTTCTGCTTCTTCTGATTCACCCTCCAGACTTCACCTTCTCCTTCTTCTTCGACTTCTTCTGATTCACCCTCCAGACATCACCTTCTCCTTCTACTTCTTCTGATTCACCCTCCAGACTTCACCTTCTCCTTCTCCTTCTTCTGCTTCTTCTGATTCACCCTCCAGACTTCACCTTCTCCTTCTCCTTCTTCTGCTTCTTCTGATTCACCCTCCAGACTTCGCCTTCTCCTTCTCCTTCTTCTACTTCTTCTGATTCACCCTCCAGACTTCACCTTCTCCTTCTCCTTCTTCTACTTCTTCTGATTCACCCTCCAGTCTTCACCTTCTCCTTCTCCTTCTTCTGCTTCTTCTGATTCACCCTCCAGACTTCACCTTCTCCTTCTCCTTCTTCTGCTTCTTCTGATTCACCCTCCAGACTTCGCCTTCTCCTTCTCCTTCTTCTACTTCTTCTGATTCACCCTCCAGACTTCACCTTCTCCTTCTCCTTCTTCTACTTCTTCTGATTCACCCTCCAGTCTTCACCTTCTCCTTCTCCTTCTTCTGCTTCTTCTGATTCACCCTCCAGACTTCACCTTCTCCTTCTCCTTCTTCTGCTTCTTCAGATTCACCCTCCTGACTTCACCTTCTCCTTCTCCTTCTTCTGCTTCTTCTGATTCACCCTCCAGACTTCACCTTCTCCTTCTCCTTCTTCTACTTCTTCTGATTCACCCTCCAGACTTCAGCTTCTCCTTCTACTTCTTCTGCTTCTTCTGATTCACCCTCCAGACTTCACCTTCTCCTTCTCCTTCTTCTGCTTCTTCTGATTCACCCTCCAGACTTCACCTTCTCCTTCTCCTTCTTCTGCTTCTTCTGATTCACCCTCCAGACTTCACCTTCTCCTTCTCCTTCTTCTGCTTCTTCAGCTTCACCCTCCAGACTTCACCTTCTCCTTCTCCTTCTTCTGCTTCTTCAGCTTCACCCTCCAAACTTCACCTTCTCCTTCTCCTTCTTCTGCTTCTTCTGATTCACCCTCCAGACTTCACCTTCTCCTTCTCCTTCTTCTGCTTCTTCTGATTCACCCTCCAGACTTCACCTTCTCCTTCTCCTTCTTCTACTTCTTCTGATTCACCCTCCAGACTTCACCTTCTCCTTCTACTTCTTCTGCTTCTTCTGATTCACCCTCCAGACTTCACCTTCTCCTTCTCCTTCTTCTGCTTCTTCTGATTCACCCTCCAGACTTCACCTTCTCCTTCTCCTTCTTCTGCTTCATTTGATTCACCCTCCAGACTTTACCTTCTCCTTCTCCTTCATCTGCTTCTTCTGATTCACCCTCCAGACCTCACCTTCTCCTTCTCCTTCTTCTACTTCTTCTGATTCAACCTCCAGACTTCATCTTCTCCTTCTCCTTCTTCTGCTTCTTCTGATTCACCCTCCAGACTTCACCTTCTCCTTCTCCTTCTTCTGCTTCTTCTGATTCACCCTCCAGACTTCGCCTTCTCCTTCTCCTTCTTCTACTTCTTCTGATTCACCCTCCAGACTTCACCTTCTCCTTCTCCTTCTTCTACTTCTTCTGATTCACCCTCCAGTCTTCACCTTCTCCTTCTCCTTCTTCTGCTTCTTCTGATTCACCCTCCAGACTTCACCTTCTCCTTCTCCTTCTTCTGCTTCTTCTGATTCACCCTCCTGACTTCACCTTCTCCTTCTCCTTCTTCTGCTTCTTCTGATTCACCCTCCAGACTTCACCTTCTCCTTCTTCTTCTACTTCTTCTGATTCACCCTCCAGACATCACCTTCTCCTTCTACTTCTTCTGCTTCTTCTGATTCACCCTCCAGACTTCACCTTCTCCTTCTCCTTCTTCTGCTTCATTTGATTCACCCTCCAGACTTTACCTTCTCCTTCTCCTTCTTCTGCTTCTTCTGATTCACCCTCCAGACCTCACCTTCTCCTTCTCCTTCTTCTACTTCTTCTGATTCAACCTCCAGACTTCATCTTCTCCTTCTCCTTCTTCTGCTTCTTCTGATTCACCCTCCAGACTTCACCTTCTCCTTCTCCTTCTTCTGCTTCTTCTGATTCACCCTCCAGACTTCGCCTTCTCCTTCTCCTTCTTCTACTTCTTCTGATTCACCCTCCAGACTTCACCTTCTCCTTCTCCTTCTTCTACTTCTTCTGATTCACCCTCCAGTCTTCACCTTCTCCTTCTCCTTCTTCTGCTTCTTCTGATTCACCCTCCAGACTTCACCTTCTCCTTCTCCTTCTTCTGCTTCTTCTGATTCACCCTCCTGACTTCACCTTCTCCTTCTCCTTCTTCTGCTTCTTCTGATTCACCCTCCAGACTTCACCTTCTCCTTCTTCTTCTACTTCTTCTGATTCACCCTCCAGACATCACCTTCTCCTTCTACTTCTTCTGCTTCTTCTGATTCACCCTCCAGACTTCACCTTCTCCTTCTCCTTCTTCTGCTTCTTCTGATTCACCCTCCAGACTTCACCTTCTCCTTCTCCTTCTTCTGCTTCTTCTGATTCACCCTCCAGACTTCGCCTTCTCCTTCTACTTCTTCTACTTCTTCTGATTCACCCTCCAGACTTCACCTTCTCCTTCTCCTTCTTCTACTTCTTCTGATTCACCCTCCAGTCTTCACCTTCTCCTTCTCCTTCTACTGCTTCTTCTGATTCACCCTCCAGACTTCACCTTCTCCTTCTCCTTCTTCTGCTTCTTCAGCTTCACCCTCCTGACTTCACCTTCTCCTTCTCCTTCTTCTGCTTCTTCTGATTCACCCTCCAGACTTCACCTTCTCCTTCTCCTTCTTCTACTTCTTCTGATTCACCCTCCAGACTTCACCTTCTCCTTCTACTTCTTCTGCTTCTTCTGATTCACCCTCCAGACTTCACCTTCTCCTTCTCCTTCTTCTGCTTCTTCTGATTCACCCTCCAGACTTCACCTTCTCCTTCTCCTTCTTCTGCTTCTTCAGCTTCACCTTCCAGACTTCACCTTCTCCTTCTCCTTCTTCTGCTTCTTCAGATTCACCCTCCTGACTTCACCTTCTCCTTCTCCTTCTTCTGCTTCTTCTGATTCACCCTCCAGACTTCACCTTCTCCTTCTCCTTCTTCTACTTCTTCTGATTCACCCTCCAGACTTCACCTTCTCCTTCTACTTCTTCTGCTTCTTCTGATTCACCCTCCAGACTTCACCTTCTCCTTCTCCTTCTTCTGCTTCTTCTGATTCACCCTCCAGACTTCACCTTCTCCTTCTCCTTCTTCTGCTTCATTTGATTCACCCTCCAGACTTCGCCTTCTCCTCCTCCTTCTTCTACTTCTTCTGATTCACCCTCCTGACTTCACCTTCTCCTTCTCCTTCTTCTGCTTCTTCTGATTCACCCTCCAGACTTCACCTTCTCCTTCTTCTTCTACTTCTTCTGATTCACCCTCCAGACATCACCTTCTCCTTCTACTTCTTCTGCTTCTTCTGATTCACCCTCCAGACTTCACCTTCTCCTTCTCCTTCTTCTGCTTCTTCTGATTCACCCTCCAGACTTCACCTTCTCCTTCTCCTTCTTCTGCTTCTTCTGATTCACCCTCCAGACTTCGCCTTCTCCTTCTCCTTCTTCTACTTCTTCTGATTCACCCTCCAGACTTCACCTTCTCCTTCTCCTTCTTCTACTTCTTCTGATTCACCCTCCAGTCTTCACCTTCTCCTTCTCCTTCTTCTGCTTCTTCTGATTCACCCTCCAGACTTCACCTTCTACTTCTCCTTCTTCTGCTTCTTGGGATTCACCCTCCAGACTTCGCCTTCTCCTTCTCCTTCTTCTACTTCTTCTGATTCACCCTCCAGACTTCACCTTCTCCTTCTCCTTCTTCTGCTTCTTCAGATTCACCCTCCTGACTTCACCTTCTCCTTCTCCTTCTTCTGCTTCTTCTGATTCACCCTCCAGACTTCACCTTCTCCTTCTCCTTCTTCTACTTCTTCTGACTCACCCTCCAGACTTCACCTTCTCCTTCTACTTCTTCTGCTTCTTCTGATTCACCCTCCAGACTTCACCTTCTCCTTCTCCTTCTTCTGCTTCTTCTGATTCACCCTCCAGACTTCACCTTCTCCTTCTCCTTCTTCTGCTTCATTTGATTCACCCTCCAGACTTCGCCTTCTCCTCCTCCTTCTTCTACTTCTTCTGATTCACCCTCCTGACTTCACCTTCTCCTTCTCCTTCTTCTGCTTCTTCTGATTCACCCTCCAGACTTCACCTTCTCCTTCTTCTTCGACTTCTTCTGATTCACCCTCCAGACATCACCTTCTCCTTCTACTTCTTCTGATTCACCCTCCAGACTTCACCTTCTCCTTCTCCTTCTTCTGCTTCTTCTGATTCACCCTCCAGACTTCACCTTCTCCTTCTCCTTCTTCTGCTTCTTCTGATTCACCCTCCAGACTTCGCCTTCTCCTTCTCCTTCTTCTACTTCTTCTGATTCACCCTCCAGACTTCACCTTCTCCTTCTCCTTCTTCTACTTCTTCTGATTCACCCTCCAGTCTTCACCTTCTCCTTCTCCTTCTTCTGCTTCTTCTGATTCACCCTCCAGACTTCACCTTCTCCTTCTCCTTCTTCTGCTTCTTCTGATTCACCCTCCAGACTTCGCCTTCTCCTTCTCCTTCTTCTACTTCTTCTGATTCACCCTCCAGACTTCACCTTCTCCTTCTCCTTCTTCTACTTCTTCTGATTCACCCTCCAGTCTTCACCTTCTCCTTCTCCTTCTTCTGCTTCTTCTGATTCACCCTCCAGACTTCACCTTCTCCTTCTCCTTCTTCTGCTTCTTCAGATTCACCCTCCTGACTTCACCTTCTCCTTCTCCTTCTTCTGCTTCTTCTGATTCACCCTCCAGACTTCACCTTCTCCTTCTCCTTCTTCTACTTCTTCAGCTTCACCCTCCAGACTTCACCTTCTCCTTCTCCTTCTTCTGCTTCTTCAGCTTCACCCTCCAGACTTCACCTTCTCCTTCTCCTTCTTCTGCTTCTTCAGATTCACCCTCCTGACTTCACCTTCTCCTTCTCCTTCTTCTGCTTCTTCTGATTCTCCCTCCAGACTTCACCTTCTCCTTCTCCTTCTTCTACTTCTTCTGATTCACCCTCCAGACTTCACTTTCTCCTTCTACTTCTTCTGCTTCTTCTGATTCACCCTCCAGACTTCACCTTCTCCTTCTCCTTCTTCTGCTTCTTCTGATTCACCCTCCAGACTTCACCTTCTCCTTCTCCTTCTTCTACTTCTTCTGATTCACCCTCCAGTCTTCACCTTCTCCTTCTCCTTCTACTGCTTCTTCTGATTCACCCTCCAGACTTCACCTTCTCCTTCTCCTTCTTCTGCTTCTTCAGCTTCACCCTCCTGACTTCACCTTCTCCTTCTCCTTCTTCTGCTTCTTCTGATTCACCCTCCAGACTTCACCTTCTCCTTCTCCTTCTTCTACTTCTTCTGATTCACCCTCCAGACTTCACCTTCTCCTTCTACTTCTTCTGCTTCTTCTGATTCACCCTCCAGACTTCACCTTCTCCTTCTCCTTCTTCTGCTTCTTCTGATTCACCCTCCAGACTTCACCTTCTCCTTCTCCTTCTTCTGCTTCTTCAGCTTCACCTTCCAGACTTCACCTTCTCCTTCTCCTTCTTCTGCTTCTTCAGATTCACCCTCCTGACTTCACCTTCTCCTTCTCCTTCTTCTGCTTCTTCTGATTCACCCTCCAGACTTCACCTTCTCCTTCTCCTTCTTCTACTTCTTCTGATTCACCCTCCAGACTTCACCTTCTCCTTCTACTTCTTCTGCTTCTTCTGATTCACCCTCCAGACTTCACCTTCTCCTTCTCCTTCTTCTGCTTCTTCTGATTCACCCTCCAGACTTCACCTTCTCCTTCTCCTTCTTCTGCTTCATTTGATTCACCCTCCAGACTTCGCCTTCTCCTCCTCCTTCTTCTACTTCTTCTGATTCACCCTCCTGACTTCACCTTCTCCTTCTCCTTCTTCTGCTTCTTCTGATTCACCCTCCAGACTTCACCTTCTCCTTCTTCTTCTACTTCTTCTGATTCACCCTCCAGACATCACCTTCTCCTTCTACTTCTTCTGCTTCTTCTGATTCACCCTCCAGACTTCACCTTCTCCTTCTCCTTCTTCTGCTTCTTCTGATTCACCCTCCAGACTTCACCTTCTCCTTCTCCTTCTTCTGCTTCTTCTGATTCACCCTCCAGACTTCGCCTTCTCCTTCTCCTTCTTCTACTTCTTCTGATTCACCCTCCAGACTTCACCTTCTCCTTCTCCTTCTTCTACTTCTTCTGATTCACCCTCCAGTCTTCACCTTCTCCTTCTCCTTCTTCTGCTTCTTCTGATTCACCCTCCAGACTTCACCTTCTACTTCTCCTTCTTCTGCTTCTTGGGATTCACCCTCCAGACTTCGCCTTCTCCTTCTCCTTCTTCTACTTCTTCTGATTCACCCTCCAGACTTCACCTTCTCCTTCTCCTTCTTCTGCTTCTTCAGATTCACCCTCCTGACTTCACCTTCTCCTTCTCCTTCTTCTGCTTCTTCTGATTCACCCTCCAGACTTCACCTTCTCCTTCTCCTTCTTCTACTTCTTCTGATTCACCCTCCAGACTTCACCTTCTCCTTCTACTTCTTCTGCTTCTTCTGATTCACCCTCCAGACTTCACCTTCTCCTTCTCCTTCTTCTGCTTCTTCTGATTCACCCTCCAGACTTCACCTTCTCCTTCTCCTTCTTCTGCTTCATTTGATTCACCCTCCAGACTTCGCCTTCTCCTCCTCCTTCTTCTACTTCTTCTGATTCACCCTCCTGACTTCACCTTCTCCTTCTCCTTCTTCTGCTTCTTCTGATTCACCCTCCAGACTTCACCTTCTCCTTCTTCTTCGACTTCTTCTGATTCACCCTCCAGACATCACCTTCTCCTTCTACTTCTTCTGATTCACCCTCCAGACTTCACCTTCTCCTTCTCCTTCTTCTGCTTCTTCTGATTCACCCTCCAGACTTCACCTTCTCCTTCTCCTTCTTCTGCTTCTTCTGATTCACCCTCCAGACTTCGCCTTCTCCTTCTCCTTCTTCTACTTCTTCTGATTCACCCTCCAGACTTCACCTTCTCCTTCTCCTTCTTCTACTTCTTCTGATTCACCCTCCAGTCTTCACCTTCTCCTTCTCCTTCTTCTGCTTCTTCTGATTCACCCTCCAGACTTCACCTTCTCCTTCTCCTTCTTCTGCTTCTTCTGATTCACCCTCCAGACTTCGCCTTCTCCTTCTCCTTCTTCTACTTCTTCTGATTCACCCTCCAGACTTCACCTTCTCCTTCTCCTTCTTCTACTTCTTCTGATTCACCCTCCAGTCTTCACCTTCTCCTTCTCCTTCTTCTGCTTCTTCTGATTCACCCTCCAGACTTCACCTTCTCCTTCTCCTTCTTCTGCTTCTTCAGATTCACCCTCCTGACTTCACCTTCTCCTTCTCCTTCTTCTGCTTCTTCTGATTCACCCTCCAGACTTCACCTTCTCCTTCTCCTTCTTCTACTTCTTCAGCTTCACCCTCCAGACTTCACCTTCTCCTTCTCCTTCTTCTGCTTCTTCAGCTTCACCCTCCAGACTTCACCTTCTCCTTCTCCTTCTTCTGCTTCTTCAGATTCACCCTCCTGACTTCACCTTCTCCTTCTCCTTCTTCTGCTTCTTCTGATTCTCCCTCCAGACTTCACCTTCTCCTTCTCCTTCTTCTACTTCTTCTGATTCACCCTCCAGACTTCACTTTCTCCTTCTACTTCTTCTGCTTCTTCTGATTCACCCTCCAGACTTCACCTTCTCCTTCTCCTTCTTCTGCTTCTTCTGATTCACCCTCCAGACTTCACCTTCTCCTTCTCCTTCTTCTGCTTCATTTGATTCACCCTCCAGACTTTACCTTCTCCTTCTCCTTCTTCTGCTTCTTCTGATTCACCCTCCAGACCTCACCTTCTCCTTCTCCTTCTTCTACTTCTTCTGATTCAACCTCCAGACTTCATCTTCTCCTTCTCCTTCTTCTGCTTCTTCTGATTCACCCTCCAGACTTCACCTTCTCCTTCTCCTTCTTCTGCTTCTTCTGATTCACCCTCCAGACTTCGCCTTCTCCTTCTCCTTCTTCTACTTCTTCTGATTCACCCTCCAGACTTCACCTTCTCCTTCTCCTTCTTCTACTTCTTCTGATTCACCCTCCAGTCTTCACCTTCTCCTTCTCCTTCTTCTGCTTCTTCTGATTCACCCTCCAGACTTCACCTTCTCCTTCTCCTTCTTCTGCTTCTTCTGATTCACCCTCCTGACTTCACCTTCTCCTTCTCCTTCTTCTGCTTCTTCTGATTCACCCTCCAGACTTCACCTTCTCCTTCTTCTTCTACTTCTTCTGATTCACCCTCCAGACATCACCTTCTCCTTCTACTTCTTCTGCTTCTTCTGATTCACCCTCCAGACTTCACCTTCTCCTTCTCCTTCTTCTGCTTCATTTGATTCACCCTCCAGACTTTACCTTCTCCTTCTCCTTCTTCTGCTTCTTCTGATTCACCCTCCAGACTTCGCCTTCTCCTTCTCCTTCTTCTACTTCTTCTGATTCACCCTCCAGACTTCACCTTCTCCTTCTCCTTCTTCTACTTCTTCTGATTCACCCTCCAGTCTTCACCTTCTCCTTCTCCTTCTTCTGCTTCTTCTGATTCACCCTCCAGACTTCACCTTCTCCTTCTCCTTCTTCTGCTTCTTCTGATTCACCCTCCAGACTTCGCCTTCTCCTTCTCCTTCTTCTACTTCTTCTGATTCACCCTCCAGACTTCACCTTCTCCTTCTCCATCTTCTGCTTCTTCAGATTCACCCTCCTGACTTCACCTTCTCCTTCTCCTTCTTCTGCTTCTTCTGATTCACCCTCCAGACTTCACCTTCTCCTTCTCCTTCTTCTACTTCTTCTGATTCACCCTCCAGACTTCACCTTCTCCTTCTACTTCTTCTGCTTCTTCTGATTCACCCTCCAGACTTCACCTTCTCCTTCTCCTTCTTCTGCTTCTTCTGATTCACCCTCCAGACTTCACCTTCTCCTTCTCCTTCTTCTGCTTCATTTGATTCACCCTCCAGACTTCGCCTTCTCCTCCTCCTTCTTCTACTTCTTCTGATTCACCCTCCTGACTTCACCTTCTCCTTCTCCTTCTTCTGCTTCTTCTGATTCACCCTCCAGACTTCACCTTCTCCTTCTTCTTCGACTTCTTCTGATTCACCCTCCAGACATCACCTTCTCCTTCTACTTCTTCTGATTCACCCTCCAGACTTCACCTTCTCCTTCTCCTTCTTCTGCTTCTTCTGATTCACCCTCCAGACTTCACCTTCTCCTTCTCCTTCTTCTGCTTCTTCTGATTCACCCTCCAGACTTCGCCTTCTCCTTCTCCTTCTTCTACTTCTTCTGATTCACCCTCCAGACTTCACCTTCTCCTTCTCCTTCTTCTACTTCTTCTGATTCACCCTCCAGTCTTCACCTTCTCCTTCTCCTTCTTCTGCTTCTTCTGATTCACCCTCCAGACTTCACCTTCTCCTTCTCCTTCTTCTGCTTCTTCTGATTCACCCTCCAGACTTCGCCTTCTCCTTCTCCTTCTTCTACTTCTTCTGATTCACCCTCCAGACTTCACCTTCTCCTTCTCCTTCTTCTACTTCTTCTGATTCACCCTCCAGTCTTCACCTTCTCCTTCTCCTTCTTCTGCTTCTTCTGATTCACCCTCCAGACTTCACCTTCTCCTTCTCCTTCTTCTGCTTCTTCAGATTCACCCTCCTGACTTCACCTTCTCCTTCTCCTTCTTCTGCTTCTTCTGATTCACCCTCCAGACTTCACCTTCTCCTTCTCCTTCTTCTACTTCTTCAGCTTCACCCTCCAGACTTCACCTTCTCCTTCTCCTTCTTCTGCTTCTTCAGCTTCACCCTCCAGACTTCACCTTCTCCTTCTCCTTCTTCTGCTTCTTCAGATTCACCCTCCTGACTTCACCTTCTCCTTCTCCTTCTTCTGCTTCTTCTGATTCTCCCTCCAGACTTCACCTTCTCCTTCTCCTTCTTCTACTTCTTCTGATTCACCCTCCAGACTTCACCTTCTCCTTCTACTTCTTCTGCTTCTTCTGATTCACCCTCCAGACTTCACCTTCTCCTTCTCCTTCTTCTGCTTCTTCTGATTCACCCTCCAGACTTCACCTTCTCCTTCTCCTTCTTCTGCTTCATTTGATTCACCCTCCAGACTTTACCTTCTCCTTCTCCTTCTTCTGCTTCTTCTGATTCACCCTCCAGACCTCACCTTCTCCTTCTCCTTCTTCTACTTCTTCTGATTCAACCTCCAGACTTCATCTTCTCCTTCTCCTTCTTCTGCTTCTTCTGATTCACCCTCCAGACTTCACCTTCTCCTTCTCCTTCTTCTGCTTCTTCTGATTCACCCTCCAGACTTCGCCTTCTCCTTCTCCTTCTTCTACTTCTTCTGATTCACCCTCCAGACTTCACCTTCTCCTTCTCCTTCTTCTACTTCTTCTGATTCACCCTCCAGTCTTCACCTTCTCCTTCTCCTTCTTCTGCTTCTTCTGATTCACCCTCCAGACTTCACCTTCTCCTTCTCCTTCTTCTGCTTCTTCTGATTCACCCTCCTGACTTCACCTTCTCCTTCTCCTTCTTCTGCTTCTTCTGATTCACCCTCCAGACTTCACCTTCTCCTTCTTCTTCTACTTCTTCTGATTCACCCTCCAGACATCACCTTCTCCTTCTACTTCTTCTGCTTCTTCTGATTCACCCTCCAGACTTCACCTTCTCCTTCTCCTTCTTCTGCTTCATTTGATTCACCCTCCAGACTTTACCTTCTCCTTCTCCTTCTTCTGCTTCTTCTGATTCACCCTCCAGACTTCGCCTTCTCCTTCTCCTTCTTCTACTTCTTCTGATTCACCCTCCAGACTTCACCTTCTCCTTCTCCTTCTTCTACTTCTTCTGATTCACCCTCCACTCTTCACCTTCTCCTTCTCCTTCTTCTGCTTCTTCTGATTCACCCTCCAGTCTTCACCTTCTCCTTCTCCTTCCTCTGCTTCTTCTGATTCACCCTCCTGACTTCACCTTCTCCTTCTCCTTCTTCTGCTTCTTCTGATTCACCCTCCAGACTTCACCTTCTCCTTCTCCTTCTTCTACTTCTTCTGATTCACCCTCCAGACTTCACCATCTCCTTCTACTTCTTCTGCTTCTTCTGATTCACCCTCCAGACTTCACCTTCTCCTTCTCCTTCTTCTGCTTCTTCTGATTCACCCTCCAGACTTCACCTTCTCCTTCTCCTTCCTCTGCTTCTTCTGATTCACACTCCAGACTTCACCTTCTCCTTCTCCTTCTTCTGCTTCTTCTGATTCACCCTCCAGACTTCACCTTCTCCTTCTCCTACTTCTACTTCTTCTGATTCACCCTCCAGACTTCCCCTTTACCTTCTCCTTCTTCTGCTTCTTCTGCTTCACCCTCCAGACTTCACCTTCTCCTTCTCCTTCGTCTACTTCTTCTGATTCACCCTACAGACTACACCTTCTCCTTCTCCTTCTTCTACTTCTTCTGATTCACCCTCCAGACTTCACCTTCTCCTTCTCCTTCTTCTGCTTCTTCTGATTCACCCTCCAGACTTCACCTTCTCCTTCTCCTTCTTCTTCTGATTCACCCTCCTGACTTCACCTTCTACTTCTCCTTCTTCTGCTTCTTCTGATTCACCCTCCAGACTTCACCTTCTCCTTCTCCTTCTTCTACTTCTTCTGATTCACCCTCCAGACTTCACTTTCTCCTTCTACTTCTTCTGCATCTTCTGATTCACCCTCCAGACTTCACCTTCTCCTTCTCCTTCTTCTGCTTCTTCTGATTCACCCTCCAGACTTCACCTTCTCCTTCTTCTGCTTCTTCTGATTCACCCTCCAGACTTCACCTTCTCCTTCTCCTTCTTCTGCTTCTTCTGATTCACCCTCCAGACTTCACCTTCTACTTCTCCTTCGTCTACTTCTTCTGATTCACCCTCCAGACTTCACCTTCTCCTTCTCCTTCTTCTGCTTCTTCTGCTTCACCCTCCAGACTTCACCTTCTCCTTCTCCTTCGTCTACTTCTTCTGATTCACCCTCCAGACTACACCTTCTCCTTCTCCTTCTTCTACTTCTTCTGAATCACCCTCCAGACTTCACCTTCTCCTTCTCCTTCTTCTGCTTCTACTGATTCAGCCTCCAGACTTCACCTTCTCCTTCTCCTTCTTCTACTTCTTCTGATTCACCCTCCAGACTTCACCTTCTCCTTCTCCTTCTTCTACTTCTTCTGCTTCTCCCTCCAGACTTCACCTTCTCCTTCTCCTTCTTCTGCTTCTTCTGATTCACCCTCCAGACTTCACCTTCTCCTTCTCCTTCTTCTACTTCTTCTGATTCACCCTCCAGACTTCACCTTCTCCTTCTCCTTCTTCTACTTCTTCTGATTCACCCTCCAGACTTCACCTTCTCCTTCTCCTTCTTCTACTTCTTCTGATTCACCCTCCTGACTCCAGCTTCTCCTTCTCCTTCTTCTGCTTCTTCTGCTTCACCCTCCAGACTTCACCTTCTACTTCTCCTTCTTCTGCTTCTTCTGCGTCACCCTCCAGACTTCACCTTCTCCTTCTCCTTCTTCTGCTTCTTCTGCTTCACCCTCCTGACTTCACCTTCTCCTTCTCCTTCTTCTACTTCTTCTGATTCACCCTCCAGACTTCACCTTCTCCTTCTCCTTCTTCTGCTTCTTCTGCTTCAACCTCCAGACTTCACCTTCTCCTTCTCCTTCTTCTGCTTCGCCCTCCAGACTTCACCTTCTCCTTCTCCTTATTCTGCTTCTTCTGCTGCGCCCTCCAGACTTCACCTTCTCCTTCTCCTTCTTCTTCTTCTTCTGCTTCACCCTCCTGACTTCACCTTCTCCTTCTCCTTCTTCTACTTCTTCTGCTTCACCCCCCTGACTTCACCTTCTCCTTCTCCTTCTTCTGTTTCTTCTGATGCACCCTCCTAACTTCACCTTCTCCTTCTCCTTCTTCTGCTTCTTCTGATTCACCCTCCTGACTTCACCTTCTCCTTCTCCTTCTTCTGCTTCTTCTGATTCACCCTCCAGACTTCACCTTCTCCTTCTCCTTCTTCTGCTTCTTCTGATTCACCCTCCAGACTTCACCTTCTCCTTCTCCTTCTTCTGCTTCTTCTGATTCACCCTCCAGACCTCACCATCTCCTTCTCCTTCTTCTACTTCTTCTGATTCACCCTCCAGACTTCATCTTCTCCTTCTCCTTCTTCTGCTTCTTCTGATTCACCCTCCAGGCTTCACCTTCTCCTTCTCCTTCTTCTGCTTCTTCTGATTCACCCTCCAGACTTCACCTTCTCCTTCTCCTTCTTCTACTTCTTCTGATTCACCCTCCAGACTTCACCTTCTCCTTCTCCTTCTTCTGCTTCTTCTGATTCACCCTCCAGGCTTCACCTTCTCCTTCTCCTTCTTCTGCTTCTTCTGATTCACCCTCCAGACTTCACCTTCTCCTTCTCCTTCTTCTAATTCTTCTGATTCACCCTCCAGACTTCACCTTCTCCTTCTCCTTCTTCTACTTCTTCTGATTCAGCCTCCAGTCTTCACCTTCTCCTTCTCCTTCTTCTGCTTCTTCTGCTTCACCCTCCAGACTTCACCTTCTCCTTCTCTTTCTTCTGCTTCTTCTGATTCACCCTCCAGACTTCACCTTCTCCTTCTCCTTCTTCTGATTCTTCTGATTCACCCTCCAGACTTCACCTTCTCCTTCTCCTTCTTCTGCTTCTTCTGATTCACCCTCCTGACTTCACCTTCTCCTTCTCCTTCTTCTACTTCTTCTGATTCACCCTCCTGACTTCACCTTCTCCTTCTCCTTCTTCTACTTCTTCTCCTTCACCCTCCAGACTTCACCTTCTCCTTCTCCTTCTTCTACTTCTTCAGATTCACCCTCCAGACTTCACCTTCTCCTTCTCCTTCTTCTGCTTCTTCTGATTCACCCTCCAGACTTCACCTTCTCCTTCTCCTTATTCTGCTTCTTCTGATTCACCCTCCAGACTTCACCTTCTCCTTCTCCTTTTTTCTGCTTCTTCTGATTCACCCTCCAGACTTCACCATCTCCTTCTCCTTCTTCTACTTCTTCTGATTCACCCTCCAGACTTCACCTTCTCCTTCTCCTTCTTCTACTTCTTCTGATTCACCCTCCAGACTTCATCTTCTCCTTTTCCTTCTTCTGCTTCTTCTGATTCACCCTCCAGACTTCACCTTCTCCTTCTCCTTCTTCTGCTTCTTCTGATTCACCCTCCAGACTTCACCTTCTCCTTCTCCTTCTTCTACTTCTTCTGATTCACCCTCCAGACTTCACCTTCTCCTTCTCCTTCTTCTACTTCTTCTGATTCACCCTCCAGACTTCACCTTCTCCTTCTACTTCTACTGCTTCTTCTGATTCACCCTCCAGACTTCACCTTCTCCTTCTCCTTCTTCTGCTTCTTCTGATTCACCCTCCAGACTTCACCTTCTCCTTCTCCTTCTTCTCCTTCTTCTGATACACCCTTCAGACTTCACCTTCTCCTTCTCCTTCTTCTGCTTCTTCTGATTCACCCTCCAGACCTCACCTTCTCCTTCTCCTTCTTCTACTTCTTCTGATTCACCCTCCAGACTTCATCTACTCCTTCTCCTTCTTCTGCTTCATCTGTTTCACCCTCCAGACTTCACCTTCTCATTCTCCTTCTTCTGCTTCTTCTGATTCACCCTCCAGACTTCGCCTTCTCCTTCTCCTTCTTCTACTTCTTCTGATTCACCCTCCAGACTTCACCTTCTCCTTCTCCTTCTTCTGCTTCTTCTGATTCACCCTCCAGACTTCACCTTCTCCTTCTCCTTCTTCTGCTTCTTCTGATTCACCCTCCTGACTTCACCTTCTCCTTCTCCTTCTTCTGCTTCTTCTGATTCACCCTCCAGAATTCACCTTCTCCTTCTCCTTCTTCTACTTCTTCTGATGCACCCTCCAGACTTCACCTTCTCCTTCTACTTCTTCTGCCTCTTCTGATTCACCCTCCAGACTTCACCTTCTCCTTCTCCTTCTTCTGCTTCTTCTGATTCACCCTCCAGACTTCGCCTTCTCCTTCTCCTTCTTCTGCTTCTTCTGATTCACCCTCCAGACTTCACCTCTCCTTCTCCTTCTTCTGCTTCTTCTGATTCACCCTTCAGACTTCACCTTCTCCTTCTCCTTCTTCTGCTTCTTCTGATTCACCCTCTAGACCTCACCATCTCCATCTCCTTCTTCTACTTCTTCTGATTCACCCTCCAGTCTTTACCTTCTCCTTCTCCTTCTTCTGTTTTTCTGCTTAACCCTCCAGACTTCACCTTCTCCTTCTCTTTCTTCTGCTTCTTCTGATTCACCCTCCAGACTTCACCTTCTCGTTCTCCTTCTTCTGATTCTTCTGATTCATCCTCCAGACTTCACCTTCTCCTTCTCCTTCTTCTGCTTCTTCTGATTCAGCCTCCTGACTTCACCTTCTCCTTCTCCTTCTTCTACTTCTTCTGATTCACCCTCCTGACTTCACCTTCTCCTTCTCCTTCTTCTACTTCTTCTGCTTCACCTTCCAGACTTCACCTTCTCCTTCTCCTTCTTCTACTTCTTCAGATTCACCCTCCAGACTTCACCTTCTCCTTCTCCTTCTTCTGCTTCCTCTGATTCACCCTCCATACTTCACCTTCTCCTTCTCCTTATTCTGCTTCTTCTGATTCACCCTCCAGACTTCACCTTCTCCTTCTCCTTTTTTCTGCTTCTTCTGATTCACCCTCCAGACTTCACCTTCTCCTTCTCCTTCTTCTGCTTCTTCTGATTCACCCTCCAGACTTCACCTTCTCCTTCTCCTTCTTCTATTTCTTCTGATTCACCCTCCAGACTTAATCTTCTCCTTTTCCTTCTTCTGCTTCTTCTGATTCACCCTCCAGACTTCACCTTCTCCTTCTCCTTCTGCTTCTTCTGATTTACCCTCCAGACTTCACCTTCTCCTTCTCCTTCTTCTACTTCTTCTGATTCACCCTCCAGACTTCACCCTCTCCTTCTCCTTCTTCTACTTCTTCTGATTCACCCTCCAGACTTCACCTTCTCCTTCTACTTCTTCTGCTTCTTCTGATTCACCCTCCAGACTTCATCTTCTCCTTCTCCTTCTTCTGCTTCTTCTGATTCACCCTCCAGACTTCACCTTCTCCTTCTCCTTCTTCTACTTCTTCTGATTCACCCTCCAGACTTCACCTTCTCCTTCTCCTTCTTCTGCTTCTTCTGTTTCACCCTCCAGACTTCACCTTCTCCTTCTCCTTCTTCTATTTCTTCTGATTCACCCGCCAGACTTCATCTTCTCCTTCTCCTTCTTCTGCTTCTTCTGATTCACCCTCCAGACTTCACCTTCTCCTTCTCCTTCTTCTGCTTCTTCTGATTCACCCTCCAGACTTCACCTTCTCCTTCTTCTACTTCTTCTGATTCACCCTCCAGACTTCACCTTCTCCTTCTCCTTCTTCTGCTTCTTCTGATTCACCCTCCAGACTTCACCTTCTCCTTCTCCTTCTTCTGCTTCTTCTGATTCACCCTCCAGACTTCACCTTCTCCTTCTCCTTCTTCTGCTTCTTCTGATTCACCCTCCAGACTTCACCTTCTCCTTCTCCTTCTTCTGCTTCTTCTGATTCACCCTTCAGACTTCACCTTCTCCTTCTCCTTCTTCTGCTACTTCTGATTCACCCTCCAGACCTCACCTTCTCCTTCTCCTTCTTCTGCTTCTTCTGATTCACCCTCCAGACTTCATCTTCTCCTTCTCCTTCTTCTGCTTCTTCTGATTCACCCTCCAGACTTCACCTTCTCCTGCTCCTTCTTCTGCTTCTGCTGATTCACCATCCAGACTTCGCCTTCTCCTTCTCCTTCTTCTACTTCTTCTGATTCACCCTCCAGACTTCACCTTCTCCTTCTCCTTCTTCTACTTCTTCTGAATCGCCCTCCAGTCTTCACCTTCTCCTTCTCCTTCTTCTGCTTCTTCTGATTCACCCTCCAGATTTCACCTTCTCCTTCTCCTTCTTCTGCTTCTTCTGATTCACCCTCCTGACTTCACCTTCTCCTTCTCCTTCTTCTGCTTCTTCTGATTCACCCTCCAGACTTCACCTTCTCCTTCTCCTTCTTCTACTTCTTCTGATTCAACCTCCAGACTTCACCTTCTCCTTCTACTTCTTCTGCTTCTTCTGATTCACCCTCCAGACTTCACCTTCTCCTTCTCCTTCTTCTGCTTCTTCTGATTCACCCTCCAGACTTCACCTTCTCCTTTTCCTCCTTCTGATTCTTCTGATTCACCCTCCAGACCTCACCTTCTCCTTCTCCTTCTTCTACTTCTTCTGATTCACCCTCCAGACTTCATCTTCTCCTTCTCCTTCTTCTGCTTCTTCTGCTTCACCCTCCAGACTTCACCTTCTCCTTCTCTTTCTTCTGCTTCTTCTGATTCACCCTCCAGACTTCACCTTCTCGTTCTCCTTCTTCTGATTCTTCTGTTTCATCCTCCAGACTTCACCTTCTCCTTCTCCTTCTTCTGCTTCTTCTGATTCAGCCTCCTGACTTCACCTTCTCCTTCTCCTTCTTCTACTTCTTCTGATTCACCCTCCTGACTTCACCTTCTCCTTCTCCTTCTTCTACTTCTTCTGCTTCACCTTCCAGACTTCACCTTCTCCTTCTCCTTCTTCTACTTCTTCAGATTCACCCTCCAGACTTCACCTTCTCCTTCTCCTTCTTCTGCTTCCTCTGATTCACCCTCCATACTTCACCTTCTCCTTCTCCTTATTCTGCTTCTTCTGATTCACCCTCCAGACTTCACCTTCTCCTTCTCCTTTTTTCTGCTTCTTCTGATTCACCCTCCAGACTTCACCTTCTCCTTCTCCTTCTTCTGCTTCTTCTGATTCACCCTCCAGACTTCACCTTCTCCTTCTCCTTCTTCTATTTCTTCTGATTCACCCTCCAGACTTAATCTTCTCCTTTTCCTTCTTCTGCTTCTTCTGATTCACCCTCCAGACTTCACCTTCTCCTTCTCCTTCTGCTTCTTCTGATTTACCCTCCAGACTTCACCTTCTCCTTCTCCTTCTTCTACTTCTTCTGATTCACCCTCCAGACTTCACCTTCTCCTTCTCCTTCTTCTACTTCTTCTGATTCACCCTCCAGACTTCACCTTCTCCTTCTACTTCTTCTGCTTCTTCTGATTCACCCTCCAGACTTCACCTTCTCCTTCTCCTTCTTCTGCTTCTTCTGATTCACCCTCCAGACTTCACCTTCTCCTTCTCCTTCTTCTGCTTCTTCTGATTCACCGTTCAGACTTCACCTTCTCCTTCTCCTTCTTCTGCTTCTTCTGATTCACCCTCCAGACCTCACCTTCTCCTTCTCCTTCTTCTACTTCTTCTGATTCACCCTCCAGACTTCACCTTCTCCTTCTCCTTCTTCTGCTTCTTCTGTTTCACCCTCCAGACTTCACCTTCTCCTTCTCCTTCTTCTATTTCTTCTGATTCACCCGCCAGACTTCATCTTCTCCTTCTCCTTCTTCTGCTTCTTCTGATTCACCCTCCAGACTTCACCTTCTCCTTCTCCTTCTTCTGCTTCTTCTGATTCACCCTCCAGACTTCACCTTCTCCTTCTCCTTCTTCTACTTCTTCTGATTCACCCTCCAGACTTCACCTTCTCCTTCTCCTTCTTCTGCTTCTTCTGATTCACCCTCCAGACTTCACCTTCTCCTTCTCCTTCTTCTGCTTCTTCTGATTCACCCTCCAGACTTCACCTTCTCCTTCTCCTTCTTCTGCTTCTTCTGATTCACCCTCCAGACTTCACCTTCTCCTTCTCCTTCTTCTGCTTCTTCTGATTCACCCTTCAGACTTCACCTTCTCCTTCTCCTTCTTCTGCTACTTCTGATTCACCCTCCAGACCTCACCTTCTCCTTCTCCTTCTTCTGCTTCTTCTGATTCACCCTCCAGACTTCATCTTCTCCTTCTCCTTCTTCTGCTTCTTCTGATTCACCCTCCAGACTTCACCTTCTCCTGCTCCTTCTTCTGCTTCTTCTGATTCACCATCCAGACTTCGCCTTCTCCTTCTCCTTCTTCTACTTCTTCTGATTCTCCCTCCAGTCTTCACCTTCTCCTTCTCCTTCTTCTGCTTCTTCTGCTTCACCCTCCAGACTTCACCTTCTCCTTCTCCTTCTTCTGCTTCTTCTGATTCACCCTCCAGACTTCGCCTTCTCCTTCTCCTTCTTCTACTTCTTCTGATTCACCCTCCAGACTTCACCTTCTCCTTCTCCTTCTTCTACTTCTTCTGATTCACCCTCCAGTCTTCACCTTCTCCTTCTCCTTCTTCTGCTTCTTCTGATTCACCCTCCAGACTTCACCTTCTCCTTCTCCTTCTTCTGCTTCTTCTGATTCACCCTCCTGACTTCACCTTCTCCTTCTCCTTCTTCTGCTTCTTCAGCTTCACCCTCCAGACTTCACCTTCTCCTTCTCCTTCTTCTGCTTCTTCAGCTTCACCCTCCAGACTTCACCTTCTCCTTCTCCTTCTTCTGCTTCTTCAGATTCACCCTCCTGAATTCACCTACTCCTTCTCCTTCTTCTGCTTCTTCTGATGCACCCTCCAGACTTCACCTTCTCCTTCTCCTTCTTCTACTTCTTCTGATTCACCCTCCAGACTTCACCTTCTCCTTCTACTTCTTCTGCTTCTTCTGATTCACCCTCCAGACTTCAACTTCTCCTTCTCCTTCTTCTGCTTCTTCTGATTCACCCTCCAGACTTCACCTTCTCCTTCTCCTTCTTCTGCTTCATTTGATTCACCCTCCAGACTTTACCTTCTCCTTCTCCTTCTTCTGCTTCTTCTGATTCAACCTCCAAACCTCACCTTCTCCTTCTCCTTCTTCTACTTCTTCTGATTCAACCTCCAGACTTCATCTTCTCCTTCTCCTTCTTCTGCTTCTTCTGATTCACCCTCCAGACTTCACCTTCTCCTTCTCCTTCTTCTGCTTCTTCTGATTCACCCTCCAGACTTCGCCTTCTCCTTCTCCTTCTTCTACTTCTTCTGATTCACCCTCCAGACTTCACCTTCTCCTTCTCCTTCTTCTACTTCTTCTGATTCACCCTCCAGTCTTCACCTTCTCCTTCTCCTTCTTCTGCTTCTTCTGATTCACCCTCCAGACTTCACCTTCTCCTTCTCCTTCTTCTGCTTCTTCTGATTCACCCTCCTGACTTCACCTTCTCCTTCTCCTTCTTCTGCTTCTTCTGATTCACCCTCCAGACTTCGCTTTCTCCTTCTTCTTCTACTTCTAATGATTCACCCTCCAGACATCACCTTCTCCTTCTACTTCTTCTGCTTCTTCTGATTCACCCTCCAGACTTCACCTTCTCCTTCTCCTTCTTCTGCTTCTTCTGATTCACCCTCCAGACTTCACCTTCTCCTTCTCCTTCTTCTGCTTCTTCTGATTCACCCTCCAGACTTCGCCTTCTCCTTCTCCTTCTTCTACTTCTTCTGATTCACCCTCCAGACTTCACCTTCTCCTTCTCCTTCTTCTACTTCTTCTGATTCACCCTCCAGTCTTCACCTTCTCCTTCTCCTTCTACTGCTTCTTCTGATTCACCCTCCAGACTTCTCCTTCTCCTTCTCCTTCTTCTGCTTCTTCAGCTTCACCCTCCTGACTTCACCTTCTCCTTCTCCTTCTTCTGCTTCTTCTGATTCACCCTCCAGACTTCACCTTCTCCTTCTCCTTCTTCTACTTCTTCTGATTCACCCTCCAGACTTCACCTTCTCCTTCTACTTCTTCTGCTTCTTCTGATTCACCCTCCAGACTTCACCTTCTCCTTCTCCTTCTTCTGCTTCTTCTGATTCACCCTCCAGACTTCACCTTCTTCTTCTCCTTCTTCTGCTTCTTCAGCTTCACCTTCCAGACTTCACCTTCTCCTTCTCCTTCTTCTGCTTCTTCAGATTCACCCTCCTGACTTCACCTTCTCCTTCTCCTTCTTCTGCTTCTTCTGATTCACCCTCCAGACTTCACCTTCTCCTTCTCCTTCTTCTACTTCTTCTGATTCACCCTCCAGACTTCACCTTCTCCTTCTACTTCTTCTGCTTCTTCTGATTCACCCTCCAGACTTCACCTTCTCCTTCTCCTTCTTCTGCTTCTTCTGATTCACCCTCCAGACTTCACCTTCTCCTTCTCCTTCTTCTGCTTCATTTGATTCACCCTCCAGACTTCGCCTTCTCCTCCTCCTTCTTCTACTTCTTCTGATTCACCCTCCTGACTTCACCTTCTCCTTCTCCTTCTTCTGCTTCTTCTGATTCACCCTCCAGACTTCACCTTCTCCTTCTTCTTCTACTTCTTCTGATTCACCCTCCAGACATCACCTTCTCCTTCTACTTCTTCTGCTTCTTCTGATTCACCCTCCAGACTTCACCTTCTCCTTCTCCTTCTTCTGCTTCTTCTGATTCACCCTCCAGACTTCACCTTCTCCTTCTCCTTCTTCTGCTTCTTCTGATTCACCCTCCAGACTTCGCCTTCTCCTTCTCCTTCTTCTACTTCTTCTGATTCCCCCTCCAGACTTCACCTTCTCCTTCTCCTTCTTCTACTTCTTCTGATTCACCCTCCAGTCTTCACCTTCTCCTTCTCCTTCTTCTGCTTCTTCTGATTCACCCTCCAGACTTCACCTTCTACTTCTCCTTCTTCTGCTTCTTCTGATTCACCCTCCAGACTTCGCCTTCTCCTTCTCCTTCTTCTACTTCTTCTGATTCACCCTCCAGACTTCACCTTCTCCTTCTCCTTCTTCTGCTTCTTCAGATTCACCCTCCTGACTTCACCTTCTCCTTCTCCTTCTTCTGCTTCTTCTGATTCACCCTCCAGACTTCACCTTCTCCTTCTCCTTCTTCTACTTCTTCTGATTCACCCTCCAGACTTCACCTTCTCCTTCTACTTCTTCTGCTTCTTCTGATTCACCCTCCAGACTTCACCTTCTCCTTCTCCTTCTTCTGCTTCTTCTGATTCACCCTCCAGACTTCACCTTCTCCTTCTCCTTCTTCTGCTTCATTTGATTCACCCTCCAGACTTCGCCTTCTCCTCCTCCTTCTTCTACTTCTTCTGATTCACCCTCCTGACTTCACCTTCTCCTTCTCCTTCTTCTGCTTCTTCTGATTCACCCTCCAGACTTCACCTTCTCCTTCTTCTTCGACTTCTTCTGATTCACCCTCCAGACATCACCTTCTCCTTCTACTTCTTCTGATTCACCCTCCAGACTTCACCTTCTCCTTCTCCTTCTTCTGCTTCTTCTGATTCACCCTCCAGACTTCACCTTCTCCTTCTCCTTCTTCTGCTTCTTCTGATTCACCCTCCAGACTTCGCCTTCTCCTTCTCCTTCTTCTACTTCTTCTGATTCACCCTCCAGACTTCACCTTCTCCTTCTCCTTCTTCTACTTCTTCTGATTCACCCTCCAGTCTTCACCTTCTCCTTCTCCTTCTTCTGCTTCTTCTGATTCACCCTCCAGACTTCACCTTCTCCTTCTCCTTCTTCTGCTTCTTCTGATTCACCCTCCAGACTTCGCCTTCTCCTTCTCCTTCTTCTACTTCTTCTGATTCACCCTCCAGACTTCACCTTCTCCTTCTCCTTCTTCTACTTCTTCTGATTCACCCTCCAGTCTTCACCTTCTCCTTCTCCTTCTTCTGCTTCTTCTGATTCACCCTCCAGACTTCACCTTCTCCTTCTCCTTCTTCTGCTTCTTCAGATTCACCCTCCTGACTTCACCTTCTCCTTCTCCTTCTTCTGCTTCTTCTGATTCACCCTCCAGACTTCACCTTCTCCTTCTCCTTCTTCTACTTCTTCAGCTTCACCCTCCAGACTTCACCTTCTCCTTCTCCTTCTTCTGCTTCTTCAGCTTCACCCTCCAGACTTCACCTTCTCCTTCTCCTTCTTCTGCTTCTTCAGATTCACCCTCCTGACTTCACCTTCTCCTTCTCCTTCTTCTGCTTCTTCTGATTCTCCCTCCAGACTTCACCTTCTCCTTCTCCTTCTTCTACTTCTTCTGATTCACCCTCCAGACTTCACTTTCTCCTTCTACTTCTTCTGCTTCTTCTGATTCACCCTCCAGACTTCACCTTCTCCTTCTCCTTCTTCTGCTTCTTCTGATTCACCCTCCAGACTTCACCTTCTCCTTCTCCTTCTTCTGCTTCATTTGATTCACCCTCCAGACTTTACCTTCTCCTTCTCCTTCTTCTGCTTCTTCTGATTCACCCTCCAGACCTCACCTTCTCCTTCTCCTTCTTCTACTTCTTCTGATTCAACCTCCAGACTTCATCTTCTCCTTCTCCTTCTTCTGCTTCTTCTGATTCACCCTCCAGACTTCACCTTCTCCTTCTCCTTCTTCTGCTTCTTCTGATTCACCCTCCAGACTTCGCCTTCTCCTTCTCCTTCTTCTACTTCTTCTGATTCACCCTCCAGACTTCACCTTCTCCTTCTCCTTCTTCTACTTCTTCTGATTCACCCTCCAGTCTTCACCTTCTCCTTCTCCTTCTTCTGCTTCTTCTGATTCACCCTCCAGACTTCACCTTCTCCTTCTCCTTCTTCTGCTTCTTCTGATTCACCCTCCTGACTTCACCTTCTCCTTCTCCTTCTTCTGCTTCTTCTGATTCACCCTCCAGACTTCACCTTCTCCTTCTTCTTCTACTTCTTCTGATTCACCCTCCAGACATCACCTTCTCCTTCTACTTCTTCTGCTTCTTCTGATTCACCCTCCAGACTTCACCTTCTCCTTCTCCTTCTTCTGCTTCATTTGATTCACCCTCCAGACTTTACCTTCTCCTTCTCCTTCTTCTGCTTCTTCTGATTCACCCTCCAGACTTCGCCTTCTCCTTCTCCTTCTTCTACTTCTTCTGATTCACCCTCCAGACTTCACCTTCTCCTTCTCCTTCTTCTACTTCTTCTGATTCACCCTCCAGTCTTCACCTTCTCCTTCTCCTTCTTCTGCTTCTTCTGATTCACCCTCCAGACTTCACCTTCTCCTTCTCCTTCTTCTGCTTCTTCTGATTCACCCTCCAGACTTCGCCTTCTCCTTCTCCTTCTTCTACTTCTTCTGATTCACCCTCCAGACTTCACCTTCTCCTTCTCCATCTTCTGCTTCTTCAGATTCACCCTCCTGACTTCACCTTCTCCTTCTCCTTCTTCTGCTTCTTCTGATTCACCCTCCAGACTTCACCTTCTCCTTCTCCTTCTTCTACTTCTTCTGATTCACCCTCCAGACTTCACCTTCTCCTTCTACTTCTTCTGCTTCTTCTGATTCACCCTCCAGACTTCACCTTCTCCTTCTCCTTCTTCTGCTTCTTCTGATTCACCCTCCAGACTTCACCTTCTCCTTCTCCTTCTTCTGCTTCATTTGATTCACCCTCCAGACTTCGCCTTCTCCTCCTCCTTCTTCTACTTCTTCTGATTCACCCTCCTGACTTCACCTTCTCCTTCTCCTTCTTCTGCTTCTTCTGATTCACCCTCCAGACTTCACCTTCTCCTTCTTCTTCGACTTCTTCTGATTCACCCTCCAGACATCACCTTCTCCTTCTACTTCTTCTGATTCACCCTCCAGACTTCACCTTCTCCTTCTCCTTCTTCTGCTTCTTCTGATTCACCCTCCAGACTTCACCTTCTCCTTCTCCTTCTTCTGCTTCTTCTGATTCACCCTCCAGACTTCGCCTTCTCCTTCTCCTTCTTCTACTTCTTCTGATTCACCCTCCAGACTTCACCTTCTCCTTCTCCTTCTTCTACTTCTTCTGATTCACCCTCCAGTCTTCACCTTCTCCTTCTCCTTCTTCTGCTTCTTCTGATTCACCCTCCAGACTTCACCTTCTCCTTCTCCTTCTTCTGCTTCTTCTGATTCACCCTCCAGACTTCGCCTTCTCCTTCTCCTTCTTCTACTTCTTCTGATTCACCCTCCAGACTTCACCTTCTCCTTCTCCTTCTTCTACTTCTTCTGATTCACCCTCCAGTCTTCACCTTCTCCTTCTCCTTCTTCTGCTTCTTCTGATTCACCCTCCAGACTTCACCTTCTCCTTCTCCTTCTTCTGCTTCTTCAGATTCACCCTCCTGACTTCACCTTCTCCTTCTCCTTCTTCTGCTTCTTCTGATTCACCCTCCAGACTTCACCTTCTCCTTCTCCTTCTTCTACTTCTTCAGCTTCACCCTCCAGACTTCACCTTCTCCTTCTCCTTCTTCTGCTTCTTCAGCTTCACCCTCCAGACTTCACCTTCTCCTTCTCCTTCTTCTGCTTCTTCAGATTCACCCTCCTGACTTCACCTTCTCCTTCTCCTTCTTCTGCTTCTTCTGATTCTCCCTCCAGACTTCACCTTCTCCTTCTCCTTCTTCTACTTCTTCTGATTCACCCTCCAGACTTCACCTTCTCCTTCTACTTCTTCTGCTTCTTCTGATTCACCCTCCAGACTTCACCTTCTCCTTCTCCTTCTTCTGCTTCTTCTGATTCACCCTCCAGACTTCACCTTCTCCTTCTCCTTCTTCTGCTTCATTTGATTCACCCTCCAGACTTTACCTTCTCCTTCTCCTTCTTCTGCTTCTTCTGATTCACCCTCCAGACCTCACCTTCTCCTTCTCCTTCTTCTACTTCTTCTGATTCAACCTCCAGACTTCATCTTCTCCTTCTCCTTCTTCTGCTTCTTCTGATTCACCCTCCAGACTTCACCTTCTCCTTCTCCTTCTTCTGCTTCTTCTGATTCACCCTCCAGACTTCGCCTTCTCCTTCTCCTTCTTCTACTTCTTCTGATTCACCCTCCAGACTTCACCTTCTCCTTCTCCTTCTTCTACTTCTTCTGATTCACCCTCCAGTCTTCACCTTCTCCTTCTCCTTCTTCTGCTTCTTCTGATTCACCCTCCAGACTTCACCTTCTCCTTCTCCTTCTTCTGCTTCTTCTGATTCACCCTCCTGACTTCACCTTCTCCTTCTCCTTCTTCTGCTTCTTCTGATTCACCCTCCAGACTTCACCTTCTCCTTCTTCTTCTACTTCTTCTGATTCACCCTCCAGACATCACCTTCTCCTTCTACTTCTTCTGCTTCTTCTGATTCACCCTCCAGACTTCACCTTCTCCTTCTCCTTCTTCTGCTTCATTTGATTCACCCTCCAGACTTTACCTTCTCCTTCTCCTTCTTCTGCTTCTTCTGATTCACCCTCCAGACTTCGCCTTCTCCTTCTCCTTCTTCTACTTCTTCTGATTCACCCTCCAGACTTCACCTTCTCCTTCTCCTTCTTCTACTTCTTCTGATTCACCCTCCAGTCTTCACCTTCTCCTTCTCCTTCTTCTGCTTCTTCTGATTCACCCTCCAGACTTCACCTTCTCCTTCTCCTTCTTCTGCTTCTTCTGATTCACCCTCCAGACTTCGCCTTCTCCTTCTCCTTCTTCTACTTCTTCTGATTCACCCTCCAGACTTCACCTTCTCCTTCTCCATCTTCTGCTTCTTCAGATTCACCCTCCTGACTTCACCTTCTCCTTCTCCTTCTTCTGCTTCTTCTGATTCACCCTCCAGACTTCACCTTCTCCTTCTCCTTCTTCTACTTCTTCTGATTCACCCTCCAGACTTCACCTTCTCCTTCTACTTCTTCTGCTTCTTCTGATTCACCCTCCAGACTTCACCTTCTCCTTCTCCTTCTTCTGCTTCTTCTGATTCACCCTCCAGACTTCACCTTCTCCTTCTCCTTCTTCTGCTTCATTTGATTCACCCTCCAGACTTCGCCTTCTCCTCCTCCTTCTTCTACTTCTTCTGATTCACCCTCCTGACTTCACCTTCTCCTTCTCCTTCTTCTGCTTCTTCTGATTCACCCTCCAGACTTCACCTTCTCCTTCTTCTTCGACTTCTTCTGATTCACCCTCCAGACATCACCTTCTCCTTCTACTTCTTCTGATTCACCCTCCAGACTTCACCTTCTCCTTCTCCTTCTTCTGCTTCTTCTGATTCACCCTCCAGACTTCACCTTCTCCTTCTCCTTCTTCTGCTTCTTCTGATTCACCCTCCAGACTTCGCCTTCTCCTTCTCCTTCTTCTACTTCTTCTGATTCACCCTCCAGACTTCACCTTCTCCTTCTCCTTCTTCTACTTCTTCTGATTCACCCTCCAGTCTTCACCTTCTCCTTCTCCTTCTTCTACTTCTTCTGATTCACCCTCCAGACTTCACCTTCTCCTTCTCCTTATTCTGCTTCTTCTGATTCACCCTCCAGACTTCGCCTTCTCCTTCTCCTTCTTCTACTTCTTCTGATTCACCCTCCAGACTTCACCTTCTCCTTCTCCTTCTTCTACTTCTTCTGATTCACCCTCCAGTCTTCACCTTCTCCTTCTCCTTCTTCTGCTTCTTCTGATTCACCCTCCAGACTTCACCTTCTCCTTCTCCTTCTTCTGCTTCTTCAGATTCACCCTCCTGACTTCACCTTCTCCTTCTCCTTCTTCTGCTTCTTCTGATTCACCCTCCAGACTTCACCTTCTCCTTCTCCTTCTTCTACTTCTTCTGATTCACCCTCCAGACTTCACCTTCTCCTTCTACTTCTTCTGCTTCTTCTGATTCACCCTCCAGACTTCACCTTCTCCTTCTCCTTCTTCTGCTTCTTCTGATTCACCCTCCAGACTTCACCTTCTCCTTCTCCTTCTTCTGCTTCTTCTGATTCACCCTCCAGACTTCACCTTCTCCTTCTCCTTCTTCTGCTTCTTCAGCTTCACCCTCCAGACTTCACCTTCTCCTTCTCCTTCTTCTGCTTCTTCAGCTTCACCCTCCAGACTTCACCTTCTCCTTCTCCTTCTTCTGCTTCTTCAGATTCACCCTCCTGACTTCACCTTCTCCTTCTCCTTCTTCTGCTTCTTCTGATTCACCCTCCAGACTTCACCTTCTCCTTCTCCTTCTTTTACTTCTTCTGATTCACCCTCCAGACTTCACCTTCTCCTTCTACTTCTTCTGCTTCTTCTGATTCACCCTCCATACTTCACCTTCTCCTTCTCCTTCTTCTGCTTCTTCTGATTCACCCTCCAGACTTCACCTTCTCCTTCTCCTTCTTCTGCTTCATTTGATTCACCCTCCAGACTTTACCTTCTCCTTCTCCTTCATCTGCTTCTTCTGATTCACCCTCCAGACCTCACCTTCTCCTTCTCCTTCTTCTACTTCTTCTGATTCAACCTCCAGACTTCATCTTCTCCTTCTCCTTCTTCTGCTTCTTCTGATTCACCCTCCAGACTTCACCTTCTCCTTCTCCTTCTTCTGCTTCTTCTGATTCACCCTCCAGACTTCGCCTTCTCCTTCTCCTTCTTCTACTTCTTCTGATTCACCCTCCAGACTTCACCTTCTCCTTCTCCTTCTTCTACTTCTTCTGATTCACCCTCCAGTCTTCACCTTCTCCTTCTCCTTCTTCTGCTTCTTCTGATTCACCCTCCAGACTTCACCTTCTCCTTCTCCTTCTTCTGCTTCTTCTGATTCACCCTCCTGACTTCACCTTCTCCTTCTCCTTCTTCTGCTTCTTCTGATTCACCCTCCAGACTTCACCTTCTCCTTCTTCTTCTACTTCTTCTGATTCACCCTCCAGACATCACCTTCTCCTTCTACTTCTTCTGCTTCTTCTGATTCACCCTCCAGACTTCACCTTCTCCTTCTCCTTCTTCTGCTTCATTTGATTCACCCTCCAGACTTTACCTTCTCCTTCTCCTTCTTCTGCTTCTTCTGATTCACCCTCCAGACCTCACCTTCTCCTTCTCCTTCTTCTACTTCTTCTGATTCAACCTCCAGACTTCATCTTCTCCTTCTCCTTCTTCTGCTTCTTCTGATTCACCCTCCAGACTTCACCTTCTCCTTCACCTTCTTCTGCTTCTTCTGATTCACCCTCCAGACTTCGCCTTCTCCTTCTCCTTCTTCTACTTCTTCTGATTCACCCTCCAGACTTCACCTTCTCCTTCTCCTTCTTCTACTTCTTCTGATTCACCCTCCAGTCTTCACCTTCTCCTTCTCCTTCTTCTGCTTCTTCTGATTCACCCTCCAGACTTCACCTTCTCCTTCTCCTTCTTCTGCTTCTTCTGATTCACCCTCCTGGCTTCACCTTCTCCTTCTCCTTCTTCTGCTTCTTCTGATTCACCCTCCAGACTTCATCTTCTCCTTCTTCTTCTACTTCTTCAGATTCACCCTCCAGACATCACCTTCTCCTTCTACTTCTTCTGCTTCTTCTGATTCACCCTGCAGACTTCACCTTCTCCTTCTCCTTCTTCTGCTTCTTCTGATTCACCCTCCAGACTTCACCTTCTCCTTCTCCTTCTTCTGCTTCTTCTGATTCACCCTCCAGACTTCGCCTTCTCCTTCTCCTTCTTCTACTTCTTCTGATTCACCCTCCAGACTTCACCTTCTCCTTCTCCTTCTTCTACTTCTTCTGATTCACCCTCCAGTCTTCAACTTCTCCTTCTCCTTCTTCTGCTTCTTCTGATTCACCCTCCAGACTTCACATCTCCTTCTCCTTCTTCTGCTTCTTCAGATTCACCCTCCTGACTTCACCTTCTCCTTCTCCTTCTTCTGCTTCTTCTGATTCACCCTCCAGACTTCACCTTCTCCTTCTCCTTCTTCTACTTCTTCTGATTCACCCTCCAGACTTCACCTTCTCCTTCTACTTCTTCTGCTTCTTCTGATTCACCCTCCAGACTTCACCTTCTCCTTCTCCTTCTTCTGCTTCTTCTGATTCACCCTCCAGACTTCACCTTCTCCTTCTCCTTCTTCTGCTTCTTCTGATTCACCCTCCAGACTTCACCTTCTCCTTCTCCTTCTTCTGCTTCTTCAGCTTCACCCTCCAGACTTCACCTTCTCCTTCTCCTTCTTCTGCTTCTTCAGCTTCACCCTCCAGACTTCGCCTCCTCCTCCTCCTTCTTCTACTTCTTCTGATTCACCCTCCTGACTTCACCTTCTCCTTCTCCTTCTTCTGCTTCTTCTGATTCACCCTCCAGACTTCACCTTCTCCTTCTTCTTCTACTTCTTCTGATTCACCCTCCAGACATCACCTTCTCCTTCTACTTCTTCTGCTTCTTCTGATTCACCCTCCAGACTTCACCTTCTCCTTCTCCTTCTTCTGCTTCTTCTGATTCACCCTCCAGACTTCACCTTCTCCTTCTCCTTCTTCTGCTTCTTCTGATTCACCCTCCAGACTTCGCCTTCTCCTTCTCCTTCTTCTACTTCTTCTGATTCACCCTCCAGACTTCACCTTCTCCTTCTCCTTCTTCTACTTCTTCTGATTCACCCTCCAGTCTTCACCTTCTCCTTCTCCTTCTTCTGCTTCTTCTGATTCACCCTCCAGACTTCACCTTCTCCTTCTCCTTCTTCTGCTTCTTCTGATTCACCCTCCAGACTTCGCCTTCTCCTTCTCCTTCTTCTACTTCTTCTGATTCACCCTCCAGACTTCACCTTCTCCTTCTCCTTCTTCTGCTTCTTCAGATTCACCCTCCTGACTTCACCTTCTCCTTCTCCTTCTTCTGCTTCTTCTGATTCACCCTCCAGACTTCACCTTCTCCTTCTCCTTCTTCTACTTCTTCTGATTCACCCTCCAGACTTCACCTTCTCCTTCTACTTCTTCTGCTTCTTCTGATTCACCCTCCAGACTTCACCTTCTCCTTCTCCTTCTTCTGCTTCTTCTGATTCACCCTCCAGACTTCACCTTCTCCTTCTCCTTCTTCTGCTTCATTTGATTCACCCTCCAGACTTCGCCTTCTCCTCCTCCTTCTTCTACTTCTTCTGATTCACCCTCCTGACTTCACCTTCTCCTTCTCCTTCTTCTGCTTCTTCTGATTCACCCTCCAGACTTCACCTTCTCCTTCTTCTTCGACTTCTTCTGATTCACCCTCCAGACATCACCTTCTCCTTCTACTTCTTCTGATTCACCCTCCAGTCTTCACCTTCTCCTTCTCCTTCTTCTGCTTCTTCTGATTCACCCTCCAGACTTCACCTTCTCCTTCTCCTTCTTCTGCTTCTTCTGATTCACCCTCCAGACTTCGCCTTCTCCTTCTCCTTCTTCTACTTCTTCTGATTCACCCTCCAGACTTCACCTTCTCCTTCTCCTTCTTCTGCTTCTTCAGATTCACCCTCCTGACTTCACCTTCTCCTTCTCCTTCTTCTGCTTCTTCTGATTCACCCTCCAGACTTCACCTTCTCCTTCTCCTTCTTCTACTTCTTCTGATTCACCCTCCAGACTTCACCTTCTCCTTCTACTTCTTCTGCTTCTTCTGATTCACCCTCCAGACTTCACCTTCTCCTTCTCCTTCTTCTGCTTCTTCTGATTCACCCTCCAGACTTCACCTTCTCCTTCTCCTTCTTCTGCTTCATTTGATTCACCCTCCAGACTTCGCCTTCTCCTCCTCCTTCTTCTACTTCTTCTGATTCACCCTCCTGACTTCACCTTCTCCTTCTCCTTCTTCTGCTTCTTCTGATTCACCCTCCAGACTTCACCTTCTCCTTCTTCTTCGACTTCTTCTGATTCACCCTCCAGACATCACCTTCTCCTTCTACTTCTTCTGATTCACCCTCCAGACTTCACCTTCTCCTTCTCCTTCTTCTGCTTCTTCTGATTCACCCTCCAGACTTCGCCTTCTCCTTCTCCTTCTTCTACTTCTTCTGATTCACCCTCCAGACTTCACCTTCTCCTTCTCCTTCTTCTACTTCTTCTGATTCACCCTCCAGTCTTCACCTTCTCCTTCTCCTTCTTCTGCTTCTTCTGATTCACCCTCCAGACTTCACCTTCTCCTTCTCCTTCTTCTGCTTCTTCTGATTCACCCTCCAGACTTCGCCTTCTCCTTCTCCTTCTTCTACTTCTTCTGATTCACCCTCCAGACTTGACCTTCTCCTTCTCCTTCTTCTACTTCTTCTGATTCACCCTCCAGTCTTCACCTTCTCCTTCTCCTTCTTCTGCTTCTTCTGATTCACCCTCCAGACTTCACCTTCTCCTTCTCCTTCTTCTGCTTCATTTGATTCACCCTCCAGACTTTACCTTCTCCTTCTCCTTCATCTGCTTCTTCTGATTCACCCTCCAGACCTCACCTTCTCCTTCTCCTTCTTCTACTTCTTCTGATTCAACCTCCAGATCTCATCTTCTCCTTCTCCTTCTTCTGCTTCTTCTGATTCACCCTCCAGACTTCACCTTCTCCTTCTCCTTCTTCTGCTTCTTCTGATTCACCCTCCAGACTTCGCCTTCTCCTTCTCCTTCTTCTACTTCTTCTGATTCACCCTCCAGACTTCACCTTCTCCTTCTCCTTCTTCTACTTCTTCTGATTCACCCTCCAGTCTTCACCTTCTCCTTCTCCTTCTTCTGCTTCTTCTGATTCACCCTCCAGACTTCACCTTCTCCTTCTCCTTCTTCTGCTTCTTCTGATTCACCCTCCTGACTTCACCTTCTGCTTCTACTTCTTCTGCTTCTTCTGATTCACCCTCCAGACTTAACCTTCTCCTTCTTCTTCTACTTCTTCTGATTCACCCTCCAGACATCACCTTCTCCTTCTACTTCTTCTGCTTCTTCTGATTCACCCTCCAGACTTCACCTTCTCCTTCTCCTTCTTCTGCTTCATTTGATTCACCCTCCAGACTTTACCTTCTCCTTCTCCTTCTTCTGCTTCTTCTGATTCACCCTCCAGACCTCACCTTCTCCTTCTCCTTCTTCTACTTCTTCTGATTCAACCTCCAGACTTCATCTTCTCCTTCTCCTTCTTCTGCTTCTTCTGATTCACCCTCCAGACTTCACCTTCTCCTTCACCTTCTTCTGCTTCTTCTGATTCACCCTCCAGACTTCGCCTTCTCCTTCTCCTTCTTCTACTTCTTCTGATTCACCCTCCAGACTTCACCTTCTCCTTCTCCTTCTTCTACTTCTTCTGATTCACCCTCCAGTCTTCACCTTCTCCTTCTCCTTCTTCTGCTTCTTCTGATTCACCCTCCAGACTTCACCTTCTACTTCTCCTTCTTCTGCTTCTTCTGATTCACCCTCCTGACTTCACCTTCTCCTTCTCCTTCTTCTGCTTCTTCTGATTCACCCTCCAGACTTCATCTTCTCCTTCTTCTTCTACTTCTTCAGATTCACCCTCCAGACATCACCTTCTCCTTCTACTTCTTCTGCTTCTTCTGATTCACCCTGCAGACTTCACCTTCTCCTTCTCCTTCTTCTGCTTCTTCTGATTCACCCTCCAGACTTCACCTTCTCCTTCTCCTTCTTCTGCTTCTTCTGATTCACCCTCCAGACTTCGCCTTCTCCTTCTCCTTCTTCTACTTCTTCTGATTCACCCTCCAGACTTCACCTTCTCCTTCTCCTTCTTCTACTTCTTCTGATTCACCCTCCAGTCTTCAACTTCTCCTTCTCCTTCTTCTGCTTCTTCTGATTCACCCTCCAGACTTCACATCTCCTTCTCCTTCTTCTGCTTCTTCAGATTCACCCTCCTGACTTCACCTTCTCCTTCTCCTTCTTCTGCTTCTTCTGATTCACCCTCCAGACTTCACCTTCTCCTTCTCCTTCTTCTACTTCTTCTGATTCACCCTCCAGACTTCACCTTCTCCTTCTACTTCTTCTGCTTCTTCTGATTCACCCTCCAGACTTCACCTTCTCCTTCTCCTTCTTCTGCTTCTTCTGATTCACCCTCCAGACTTCACCTTCTCCTTCTCCTTCTTCTGCTTCTTCTGATTCACCCTCCAGACTTCACCTTCTCCTTCTCCTTCTTCTGCTTCTTCAGCTTCACCCTCCAGACTTCACCTTCTCCTTCTCCTTCTTCTGCTTCTTCAGCTTCACCCTCCAGACTTCGCCTCCTCCTCCTCCTTCTTCTACTTCTTCTGATTCACCCTCCTGACTTCACCTTCTCCTTCTCCTTCTTCTGCTTCTTCTGATTCACCCTCCAGACTTCACCTTCTCCTTCTTCTTCTACTTCTTCTGATTCACCCTCCAGACATCACCTTCTCCTTCTACTTCTTCTGCTTCTTCTGATTCACCCTCCGGACTTCACCTTCTCCTTCTCCTTCTTCTGCTTCTTCTGATTCACCCTCCAGACTTCACCTTCTCCTTCTCCTTCTTCTGCTTCTTCTGATTCACCCTCCAGACTTCGCCTTCTCCTTCTCCTTCTTCTACTTCTTCTGATTCACCCTCCAGACTTCACCTTCTCCTTCTCCTTCTTCTACTTCTTCTGATTCACCCTCCAGTCTTCACCTTCTCCTTCTCCTTCTTCTGCTTCTTCTGATTCACCCTCCAGACTTCACCTTCTCCTTCTCCTTCTTCTGCTTCTTCTGATTCACCCTCCAGACTTCGCCTTCTCCTTCTCCTTCTTCTACTTCTTCTGATTCACCCTCCAGACTTCACCTTCTCCTTCTCCTTCTTCTGCTTCTTCAGATTCACCCTCCTGACTTCACCTTCTCCTTCTCCTTCTTCTGCTACTTCTGATTCACCCTCCAGACTTCACCTTCTCCTTCTCCTTCTTCTACTTCTTCTGATTCACCCTCCAGACTTCACCTTCTCCTTCTACTTCTTCTGCTTCTTCTGATTCACCCTCCAGACTTCACCTTCTCCTTCTCCTTCTTCTGCTTCTTCTGATTCACCCTCCAGACTTCACCTTCTCCTTCTCCTTCTTCTGCTTCATTTGATTCACCCTCCAGACTTCGCCTTCTCCTCCTCCTTCTTCTACTTCTTCTGATTCACCCTCCTGACTTCACCTTCTCCTTCTCCTTCTTCTGCTTCTTCTGATTCACCCTCCAGACTTCACCTTCTCCTTCTTCTTCGAATTCTTCTGATTCACCCTCCAGACATCACCTTCTCCTTCTACTTCTTCTGATTCACCCTCCAGTCTTCACCTTCTCCTTCTCCTTCTTCTGCTTCTTCTGATTCACCCTCCAGACTTCACCTTCTCCTTCTCCTTCTTCTGCTTCTTCTGATTCACCCTCCAGACTTCGCCTTCTCCTTCTCCTTCTTCTACTTCTTCTGATTCACCCTCCAGACTTCACCTTCTCCTTCTCCTTCTTCTGCTTCTTCAGATTCACCCTCCTGACTTCACCTTCTCCTTCTCCTTCTTCTGCTTCTTCTGATTCACCCTCCAGACTTCACCTTCTCCTTCTCCTTCTTCTACTTCTTCTGATTCACCCTCCAGACTTCACCTTCTCCTTCTACTTCTTCTGCTTCTTCTGATTCACCCTCCAGACTTCACCTTCTCCTTCTCCTTCTTCTGCTTCTTCTGATTCACCCTCCAGACTTCACCTTCTCCTTCTCCTTCTTCTGCTTCATTTGATTCACCCTCCAGACTTCGCCTTCTCCTCCTCCTTCTTCTACTTCTTCTGATTCACACTCCTGACTTCACCTTCTCCTTCTCCTTCTTCTGCTTCTTCTGATTCACCCTCCAGACTTCACCTTCTCCTTCTTCTTCGACTTCTTCTGATTCACCCTCCAGACATCACCTTCTCCTTCTACTTCTTCTGATTCACCCTCCAGACTTCACCTTCTCCTTCTCCTTCTTCTGCTTCTTCTGATTCACCCTCCAGACTTCGCCTTCTCCTTCTCCTTCTTCTACTTCTTCTGATTCACCCTCCAGACTTCACCTTCTCCTTCTCCTTCTTCTACTTCTTCTGATTCACCCTCCAGTCTTCACCTTCTCCTTCTCCTTCTTCTGCTTCTTCTGATTCACCCTCCAGACTTCACCTTCTCCTTCTCCTTCTTCTGCTTCTTCTGATTCACCCTCCAGACTTCGCCTTCTCCTTCTCCTTCTTCTACTTCTTCTGATTCACCCTCCAGACTTCACCTTCTCCTTCTCCTTCTTCTACTTCTTCTGATTCACCCTCCAGTCTTCACCTTCTCCTTCTCCTTCTTCTGCTTCTTCTGATTCACCCTCCAGACTTCACCTTCTCCCTCTCCTTCTTCTGCTTCTTCAGATTCACCCTCCTGACTTCACCTTCTCCTTCTCCTTCTTCTGCTTCTTCTGATTCACCCTCCAGACTTCACCTTCTCCTTCTCCTTCTTCTACTTCTTCTGATTCACCCTCCAGACTTCACCTTCTCCTTCTACTTCTTCTGCTTCTTCTGATTCACCCTCCAGACTTCACCTTCTCCTTCTCCTTCTTCTGCTTCTTCTGATTCACCCTCCAGACTTCACCTTCTCCTTCTCCTTCTTCTGCTTCTTCTGATTCACCCTCCAGACCTCACCTTCTCCTTCTCCTTCTTCTACTTCTTCTGATTCAACCTCCAGACTTCATCTTCTCCTTCTCCTTCTTCTGCTTCTTCTGATTCACCCTCCAGACTTCACCTTCTCCTTCTCCTTCTTCTGCTTCTTCTGATTCACCCTCCAGACTTCGCCTTCTCCTTCTCCTTCTTCTACTTCTTCTGATTCACGCTCCAGACTTCACCTTCTCCTTCTCCTTCTTCTATTTCTTCTGATTCACCCTCCAGTCTTCACCTTCTCCTTCTCCTTCTTCTGCTTCTTCTGATTCACCCTCCAGACTTCACCTTCTCCTTCTCCTTCTTCTGCTTCTTCTGATTCACCCTCCTGACTTCACCTTCTCCTTCTCCTTCTTCTGCTTCTTCTGATTCACCCTCCAGACTTCACCTTCTCCTTCTTCTTCTACTTCTTCTGATTCACCCTCCAGACTTCATCTTCTCCTTCTCCTTCTTCTGCTTCTTCTGATTCACCCTCCAGACTTCACCTTCTCCTTCTCCTTCTTCTGCTTCTTCTGATTCACCCTCCAGACTTCGCCTTCTCCTTCTCCTTCTTCTACTTCTTCTGATTCACCCTCCAGACTTCACCTTCTCCTTCTCCTTCTTCTACTTCTTCTGATTCACCCTCCAGTCTTCACCTTCTCCTTCTCCTTCTTCCGCTTCTTCTGATTCACCCTCCAGACTTCACCTTCTCCTTCTCCTTCTTCTGCTTCTTCTGATTCACCCTCCTGACTTCACCTTCTCCTTCTTCTTCTACTTCTTCAGATTCACCCTCCAGACATCACCTTCTCCTTCTACTTCTTCTGCTTCTTCTGATTTACCCTGCAGACTTCACCTTCTCCTTCTCCTTCTTCTGCTTCTTCTGATTCACCCTCCAGACTTCACCTTCTCCTTCTCCTTCTTCTGCTTCTTCTGATTCACCCTCCAGACTTCGCCTTCTCCTTCTCCTTCTTCTACTTCTTCTGATTCACCCTCCAGACTTCAGCATCTCCTTCTCCTTCTTCTACTTCTTCTGATTCACCCTCCAGTCTTCACCTTCTCCTTCTCCTTCTTCTGCTTCTTCTGATTCACCCTCCAGACTTCACATCTCCTTCTCCTTCTTCTGCTTCTTCAGATTCACCCTCCTGACTTCACCTTCTCCTTCTCCTTCTTCTGCTTCTTCTGATTCACCCTCCAGACTTCACCTTCTCCTTCTCCTTCTTCTACTTCTTCTGATTCACCCTCCAGACTTCACCTTCTCCTTCTACTTCTTCTGCTTCTTCTGATTCACCCTCCAGACTTCACCTTCTCCTTCTCCTTCTTCTGCTTCTTCTGATTCACCCTCCAGACTTCACCTTCTCCTTCTCCTTCTTCTGCTTCTTCTGATTCACCCTCCAGACTTCACCTTCTCCTTCTCCTTCTTCTGCTTCTTCAGCTTCACCCTCCAGACTTCACCTTCTCCTTCTCCTTCTTCTGCTTCTTCAGCTTCACCCTCCAGACTTCACCTTCTCCTTCTCCTTCTTCTGCTTCTTCAGATTCACCCTCCTGACTTCACCTTCTCCTTCTCCTTCTTCTGCTTCTTCTGATTCACCCTCCAGACTTCACCTTCTCCTTCTCCTTCTTCTACTTCATCTGATTCACCCTCCAGACTTCACCTTCTCCTTCTACTTCTTCTGCTTCTTCTGATTCACCCTCCAGACTTCACCTTCTCCTTCTCCTTCTTCTGCTTCTTCTGATTCACCCTCCAGACTTCACCTTCTCCTTCTCCTTCTTCTGCTTCATTTGATTCACCCTCCAGACTTTACCTTCTCCTTCTCCTTCTTCTGCTTCTTCTGATTCACCCTCCAGACCTCACCTTCTCCTTCTCCTTCTTCTACTTCTTCTGATTCAACCTCCAGACTTCATCTTCTCCTTCTCCTTCTTCTGCTTCTTCTGATTCACCCTCCAGACTTCACCTTCTCCTTCTCCTTCTTCTGCTTCGTCTGATTCACCCTCCAGACTTCGCCTTCTCCTTCTCCTTCTTCTACTTCTTCTGATTCACCCTCCAGACTTCACCTTCTCCTTCTCCTTCTTCTACTTCTTCTGATTCACCCTCCAGTCTTCACCTTCTCCTTCTCCTTCTTCTGCTTCTTCTGATTCACCCTCCAGACTTCACCTTCTCCTTCTCCTTCTTCTGCTTCTTCTGATTCACCCTCCTGACTTCACCTTCTCCTTCTCCTTCTTCTGCTTCTTCTGATTCACCCTCCAGACTTCACCTTCTCCTTCTTCTTCTACTTCTTCTGATTCACCCTCCAGACATCACCTTCTCCTTCTACTTCTTCTGCTTCTTCTGATTCACCCTCCAGACTTCACCTTCTCCTTCTCCTTCTTCTGCTTCATTTCATTCACCCTCCAGACTTTACCTTCTCCTTCTCCTTCTTCTGCTTCTTCTGATTCACCCTCCAGACCTCACCTTCTCCTTCTCCTTCTTCTACTTCTTCTGATTCAACCTCCAGACTTCATCTTCTCCTTCTCCTTCTTCTGCTTCTTCTGATTCACCCTCCAGACTTCACCTTCTCCTTCTCCTTCTTCTGCTTCTTCTGATTCACCCTCCAGACTTCGCCTTCTCCTTCTCCTTCTTCTACTTCTTCTGATTCACCCTCCAGACTTCACCTTCTCCTGGTCCTTCTTCTACTTCTTCTGATTCACCCTCCAGTCTTCACCTTCTCCTTCTCCTTCTTCTGCTTCTTCTGATTCACCCTCCAGGCTTCACCTTCTCCTTCTCCTTCTTCTGCTTCTTCTGATTCACCCTCCTGACTTCACCTTCTACTTCTCCTTCTTCTGCTTCTTCTGATTCACCCTCCAGACTTCACCTTCTCCTTCTTCTTCTACTTCTTCAGATTCACCCTCCAGACATCACCTTCTCCTTCTACTTCTTCTGCTTCTTCTGATTCACCCTCCAGACTTCACCTTCTCCTTCTCCTTCTTCTGCTTCTTCTGATTCACCCTCCAGACTTCACCTTCTCCTTCTCCTTCTTCTGCTTCTTCTGATTCACCCTCCAGACTTCGCCTTCTCCTTCTCCTTCTTCTACTTCTTCTGATTCACCCTCCAGACTTCACCTTCTCCTTCTCCTTCTTCTACTTCTTCTGATTCACCCTCCAGTCTTCACCTTCTCCTTCTCCTTCTTCTGCTTCTTCTGATTCACCCTCCAGACTTCACATCTCCTTCTCCTTCTTCTGCTTCTTCAGATTCACCCTCCTGACTTCACCTTCTCCTTCTCCTTCTTCTGCTTCTTCTGATTCACCCTCCAGACTTCACCTTCTCCTTCTCCTTCTTCTACTTCTTCTGATTCACCCTCCAGACTTCACCTTCTCCTTCTACTTCTTCTGCTTCTTCTGATTCACCCTCCAGACTTCACCTTCTCCTTCTCCTTCTTCTGCTTCTTCTAAATCACCCTCCAGACTTCACCTTCTCCTTCTCCTTCTTCTGCTTCTTCTGATTCACCCTCCAGACTTCACCTTCTCCTTCTCCTTTTTCTGCTTCTTCAGCTTCACCCTCCAGACTTCACCTTCTCCTTCTCCTTCTTCTGCTTCTTCAGCTTCACCCTCCAGACTTCACCTTCTCCTTCTCCTTCTTCTGCTTCTTCAGATTCACCCTCCTGACTTCACCTTCTCCTTCTCCTTCTTCTGCTTCTTCTGATTCACCCTCCAGACTTCACCTTCTCCTTCTCCTTCTTCTACTTCTTCTGATTCACCCTCCAGACTTCACCTTCTCCTTCTACTTCTTCTGCTTCTTCTGATTCACCCTCCAGACTTCACCTTCTCCTTCTCCTTCTTCTGCTTCTTCTGATTCACCCTCCAGACTTCACCTTCTCCTTCTCCTTCTTCTGCTTCATTTGATTCACCCTCCAGACTTTACCTTCTCCTTCTCCTTCTTCTGCTTCTTCTGATTCACCCTCCAGACCTCACCTTCTCCTTCTCCTTCTTCTACTTCTTCTGATTCAACCTCCAGACTTCATCTTCTCCTTCTCCTTCTTCTGCTTCTTCTGATTCACCCTCCAGACTTCACCTTCTCCTTCTCCTTCTTCTGCTTCTTCTGATTCACCCTTCAGACTTCGCCTTCTCCTTCTCCTTCTTCTACTTCTTCTGATTCACCCTCCAGACTTCGCCTTCTCCTTCTCCTTCTTCTACTTCTTCTGATTCACCCTCCAGTCTTCACCTTCTCCTTCTCCTTCTTCTGCTTCTTCTGATTCACCCTCCAGACTTCACCTTCTCCTTCTCCTTCTTCTGCTTCTTCTGATTCACCCTCCTGACTTCACCTTCTCCTTCTCCTTCTTCTGCTTCTTCTGATTCACCCTCCAGACTTCACCTTCTCCTTCTTCTTCTACTTCTTCTGATTCACCCTCCAGACATCACCTTCTCCTTCTACTTCTTCTGCTTCTTCTGATTCACCCTCCAGACTTCACCTTCTCCTTCTCCTTCTTCTGCTTCTTCTGATTCACCCTCCAGACTTCACCTTCTCCTTCTCCTTCTTCTGCTTCTTCTGATTCACCCTCCAGACTTCGCCTTCTCCTTCTCCTTCTTCTACTTCTTCTGATTCACCCTCCAGACTTCACCTTCTCCTTCTCCTTCTTCTACTTCTTCTGATTCACCCTCCAGTCTTCACCTTCTCCTTCTCCTTCTTCTGCTTCTTCTGATTCAACCTCCAGACTTCACCTTCTCCTTCTCCTTCTTCTGCTTCTTCAGATTCACCCTCCTGACTTCACCTTCTCCTTCTCCTTCTTCTGCTTCTTCTGATTCACCCTCCAGACTTCACCTTCTCCTTCTCCTTCTTCTACTTCTTCTGATTCACCCTCCAGACTTCACCTTCTCCTTCTACTTCTTCTGCTTCTTCTGATTCACCCTCCAGACTTCACCTTCTCCTTCTCCTTCTTCTGCTTCTTCAGCTTCACCCTCCAGACTTCACCTTCTCCTTCTCCTTCTTCTGCTTCTTCAGCTTCACCCTCCAGACTTCACCTTCTCCTTCTCCTTCTTCTGCTTCTTCTGCTTCACCCTCCTGACTTCACCTTCTCCTTCGCCTTCTTCTACTTCTTCTGATTCACCCTCCAGCCTTCACCTTCTCCTTCAACTTCTTCTGCTTCTTCTGCTTCACCCTCCAGACTTCACCTTCTCCTTCTCCTTCTTCTGCTTCTTCTGATTCACCCTCCTGACTTCACCTTCTCCTTCTCCTTCTTCTGCTTCTTCTGATTCACCCTCCAGACTTCACCTTCTCCTGCTTCTTCTACTTCTTCTGATTCACCCTCCAGACATCACCTTCTCCTTCTACTTCTTCTGCTTCTTCTGATTCACCCTCCAGACTTCACCTTCTCCTTCTCCTTCTTCTGCTTCATTTGATTCACCCTCCAGACTTTACCTTCTCCTTCTCCTTCTTCTGCTTCTTCTGATTCACCCTCCAGACCTCACCTTCTCCTTCTCCTTCTTCTTCTTCTTCTGATTCAACCTCCAGACTTCATCTTCTCCTTCTCCTTCTTCTGCTTCTTCTGATTCACCCTCCAGACTTCACCTTCTCCTTCTCCTTCTTCTGCTTCTTCTGATTCACCCTCCAGACTTCGCCTTCTCCTTCTCCTTCTTCTACTTCTTCTGATTCACCCTCCAGACTTCACCTTCTACTTCTCCTTCTTCTACTTCTTCTGACTCACCCTCCAGTCTTCACCTTCTCCTTCTCCTTCTTCTGCTTCTTCTGATTCACCCTGCAGACTTCACCTTCTCCTTCTCCTTCTTCTGCTTCTTCTGATTCACCCTCCTGACTTCACCTTCTACTTCTCCTTCTTCTGCTTCTTCTGATTCACCCTCCAGACTTCACCTTCTCCTTCCTCTTCTACTTCTTCAGATTCACCCTCCAGACATCACCTTCTCCTTCTACTTCTTCTGCTTCTTCTGATTCACCCTCCAGACTTCACCTTCTCCTTCTCCTTCTTCTGCTTCTTCTGATTCACCCTCCAGACTTCACCTTCTCCTTCTCCTTCTTCTGCTTCTTCTGATTCACCCTCCAGACTTCGCCTTCTCCTTCTCCTTCTTCTACTTCTTCTGATTCACCCTCCAGACTTCACCTTCTCCTTCTCCTTCTTCTACTTCTTCTGATTCACCCTCCAGTCTTCACCTTCTCCTTCTCCTTCTTCTGCTTCTTCTGATTCACCCTCCAGACTTCACATCTCCTTCTCCTTCTTCTGCTTCTTCAGATTCACCCTCCTGACTTCACCTTCTCCTTCTCCTTCTTCTGCTTCTTCTGATTCACCCTCCAGACTTCACCTTCTCCTTCTCCTTCTTCTACTTCTTCTGATTCACCCTCCAGACTTCACCATCTCCTTCTACTTCTTCTGCTTCTTCTGATTCACCCTCCAGACTTCACCTTCTCCTTCTCCTTCTTCTGCTTCTTCTGATTCACCCTCCAGACTTCACCTTCTCCTTCTCCTTCTTCTGCTTCTTCTGATTCACCCTCCAGACTTCACCTTCTCCTTCTCCTTTTTCTGCTTCTTCAGCTTCACCCTCCAGACTTCACCTTCTCCTTCTCCTTCTTCTGCTTCTTCAGCTTCACCCTCCAGACTTCACCTTCTCCTTCTCCTTCTTCTGCTTCTTCAGATTCACCCTCCTGACTTCACCTTCTCCTTCTCCTTCTTCTGCTTCTTCTGATTCACCCTCCAGACTTCACATTCTCCTTCTCCTTCTTCTACTTCTTCTGATTCACCCTCCAGACTTCACCTTCTCCTTCTACTTCTTCTGCTTCTTCTGATTCACCCTCCAGACTTCACCTTCTCCTTCTCCTTCTTCTGCTTCTTCTGATTCACCCTCCAGACTTCACCTTCTCCTTCTCCTTCTTCTGCTTCTTCTGATTCACCCTCCAGACCTCACCTTCTCCTTCTCCTTCTTCTACTTCTTCTGATTCAACCTCCAGACTTCATCTTCTCCTTCTCCTTCTTCTGCTTCTTCTGATTCACCCTCCAGACTTCACCTTCTCCTTCTCCTTCTTCTGCTTCTTCTGATTCACCCTCCAGACTTCGCCTTCTCCTTCTCCTTCTTCTACTTCTTCTGATTCACGCTCCAGACTTCACCTTCTCCTTCTCCTTCTTCTATTTCTTCTGATTCACCCTCCAGTCTTCACCTTCTCCTTCTCCTTCTTCTGCTTCTTCTGATTCACCCTCCAGACTTCACCTTCTCCTTCTCCTTCTTCTGCTTCTTCTGATTCACCCTCCTGACTTCACCTTCTCCTTCTCCTTCTTCTGCTTCTTCTGATTCACCCTCCAGACTTCACCTTCTCCTTCTTCTTCTACTTCTTCTGATTCACCCTCCAGACTTCATCTTCTCCTTCTCCTTCTTCTGCTTCTTCTGATTCACCCTCCAGACTTCACCTTCTCCTTCTCCTTCTTCTGCTTCTTCTGATTCACCCTCCAGACTTCGCCTTCTCCTTCTCCTTCTTCTACTTCTTCTGATTCACCCTCCAGACTTCACCTTCTCCTTCTCCTTCTTCTACTTCTTCTGATTCACCCTCCAGTCTTCACCTTCTCCTTCTCCTTCTTCCGCTTCTTCTGATTCACCCTCCAGACTTCACCTTCTCCTTCTCCTTCTTCTGCTTCTTCTGATTCACCCTCCTGACTTCACCTTCTCCTTCTTCTTCTACTTCTTCAGATTCACCCTCCAGACATCACCTTCTCCTTCTACTTCTTCTGCTTCTTCTGATTTACCCTGCAGACTTCACCTTCTCCTTCTCCTTCTTCTGCTTCTTCTGATTCACCCTCCAGACTTCACCTTCTCCTTCTCCTTCTTCTGCTTCTTCTGATTCACCCTCCAGACTTCGCCTTCTCCTTCTCCTTCTTCTACTTCTTCTGATTCACCCTCCAGACTTCAGCATCTCCTTCTCCTTCTTCTACTTCTTCTGATTCACCCTCCAGTCTTCACCTTCTCCTTCTCCTTCTTCTGCTTCTTCTGATTCACCCTCCAGACTTCACATCTCCTTCTCCTTCTTCTGCTTCTTCAGATTCACCCTCCTGACTTCACCTTCTCCTTCTCCTTCTTCTGCTTCTTCTGATTCACCCTCCAGACTTCACCTTCTCCTTCTCCTTCTTCTACTTCTTCTGATTCACCCTCCAGACTTCACCTTCTCCTTCTACTTCTTCTGCTTCTTCTGATTCACCCTCCAGACTTCACCTTCTCCTTCTCCTTCTTCTGCTTCTTCTGATTCACCCTCCAGACTTCACCTTCTCCTTCTCCTTCTTCTGCTTCTTCTGATTCACCCTCCAGACTTCACCTTCTCCTTCTCCTTCTTCTGCTTCTTCAGCTTCACCCTCCAGACTTCACCTTCTCCTTCTCCTTCTTCTGCTTCTTCAGCTTCACCCTCCAGACTTCACCTTCTCCTTCTCCTTCTTCTGCTTCTTCAGATTCACCCTCCTGACTTCACCTTCTCCTTCTCCTTCTTCTGCTTCTTCTGATTCACCCTCCAGACTTCACCTTCTCCTTCTCCTTCTTCTACTTCATCTGATTCACCCTCCAGACTTCACCTTCTCCTTCTACTTCTTCTGCTTCTTCTGATTCACCCTCCAGACTTCACCTTCTCCTTCTCCTTCTTCTGCTTCTTCTGATTCTCCCTCCAGACTTCACCTTCTCCTTCTCCTTCTTCTGCTTCATTTGATTCACCCTCCAGACTTTACCTTCTCCTTCTCCTTCTTCTGCTTCTTCTGATTCACCCTCCAGACCTCACCTTCTCCTTCTCCTTCTTCTACTTCTTCTGATTCAACCTCCAGACTTCATCTTCTCCTTCTCCTTCTTCTGCTTCTTCTGATTCACCCTCCAGACTTCACCTTCTCCTTCTCCTTCTTCTGCTTCGTCTGATTCACCCTCCAGACTTCGCCTTCTCCTTCTCCTTCTTCTACTTCTTCTGATTCACCCTCCAGACTTCACCTTCTCCTTCTCCTTCTTCTACTTCTTCTGATTCACCCTCCAGTCTTCACCTTCTCCTTCTCCTTCTTCTGCTTCTTCTGATTCACCCTCCAGACTTCACCTTCTCCTTCTCCTTCTTCTGCTTCTTCTGATTCACCCTCCTGACTTCACCTTCTCCTTCTCCTTCTTCTGCTTCTTCTGATTCACCCTCCAGACTTCACCTTCTCCTTCTTCTTCTACTTCTTCTGATTCACCCTCCAGACATCACCTTCTCCTTCTACTTCTTCTGCTTCTTCTGATTCACCCTCCAGACTTCACCTTCTCCTTCTCCTTCTTCTGCTTCATTTCATTCACCCTCCAGACTTTACCTTCTCCTTCTCCTTCTTCTGCTTCTTCTGATTCACCCTCCAGACCTCACCTTCTCCTTCTCCTTCTTCTACTTCTTCTGATTCAACCTCCAGACTTCATCTTCTCCTTCTCCTTCTTCTGCTTCTTCTGATTCACCCTCCAGACTTCACCTTCTCCTTCTCCTTCTTCTGCTTCTTCTGATTCACCCTCCAGACTTCGCCTTCTCCTTCTCCTTCTTCTACTTCTTCTGATTCACCCTCCAGACTTCACCTTCTCCTGGTCCTTCTTCTACTTCTTCTGATTCACCCTCCAGTCTTCACCTTCTCCTTCTCCTTCTTCTGCTTCTTCTGATTCACCCTCCAGGCTTCACCTTCTCCTTCTCCTTCTTCTGCTTCTTCTGATTCACCCTCCTGACTTCACCTTCTACTTCTCCTTCTTCTGCTTCTTCTGATTCACCCTCCAGACTTCACCTTCTCCTTCTTCTTCTACTTCTTCAGATTCACCCTCCAGACATCACCTTCTCCTTCTACTTCTTCTGCTTCTTCTGATTCACCCTCCAGACTTCACCTTCTCCTTCTCCTTCTTCTGCTTCTTCTGATTCACCCTCCAGACTTCACCTTCTCCTTCTCCTTCTTCTGCTTCTTCTGATTCACCCTCCAGACTTCGCCTTCTCCTTCTCCTTCTTCTACTTCTTCTGATTCACCCTCCAGACTTCACCTTCTCCTTCTCCTTCTTCTACTTCTTCTGATTCACCCTCCAGTCTTCACCTTCTCCTTCTCCTTCTTCTGCTTCTTCTGATTCACCCTCCAGACTTCACATCTCCTTCTCCTTCTTCTGCTTCTTCAGATTCACCCTCCTGACTTCACCTTCTCCTTCTCCTTCTTCTGCTTCTTCTGATTCACCCTCCAGACTTCACCTTCTCCTTCTCCTTCTTCTACTTCTTCTGATTCACCCTCCAGACTTCACCTTCTCCTTCTACTTCTTCTGCTTCTTCTGATTCACCCTCCAGACTTCACCTTCTCCTTCTCCTTCTTCTGCTTCTTCTAAATCACCCTCCAGACTTCACCTTCTCCTTCTCCTTCTTCTGCTTCTTCTGATTCACCCTCCAGACTTCACCTTCTCCTTCTCCTTTTTCTGCTTCTTCAGCTTCACCCTCCAGACTTCACCTTCTCCTTCTCCTTCTTCTGCTTCTTCAGCTTCACCCTCCAGACTTCACCTTCTCCTTCTCCTTCTTCTGCTTCTTCAGATTCACCCTCCTGACTTCACCTTCTCCTTCTCCTTCTTCTGCTTCTTCTGATTCACCCTCCAGACTTCACCTTCTCCTTCTCCTTCTTCTACTTCTTCTGATTCACCCTCCAGACTTCACCTTCTCCTTCTACTTCTTCTGCTTCTTCTGATTCACCCTCCAGACTTCACCTTCTCCTTCTCCTTCTTCTGCTTCTTCTGATTCACCCTCCAGACTTCACCTTCTCCTTCTCCTTCTTCTGCTTCATTTGATTCACCCTCCAGACTTTACCTTCTCCTTCTCCTTCTTCTGCTTCTTCTGATTCACCCTCCAGACCTCACCTTCTCCTTCTCCTTCTTCTACTTCTTCTGATTCAACCTCCAGACTTCATCTTCTCCTTCTCCTTCTTCTGCTTCTTCTGATTCACCCTCCAGACTTCACCTTCTCCTTCTCCTTCTTCTGCTTCTTCTGATTCACCCTTCAGACTTCGCCTTCTCCTTCTCCTTCTTCTACTTCTTCTGATTCACCCTCCAGACTTCGCCTTCTCCTTCTCCTTCTTCTACTTCTTCTGATTCACCCTCCAGTCTTCACCTTCTCCTTCTCCTTCTTCTGCTTCTTCTGATTCACCCTCCAGACTTCACCTTCTCCTTCTCCTTCTTCTGCTTCTTCTGATTCACCCTCCTGACTTCACCTTCTCCTTCTCCTTCTTCTGCTTCTTCTGATTCACCCTCCAGACTTCACCTTCTCCTTCTTCTTCTACTTCTTCTGATTCACCCTCCAGACATCACCTTCTCCTTCTACTTCTTCTGCTTCTTCTGATTCACCCTCCAGACTTCACCTTCTCCTTCTCCTTCTTCTGCTTCTTCTGATTCACCCTCCAGACTTCACCTTCTCCTTCTCCTTCTTCTGCTTCTTCTGATTCACCCTCCAGACTTCGCCTTCTCCTTCTCCTTCTTCTACTTCTTCTGATTCACCCTCCAGACTTCACCTTCTCCTTCTCCTTCTTCTACTTCTTCTGATTCACCCTCCAGTCTTCACCTTCTCCTTCTCCTTCTTCTGCTTCTTCTGATTCAACCTCCAGACTTCACCTTCTCCTTCTCCTTCTTCTGCTTCTTCAGATTCACCCTCCTGACTTCACCTTCTCCTTCTCCTTCTTCTGCTTCTTCTGATTCACCCTCCAGACTTCACCTTCTCCTTCTCCTTCTTCTACTTCTTCTGATTCACCCTCCAGACTTCACCTTCTCCTTCTACTTCTTCTGCTTCTTCTGATTCACCCTCCAGACTTCACCTTCTCCTTCTCCTTCTTCTGCTTCTTCAGCTTCACCCTCCAGACTTCACCTTCTCCTTCTCCTTCTTCTGCTTCTTCAGCTTCACCCTCCAGACTTCACCTTCTCCTTCTCCTTCTTCTGCTTCTTCTGCTTCACCCTCCTGACTTCACCTTCTCCTTCGCCTTCTTCTACTTCTTCTGATTCACCCTCCAGCCTTCACCTTCTCCTTCAACTTCTTCTGCTTCTTCTGCTTCACCCTCCAGACTTCACCTTCTCCTTCTCCTTCTTCTGCTTCTTCTGATTCACCCTCCTGACTTCACCTTCTCCTTCTCCTTCTTCTGCTTCTTCTGATTCACCCTCCAGACTTCACCTTCTCCTGCTTCTTCTACTTCTTCTGATTCACCCTCCAGACATCACCTTCTCCTTCTACTTCTTCTGCTTCTTCTGATTCACCCTCCAGACTTCACCTTCTCCTTCTCCTTCTTCTGCTTCATTTGATTCACCCTCCAGACTTTACCTTCTCCTTCTCCTTCTTCTGCTTCTTCTGATTCACCCTCCAGACCTCACCTTCTCCTTCTCCTTCTTCTACTTCTTCTGATTCAACCTCCAGACTTCATCTTCTCCTTCTCCTTCTTCTGCTTCTTCTGATTCACCCTCCAGACTTCACCTTCTCCTTCTCCTTCTTCTGCTTCTTCTGATTCACCCTCCAGACTTCGCCTTCTCCTTCTCCTTCTTCTACTTCTTCTGATTCACCCTCCAGACTTCACCTTCTACTTCTCCTTCTTCTACTTCTTCTGACTCACCCTCCAGTCTTCACCTTCTCCTTCTCCTTCTTCTGCTTCTTCTGATTCACCCTGCAGACTTCACCTTCTCCTTCTCCTTCTTCTGCTTCTTCTGATTCACCCTCCTGACTTCACCTTCTACTTCTCCTTCTTCTGCTTCTTCTGATTCACCCTCCAGACTTCACCTTCTCCTTCCTCTTCTACTTCTTCAGATTCACCCTCCAGACATCACCTTCTCCTTCTACTTCTTCTGCTTCTTCTGATTCACCCTCCAGACTTCACCTTCTCCTTCTCCTTCTTCTGCTTCTTCTGATTCACCCTCCAGACTTCACCTTCTCCTTCTCCTTCTTCTGCTTCTTCTGATTCACCCTCCAGACTTCGCCTTCTCCTTCTCCTTCTTCTACTTCTTCTGATTCACCCTCCAGACTTCACCTTCTCCTTCTCCTTCTTCTACTTCTTCTGATTCACCCTCCAGTCTTCACCTTCTCCTTCTCCTTCTTCTGCTTCTTCTGATTCACCCTCCAGACTTCACATCTCCTTCTCCTTCTTCTGCTTCTTCAGATTCACCCTCCTGACTTCACCTTCTCCTTCTCCTTCTTCTGCTTCTTCTGATTCACCCTCCAGACTTCACCTTCTCCTTCTCCTTCTTCTACTTCTTCTGATTCACCCTCCAGACTTCACCATCTCCTTCTACTTCTTCTGCTTCTTCTGATTCACCCTCCAGACTTCACCTTCTCCTTCTCCTTCTTCTGCTTCTTCTGATTCACCCTCCAGACTTCACCTTCTCCTTCTCCTTCTTCTGCTTCTTCTGATTCACCCTCCAGACTTCACCTTCTCCTTCTCCTTTTTCTGCTTCTTCAGCTTCACCCTCCAGACTTCACCTTCTCCTTCTCCTTCTTCTGCTTCTTCAGCTTCACCCTCCAGACTTCACCTTCTCCTTCTCCTTCTTCTGCTTCTTCAGATTCACCCTCCTGACTTCACCTTCTCCTTCTCCTTCTTCTGCTTCTTCTGATTCACCCTCCAGACTTCACATTCTCCTTCTCCTTCTTCTACTTCTTCTGATTCACCCTCCAGACTTCACCTTCTCCTTCTACTTCTTCTGCTTCTTCTGATTCACCCTCCAGACTTCACCTTCTCCTTCTCCTTCTTCTGCTTCTTCTGATTCACCCTCCAGACTTCACCATCTCCTTCTCCTTCTTCTGCTTCATTTGATTCACCCTCCAGACTTTACCTTCTCCTTCTCCTTCTTCTGCTTCTTCTGATTCAACCTCCAGACCTCACCTTCTCCTTCTCCTTCTTCTACTTCTTCTGATTCAACCTCCAGACTTCATCTTCTCCTTCTCCTTCTTCTGCTTCTTCTGATTCACCCTCCAGACCTCACCTTCTCCTTCTCCTTCTTCTACTTCTTCTGATTCAACCTCCAGACTTCATCTTCTCCTTCTCCTTCTTCTGCTTCTTCTGATTCACCCTCCAGACTTCACCTTCTCCTTCTCCTTCTTCTGCTTCTTCTGATTCACCCTCCAGACTTCGCCTTCTCCTTCTCCTTCTTCTACTTCTTCTGATTCACCCTCCAGACTTCACCTTCTCCTTCTCCTTCTTCTACTTCTTCTGATTCACCCTCCAGTCTTCACCTTCTCCTTCTCCTTCTTCTGCTTCTTCTGATTCACCCTCCAGACTTCACCTTCTCCTTCTCCTTCTTCTGCTTCTTCAGATTCACCCTCCTGACTTCACCTTCTCCTTCTCCTTCTTCTGCTTATTCTGATTCACCCTCCAGACTTCACCTTCTCCTTCTCCTTCTTCTACTTCTTCTGATTCACCCTCCAGACTTCACCTTCTCCTACTACTTCTTCTGCTTCTTCTGATTCACCCTCCAGACTTCACCTTCTCCTTCTCCTTCTTCTGCTTCTTCAGCTTCACCCTCCAGACTTCACCTTCTCCTTCTCCTTCTTCTGCTTCTTCAGCTTCACCCTCCAGACTTCACCTTCTCCTTCTCCTTCTTCTGCTTCTTCTGCTTCACCCTCCTGACTTCAATTTCTCCTTCGCCTTTTTCTACTTCTTCTGATTCACCCTCCAGCCTTCACCTTCTCCTTCAACTTCTTCTGCTTCTTCTGCTTCACCCTCCAGACTTCATCTTCTCCTTCTCCTTCTTCTGCTTCTTCTGCTTCGCCCTCCAGACTTCACCTTCTTCTTCTCCTTCTTCTGCTTCTTCTGCTTCACCCTCCAGACTTCACCTTCTCCTTCTCCTTCTTCTGCTTCTTCTGCTTTACCCTCCTGACTTCACCTTCTCCTTCTCCTTCTTCTACTTCTTCTGATTCACCCTCCAGACTTCACCTGCTCCTTCTTCTGCTTCTTCTGCTTCACCCTCCAGACTTCACCTTCTCCTTCTCCTTCTTCTGCTTCTACTGCTGCGCCCTCCAGCCTTCACCTTCTCCTTCTCCTTCTTCTGCTTCTTCTGCTTCACCCTGCTGACTTCACCTTCTCCTTCTCCTTCTTCTCCTTCTTCTACTTCACCCCCCTGACTTCACCTTCTGCTTCTCCTTCTTCAGCTTCTTCTGATTCACCCTCCTAACTTTACCTTCTCCTTCTCCTTCTTCTGCTTCTTCTGATTCACCCTCCTGACTTCACCTTCTCCTTCTCCTTCTTCTGCTTCTTCTGATTCACCCTCCAGACCTCACCTTCTCCTTCTCCTTCTTCTACTTATTCTGATTCACCCACCAGACTTCATCTTCTCCTTCTCCTTCTTCTGCTTCTTCTGATTCACCCTCCAGACTTCACCTTCTCCTTCTCCTTCTTCTGCTTCTTCTGATTCACCCTCCTGACTTCACCTTCTCCTTCTCCTTCTTCTGCTTCTTCTGATTCACCCTCCAGACCTCACCTTCTCCTTCTCCTTCTTCTACTTCTTCAGATTCACCCTCCAGACTTCACCTTCTCCTTCTCCTTCTTCTACTTCTTCTGATTCACCCTCCAGACTTCACCATCTCCTTCTCCTTCTTCTACTTCTTCTGATTCACCCTCCAGTCTTCACCTTCTCCTTCTCCTTCTTCTGCTTCTTCTGCTTCAGCCTCCGGACTTCACCTTCTCCTTCTCTTTCTTCTGCTTCTTCTGATTTACCCTCCAGACTTCACCTTCTCCTTCTCCTTCTTCTGATTCTTCTGATTCACCCTCCAGACTTCACCTTCTCCTTCTCCTTCTTCTACTTCTTCTGATTCACCCTCCTGACTTCACCTTCTCCTTCTCCTTCTTCTACTTCTTCTGCTTCACCCTCCAGACTTCACCTTCTCCTTCTGCTTCTTCTACTTCTTCTGATTCACACTCCAGACTTCACCTTCTCCTTCTTCTGCTTCTTCTGATTCACCCTCCATACTTCACCTTCTCCTTCTCCTTATTCTGCTTCTTCTGATTCACCCTCCAGACTTCACCTTGTCCTTGTCCTTCTTCTGCTTCTTCTGATTCACCCTCCAGACTTCACCTTCTCCTTCTCCTTCTTCTGCTTCTTCTGATTCACCCTCCAGACTTCACCTTCTCCTTCTCCTTCTTTTACTTCTTCTGATTCACCCTCCAGACTTCACCTTCTCCTTCAACTTCTTCTGCTTCTTCTGATTCACCCTCCCGACTTCACCTTCTCCTTCTCCTTCTTCTGCTTCTTCTGATTCACCCTCCAGACTTCGCCTTCTCCTTCTCCTTCTTCTACTTCTTCTGATTCACCCTCCAGACTTCACCTTTTCCTTCTCCTTCTTCTACTTCTTCTGATTCACCCTCCAGTCTTCACCTTCTCCTTCTCCTTCTTCTGCTTCTTCTGATTCACCCTCCAGACTTCACCTTCTCCTTCTCCTTCTTCTGCTTCTTCTGATTCACCCTCCAGACTTCGCCTTCTCCTTCTCCTTCTTCTACTTCTTCTGATTCACCCTCCAGACTTCACCTTCTCCTTCTCCTTCTTCTGCTTCTTCAGATTCACCCTCCAGACTTCACCTTTTCCTTCTCCTTCTTCTACTTCTTCTGATTCACCCTCCAGTCTTCACCTTCTCCTTCTCCTTCTTCTGCTTCTTCTGATTCACCCTCCAGACTTCACCTTCTCCTTCTCCTTCTTCTGCTTCTTCTGATTCACCCTCCAGACTTCGCCTTCTCCTTCTCCTTCTTCTACTTCTTCTGATTCACCCTCCAGACTTCACCTTCTCCTTCTCCTTCTTCTGCTTCTTCAGATTCACCCTCCTGACTTCACCTTCTCCTTTTCCTTCTTCTGCTTCTTCTGATTCACCCTCCAGACTTCACCTTCTCCTTCTCCTTCTTCTACTTCTTCTGATTCACCCTCCAGACTTCACCTTCTCCTTCTACTTCTTCTGCTTCTTCTGATTCACCCTCCAGACTTCACCTTCTCCTTCTCCTTCTTCTGCTTCTTCTGATTCACCCTCCAGACTTCACCTTCTCCTTCTCCTTCTTCTGCTTCATTTGATTCACCCTCCAGACTTCGCCTTTTCCTCCTCCTTCTTCTACTTCTTCTGATTCACCCTCCTGACTTCACCTTCTCCTTCTCCTTCTTCTGCTTCTTCTGATTCACCCTCCAGACTTCACCTTCTCCTTCTTCTTCGACTTCTTCTGATTCACCCTCCAGACATCACCTTCTCCTTCTACTTCTTCTGATTCACCCTCCAGTCTTCACCTTCTCCTTCTCCTTCTTCTGCTTCTTCTGATTCACCCTCCAGACTTCACCTTCTCCTTCTCCTTCTTCTGCTTCTTCTGATTCACCCTCCAGACTTCGCCTTCTCCTTCTCCTTCTTCTACTTCTTCTGATTCACCCTCCAGACTTCACCTTCTCCTTCTCCTTCTTCTGCTTCTTCAGATTCACCCTCCTGACTTCACCTTCTCCTTCTCCTTCTTCTGCTTCTTCTGATTCACCCTCCAGACTTCACCTTCTCCTTCTCCTTCTTCTACTTCTTCTGATTCACCCTCCAGACTTCACCTTCTCCTTCTACTTCTTCTGCTTCTTCTGATTCACCCTCCAGACTTCACCTTCTCCTTCTCCTTCTTCTGCTTCTTCTGATTCACCCTCCAGAATTCACCTTCTCCTTCTCCTTCTTCTGCTTCATTTGATTCACCCTCCAGACTTCGCCTTCTCCTCCTCCTTCTTCTACTTCTTCTGATTCACCCTCCTGACTTCACCTTCTCCTTCTCCTTCTTCTGCTTCTTCTGATTCACCCTCCAGACTTCACCTTCTCCTTCTTCTTCGACTTCTTCTGATTCACCCTCCAGACATCACCTTCTCCTTCTACTTCTTCTGATTCACCCTCCAGACTTCGCCTTCTCCTTCTCCTTCTTCTACTTCTTCTGATTCACCCTCCAGACTTCACCTTCTCCTTCTCCTTCTTCTACTTCTTCTGATTCACCCTCCAGTCTTCACCTTCTCCTTCTCCTTCTTCTGCTTCTTCTGATTCACCCTCCAGACTTCACCTTCTCCTTCTCCTTCTTCTGCTTCTTCTGATTCACCCTCCAGTCTTCACCTTCTCCTTCTCCTTCTTCTGCTTCTTCTGATTCACCCTCCAGACTTTACCTTCTCCCTCTCCTTCTTCTGCTTCTTCAGATTCACCCTCCTGACTTCACCTTCTCCTTCTCCTTCTTCTGCTTCTTCTGATTCACCCTCCAGACTTCACCTTCTCCTTCTCCTTCTTCTACTTCTTCTGATTCACCCTCCAGACTTCACCTTCTCCTTCTACTTCTTCTGCTTCTTCTGATTCACCCTCCAGACTTCACCTTCTCCTTCTTCTGCTTCTTCTGATTCACCCTCCAGACTTCACCTTCTCCTTCTCCTTCTTCTGCTTCTTCTGATTCACTCTCCAGACCTCACCTTCTCCTTCTCCTTCTTCTACTTCTTCTGATTCAACCTCCAGACTTCATCTTCTCCTTCTCCTTCTTCTGCTTCTTCTGATTCACCCTCCAGACTTCACCTTCTCCTTCTCCTTCTTCTGCTTCTTCTGATTCACCCTCCAGACTTCGCCTTCTCCTTCTCCTTCTTCTACTTCTTCTGATTCACCCTCCAGACTTCACCTTCTCCTTCTACTTCTTCTATTTCTTCTGATTCACCCTCCAGTCTTCACCTTCTCCTTCTCCTTCTTCTGCTTCTTCTGATTCACCCTCCAGACTTCACCTTCTCCTTCTCCTTCTTCTGCTTCTTCTGATTCACCCTCCTGACTTCACCTTCTCCTTCTCCTTCTTCTGCTTCTTCTGATTCACCCTCCAGACTTCACCTTCTCCTTCTTCTTCTACTTCTTCTGATTCACCCTCCAGACATCACCTTCTCCTTCTACTTCTTCTGCTTTTTCTGATTCACCCTCCAGACTTCACCTTCTCCTTCTCCTTCTTCTGCTTCATTTGATTCACCCTCCAGACTTTACCTTCTCCTTCTCCTTCTTCTGCTTCTTCTGATTCACCCTCCAGACCTCCCCTTCTCCTTCTCCTTCTTCTACTTCTTCTGATTCAACCTCCAGACTTCATCTTCTCCTTCTCCTTCTTCTGCTTCTTCTGATTCACCCTCCAGACTTCACCTTCTCCTTCTCCTTCTTCTGCTTCTTCTGATTCACCCTCCAGACTTCGCCTTCTCCTTCTCCTTCTTCTACTTCTTCTGATTCACCCTCCAGACTTCACCTTCTCCTTCTCCTTCTTCTACTTCTTCTGATTCACCCTCCAGTCTTCACCTTCTCCTTCTCCTTCTTCTGCTTCTTCTGATTCACCCTCCAGACTTCACCTTCTCCTTCTCCTTCTTCTGCTTCTTCTGATTCACCCTCCTGACTTCACCTTCTCCTTCTCCTTCTTCTGCTTCTTCTGATTCACCCTCCAGACTTCACCTTCTCCTTCTTCTTCTCCTTCTTCAGATTCACCCTCCAGACTTCACCTTCTCCTTCTACTTCTTCTGCTTCTTCTGATTTACCCTGCAGACTTCACCTTCTCCTTCTCCTTCTTCTGCTTCATCTGATTCACCCTCCAGACTTCACCTTCTCCTTCTCCTTCTTCTGCTTCTTCTGATTCACCCTCCAGACTTCGCCTTCTCCTTCTCCTTCTTCTACTTCTTCTGATTCACCCTCCAGACTTCAGCATCTCCTTCTCCTTCTTCTACTTCTTCTGATTCTCCCTCCAGTCTTCACCTTCTCCTTCTCCTTCTTCTGCTTCTTCTGATTCACCCTCCAGACTTCACATCTCCTTCTCCTTCTTCTGCTTCTTCAGATTCACCCTCCTGACTTCACCTTCTCCTTCTCCTTCTTCTGCTTCTTCTGATTCACCCTCCAGACTTCACCTTCTCCTTCTCCTTCTTCTACTTCTTCTGATTCACCCTCCAGACTTCACCTTCTCCTTCTACTTCTTCTGCTTCTTCTGATTCACCCTCCAGACTTCACCTTCTCCTTCTCCTTCTTCTGCTTCTTCTGATTCACCCTCCAGACTTCACCTTCTCCTTCTCCTTCTTCTGCTTCTTCTGATTCACCCTCCAGACTTCACCTTCTCCTTCTCGTTCTTCTGCTTCTTCAGCTTCACCCTCCAGACTTCACCTTCTCCTTCTCCTTCTTCTGCTTCTTCAGCTTCACCCTCCAGACTTCACCTTCTCCTTCTCCTTCTTCTGCTTCTTCAGATTCACCCTCCTGACTTCACCTTCTCCTTCTCCTTCTTCTGCTTCTTCTGATTCACCCTCCAGACTTCACCTTCTCCTTCTCCTTCTTCTACTTCTTCTGATTCACCCTCCAGACTTCACCTTCTCCTTCTACTTCTTCTGCTTCTTCTGATTCACCCTCCAGACTTCACCTTCTCCTTCTCCTTCTTCTGCTTCTTCTGATTCACCCTCCAGACTTCACCTTCTCCTTCTCCTTCTTCTGCTTCATTTGATTCACCCTCCAGACTTTACCTTCTCCTTCTCCTTCTTCTGCTTCTTCTGATTCACCCTCCAGACCTCACCTTCTCCTTCTCCTTCTTCTACTTCTTCTGATTCAACCTCCAGACTTCATCTTCTCCTTCTCCTTCTTCTGCTTCTTCTGATTCACCCTCCAGACTTCACCTTCTCCTTCTCCTTCTTCTGCTTCTTCTGATTCACCCTCCAGACTTCGCCTTCTCCTTCTCCTTCTTCTACTTCTTCTGATTCACCCTCCAGACTTCACCTTCTCCTTCTCCTTCTTCTGCTTCTTCTGATTCACCCTCCTGACTTCACCTTCTCCTTCTCCTTCTTCTGCTTCTTCTGATTCACCCTCCAGACTTCACCTTCTCCTTCTTCTTCTACTTCTTCTGATTCACCCTCCAGACATCACCTTCTCCTTCTACTTCTTCTGCTTCTTCTGATTCACCCTCCAGACTTCACCTTCTCCTTCTCCTTCTTCTGCTTCATTTGATTCACCCTCCAGACTTTACCTTCTCCTTCTCCTTCTTCTGCTTCTTCTGATTCACCCTCCAGACCTCACCTTCTCCTTCTCCTTCTTCTACTTCTTCTGATTCAACCTCCAGACTTCATCTTCTCCTTCTCCTTCTTCTGCTTCTTCTGATTCACCCTCCAGACTTCACCTTCTCCTTCTCCTTCTTCTGCTTCTTCTGATTCACCCTCCAGACTTCGCCTTCTCCTTCTCCTTCTTCTACTTCTTCTGATTCACCCTCCAGACTTCACCTTCTCCTTCTCCTTCTTCTACTTCTTCTGATTCACCCTCCAGTCTTCACCTTCTCCTTCTCCTTCTTCTGCTTCTTCTGATTCACCCTCCAGACTTCACCTTCTCCTTCTCCTTCTTCTGCTTCTTCTGATTCACCCTCCTGACTTCACCTTCTACTTCTCCTTCTTCTGCTTCTTCTGATTCACCCTCCAGACTTCACCTTCTCCTTCTTCTTCTACTTCTTCAGATTCACCCTCCAGACATCACCTTCTCCTTCTACTTCTTCTGCTTCTTCTGATTCACCCTCCAGACTTCACCTTCTCCTTCTCCTTCTTCTGCTTCTTCTGATTCACCCTCCAGACTTCACCTTCTCCTTCTCCTTCTTCTGCTGCTTCTGATTCACCCTCCAGACTTCGCCTTCTCCTTCTCCTTCTTCTACTTCTTCTGATTCACCCTCCAGACTTCACCTTCTCTTCTCCTTCTTCTACTTCTTCTGATTCACCCTCCAGTCTTCACCTTCTCCTTCTCCTTCTTCTGCTTCTTCTGATTCACCCTCCAGACTTCACATCTCCTTCTCCTTCTTCTGCTTCTTCAGATTCACCCTCCTGACTTCACCTTCTCCTTCTCCTTCTTCTGCTTCTTCTGATTCACCCTCCAGACTTCACCTTCTCCTTCTCCTTCTTCTACTTCTTCTGATTCACCCTCCAGACTTCACCTTCTCCTTCTACTTCTTCTGCTTCTTCTGATTCACCCTCCAGACTTCACCTTCTCCTTCTCCTTCTTCTGCTTCTTCTGATTCACCCTCCTGACTTCACCTTCTCCTTCTCCTTCTTCTGCTTCTTCTGATTCACCCTCCAGACTTCACCTTCTCCTTCTCCTTTTTCTGCTTCTTCAGCTTCACCCTCCAGACTTCACCTTCTCCTTCTCCTTCTTCTGCTTCTTCAGCTTCACCCTCCAGACTTCACCTTCTCCTTCTCCTTCTTCTGCTTCTTCAGATTCACCCTCCTGACTTCACCTTCTCCTTCTCCTTCTTCTGCTTCTTCTGATTCACCCTCCAGACTTCACCTTCTCCTTCTCCTTCTTCTACTTCTTCTGCTTCACCCTCCAGACTTCACCTTCTCCTTCTACTTCTTCTGCTTCTTCTGATTCACCCTCCAGACTTCACCTTCTCCTTCTCCTTCTTCTGCTTCTTCTGATTCACCCTCCAGACTTCACCTTCTCCTTCTCCTTCTTCTGCTTCATTTGATTCACCCTCCAGACTTTACCTTCTCCTTCTCCTTCTTCTGCTTCTTCTGATTCACCCTCCAGACCTCACCTTCTCCTTCTCCTTCTTCTACTTCTTCTGATTCAACCTCCAGACTTCATCTTCTCCTTCTCCTTCTTCTGCTTCTTCTGATTCACCCTCCAGACTTCACCTTCTCCTTCTCCTTCTTCTGCTTCTTCTGATTCACCCTCCAGACTTCGCCTTCTCCTTCTCCTTCTTCTGATTCACCCTCCAGACTTCGCCTTCTCCTTCTCCTTCTTCTACTTCTTCTGATTCACCCTCCAGTCTTCACCTTCTCCTTCTCCTTCTTCTGCTTCTTCTGATTCACCCTCCAGACTTCACCTTCTCCTTCTCCTTCTTCTGCTTCTTCTGATTCACCCTCCTGACTTCACCTTCTCCTTCTCCTTCTTCTGCTTCTTCTGATTCACCCTCCAGACTTCACCTTCTCCTTCTTCTTCTACTTCTTCTGATTCACCCTCCAGACATCACCTTCTCCTTCTACTTCTTCTGCTTCTTCTGATTCACCCTCCAGACTTCACCTTCTCCTTCTCCTTCTTCTGCTTCTTCTGATTCACCCTCCAGACTTCACCTTCTCCTTCTCCTTCTTCTGCTTCTTCTGATTCACCCTCCAGACTTCGCCTTCTCCTTCTCCTTCTTCTACTTCTTCTGATTCACCCTCCAGACTTCACCTTCTCCTTCTCCTTCTTCTACTTCTTCTGATTCACCCTCCAGTCTTCACCTTCTCCTTCTCCTTCTTCTGCTTCTTCTGATTCACCCTCCAGACTTCACCTTCTCCTTCTCCTTCTTCTGCTTCTTCAGATTCACCCTCCTGACTTCACCTTCTCCTTCTCCTTCTTCTGCTTCTTCTGATTCACCCTCCAGACTTCACCTTCTCCTTCTCCTTCTTCTACTTCTTCTGATTCACCCTCCAGACTTCAACTTCTCCTTCTACTTCTTCTGCTTCTTCTGATTCACCCTCCAGACTTCACCTTCTCCTTCTCCTTCTTCTGCTTCTTCAGCTTCACCCTCCAGACTTCACCTTCTCCTTCTCCTTCTTCTGCTTCTTCAGCTTCACCCTCCAGACTTCACCTTCTCCTTCTCCTTCTTCTGCTTCTTCTGCTTCACCCTCCTGACTTCACCTTCTCCTTCGCCTTCTTCTACTTCTTCTGATTCACCCTCCAGCCTTCACCTTCTCCTTCAACTTCTTCTGCTTCTTCTGCTTCACCCTCCAGACTTCACCTTCTCCTTCTCCTTCTTCTGCTTCTTCTGATTCACCCTCCTGACTTCACCTTCTCCTTCTCCTTCTTCTGCTTCTTCTGATTCACCCTCCAGACTTCACCTTCTCCTTCTTCTTCTACTTCTTCTGATTCACCCTCCAGACATCACCTTCTCCTTCTACTTCTTCTGCTTCTTCTGATTCACCCTCCAGACTTCACCTTCTCCTTCTCCTTCTTCTGCTTCATTTGATTCACCCTCCAGACTTTACCTTCTCCTTCTCCTTCTTCTGCTTCTTCTGATTCACCCTCCAGACCTCACCTTCTCCTTCTCCTTCTTCTACTTCTTCTGATTCAACCTCCAGACTTCATCTTCTCCTTCTCCTTCTTCTGCTTCTTCTGATTCACCCTCCAGACTTCACCTTCTCCTTCTCCTTCTTCTGCTTCTTCTGATTCACCCTCCAGACTTCGCCTTCTCCTTCTCCTTCTTCTACTTCTTCTGATTCACCCTCCAGACTTCACCTTCTACTTCTCCTTCTTCTACTTCTTCTGACTCACCCTCCAGTCTTCACCTTCTCCTTCTCCTTCTTCTGCTTCTTCTGATTCACCCTCCAGACTTCACCTTCTCCTTCTCCTTCTTCTGCTTCTTCTGATTCACCGTCCTGACTTCACCTTCTACTTCTCCTTCTTCTGCTTCTTCTGATTCACCCTCCAGACTTCACCTTCTCCTTCTTCTTCTACTTCTTCAGATTCACCCTCCAGACATCACCTTCTCCTTCTACTTCTTCTGCTTCTTCTGATTCACCCTCCAGACTTCACCTTCTCCTTCTCCTTCTTCTGCTTCTTCTGATTCACCCTCCAGACTTCACCTTCTCCTTCTCCTTCTTCTGCTTCTTCTGATTCACCCTCCAGACTTCGCCTTCTCCTTCTCCTTCTTCTACTTCTTCTGATTCACCCTCCAGACTTCACCTTCTCCTTCTCCTTCTTCTACTTCTTCTGATTCACCCTCCAGTCTTCACCTTCTCCTTCTCCTTCTTCTGCTTCTTCTGATTCACCCTCCAGACTTCACATCTCCTTCTCCTTCTTCTGCTTCTTCAGATTCACCCTCCTGACTTCACCTTCTCCTTCTCCTTCTTCTGCTTCTTCTGATTCACCCTCCAGACTTCACCTTCTCCTTCTCCTTCTTCTACTTCTTCTGATTCACCCTCCAGACTTCACCTTCTCCTTCTACTTCTTCTGCTTCTTCTGATTCACCCTCCAGACTTCACCTTCTCCTTCTCCTTCTTCTGCTTCTTCTGATTCACCCTCCAGACTTCACCTTCTCCTTCTCCTTCTTCTGCTTCTTCTGATTCACCCTCCAGACTTCACCTTCTCCTTCTCCTTTTTCTGCTTCTTCAGCTTCACCCTCCAGACTTCACCTTCTCCTTCTCCTTCTTCTGCTTCTTCAGCTTCACCCTCCAGACTTCACCTTCTCCTTCTCCTTCTTCTGCTTCTTCAGATTCACCCTCCTGACTTCACCTTCTCCTTCTCCTTCTTCTGCTTCTTCTGATTCACCCTCCAGACTTCACCTTCTCCTTCTCCTTCTTCTACTTCTTCTGATTCACCCTCCAGACTTCACCTTCTCCTTCTACTTCTTCTGCTTCTTCTGATTCACCCTCCAGACTTCACCTTCTCCTTCTCCTTCTTCTGCTTCTTCTGATTCACCCTCCAGACTTCACCATCTCCTTCTCCTTCTTCTGCTTCATTTGATTCACCCTCCAGACTTTACCTTCTCCTTCTCCTTCTTCTGCTTCTTCAGATTCACCCTCCAGACCTCACCTTCTCCTTCTCCTTCTTCTACTTCTTCTGATTCAACCTCCAGACTTCATCTTCTCCTTCTCCTTCTTCTGCTTCTTCTGATTCACCCTCCAGACCTCACCTTCTCCTTCTCCTTCTTCTACTTCTTCTGATTCAACCTCCAGACTTCATCTTCTCCTTCTCCTTCTTCTGCTTCTTCTGATTCACCCTCCAGACTTCACCTTCTCCTTCTCCTTCTTCTGCTTCTTCTGATTCACCCTCCAGACTTCGCCTTCTCCTTCTCCTTCTTCTACTTCTTCTGATTCACCCTCCAGACTTCACCTTCTCCTTCTCCTTCTTCTACTTCTTCTGATTCACCCTCCAGTCTTCACCTTCTCCTTCTCCTTCTTCTGCTTCTTCTGATTCACCCTCCAGACTTCACCTTCTCCTTCTCCTTCTTCTGCTTCTTCAGATTCACCCTCCTGACTTCACCTTCTCCTTCTCCTTCTTCTGCTTATTCTGATTCACCCTCCAGACTTCACCTTCTCCTTCTCCTTCTTCTACTTCTTCTGATTCACCCTCCAGACTTCACCTTCTCCTTCTACTTCTTCTGCTTCTTCTGATTCACCCTCCAGACTTCACCTTCTCCTTCTCCTTCTTCTGCTTCTTCAGCTTCACCCTCCAGACTTCACCTTCTCCTTCTCCTTCTTCTGCTTCTTCAGCTTCACCCTCCAGACTTCACCTTCTCCTTCTCCTTCTTCTGCTTCTTCTGCTTCACCCTCCTGACTTCAATTTCTCCTTCGCCTTCTTCTACTTCTTCTGATTCACCCTCCAGCCTTCACCTTCTCCTTCAACTTCTTCTGCTTCTTCTGCTTCACCCTCCAGACTTCATCTTCTCCTTCTCCTTCTTCTGCTTCTTCTGCTTCGCCCTCCAGACTTCACCTTCTTCTTCTCCTTCTTCTGCTTCTTCTGCTTCACCCTCCAGACTTCACCTTCTCCTTCTCCTTCTTCTGCTTCTTCTGCTTTACCCTCCTGACTTCACCTTCTCCTTCTCCTTCTTCTACTTCTTCTGATTCACCCTCCAGACTTCACCTTCTCCTTCTCCTTCTTCTGCTTCTTCTGCTTCACCCTCCAGACTTCACCTTCTCCTTCTCCTTCTTCTGCGTCTACTGCTGCGCCATCCAGCCTTCACCTTCTCCTTCTCCTTCTTCTGCTTCTTCTGCTTCACCCTGCTGACTTCACCTTCTCCTTCTCCTTCTTCTCCTTCTTCTGCTTCACCCCCCTGACTTCACCTTCTGCTTCTCCTTCTTCAGCTTCTTCTGATTCACCCTCCTAACTTTACCTTCTCCTTCTCCTTCTTCTGCTTCTTCTGATTCACCCTCCTGACTTCACCTTCTCCTTCTCCTTCTTCTGCTTCTTCTGATTCACCCTCCAGACCTCACCTTCTCCTTCTCCTTCTTCTACTTATTCTGATTCACCCACCAGACTTCATCTTCTCCTTCTCCTTCTTCTGCTTCTTCTGATTCACCCTCCAGACTTCACCTTCTCCTTCTCCTTCTTCTGCTTCTTCTGATTCACCCTCCTGACTTCACCTTCTCCTTCTCCTTCTTCTGCTTCATCTGATTCACCCTCCAGACCTCACCTTCTCCTTCTCCTTCTTCTACTTCTTCAGATTCACCCTCCAGACTTCACCTTCTCCTTCTCCTTCTTCTACTTCTTCTGATTCACCCTCCAGACTTCACCATCTCCTTCTCCTTCTTCTACTTCTTCTGATTCACCCTCCAGTCTTCACCTTCTCCTTCTCCTTCTTCTGCTTCTTCTGCTTCAGCCTCCGGACTTCACCTTCTCCTTCTCTTTCTTCTGCTTCTTCTGATTTACCCTCCAGACTTCACCTTCTCCTTCTCCTTCTTCTGATTCTTCTGATTCACCCTCCAGACTTCACCTTCTCCTTCTCCTTCTTCTACTTCTTCTGATTCACCCTCCTGACTTCACCTTCTCCTTCTCCTTCTTCTACTTCTTCTGCTTCACCCTCCAGACTTCACCTTCTCCTTCTGCTTCTTCTACTTCTTCTGATTCACCCTCCAGACTTCACCTTCTCCTTCTCCTTCTTCTGCTTCTTCTGATTCACCCTCCAGACTTCACCTTCTCCTTCTCCTTATTCTGCTTCTTCTGATTCACCCTCCAGACTTCACCTTGTCCTTGTCCTTCTTCTGCTTCTTCTGATTCACCCTCCAGACTTCACCTTCTCCTTCTCCTTCTTCTGCTTCTTCTGATTCACCCTCCAGACTTCACCTTCTCCTTCTCCTTCTTCTACTTCTTCTGATTCACCCTCCAGACTTCACCTTCTCCTTCAACTTCTTCTGCTTCTTCTGATTCACCCTCCCGACTTCACCTTCTCCTTCTCCTTCTTCTGCTTCTTCTGATTCACCCTCCAGACTTCACCTTCTCCTTCAACTTCTTCTGCTTCTTCTGATTCACCCTCCCGACTTCACCTTCTCCTTCTCCTTCTTCTGCTTCTTCTGATTCACCCTCCAGACTTCGCCTTCTCCTTCTCCTTCTTCTACTTCTTCTGATTCACCCTCCAGACTTCACCTTTTCCTTCTCCTTCTTCTACTTCTTCTGATTCACCCTCCAGTCTTCACCTTCTCCTTCTCCTTCTTCTGCTTCTTCTGATTCACCCTCCAGACTTCACCTTCTCCTTCTCCTTCTTCTGCTTCTTCTGATTCACCCTACTGACTTCACCTTCTCCTTCTCCTTCCTCTGCTTCTTCTGATTCACCCTCCAGACTTCACCTTCTCCTTCTCCTTCTTCTACTTCTTCTGATTCACCCTCCATACTTCACCTGCTCCTTCTGCTTCCTCTGCTTCTTCTGATTCACCCTCCAGACTTCACCTTCTCCTCCTCCTTCTTCTGCTTCTTCTGATTCACCCTCCAGACTTCACCTTCTCCTTCTCCTTCTTCTGCTTCTTCTGCTTCACCCTCCAGACTTCACCTTCTCCTTCTCCTTCTTCTGCTTCTTCTGCTTCACCCTCCTGACTTCACCTTCTCCTTCGCCTTCTTCTACTTCTTCTGATTCACCCTCCAGACTTCACCTTCTCCTTCTCCTTCTTCTGCTTCTTCTGCTTCGCCCTCCAGACTTCACCTTTTTCTTCTCATTCTTCTGCTTCTCCTGCTTCACCCTCCAGACTTCACCTTCTCCTTCTCCTTGTTCTGCTTCTTCTGCTTCACCCTCCTGACTTCACCTTCTCCTTCTCCTTCTTCTACTCCTTCTGATTCACACTCCAGACTTCACCTTCTCCTTCTCCTTCTTCTGCTTCTTCTGCTTCACCCTCCAGGCTTCACCTTCTCCTTCTCCTTCTTCTGCTTCTTCTGCTGCGCCCTCCAGACTTCACCTTCTCCTTCTCCTTCTTCTGCTTCTTCTGCTTCACCCTGCTGACTTCACCTTCTCCTTCTCCTTCCTCTACTTCTTCTGCTTCACCCCCCTGACTTCACCTTCTCCTTCTCCTTCTTCTGCTTCTTCTGATTCACCCTCCTAACTTCACCTTCTCCTTCTCCTTCTTCTGCTTCTTCTGATTCACCCTCCTGACTTCACCTTCTCCTTCTCCTTCTTCTGCTTCTTCTGATTCACCCTCCAGACTTCACCTTCTCCTTCTCCTTCTTCTGCTTCTTCTGATTCACCCTCCAGACTTCACCTTCTCCTTCTCCTTCTTCTGCTTCTTCTGCTTCACCCTCCAGACTTCACCTTCTCCTTCTCCTTCTTCTGCTTCTTCTGCTTCACCCTCCTGACTTCACCTTCTCCTTCGCCTTGTTCTACTTCTTCTGATTCACCCTCCAGACTTCACCTTCTCCTTCTCCTTCTTCTGCTTCTTCTGCTTCACCCTGCTGACTTCACCTTCTCCTTCTCCTTCCTCTACTTCTTCTGCTTCACCCCCCTGACTTCACCTTCTCCTTCTCCTTCTTCTGCTTCTTCTGATTCACCCTCCTAACTTCACCTTCTCCTTCTCCTTCTTCTGCTTCTTCTGATTCACCCTCCTGACTTTACCTTCTCCTTCTCCTTCTTCTGCTTCTTCTGATTCACCCTCCAGACTTCACCTTCTCCTTCTCCTTCTTCTGCTTCTTCTGATACACCCTCCAGACTTCACCTTCTCCTTCTCCTTCTTCTGCTTCTTCTGATTCACCCTCCAGACTTCACCTTCTCCTTCTCCTTATTCTGCTTCTTCTGATTCACCCTCCAGACTTCACCTTCTCCTTCTCCTTCTTCTGATTCATCCTCCATACCTCACCTTCTCCTTCTCCTTCTTCTGCTTCTTCTGATTCATCCTCCATACCTCACCTTCTCCTTCTCCTTCTTCTACTTCTTCTGATTCACCCTCCAAACTTCATCTTCTCCTTCTCCTTCTTCTGCTTCTTCTGATTCACCCTCCAGACTTCACCTTCTCCTTCTCCTTCTTCTACTTCTTCTGATTCACCCTCCAGACTTCACCTTCTCCTTCTCCTTCTTCTACTTCTTCTGATTCACCCTCCAGACTTCACCTTCTCCTTCTCCTTCTTCTACTTCTTCTGATTCACCCTCCAGTCTTCACCTTCTCCTTCTCCTTCTTCTGCTTCTTCTGCTTCACCCTCCAGACTTCACCTTCTCCTTCTCTTTCTTCTGCTTCTTCTGATTCACCCTCCAGACTTCACCTTCTCCTTCTCCTTCTTCTGATTCTTCTGATTCACCCTCCAGACTTCACCTTCTCCTTCTCCTTCTTCTACTTCTTCTGATTCACCCTCCTGACTTCACCTTCTCCTTCTTCTACTTCTTCTGCTTCACCCTCCAGACTTCACCTTCTCCTTCTGCTTCTTCTACTTCTTCTGATTCACCCTCCAGACGTCACCTTCTCCTTCTCCTTCCTCTGCATCTTCTGATTCACCCTCCAGACTTCACCTTCTCCTTCTCCTTATTCTGCTTCTTCTGATTCACCCTCCAGACTTCACCTTCTCCTTCTCCTTTTTCTGCTTCTTCTGATTCACCCTCCAGACTTCACCATCTCCTTCTCCTTCTTCTGCTTCTTCTGATTCACCCTCCAGACTTCACCTTCTCCTTCTCCTTCTTCTACTTCTTCTGATTCACCCTCCAGACTTCATCTTCTCCTTCTCCTTCTTCTGCTTCTTCTGATTCACCCTCCAGACTTCTCCTTCTCCTTCTCCTTCTTCTGCTTCTTCTGATTCACCCTCCAGACTTCACCTTCTCCTTCTCCTTCTTCTCCTTCTTCTGATTCACCCTCCAGACTTCACCTTCTCCTTCTCCTTCTTCTACTTCTTCTGATTAACCCTCCAGACTTCACCTTCTCCTTCTCCTTCTTCTGCTTCTTCTGATTCACCCTCCAGACTTGACCTTCTCCTTCTCCTTCTTCTGCTTCTTCTGATTCACCCTCCAGACTTCACCTTCTCCTTCTCCTTCTTCTGCTTCTTCTGATTCACCCTTCAGACTTCACCTTCTCCCTCTCCTTCTTCTGCTTCTTCTGATTCACCCTCCAGACCTCACCTTCTCCTTCTCCTTCTTCTACTTCTTCTGATTCACCCTCCAGACTTCATCTTCTCCTTCTCCTTCTTCTGCTTCTTCTGATTCACCCTCCAGACTTCACCTTCTCCTTCTCCTTCTTCTGCTTCTTCTGCTTCACCCTCCAGACTTCACCTTCTCCTTCTCCTTCGTCTACTTCTTCTGAATCACCCTCCAGACTACACCTTCTCCTTCTCCTTCTTCTACTTCTTCTGATTCACCCTCCAGACTTCACCTTCTCCTTCTCCTTCTTCTGCTTCTTCTGATTCACCCTCCAGACTTCACCTTCTCCTTCTTCTACTTCTTCTGATTCACCCTCCAGACTTCACATTCTCCTTCTCCTTCTTCTGCTTCTTCTGCTTCACCCTCCAGACTTCACCTTCTCCTTCTCCTTCGTCTACTTCTTCTGATTCACCCTCCAGACTACACCTTCTCCTTCTCCTTCTTCTCCTTCTTCTGATTCACCCTCCAGACTTCACCTTCTCCTTCTTCTGCTTCTTCTGATTCACCCTCCAGACTTCACCTTCTCCTTCTCCTTCTTCTACTTCTTCTGATTCACCCTCCTGACTACACCTTCTCCTTCTCCTTCTTCTGCTTCTTCTGATTCACCCTCCAGACTTCACCTTCTCATTCTCCTTCTTCTACTTCTTCTGATTCACCCTCCAGACTTCACCTTCTCCTTCTACTTCTTCTGCATCTTCTGATTCACCCTCCAGACCTCACCTTCTCCTTCTCCTTTTCTGCTTCTTCTGATTCACCCTCCAGACTTCACCTTCTCCTTCTCCTTCTTCTGCTTCTTCTGATTCACCCTTCAGACTTCACCTTCTCCCTCTCCTTCTTCTGCTTCTTCTGATTCACCCTCCAGACCTCACCTTCTCCTTCTCCTTCTTCTACTTCTTCTGATTCACCCTCCAGTCTTCACCTTCTCCTTCTCCTTCTTCTACTTCTTCTGCTTCACCCCCCTGACATCACCTTCTGCTTCTCCTTCTTCAGCTTCTTCTGATTCACCCTCCTAACTTCACCTTCTCCTTCTCCTTCTTCTGCTTCTTCTGATTCACCCTCCTGACTTCACCTTCTCCTTCTCCTTCTTCTACTTCTTCTGATTCACCCTCCTGACTTCACCTTCTCCTTCTCCTTCTTCTACTTCTTCTGCTTCACCCTCCAGACTTCACCTTCTCCTTCTGCTTCTTCTACTTCTTCTGATTCACCCTCCAGACGTCACCTTCTCCTTCTCCTTCCTCTGCATCTTCTGATTCACCCTCCAGACTTCACCTTCTCCTTCTCCTTATTCTGCTTCTTCTGATTCACCCTCCAGACTTCACCTTCTCCTTCTCCTTCTTCTGCTTCTTCTGATTCACCCTCCAGACTTCACCATCTCCTTCTTCTTCTGCTTCTTCTGATTCACCCTCCAGACTTCACCTTCTCCTTCTCCTTCTTCTACTTCTTCTGATTCACCCTCCAGACTTCATCTTCTCCTTCTCCTTCTTCTGCTTCTTCTGATTCACCCTCCAGACTTCACCTTCTCCTTCTCCTTCTTCTGCTTCTTCTGATTCACCCTCCAGACTTCACCTTCTCCTTCTCCTTCTTCTCCTTCTTCTGATTCACCCTCCAGACTTCACCGTCTCCTTCTCCTTCTTCTACTTCTTCTGATTAACCCTCCAGACTTCACCTTCTCCTTCTCCATCTTCTGCTTCTTCTGATTCACCCTCCAGACTTGACCTTCTCCTTCTCCTTCTTCTGCTTCTTCTGATTCACCCTCCAGACTTCACCTTCTCGTTCTCCTTCTTCTGCTTCTTCTGATTCACCCTTCAGACTTCACCTTCTCCCTCTCCTTCTTCTGCTTCTTCTGATTCACCCTCCAGACCTCACCTTCTCCTTCTCCTTCTTCTACTTCTTCTGATTCACCCTCCAGACTTCATCTTCTCCTTCTCCTTCTTCTGCTTCTTCTGATTCACCCTCCAGACTTCACCTTCTCCTTCTCCTTCTTCTGCTTCTTCTGCTTCACCCTCCAGACTTCACCTTCTCCTTCTCCTTCGTCTACTTCTTCTGATTCACCCTCCAGACTAGACCTTCTGCTTCTCCTTCTTCTACTTCTTCTGATTCACCCTCCAGACTTCACCTTCTCCTTCTCCTTCTTCTGCTTCTTCTGATTCACCCTCCAGACTTCACCTTCTCCTTCTCCTTCTTCTACTTCTTCTGATTCACCCTCCAGACTTCACCTTCTCCTTCTCCTTCTTCTACTTCTTCTGCTTCACCCCCCTGACATCACCTTCTGCTTCTCCTTCTTCAGCTTCTTCTGATTCACCCTCCTAACTTCACCTTCTCCTTCTCCTTCTTCTGCTTCTTCTGATTCACCCTCCTGACTTCACCTTCTCCTTCTCCTTCTTCTACTTCTTCTGATTCACCCTCCTGACTTCACCTTCTCCTTCTCCTTCTTCTACTTCTTCTGCTTCACCCTCCAGACTTCACCTTCTCCTTCTGCTTCTTCTACTTCTTCTGATTCACCCTCCAGACGTCACCTTCTCCTTCTCCTTCCTCTGCATCTTCTGATTCACCCTCCAGACTTCACCTTCTCCTTCTCCTTATTCTGCTTCTTCTGATTCACCCTCCAGACTTCACCTTCTCCTTCTCCTTCTTCTGCTTCTTCTGATTCACCCTCCAGACTTCACCATCTCCTTCTTCTTCTGCTTCTTCTGATTCACCCTCCAGACTTCACCTTCTCCTTCTCCTTCTTCTACTTCTTCTGATTCACCCTCCAGACTTCATCTTCTCCTTCTCCTTCTTCTGCTTCTTCTGATTCACCCTCCAGACTTCACCTTCTCCTTCTCCTTCTTCTGCTTCTTCTGATTCACCCTCCAGACTTCACCTTCTCCTTCTCCTTCTTCTCCTTCTTCTGATTCACCCTCCAGACTTCACCGTCTACTTCTCCTTCTTCTACTTCTTCTGATTAACCCTCCAGACTTCACCTTCTCCTTCTCCATCTTCTGCTTCTTCTGATTCACCCTCCAGACTTGACCTTCTCCTTCTCCTTCTTCTGCTTCTTCTGATTCACCCTCCAGACTTCACCTTCTCGTTCTCCTTCTTCTGCTTCTTCTGATTCACCCTTCAGACTTCACCTTCTCCCTCTCCTTCTTCTGCTTCTTCTGATTCACCCTCCAGACCTCACCTTCTCCTTCTCCTTCTTCTACTTCTTCTGATTCACCCTCCAGACTTCATCTTCTCCTTCTCCTTCTTCTGCTTCTTCTGATTCACCCTCCAGACTTCACCTTCTCCTTCTCCTTCTTCTGCTTCTTCTGCTTCACCCTCCAGACTTCACCTTCTCCTTCTCCTTCGTCTACGTCTTCTGATTCACCCTCCAGACTACACCTTCTCCTTCTCCTTCTTCTACTTCTTCTGATTCACCCTCCAGACTTCACCTTCTCCTTCTCCTTCTTCTGCTTCTTCTGATTCACCCTCCAGACTTCACCTTCTCCTTCTCCTTCTTCTACTTCTTCTGATTCACCCTCCAGACTTCACCTTCTCCTTCTCCTTCTTCTGCTTCTTCTGCTTCACCCTCCAGACTTCACCTTCTCCTTCTCCTTCGTCTACTTCTTCTGATTCACCCTCCAGACTACACCTTCTCCTTCTCCTTCTTCTCCTTCTTCTGATTCACCCTCCAGACTTCACCTTCTCCTTCTCCTTCTTCTGCTTCTTCTGATTCACCCTCCAGACTTCACCTTCTCCTTCTCCTTCTTCTACTTCTTCTGATTCACCCTCCTGACTTCACCTTCTCCTTCTCCTTCTTCTGCTTCTTCTGATTCACCCTCCAGACTTCACCTTCTCCTTCTCCTTCTTCTACTTCTTCTGATTCACCCTCCAGACTTCACCTTCTCCTTCTACTTCTTCTGCATCTTCTGATTCACCCTCCAGACCTCACCTTCTCCTTCTCCTTTTCTGCTTCTTCTGATTCACCCTCCAGACTTCACCTTCTCCTTCTCCTTCTTCTGCTTCTTCTGATTCACCCTTCAGACTTCACCTTCTCCCTCTCCTTCTTCTGCTTCTTCTGATTCACCCTCCAGACCTCACCTTCTCCTTCTCCTTCTTCTACTTCTTCTGATTCACCCTCCAGACTTCACCTTCTCCTTCTCCTTCTTCTACTTCTTCTGCTTCACCCCCCTGACTTCACCTTCTGCTTCTCCTTCTTCAGCTTCTTCTGATTCACCCTCCTAACTTCACCTTCTCCTTCTCCTTCTTCTGCTTCTTCTGATTCACCCTCCTGACTTCACCTTCTCCTTCTCCTTCTTCTGCTTCTTCTGATTCTCCCTCCAGATTTCACCTTCTCCTTCTCCTTCTTCTGCTGCTTCTGATTCACCCTCCAGACTTCACCTTCTCCTTCTCCTTCTTCTGCTTCTTCTGATTCACCCTCCAGACCTCACCTTCTCCTTCTCCTTCTTCTACTTATTCTGATTCACCCACCAGACTTCATCTTCTCCTTCTCCTTCTTCTGCTTCTTCTGATTCACCCTCCAGACTTCACCTTCTCCTTCTCCTTCTTCTGCTTCTTCTGATTCACCCTCCAGACTTCACCTTCTCCTTCTCCTTCTTCTACTTCTTCTGATTCACCCTCCAGACTTCACCTTCTCCTTCTCCTTCTTCTACTTCTTCTGATTCACCCTCCAGACTTCACCATCTCCTTCTCCTTCTTCTGCTTCTTCTGATTCACCCTCCAGACTTCGCCTTCTCCTTCTCCTTCTTCTACTTCTTCTGATTCACCCTCCAGACTTCACCTTCTCCTTCTCCTTCTTCTACATCTTCTGATTCACCCTCCAGTCTTCACCTTCTCCTTCTCCTTCTTCTGCTTCTTCTGATTCACCCTCCAGACTTCACCTTCTCCTTCTCCTTCTTCTGCTTCTTCTGATTCACCCTCCAGACTTCGCCTTCTCCTTCTCCTTCTTCTACTTCTTCTGATTCACCCTCCAGACTTCACCTTCTCCTTATCCTTCTTCTACTTCTTCTGATTCACCTTCCAGTCTTCACCTTCTCCTTCTCCTTCTTCTGCTTCTTCTGATTCACCCTCCAGACTTCACCTTCTCCTTCTTCAGATTCACCCTCCTGACTTCACCTTCTCCTTCTCCTTCTTCTGCTTCTTCTGATTCACCCTCCAGACTTCACCTTCTCCTTCTCCTTCTTCTACTTCTTCTGATTCACCCTCCAGACTTCACCTTCTCCTTCTACTTCTTCTGCTTCTTCTGATTCACCCTCCAGACTTCACCTTCTCCTTCTCCTTCTTCTGCTTCTTCTGATTCACCCTCCAGACTTCACCTTCTCCTTCTCCTTCTTCTGCTTCTTCTGATTCACCCTCCAGACTTCACCTTCTCCTTCTCCTTCTTCTGCTTCTTCAGCTTCACCCTCCAGACTTCACCTTCTCCTTCTCCTTCTTCTGCTTCTTCAGCTTCACCCTCCAGACTTCACCTTCTCCTTCTCCTTCTTCTGCTTCTTCAGATTCACCCTCCTGACTTCACCTTCTCCTTCTCCTTCTTCTGCTTCTTCTGATTCACCCTCCAGACTTCACCTTCTCCTTCTCCTTCTTCTACTTCTTCTGATTCACCCTCCAGACTTCACCTTCTCCTTCTACTTCTTCTGCTTCTTCTGATTCACCCTCCAGACTTCACCTTCTCCTTCTCCTTCTTCTGCTTCTTCTGATTCACCCTCCAGACTTCACCTTCTCCTTCTCCTTCTTCTGCTTCATTTGATTCACCCTCCAGACTTTACCTTCTCCTTCTCCTTCTTCTGCTTCTTCTGATTCACCCTCCAGACCTCACCTTCTCCTTCTCCTTCTTCTACTTCTTCTGATTCAAACTCCAGACTTCATCTTCTCCTTCTCCTTCTTCTGCTTCTTCTGATTCACCCTCCAGACTTCACCTTCTCCTTCTACTTCTTCTGCTTCTTCTGATTCACCCTCCAGACTTCGCCTTCTCCTTCTCCTTCTTCTACTTCTTCTGATTCACCCTCCAGACTTCACCTTTTCCTTCTCCTTTTTCTACTTCTTCTGATTCACCCTCCAGTCTTCACCTTCTCCTTCTCCTTCTTCTGCTTCTTCTGATTCACCCTCCAGACTTCACCTTCTCCTTCTCCTTCTTCTGCTTCTTCTGATTCACCCTCCTGACTTCACCTTCTCCTTCTCCTTCTTCTGCTTCTTCTGATTCACCCTCCAGACTTCACCTTCTCCTTCTTCTTCTACTTCTTCTGATTCACCCTCCAGACTACACCTTCTCCTTCTCCTTCTTCTACTTCTTCTGATTCACCCTCCAGACTTCACCTTCTCCTTCTCCTTCTTCTGCTTCTTCTGATTCACCCTCCAGACTTCACCTTCTCCTTCTCCTTCTTCTACTTCTTCTGATTCACCTCCAGACTTCACCTTCTCCTTCTCCTTCTTCTGCTTCTTCTGCTTCACCCTCCAGACTTCACCTTCTCCTTCTCCTTCGTCTACTTCTTCTGATTCACCCTCCAGACTACACCTTCTCCTTCTCCTTCTTCTCCTTCTTCTGATTCACCCTCCAGACTTCACCTTCTCCTTCTCCTTCTTCTGCTTCTTCTGATTCACCCTCCAGACTTCACCTTCTCCTTCTCCTTCTTCTACTTCTTCTGATTCACCCTCCTGACTTCACCTTCTCCTTCTCCTTCTTCTGCTTCTTCTGATTCACCCTCCAGACTTTACCTTCTCCTTCTCCTTCTTCTACTTCTTCTGATTCACCCTCCAGACTTCACCTTCTCCTTCTACTTCTTCTGCATCTTCTGATTCACCCTCCAGACCTCACCTTCTCCTTCTCCTTTTCTGCTTCTTCTGATTCACCCTCCAGACTTCACCTTCTCCTTCTCCTTCTTCTGCTTCTTCTGATTCACCCTTCAGACTTCACCTTCTCCCTCTCCTTCTTCTGCTTCTTCTGATTCACCCTCCAGACCTCACCTTCTCCTTCTCCTTCTTCTACTTCTTCTGATTCACCCTCCAGACTTCACCTTCTCCTTCTCCTTCTTCTACTTCTTCTGCTTCACCCCCCTGACTTCACCTTCTGATTCTCCTTCTTCAGCTTCTTCTGATTCACCCTCCTAACTTCACCTTCTCCTTCTCCTTCTTCTACTTCTTCTGATTCACCCTCCTGACTTCACCTTCTCCTTCTCCTTCTTCTACTTCTTCTGATTCACCCTCCTGACTTCACCTTCTCCTTCTCCTTCTTCTACTTCTTCTGCTTCACCCTCCAGACTTCACCTTCTCCTTCTGCTTCTTCTACTTCTTCTGATTCACCCTCCAGACGTCACCTTCTCCTTCTCCTTCCTCTGCATCTTCTGATTCACCCTCCAGACTTCACCTTCTCCTTCTCCTTATTCTGCTTCTTCTGATTCACCCTCCAGACTTCACCATCTCCTTCTCCTTCTTCTGCTTCTTCTGATTCACCCTCCAGACTTCACCATCTCCTTCTCCTTCTTCTGCTTCTTCTGATTCACCCTCCAGACTTCACCTTCTCCTTCTCCTTCTTCTACTTCTTCTGATTCACCCTCCAGACTTTATCTTCTCCTTCTCCTTCTTCTGCTTCTTCTGATTCACCCTCCAGACTTCACCTTCTCCTTCTCCTTCTTCTGCTTCTTCTGATTCACCCTCCAGACTTCACCTTCTCCTTCTCCTTCTTCTCCTTCTTCTGATTCACCCTCCAGACTTCACCTTCTCCTTCTCCTTCTTCTACTTCTTCTGATTAACCCTCCAGACTTCACCTTCTCCTTCTCCTTCTTCTGCTTCTTCTGATTCACCCTCCAGACTTGACCTTCTCCTTCTCCTTCTTCTGCTTCTTCTGATTCACCCTCCAGACTTCACCTTCTCCTTCTCCTTCTTCTGCTTCTTCTGATTCACCCTTCAGACTTCACCTTCTCCCTCTCCTTCTTCTGCTTCTTCTGATTCACCCTCCAGACCTCACCTTCTCCTTCTCCTTCTTCTACTTCTTCTGATTCACCCTCCAGACTTCATCTTCTCCTTCTCCTTCTTCTGCTTCTTCTGATTCACCCTCCAGACTTCACCTTCTCCTTCTCCTTCTTCTGCTTCTTCTGCTTCACCCTCCAGACTTCACCTTCTCCTTCTCCTTCGTCTACTTCTTCTGATTCACCCTCCAGACTACACCTTCTCCTTCTTCTACTTCTTCTGATTCACCCTCCAGACTTCACCTTCTCCTTCTCCTTCTTCTGCTTCTTCTGATTCACCCTCCAGACTTCACCTTCTCCTTCTCCTTCTTCTACTTCTTCTGATTCACCCTCCAGACTTCACCTTCTCCTTCTCCTTCTTCTGCTTCTTCTGCTTCACCCTCCAGACTTCACCTTCTCCTTCTCCTTCGTCTACTTCTTCTGATTCACCCTCCAGACTACACCTTCTCCTTCTCCTTCTTCTCCTTCTTCTGATTCACCCTCCAGACTTCACCTTCTCCTTCTCCTTCTTCTGCTTCTTCTGATTCACCCTCCAGACTTCACCTTCTCCTTCTCCTTCTTCTACTTCTTCTGATTCACCCTCCTGACTTCACCTTCTCCTTCTCCTTCTTCTGCTTCTTCTGATTCACCCTCCAGACTTCACCTTCTCCTTCTCCTTCTTCTACTTCTTCTGATTCACCCTCCAGACTTCACCTTCTCCTTCTACTTCTTCTGCATCTTCTGATTCACCCTCCAGACCTCACCTTCTCCTTCTCCTTTTCTGCTTCTTCTGATTCACCCTCCAGACTTCACCTTCTCCTTCTCCTTCTTCTGCTTCTTCTGATTCACCCTTCAGACTTCACCTTCTCCCTCTCCTTCTTCTGCTTCTTCTGATTCACCCTCCAGACCTCACCTTCTCCTTCTCCTTCTTCTACTTCTTCTGATTCACCCTCCAGACTTCACCTTCTCCTTCTCCTTCTTCTACTTCTTCTGCTTCACCCCCCTGACTTCACCTTCTGCTTCTCCTTCTTCAGCTTCTTCTGATTCACCCTCCTAACTTCACCTTCTCCTTCTCCTTCTTCTGCTTCTTCTGATTCACCCTCCTGACTTCACCTTCTCCTTCTCCTTCTTCTGCTTCTTCTGATTCACCCTCCAGATTTCACCTTCTCCTTCTCCTTCTTCTGCTTCTTCTGATTCACCCTCCAGACTTCACCTTCTCCTTCTCCTTCTTCTGCTTCTTCTGATTCACCCTCCAGACCTCACCTTCTCCTTCTCCTTCTTCTACTTATTCTGATTCACCCACCAGACTTCATCTTCTCCTTCTCCTTCTTCTGCTTCTTCTGATTCACCCTCCAGACTTCACCTTCTCCTTCTACTTCTTCTGCTTCTTCTGATTCACCCTGCAGACTTCACCTTCTCCTTCTCCTTCTTCTACTTCTTCTGATTCACCCTCCAGACTTCACCTTCTCCTTCTCCTTCTTCTACTACTTCTGATTCACCCTCCAGACTTCACCATCTCCTTCTCCTTCTTCTGCTTCTTCTGATTCACCCTCCAGACTTCGCCTTCTCCTTCTCCTTCTTCTACTTCTTCTGATTCACCCTCCAGACTTCACCTTCTCCTTCTCCTTCTTCTACTTCTTCTGATTCACCCTCCAGTCTTCACCTTCTCCTTCTCCTTCTTCTGCTTCTTCTGATTCACCCTCCAGACTTCACCTTCTCCTTCTCCTTCTTCTGCTTCTTCTGATTCACCCTCCAGACTTCGCCTTCTCCTTCTCCTTCTCCTGCTTCTTCTGATTCACCCTCCAGACTTCACCTTCTCCTTCTCCTTCTTCTACTTCTTCTGATTCACCCTCCAGACTTCACCTTCTCCTTCTCCTTCTTCTGCTTCTTCTGCTTCACCCTCCAGACTTCACCTTCTCCTTCTCCTTCGTCTACTTCTTCTGATTCACCCTCCAGACTACACCTTCTCCTTCTCCTTCTTCTGCTTCTTCTGATTCACCCTCCAGACTTCACCTTCTCCTTCTCCTTCTTCTACTTTTTCTGATTCACCCTCCAGACTTCACCTTCTCCTTCTACTTCTTCTGCATCTTCTGATTCACCCTCCAGACCTCACCTTCTCCTTCTCCTTTTCTGCTTCTTCTGATTCACCCTCCAGACTTCACCTTCTCCTTCTCCTTCTTCTGCTTCTTCTGATTCACCCTTCAGACTTCACCTTCTCCCTCTCCTTCTTCTGCTTCTTCTGATTCACCCTCCAGACCTCACCTTCTCCTTCTCCTTCTTCTACTTCTTCTGATTCACCCTCCAGACTTCACCTTCTCCTTCTCCTTCTTCTACTTCTTCTGCTTCACCCCCATGACTTCACCTTCTGCTTCTCCTTCTTCAGCTTCTTCTGATTCACCCTCCAGACTTCACCTTCTCCTTCTCCTTCTTCTACTTCTTCTGATTCACCCTCCAGACTTCACCTTCTCCTTCTACTTCTTCTGCATCTTCTGATTCACCCTCCAGACCTCACCTTCTCCTTCTCCTTTTCTGCTTCTTCTGATTCACCCTCCAGACTTCACCTTCTCCTTCTCCTTCTTCTGCTTCTTCTGATTCACCCTTCAGACTTCACCTTCTCCCTCTCCTTCTTCTGCTTCTTCTGATTCACCCTCCAGACCTCACCTTCTCCTTCTCCTTCTTCTACTTCTTCTGATTCACCCTCCAGACTTCACCTTCTCCTTCTCCTTCTTCTACTTCTTCTGCTTCACCCCCCTGACTTCACCTTCTGCTTCTCCTTCTTCAGCTTCTTCTGATTCACCCTCCTAACTTCACCTTCTCCTTCTCCTTCTTCTGCTTCTTCTGATTCACCCTCCTGACTTCACCTTCTCCTTCTCCTTCTTCTGCTTCTTCTGATTCACCCTCCAGATTTCACCTTCTCCTTCTCCTTCTTCTGCTTCTTCTGATTCACCCTCCAGACTTCACCTTCTCCTTCTCCTTCTTCTGCTTCTTCTGATTCACCCTCCAGACCTCACCTTCTCCTTCTCCTTCTTCTACTTATTCTGATTCACCCACCAGACTTCATCTTCTCCTTCTCCTTCTTCTGCTTCTTCTGATTCACCCTCCAGACTTCACCTTCTCCTTCTACTTCTTCTGCTTCTTCTGATTCACCCTCCAGACTTCACCTTCTCCTTCTCCTTCTTCTACTTCTTCTGATTCACCCTCCAGACTTCACCTTCTCCTTCTCCTTCTTCTACTACTTCTGATTCACCCTCCAGACTTCACCATCTCCTTCTCCTTCTTCTGCTTCTTCTGATTCACCCTCCAGACTTCGCCTTCTCCTTCTCCTTCTTCTACTTCTTCTGATTCACCCTCCAGACTTCACCTTCTCCTTCTCCTTCTTCTACTTCTTCTGATTCACCCTCCAGTCTTCACCTTCTCCTTCTCCTTCTTCTGCTTCTTCTGATTCACCCTCCAGACTTCACCTTCTCCTTCTCCTTCTTCTGCTTCTTCTGATTCACCCTCCAGACTTCGCCTTCTCCTTCTCCTTCTCCTGCTTCTTCTGATTCACCCTCCAGACTTCACCTTCTCCTTCTCCTTCTTCTACTTCTTCTGATTCACCCTCCAGACTTCACCTTCTCCTTCTCCTTCTTCTGCTTCTTCTGCTTCACCCTCCAGACTTCACCTTCTCCTTCTCCTTCGTCTACTTCTTCTGATTCACCCTCCAGACTACACCTTCTCCTTCTCCTTCTTCTGCTTCTTCTGATTCACCCTCCAGACTTCACCTTCTCCTTCTCCTTCTTCTACTTTTTCTGATTCACCCTCCAGACTTCACCTTCTCCTTCTACTTCTTCTGCATCTTCTGATTCACCCTCCAGACCTCACCTTCTCCTTCTCCTTTTCTGCTTCTTCTGATTCACCCTCCAGACTTCACCTTCTCCTTCTCCTTCTTCTGCTTCTTCTGATTCACCCTTCAGACTTCACCTTCTCCCTCTCCTTCTTCTGCTTCTTCTGATTCACCCTCCAGACCTCACCTTCTCCTTCTCCTTCTTCTACTTCTTCTGATTCACCCTCCAGACTTCACCTTCTCCTTCTCCTTCTTCTACTTCTTCTGCTTCACCCCCCTGACTTCACCTTCTGCTTCTCCTTCTTCAGCTTCTTCTGATTCACCCTCCTAACTTCACCTTCTCCTTCTCCTTCTTCTGCTTCTTCTGATTCACCCTCCTGACTTCACCTTCTCCTTCTCCTTCTTCTGCTTCTTCTGATTCACCCTCCAGATTTCACCTTCTCCTTCTCCTTCTTCTGCTTCTTCTGATTCACCCTCCAGACTTCACCTTCTCCTTCTCCTTCTTCTGCTTCTTCTGATTCACCCTCCAGACCTCACCTTCTCCTTCTCCTTCTTCTACTTATTCTGATTCACCCACCAGACTTCATCTTCTCCTTCTCCTTCTTCTGCTTCTTCTGATTCACCCTCCAGACTTCACCTTCTCCTTCTCCTTCTTCTGCTTCTTCTGATTCACCCTCCAGACTTCACCTTCTCCTTCTCCTTCTTCTACTTCTTCTGATTCACACTCCAGACTTCACCTTCTCCTTCTCCTTCTTCTACTTCTTCTGATTCACCCTCCAGACTTCACCATCTCCTTCTCCTTCTTCTGCTTCTTCTGATTCACCCTCCAGACTTCGCCTTCTCCTTCTCCTTCTTCTACTTCTTCCGATTCGCTCTCCAGACTTCACCTTCTCCTTCTCCTTCTTCTACTTCTTCTGATTCACCCTCCAGTCTTCACCTTCTCCTTCTCCTTCTTCTGCTTCTTCTGATTCACCCTCCAGACTTCACCTTCTCCTTCTCCTTCTTCTGCTTCTTCTGATTCACCCTCCAGACTTCGCCTTCTACTTCTCCTTCTTCTACTTCTTCTGATTCACCCTCCAGACTTCACCTTCTCCTTCTCCTTCTTCTACTTCTTGTGATTCACCCTCCAGTCTTCACCTTCTCCTTCTCCTTCTTCTGCTTCTTCTGATTCACCCTCCAGACTTCACCTTCCCCTTCTCCTTCTTCAGATTCACCCTCCTGACTTCACCTATTCCTTCTCCTTCTTCTGCTTCTTCTGATTCACCCTCCAGACTTCACCTTCTCCTTCTCCTTCTTCTACTTCTTCTGATTCACCCTCCAGACTTCACCTTCTCCTTCTACTTCTTCTGCTTCTTCTGATTCAACCTCCAGACTTCACCTTCTCCTTCTCCTTCTTCTGCTTCTTCTGATTCACCCTCCAGACTTCACCTTCTCCTTCTCCTTCTTCTGCTTCTTCTGATTCACCCTCCAGACTTCACCTTCTCCTTCTCCTTCTTCTGCTTCTGCAGCTTCACCCTCCAGACTTCACCTTCTCCTTCTCCTTCTTCTGCTTCTTCAGCTTCACCCTCCAGACTTCACCTTCTCCTTCTCCTTCTTCTGCTTCTTCAGATTCACCCTCCTGACTTCACCTTCTCCTTCTCCTTCTTCTGCTTCTTCTGATTCACCCTCCAGACTTCACCTTCTCCTTCTCCTTCTTCTACTTCTTCTGATTCACCCTCCAGACTTCACCTTCTCCTTCTCCTTCTTCTGCTTCTTCTGATTCACCCTCCAGACTTCACCTTCTCCTTCTGCTTCTTCTGCTTCTTGTGATTCACCCTCCAGACTTCACCTTCTCCTTCTCCTTCTTCTGCTTCTTCTGATTCACCCTCCAGACTTCACCTTCTCCTTCTCCTTCGTCTACTTCTTCTGATTCACCCTCCAGACTAGATCTTCTCCTTCTCCTTCTACTTCTTCTGATTCACCCTCCAGACTTCACCTTCTCCTTCTCCTTCTTCTGCTTCTTCTGATTCACCTTCCAGACTTCACCTTCTCCTTCTCCTTCTTCTACTTCTTCTGTTTCACCCTCCAGACTTCACCTTCTCCTTCTCCTTCTTCTACTTCTTCTGATTCACCCTCCAGACTTCACCTTCTCCTTCTCCTTCTTCTACTTCTTCTGCTTCTCCCTCCAACTTCACCTTCTCCTTCTCCTTCTTCTGCTTCTTCTGATTCACCCTCCAGACTTCACCTTCTCCTTCTCCTTCTTCTACTTCTTCTGATTCACCCTCCAGACTTCACCTTCTCCTTCTCCTTCTTCCACTTCTTCTGATTCACCCTCCAGACTTCACCTTCTCCTTCTCCTTCTTCTACTTCTTCTGATTCACCCTCCTGACTTCACCTTCTCCTTCTCCTTCTTCTGCTTCTTCTGCTTCACCCTCCAGACTTCACCTTCTCCTTCTCCTTCTTCTGCTTCTTCTGCTTCACCCTCCAGACTTCACCTTCTCCTTCTCCTTCTTCTGCTTCTTCTGCTTCACCATCCTGATTTCACCTTCTCCTTCTCCTTCTTCTACTTCTTCTGATTCACCCTCCAGACTTCACCTTCTCCTTCTCCTTCTTCTGCTTCTTCTGCTTCACCCTCCAGACTTCACCTTCTCCTTCTCCTTCTTCTGCTTCTTCTGCTTCGCCCTCCAGACTTCACCTTCTCCTTCTCCTTCTTCTGCTTCTTCTGATTCACCCTCCAGTCTTCACCTTCTCCTTCTCCTTCTTCTGCTTCTTCTGCTTCACCCTCCAGACTTCACCTTCTCCTTCTCCTTCTTCTGCTTCTTCTGCTGCGCACTCCAGACTTCACCTTCTCCTTCTCCTTCTTCTGCTTCTTCTGCTTCGCCCTCCAGACTCTACCTTCTCCTCTCCTTCTTCTGCTTCTTCTGCTTCACCCTCCAGACTTCACCTTCTCCTTCTCCTTCTTCTGCTTCTTCTGCTTCACCCTCCAGACTTCACCTTCTCCTTCTCCTTCTTCTGCTTCTTCTGCTGCGCCCTCCAGACTTCACCTTCTCCTTCTCCTTCTTCTGCTTCTTCTGCTTCACCCTCCTGACTTCACCTTCTCCTTCTCCTTCTCCTTCTTCTACTTCTTCTGCTTCACCCCCTGACTTCATCTTCTCCTTCTCCTTCTTCTGCTTCTTATGTTTCACCCTCCTAACTTCACCTTCTCCTTCACCTTCTTCTGCTTCTTCTGATTCACCCTCCTGACTTCACCTTCTCCTTCTCCTTCTTCTGCTTCTTCTGATTCACCCTCCAGACTTCACCTTCTCCTTCTTCTGCTTCTTCTGATTCACCCTCCAGACTTCACCTTCTCCTTCTTCTGCTTCTTCTGATTCACCCTCCAGACTTCATCTTCTCCTTCTCCTTCTTCTGCTTCTTCTGATTCACCCTCCAGACTTCACCTTCTCCTTCTCCTTATTCTGCTTCTTCTGATTCACCCTCCAGACTTCACCTTCTCCTTCTCCTTCTTCTGCTTCTTCTGATTCACCCTCCAGACTTCACCTTCTCCTTCTCCTTCTTCTGCTTCTTCTGATTCACCCTCCAGGCTTCACCTTCTCCTTCTCCTTCTTCTACTTCTTCTGATTCACCCTCCAGACTTCATCTTCTCCTTCTCCTTCTTCTGCTTCTTCTGATTCACCCTCCAGACTTCACCTTCTCCTTCTGCTTCTTCTGCTTCTTCTGATACACCCTCCAGACTTCACCTTCTACTTCTCCTTCTTCTACTTCTTCTGATTCACCCTCCAGACTTCACCTTCTCCTTCTCCTTCTTCTACTTCTTCTGCTTCACCCTCCAGACTTCACCTTCTCCTTCTCCTTCTTCTGCTTCTTCTGAATCACCCTCCAGACTTCACCATCTCCTTCTCCTTCTTCTGCTTCTTCTGATTCACTCTCCAGACTTAACCTTCTCCTTCTCCTTCTTCTGCTTCTTCTGATTCACCCTTCAGACTTCACCTTCTCCTTCTCCTTCTTCTGCTTCTTCTGATTCACCCTCCAGACCTCACCATCTCCTTCTCCTTCTTGTACTTCTTCTGATTCACCCTCCAGACTTCATCTTCTCCTTCTCCTTCTTCTGCTTCTTCTGATTCACCCTCCATACTTCACCTTCTCCTTCTCCTTCTTCTGCTTATTCTGATTCACCCTCCAGACTTCGCCTTCTCCTTCTCCTTCTTCTACTTCTTCTGATTCACCCTCCAGAATTCACCTTCTCCTTCTCCTTCTTCTACTTCTTCTGATTCACCCTCCAGTCTTCACCTTCTCCTTCTCCTTCTTCTGCTTCTTCTGATTCACCCTCCAGACTTCACCTTCTCCTTCTCCTTCTTCTGCTTCTTCTGATTCACCCTCCTGACTAAACCTTCTCCTTCTCCTTCTTCTGCTTCTTCTGCTTCTTCTGATTCACCCTCCAGACTTCACCTTCTCCTTCTCCTTCTTCTACTTCTTCTGATTCACCCTCCAGACTTCACCTTCTCCTTCTACTTCTTCTGCTTCTTCTGATTCACCCTCCAGACTACACCTTCTCCTTCTCCTTCTTCTGCTTCTTCTGATTCACCCTCCAGACTTCACCTTCTCCTTCTCCTTCTTCTACTTCTTCTGATTCACCCTCCAGACTTCACCTTCTCCTTCTCCTTCTTCTGCTTCTTCTGATTCACCTTCCAGACTTCACCTTCTCCTTCTCCTTCGTCTACTTCTTCTGATTCACCCTCCAGACTACACCTTCTCCTTCTTCTACTTCTTCTGATTCACCCTCCAGACTTCACCTTCTCCTTCTCCTTCTTCTGCTTCTTCTGATTCACCCTCCAGACTTCACCTTCTCCTTCTCCTTCTTCTACTTCTTCTGATTCACCCTCCAGACTTCACCTTCTCCTTCTCCTTCTTCTACTTCTTCTGCTTCTCCCTCCAGACTTCATCTTCTCCTTCTCCTTCTTCTGCTTCTTCTGATTCACACTCCAGACTTCACCTTCCCCTTCTCCTTCTTCTGCTTCTTCTGATTCACCCTCCAGACCTCACCTTCTCCTTCTCCTACTTCTACTTCTTCTGATTCACCCTCCAGTCTTCACCTTCTCCTTCTCCTTCTTCTGCTTCTTCTGATTCACCCTCCAGACTTCACCTTCTCCTTCTCCTTCTTCTGCTTCTTCTGATTCACCCTCCTGACTTCACCTTCTCCTTCTCCTTCTTCTGCTTCTTCTGATTCACCCTCCAGACTTCACCTTCTCCTTCTCCTTCTTCTACTTCTTCTGATTCACCCTCCAGACTTCACCTTCTCCTTCTAATTCTTCTGCTTCTTCTGATTCACCCTCCAGACTTCACCTTCTCCTTCTCCTTCTTCTGCTTCTTCTGATTCACCCTCCAGACTTCACCTTCTCCTTCTCCTTCTTCTGCTTCTTCTGATTCACCCTCCAGACTTCACCTTCTCCTTCTCCTTCTTCTGCTTCTTCTGCTTCACCCTCCTGACTTCACCTTCTCCTTCTCCTTCTTCTACTTCTTCTGATTCACCCTCCAGACTTCACCTTCTCCTTCTCCTTCTTCTGCTTCTTCTGCTTCACCCTCCTGACTTCACCATCTCCTTCTCCTTCTTCTACTTCTTCTGCTTCACCCCCCTGACTTCACCTTCTCCTTCTCCTTCTTCTGCTTCTTCTGATTCACCCTCCTAACTTCACCTTCTCCTTCTTCTGCTTCTTCTGATTCACCCTCCTGACTTCACCTTCTCCTTCTCCTTCTTCTGCTTCTTCTGATTCACCCTCCAGACTTCACCTTCTCCTTCTCCTTCTTCTGCTTCTTCTGATTCACCCTCCAGACTTCACCTTCTCCTTCTCCTTCTTCTGCTTCTTCTGCTTCACCCTCCAGACTTCACCTTCTCCTTCTCCTTCTTCTGCTTCTTCTGCTTCACCCTCCAGACTTCACCTTCTCCTTCTCCTTCTTCTGCTTCTTCTGCTTCACCCTCCTGACTTCACCTTCTCCTTCTCCTTCTTCTACTTCTTCTGATTCACCCTCCAGACTTCACCTTCTCCTTCTCCTTCTTCTGCTTCTTCTGCTTCACCCTCCAGACTTCACCTTCTCCTTCTCCTTCTTCTGCTTCTTCTGCTTCGCCCTCCAGACTTCACCTTCTCCTTCTCCTTCTTCTGCTTCTTCTGATTCACCCTCCAGACTTCACCTTCTCCTTCTCCTTCTTCTGCTTCTTCTGCTTCACCCTCCTGACTTCACCTTCTCCTTCTCCTTCTTCTACTTCTTCTGATTCACCCTCCAGTCTTCACCTTCTCCTTCCCCTTCTTCTGCTTCTTCTGCTTCACCCTCCAGACTTCACCTTCTCCTTCTCCTTCTTCTGCTTCTTCTGCTGCGCACTCCAGACTTCACCTTCTCCTTCTCCTTCTTCTGCTTCTTCTGCTTCGCCCTCCAGACTTCACCTTCTCCTTCTCCTTCTTCTGCTTCTTCTGCTTCACCCTCCAGACTTCACCTTCTCCTTCTCCTTCTTTTCCTTCTTCTGCTTCACCCTCCTGACTTTACCTTCTCCTTCTCCTTCTTCTACTTCTTCTGATTCACCATCCAGACTTCACCTTCTCCTTCTCCTTCTTCTGCTTCTTCTGCTTCACCCTCCAGACTTCACCTTCTCCTTCTCCTTCTTCTGCTTCTTCTGCTGCGCTCCCCAGACTTCACCTTCTCCTTCTCCTTCTTCTGCTTCTTCTGATTCACCCTCCAGACTTCACCTTCTCCTTCTCCTTCTTCTGCTTCTTCTGATTCACCCTCCAGACTTCACCTTCTCCTTCTCCTTCTTCTGCTTCTTCTGATTCACCCTCCAGACCTCACCTTCTCCTTCTCCTTCTTCTACTTCTTCTGATTCACCCTCCAGACTTCATCTTCTCCTTCTGCTTCTTCTGCTTCTTCTGATTCACCCTCCAGACTTCACCTTCTCCTTCTCCTTATTCTGCTTCTTCTGATTCACCCTCCAGACTTCACCTTCTCCTTCTCCTTCTTCTGCTTCTTCTGATTCACCCTCCAGACTTCACCTTCTCCTTCTCCTTCTTCTGCTTCTTCTGATTCACTCTCCAGGCTTCACCTTCTCCTTCTCCTTCTTCTACTTCTTCTGATTCACTCTCCAGACTTCATCTTCTCCTTCTCCTTCTACTGCTACTTCTGATTCACCCTCCAGACTTCACCTTCTCCTTCTGCTTCTTCTGCTTCTTCTGATTCACCCTCCAGACTTCACCTTCTCCTTCTCCTTCTTCTACTTCTTCGGATTCACCCTCCAGACTTCACCTTCTCCTTCTCCTTCTTCTGCTTCTTCTGATTCACCCTCCAGACTTCACCTTCTCCTTCTCCTTCGTCTACTTTTTCTGATTCACCCTCCAGACTAGACCTTCTCCTTCTCCTTCTACTTCTTCTGATTCACCCTCCAGACTTCACCTTCTCCTTCTCCTTCTTCTGCTTCTTCTGATTCACCTTCCAGACTTCACCTTCTCCTTCTCCTTCTTCTACTTCTTCTGATTCACCCTCCAGACTTCACCTTCTCCTTCTCCTTCTTCTACTTCTTCTGATTCACCCTCCAGACTTCACCTTCTCCTTCTCCTTCTTCTACTTCTTCTGCTTCTCCCTCCAACTTCACCTTCTCCTTCTCCTTCTTCTGCCTCTTCTGATTCACACTCCAGACTTCACCTTCTCCTTCTCCTTCTTCTACTTCTTCTGATTCAACCTCCAGACTTCACCTTCTCCTTCTCCTTCTTCTACTTCTTCTGATTCACCCTCCAGACTTCACCTTCTCCTTCTCCTTCTTCTACTTCTTCTGATTCACCCTCCTGACTTCACCTTCTCCTTCTCCTTCTTCTGCTTCTTCTGCTTCACCCTCCAGACTTCACCTTCTCCTTCTCCTTCTTCTGCTTCTTCTGCTTCAACCTCCAGACTTCACCTTCTCCTTCTCCTTCTTCTGCTTCTTCTGCTTCACCCTCCTGATTTCACCTTCTCCTTCTCCTTCTTCTACTTCTTCTGATTCACCCTCCAGACTTCACCTTCTCCTTCTCCTTCTTCTGCTTCTTCTGCTTCACTCTCCAGACTTCACCTTCTCCTTCTCCTTCTTCTGCTTCTTCTGCTTCGCCCTCCAGACTTCACCTTCTCCTTCCCCTTCTTCTGCTTCTTCTGATTCACCCTCCAGTCTTCACCTTCTCCTTCTCCTTCTTCTGCTTCTTCTGCTTCACCCTCCAGACTTCACCTTCTCCTTCTCCTTCTTCTGCTTCTTCTGCTGCGCACTCCAGACTTCACCTTCTCCTTCTCCTTCTTCTGCTTCTTCTGCTTCGCCCTCCAGACTCTACCTTCTCCTTCTCCTTCTTCTGCTTCTTCTGCTTCACCCTCCAGACTTCACCTTCTCCTTCTCCTTCTTCTGCTTCTTCTGCTTCACCCTCCAGACTTCACCTTCTCCTTCTCCTTCTTCTGCTTCTTCTACTGCGCCCTCCAGACTTCACCTTCTCCTTCTCCTTCTTCTGCTTCTTCTGCTTCACCCTCCTGACTTCACCTTCTCCTTCTCCTTCTTCTACTTCTTCTGCTTCACCCCCTGACTTCATCTTCTCCTTCTCCTTCTTCTGCTTCTTATGTTTCACCCTCCTAACTTCACCTTCTTCTTCTCCTTCTTCTGCTTCTTCTGATTCACCCTCCTGACTTCACCTTCTCCTTCACCTTCTTCTGCTTCTTCTGATTCACCCTCCAGACTTCACCTTCTCCTTCTCCTTCTTCTGCTTCTTCTGATTCACCCTCCAGACCTCACCTTCTCCTTCTCCTTCTTCTACTTCTTCTGATTCACCCTCCAGACTTCATCTTCTCCTTCTCCTTCTTCTGCTTCTTCTGATTCACCCTCCAGACTTCACCTTCTCCTTCTCCTTATTCTGCTTCTTCTGATTCACCCTCCAGACTTCACCTTCTCCTTCTCCTTCTTCTGCTTCTTCTGATTCACCCTCCAGACTTCACCTTCTCCTTCTCCTTCTTCTGCTTCTTCTGATTCACCCTCCAGGCTTCACCTTCTCCTTCTCCTTCTTCTACTTCTTCTGATTCACCCTCCAGACTTCATCTTCTCCTTCTCCTTCTTCTGCTTCTTCTGATTCACCCTCCAGACTTCACCTTCTCCTTCTGCTTCTTCTGCTTCTTCTGATACACCCTCCAGACTTCACCTTCTACTTCTCCTTCTTCTACTTCTTCTGATTCACCCTCCAGACTTCACCTTCTCCTTCTCCTTCTTCTACTTCTTCTGCTTCACCCTCCAGACTTCACCTTCTCCTTCTCCTTCTTCTGCTTCTTCTGAATCACCCTCCAGACTTCACCATCTCCTTCTCCTTCTTCTGCTTCTTCTGATTCACTCTCCAGACTTAACCTTCTCCTTCTCCTTCTTCTGCTTCTTCTGATTCACCCTTCAGACTTCACCTTCTCCTTCTCCTTCTTCTGCTTCTTCTGATTCACCCTCCAGACCTCACCATCTCCTTCTCCTTCTTGTACTTCTTCTGATTCACCCTCCAGACTTCATCTTCTCCTTCTCCTTCTTCTGCTTCTTCTGATTCACCCTCCATACTTCACCTTCTCCTTCTCCTTCTTCTGCTTATTCTGATTCACCCTCCAGACTTCGCCTTCTCCTTCTCCTTCTTCTACTTCTTCTGATTCACCCTCCAGAATTCACCTTCTCCTTCTCCTTCTTCTACTTCTTCTGATTCACCCTCCAGTCTTCACCTTCTCCTTCTCCTTCTTCTGCTTCTTCTGATTCACCCTCCAGACTTCACCTTCTCCTTCTCCTTCTTCTGCTTCTTCTGATTCACCCTCCTGACTAAACCTTCTCCTTCTCCTTCTTCTGCTTCTTCTGCTTCTTCTGATTCACCCTCCAGACTTCACCTTCTCCTTCTCCTTCTTCTACTTCTTCTGATTCACCCTCCAGACTTCACCTTCTCCTTCCCCTTCTTCTGCTTCTTCTGATTCACCCTCCAGTCTTCACCTTCTCCTTCTCCTTCTTCTGCTTCTTCTGCTTCACCCTCCAGACTTCACCTTCTCCTTCTCCTTCTTCTGCTTCTTCTGCTGCGCACTCCAGACTTCACCTTCTCCTTCTCCTTCTTCTGCTTCTTCTGCTTCGCCCTCCAGACTCTACCTTCTCCTTCTCCTTCTTCTGCTTCTTCTGCTTCACCCTCCAGACTTCACCTTCTCCTTCTCCTTCTTCTGCTTCTTCTGCTTCACCCTCCAGACTTCACCTTCTCCTTCTCCTTCTTCTGCTTCTTCTACTGCGCCCTCCAGACTTCACCTTCTCCTTCTCCTTCTTCTGCTTCTTCTGCTTCACCCTCCTGACTTCACCTTCTCCTTCTCCTTCTTCTACTTCTTCTGCTTCACCCCCTGACTTCATCTTCTCCTTCTCCTTCTTCTGCTTCTTATGTTTCACCCTCCTAACTTCACCTTCTTCTTCTCCTTCTTCTGCTTCTTCTGATTCACCCTCCTGACTTCACCTTCTCCTTCTCCTTCTTCTGCTTCTTCTGATTCACCCTCCAGACTTCACCTTCTCCTTCTCCTTCTTCTGCTTCTTCTGATTCACCCTCCAGACCTCACCTTCTCCTTCTCCTTCTTCTACTTCTTCTGATTCACCCTCCAGACTTCATCTTCTCCTTCTCCTTCTTCTGCTTCTTCTGATTCACCCTCCAGACTTCACCTTCTCCTTCTCCTTATTCTGCTTCTTCTGATTCACCCTCCAGACTTCACCTTCTCCTTCTCCTTCTTCTGCTTCTTCTGATTCACCCTCCAGACTTCACCTTCTCCTTCTCCTTCTTCTGCTTCTTCTGATTCACCCTCCAGGCTTCACCTTCTCCTTCTCCTTCTTCTACTTCTTCTGATTCACCCTCCAGACTTCATCTTCTCCTTCTCCTTCTTCTGCTTCTTCTGATTCACCCTCCAGACTTCACCTTCTCCTTCTGCTTCTTCTGCTTCTTCTGATACACCCTCCAGACTTCACCTTCTACTTCTCCTTCTTCTACTTCTTCTGATTCACCCTCCAGACTTCACCTTCTCCTTCTCCTTCTTCTACTTCTTCTGCTTCACCCTCCAGACTTCACCTTCTCCTTCTCCTTCTTCTGCTTCTTCTGAATCACCCTCCAGACTTCACCATCTCCTTCTCCTTCTTCTGCTTCTTCTGATTCACTCTCCAGACTTAACCTTCTCCTTCTCCTTCTTCTGCTTCTTCTGATTCACCCTTCAGACTTCACCTTCTCCTTCTCCTTCTTCTGCTTCTTCTGATTCACCCTCCAGACCTCACCATCTCCTTCTCCTTCTTGTACTTCTTCTGATTCACCCTCCAGACTTCATCTTCTCCTTCTCCTTCTTCTGCTTCTTCTGATTCACCCTCCATACTTCACCTTCTCCTTCTCCTTCTTCTGCTTATTCTGATTCACCCTCCAGACTTCGCCTTCTCCTTCTCCTTCTTCTACTTCTTCTGATTCACCCTCCAGAATTCACCTTCTCCTTCTCCTTCTTCTACTTCTTCTGATTCACCCTCCAGTCTTCACCTTCTCCTTCTCCTTCTTCTGCTTCTTCTGATTCACCCTCCAGACTTCACCTTCTCCTTCTCCTTCTTCTGCTTCTTCTGATTCACCCTCCTGACTAAACCTTCTCCTTCTCCTTCTTCTGCTTCTTCTGCTTCTTCTGATTCACCCTCCAGACTTCACCTTCTCCTTCTCCTTCTTCTACTTCTTCTGATTCACCCTCCAGACTTCACCTTCTCCTTCTACTTCTTCTGCTTCTTCTGATTCACCCTCCAGACTACACCTTCTCCTTCTCCTTCTTCTGCTTCTTCTGATTCACCTTCCAGACTTCACCTTCTCCTTCTCCTTCGTCTACTTCTTCTGATTCACCCTCCAGACTACACCTTCTCCTTCTTCTACTTCTTCTGATTCACCCTCCAGACTTCACCTTCTCCTTCTCCTTCTTCTGCTTCTTCTGATTCACCCTCCAGACTTCACCTTCTCCTTCTCCTTCTTCTACTTCTTCTGATTCACCCTCCAGACTTCACCTTCTCCTTCTCCTTCTTCTACTTCTTCTGCTTCTCCCTCCAGACTTCATCTTCTCCTTCTCCTTCTTCTGCTTCTTCTGATTCACACTCCAGACTTCACCTTCCCCTTCTCCTTCTTCTGCTTCTTCTGATTCACCCTCCAGACCTCACCTTCTCCTTCTCCTACTTCTACTTCTTCTGATTCACCCTCCAGTCTTCACCTTCTCCTTCTCCTTCTTCTGCTTCTTCTGATTCACCCTCCAGACTTCACCTTCTCCTTCTCCTTCTTCTGCTTCTTCTGATTCACCCTCCTGACTTCACCTTCTCCTTCTCCTTCTTCTGCTTCTTCTGATTCACCCTCCAGACTTCACCTTCTCCTTCTCCTTCTTCTACTTCTTCTGATTCACCCTCCAGACTTCACCTTCTCCTTCTAATTCTTCTGCTTCTTCTGATTCACCCTCCAGACTTCACCTTCTCCTTCTCCTTCTTCTGCTTCTTCTGATTCACCCTCCAGACTTCACCTTCTCCTTCTCCTTCTTCTGCTTCTTCTGCTTCACCCTCCTGACTTCACCTTCTCCTTCTCCTTCTTCTAATTCTTCTGATTCACCCTCCAGACTTCACCTTCTCCTTCTCCTTCTTCTGCTTCTTCTGCTTCACCCTCCTGACTTCACCATCTCCTTCTCCTTCTTCTACTTCTTCTGCTTCACCCCCCTGACTTCACCTTCTCCTTCTCCTTCTTCTGCTTCTTCTGATTCACCCTCCTAACTTCACCTTCTCCTTCTTCTGCTTCTTCTGATTCACCCTCCTGACTTCACCTTCTCCTTCTCCTTCTTCTGCTTCTTCTGATTCACCCTCCAGACTTCACCTTCTCCTTCTCCTTCTTCTGCTTCTTCTGATTCACCCTCCAGACTTCACCTTCTCCTTCTCCTTCTTCTGCTTCTTCTGCTTCACCCTCCAGACTTCACCTTCTCCTTCTCCTTCTTCTGCTTCTTCTGCTTCACCCTCCAGACTTCACCTTCTCCTTCTCCTTCTTCTGCTTCTTCTGCTTCACCCTCCTGACTTCACCTTCTCCTTCTCCTTCTTCTACTTCTTCTGATTCACCCTCCAGACTTCAGCTTCTCCTTCTCCTTCTTCTGCTTCTTCTGCTTCACCCTCCAGACTTCACCTTCTCCTTCTCCTTCTTCTGCTTCTTCTGCTTCGCCCTCCAGACTTCACCTTCTCCTTCTCCTTCTTCTGCTTCTTCTGATTCACCCTCCAGACTTCACCTTCTCCTTCTCCTTCTTCTGCTTCTTCTGCTTCACCCTCCTGACTTCACCTTCTCCTTCTCCTTCTTCTACTTCTTCTGATTCACCCTCCAGTCTTCACCTTCTCCTTCCCCTTCTTCTGCTTCTTCTGCTTCACCCTCCAGACTTCACCTTCTCCTTCTCCTTCTTCTGCTTCTTCTGCTGCGCACTCCAGACTTCACCTTCTCCTTCTCCTTCTTCTGCTTCTTCTGCTTCGCCCTCCAGACTTCACCTTCTCCTTCTCCTTCTTCTGCTTCTTCTGCTTCACCCTCCAGACTTCACCTTCTCCTTCTCCTTCTTTTCCTTCTTCTGCTTCACCCTCCTGACTTTACCTTCTCCTTCTCCTTCTTCTACTTCTTCTGATTCACCATCCAGACTTCACCTTCTCCTTCTCCTTCTTCTGCTTCTTCTGCTTCACCCTCCAGACTTCACCTTCTCCTTCTCCTTCTTCTGCTTCTTCTGCTGCGCTCCCCAGACTTCACCTTCTCCTTCTCCTTCTTCTGCTTCTTCTGATTCACCCTCCAGACTTCACCTTCTCCTTCTCCTTCTTCTGCTTCTTCTGATTCACCCTCCAGACTTCACCTTCTCCTTCTCCTTCTTCTGCTTCTTCTGATTCACCCTCCAGACCTCACCTTCTCCTTCTCCTTCTTCTACTTCTTCTGATTCACCCTCCAGACTTCATCTTCTCCTTCTGCTTCTTCTGCTTCTTCTGATTCACCCTCCAGACTTCACCTTCTCCTTCTCCTTATTCTGCTTCTTCTGATTCACCCTCCAGACTTCACCTTCTCCTTCTCCTTCTTCTGCTTCTTCTGATTCACCCTCCAGACTTCACCTTCTCCTTCTCCTTCTTCTGCTTCTTCTGATTCACTCTCCAGGCTTCACCTTCTCCTTCTCCTTCTTCTACTTCTTCTGATTCACTCTCCAGACTTCATCTTCTCCTTCTCCTTCTACTGCTACTTCTGATTCACCCTCCAGACTTCACCTTCTCCTTCTGCTTCTTCTGCTTCTTCTGATTCACCCTCCAGACTTCACCTTCTCCTTCTCCTTCTTCTACTTCTTCGGATTCACCCTCCAGACTTCACCTTCTCCTTCTCCTTCTTCTGCTTCTTCTGATTCACCCTCCAGACTTCACCTTCTCCTTCTCCTTCTTCTGCTTCTTCTGATTCACTCTCCAGGCTTCACCTTCTCCTTCTCCTTCTTCTACTTCTTCTGATTCACTCTCCAGACTTCATCTTCTCCTTCTCCTTCTACTGCTACTTCTGATTCACCCTCCAGACTTCACCTTCTCCTTCTGCTTCTTCTGCTTCTTCTGATTCACCCTCCAGACTTCACCTTCTCCTTCTCCTTCTTCTACTTCTTCTGCTTCACCCTCCAGACTTCACCTTCTCCTTCTCCTTCTTCTGCTTCTTCTGCTGCGCACTCCAGACTTCACCTTCTCCTTCTCCTTCTTCTGCTTCTTCTGCTTCGCCCTCCAGACTTCACCTTCTCCTTCTCCTTCTTCTGCTTCTTCTGCTTCACCCTCCAGACTTCACCTTCTCCTTCTCCTTCTTTTCCTTCTTCTGCTTCACCCTCCTGACTTTACCTTCTCCTTCTCCTTCTTCTACTTCTTCTGATTCACCATCCAGACTTCACCTTCTCCTTCTCCTTCTTCTGCTTCTTCTGCTTCACCCTCCAGACTTCACCTTCTCCTTCTCCTTCTTCTGCTTCTTCTGCTGCGCTCCCCAGACTTCACCTTCTCCTTCTCCTTCTTCTGCTTCTTCTGATTCACCCTCCAGACTTCACCTTCTCCTTCTCCTTCTTCTGCTTCTTCTGATTCACCCTCCAGACTTCACCTTCTCCTTCTCCTTCTTCTGCTTCTTCTGATTCACCCTCCAGACCTCACCTTCTCCTTCTCCTTCTTCTACTTCTTCTGATTCACCCTCCAGACTTCATCTTCTCCTTCTGCTTCTTCTGCTTCTTCTGATTCACCCTCCAGACTTCACCTTCTCCTTCTCCTTATTCTGCTTCTTCTGATTCACCCTCCAGACTTCACCTTCTCCTTCTCCTTCTTCTGCTTCTTCTGATTCACCCTCCAGACTTCACCTTCTCCTTCTCCTTCTTCTGCTTCTTCTGATTCACTCTCCAGGCTTCACCTTCTCCTTCTCCTTCTTCTACTTCTTCTGATTCACTCTCCAGACTTCATCTTCTCCTTCTCCTTCTACTGCTACTTCTGATTCACCCTCCAGACTTCACCTTCTCCTTCTGCTTCTTCTGCTTCTTCTGATTCACCCTCCAGACTTCACCTTCTCCTTCTCCTTCTTCTACTTCTTCGGATTCACCCTCCAGACTTCACCTTCTCCTTCTCCTTCTTCTGCTTCTTCTGATTCACCCTCCAGACTTCACCTTCTCCTTCTCCTTCGTCTACTTTTTCTGATTCACCCTCCAGACTAGACCTTCTCCTTCTCCTTCTACTTCTTCTGATTCACCCTCCAGACTTCACCTTCTCCTTCTCCTTCTTCTGCTTCTTCTGATTCACCTTCCAGACTTCACCTTCTCCTTCTCCTTCTTCTACTTCTTCTGATTCACCCTCCAGACTTCACCTTCTCCTTCTCCTTCTTCTACTTCTTCTGATTCACCCTCCAGACTTCACCTTCTCCTTCTCCTTCTTCTACTTCTTCTGCTTCTCCCTCCAACTTCACCTTCTCCTTCTCCTTCTTCTGCCTCTTCTGATTCACACTCCAGACTTCACCTTCTCCTTCTCCTTCTTCTACTTCTTCTGATTCAACCTCCAGACTTCACCTTCTCCTTCTCCTTCTTCTACTTCTTCTGATTCACCCTCCAGACTTCACCTTCTCCTTCTCCTTCTTCTACTTCTTCTGATTCACCCTCCTGACTTCACCTTCTCCTTCTCCTTCTTCTGCTTCTTCTGCTTCACCCTCCAGACTTCACCTTCTCCTTCTCCTTCTTCTGCTTCTTCTGCTTCACCCTCCAGACTTCACCTTCTCCTTCTCCTTCTTCTGCTTCTTCTGCTTCACCCTCCTGATTTCACCTTCTCCTTCTCCTTCTTCTACTTCTTCTGATTCACCCTCCAGACTTCACCTTCTCCTTCTCCTTCTTCTGCTTCTTCTGCTTCACTCTCCAGACTTCACCTTCTCCTTCTCCTTCTTCTGCTTCTTCTGCTTCGCCCTCCAGACTTCACCTTCTCCTTCCCCTTCTTCTGCTTCTTCTGATTCACCCTCCAGTCTTCACCTTCTCCTTCTCCTTCTTCTGCTTCTTCTGCTTCACCCTCCAGACTTCACCTTCTCCTTCTCCTTCTTCTGCTTCTTCTGCTGCGCACTCCAGACTTCACCTTCTCCTTCTCCTTCTTCTGCTTCTTCTGCTTCGCCCTCCAGACTCTACCTTCTCCTTCTCCTTCTTCTGCTTCTTCTGCTTCACCCTCCAGACTTCACCTTCTCCTTCTCCTTCTTCTGCTTCTTCTGCTTCACCCTCCAGACTTCACCTTCTCCTTCTCCTTCTTCTGCTTCTTCTACTGCGCCCTCCAGACTTCACCTTCTCCTTCTCCTTCTTCTGCTTCTTCTGCTTCACCCTCCTGACTTCACCTTCTCCTTCTCCTTCTTCTACTTCTTCTGCTTCACCCCCTGACTTCATCTTCTCCTTCTCCTTCTTCTGCTTCTTATGTTTCACCCTCCTAACTTCACCTTCTTCTTCTCCTTCTTCTGCTTCTTCTGATTCACCCTCCTGACTTCACCTTCTCCTTCTCCTTCTTCTGCTTCTTCTGATTCACCCTCCAGACTTCACCTTCTCCTTCTCCTTCTTCTGCTTCTTCTGATTCACCCTCCAGACCTCACCTTCTCCTTCTCCTTCTTCTACTTCTTCTGATTCACCGTCCAGACTTCATCTTCTCCTTCTCCTTCTTCTGCTTCTTCTGATTCACCCTCCAGACTTCACCTTCTCCTTCTCCTTATTCTGCTTCTTCTGATTCACCCTCCAGACTTCACCTTCTCCTTCTCCTTCTTCTGCTTCTTCTGATTCACCCTCCAGACTTCACCTTCTCCTTCTCCTTCTTCTGCTTCTTCTGATTCACCCTCCAGGCTTCACCTTCTCCTTCTCCTTCTTCTACTTCTTCTGATTCACCCTCCAGACTTCATCTTCTCCTTCTCCTTCTTCTGCTTCTTCTGATTCTCCCTCCAGACTTCACCTTCTCCTTCTGCTTCTTCTGCTTCTTCTGATTCACCCTCCAGACTTCACCTTCTACTTCTCCTTCTTCTACTTCTTCTGATTCACCCTCCAGACTTCACCTTCTCCTTCTCCTTCTTCTACTTCTTCTGCTTCACCCTCCAGACTTCACCTTCTCCTTCTCCTTTTTCTGCTTCTTCTGATTCACCCTCCAGACTTCACCTTCTCCTTCTCCTTCTTCTGCTTCTTCTGATTCACTCTCCAGACTTAACCTTCTCCTTCTCCTTCTTCTGCTTCTTCTGATTCACCCTTCAGACTTCACCTTCTCCTTCTCCTTCTTCTGCTTCTTCTGATTCACCCTCCAGACCTCACCTTCTCCTTCTCCTTCTTCTACATCTTCTGATTCACCCTCCAGACTTCATCTTCTCCTTCTCCTTCTTCTGCTTCTTCTGATTCACCCTCCATACTTCACCTTCTCCTTCTCCTTCTTCTGCTTATTCTGATTCACCCTCCAGACTTCGCCTTCTCCTTCTCCTTCTTCTACTTCTTCTGATTCACCCTCCAGAATTCACCTTCTCCTTCTCCTTCTTCTACTTCTTCTGATTCACCCTCCAGTCTTCAACTTCTCCTTCTCCTTCTTCTGCTTCTTCTGATTCACCCTCCAGACTTTACCTTCTCCTTCTCCTTCTTCTGCTTCTTCTGATTCACCCTCCTGACTACACCTTCTCCTTCTCCTTCTTCTGCTTCTTCTGCTTCTTCTGATTCACCCTCCAGACTTCACCTTCTCCTTCTCCTTCTTCTACTTCTTCTGATTCACCCTCCAGACTTCTCCTTCTCCTTCTACTTCTTCTGCTTCTTCTGATTCACCCTCCAGACTTCACCTTCTCCTTCTCCTTCTTCTGCTTCTTCTGATTCACCCTCCAGACTTCACCTTCTCCTTCTCCTTCTTCTGCTTCTTCTGATTCACCCTCCAGACTTCACCTTCTCCTTCTCCTTCTTCTGCTTCTTCTGATTCACCCTCCAGACTTCACCTTCTCCTTCTCCTTCTTCTGCTTCTTCTGATTCACCCTCCAGACTTCACCTTCTCCTTCTCCTTCTTCTGCTTCTTCTGATTCACCCTCCAGACCTCACCTTCTCCTTCTCCTTCTTCTACTTCTTCTGATTCACCCTCCAGACTTCATCTTCTTCTTCTGCTTCTTCTGCTTCTTCTGATTCACCCTCCAGACTTCACCTTCTCCTTCTCCTTAATCTGCTTCTTCTGATTCACCCTCCAGACTTCACCTTCTCCTTCTCCTTCTTCTGCTTCTTCTGATTCACCCTCCAGACTTCACCTTCTCCTTCTCCTTCTTCTGCTTCTTCTGATTCACCCTCCAGGCTTCACCTTCTCCTTCTCCTTCTTCTACTTCTTCTGATTCACTCTCCAGACTTCATCTTCTCCTTCTCCTTCTTCTGCTTCTTCTGATTCACCCTCCAGACTTTACCTTCTCCTTCTGCTTTTTCTGCTTCTTCTGATTCACCCTCCAGACTTCACCTACTTCTCCTTCTTCTACTTCTTCTGATTCACCCTCCAGACTTCACCTTCTCCTTCTCCTTCTTCTACTTCTTCTGATTCACCCTCCAGACTTTACCTTCTCCTTCTCCTTCTTCTGCTTCTTCTGATTCTCCCTCCAGAGTTCACCTTCTCCTTCTCCTTCTTCTGCTTCTTCTGATTCACCCTCCAGACTTCACCTTCTCCTTCTTCTGCTTCTTCTGATTCACCCTTCAGACTTCACCTTCTCCTTCTCCTTCTTCTGCTTCTTCTGATTCACCCTCCAGACCTCACCTTCTCCTTCTCCTTCTTCTACTTCTTCTGATTCACCCTCCAGACTTCATCTTCTCCTTCTCCTTCTTCTGCTTCTTCTGATTCACCCTCCAGACTTCACCTTCTCCTTCTCCTTCTTCTGCTTCTTCTGATTCACCCTCCAGACTTCGCCTTCTCCTTCTCCTTCTTCTACTTCTTCTGATTCACCCTCCAGACTTCACCTTCTCATTCTCCTTCTTCTACTTCTTCCGATTCACCCTCCAGTCTTCACCTTCTCCTTCTCCTTCTTCTGCTTCTTCTGATTCACCCTCCAGACTTCAACTTCTCCTTCTCCTTCTTCTGCTTCTTCTGATTCACCCTCCTGACTTCACCTTCTCCTTCTCCTTCTTCTGCTTCTTCTGATTCACCCTCCAGACTTCACCTTCTCCTTCTCCTTCTTCTACTTCTTCTGATTCATCCTCCAGACTTCACCTTCTCCTTCTACTTATTCTGCTTCTTCTGATTCACCCTCCAGACTTCACCTTCTCCTTCTCCTTCTCCTGCTTCTTCTGATTCACCCTCCAGACTTCACCTTCTCCTTCTCCTTCTTTTGCTTCTTCTGATGCACCCTCCAGACTTCACCTTCTCCTTCTCCTTCTTCTGCTTCTTCTGATTCACCCTCCAGACTTCACCTCCTCCTTCTCCTTCTTCTACTTCTTCTGATTCACCCTCCAGACTTCACCTTCTCCTTCTCCTTCTTCTGCTTCTTCTGATTAACCCTCCAGACTTCACCTTCTCCTTCTCCTTCGTCTACTTCTTCTGATTCACCCTCCAGACTACACCTTCTCCTTCTCCTTCTTCTACTTCTTCTGATTCACCCTCCAGACTTCACTTTCTCCTTCTCCTTCTTCTGCTTCTTCTGATTCACCCTCCAGACTTCACCTTCTCCTTTTCCTTCTTCTGCTTCTACTGATTCGCCCTCCAGACTTCACCTTCTCCTTCTCCTTCTTCTGCTTCTTCTGATTCACCCTCCAGGCTTCACCTTCTCCTTCTCCTTCTTCTACTTCTTCTGATTCACCCTCCAGACTTCATCTTCTCCTTCTCCTTCTTCTGCTTCTTCTGACTCACCCTCCAGACTTCACCTTCTCCTTCTCCTTCTTCTGCTTATTCTGATTCACCCTCCAGACTTCGCCTTCTCCTTCTCCTTCTTCTACATCTTCTGATTCACCCTCCAGAATTCACCTTCTCCTTCTCCTTCTTCTACTTCTTCTGATTCACCCTCCAGTCTTCAACTTCTCCTTCTCCTTCTTCTGCTTCTTCTGATTCACCCTCCAGACTTTACCTTCTCCTTCTCCTTCTTCTGCTTCTTCTGATTCACCCTCCTGACTACACCTTCTCCTTCTCCTTCTTCTGCTTCTTCTGCTTCTTCTGATTCACCCTCCAGACTTCACCTTCTCCTTCTCCTTCTTCTACTTCTTCTGATTCACCCTCCAGACTTCTCCTTCTCCTTCTACTTCTGCTTCTTCTGATTCACCCTCCAGACTTCACCTTCTCCTTCTCCTTCTTCTGCTTCTTCTGATTCACCCTCCAGACTTCACCTTCTCCTTCTCCTTCTTCTGCTTCTTCTGATTCACCCTCCAGACTTCACCTTCTCCTTCTCCTTCTTCTGCTTCTTCTGATTCACCCTCCAGACTTCACCTTCTCCTTCTCCTTCTTCTGCTTCTTCTGATTCACCCTCCAGACTTCACCTTCTCCTTCTCCTTCTTCTGCTTCTTCTGATTCACCCTCCAGACCTCACCTTCTCCTTCTCCTTCTTCTACTTCTTCTGATTCACCCTCCAGACTTCATCTTCTTCTTCTGCTTCTTCTGCTTCTTCTGATTCACCCTCCAGACTTCACCTTCTCCTTCTCCTTATTCTGCTTCTTCTGATTCACCCTCCAGACTTCACCTTCTCCTTCTCCTTCTTCTGCTTCTTCTGATTCACCCTCCAGACTTCACCTTCTCCTTCTCCTTCTTCTGCTTCTTCTGATTCACCCTCCAGGCTTCACCTTCTCCTTCTCCTTCTTCTACTTCTTCTGATTCACTCTCCAGACTTCATCTTCTCCTTCTCCTTCTTCTGCTTCTTCTGATTCACCTTCCAGACTTCACCTTCTCCTTCTGCTTCTTCTGCTTCTTCTGATTCACCCTCCAGACTTCACCTTCTACTTCTCCTTCTTCTACTTCTTCTGATTCACCCTCCAGACTTCACCTTCTCCTTCTCCTTCTTCTACTTCTTCTGATTCACCCTCCAGACTTTACCTTCTCCTTCTCCTTCTTCTGCTTCTTCTGATTCTCCCTCCAGAGTTCACCTTCTCCTTCTCCTTCTTCTGCTTCTTCTGATTCACCCTCCAGACTTCACCTTCTCCTTCTTCTGCTTCTTCTGATTCACCCTTCAGACTTCACCTTCTCCTTCTCCTTCTTCTGCTTCTTCTGATTCACCCTCCAGACCTCACCTTCTCCTTCTCCTTCTTCTACTTCTTCTGATTCACCCTCCAGACTTCATCTTCTCCTTCTCCTTCTTCTGCTTCTTCTGATTCACCCTCCAGACTTCACCTTCTCCTTCTCCTTCTTCTGCTTCTTCTGATTCACCCTCCAGACTTCGCCTTCTCCTTCTCCTTCTTCTACTTCTTCTGATTCACCCTCCAGACTTCACCTTCTCATTCTCCTTCTTCTACTTCTTCCGATTCACCCTCCAGTCTTCACCTTCTCCTTCTCCTTCTTCTGCTTCTTCTGATTCACCCTCCAGACTTCAACTTCTCCTTCTCCTTCTTCTGCTTCTTCTGATTCACCCTCCTGACTTCACCTTCTCCTTCTCCTTCTTCTGCTTCTTCTGATTCACCCTCCAGACTTCACCTTCTCCTTCTCCTTCTTCTACTTCTTCTGATTCATCCTCCAGACTTCACCTTCTCCTTCTACTTATTCTGCTTCTTCTGATTCACCCTCCAGACTTCACCTTCTCCTTCTCCTTCTCCTGCTTCTTCTGATTCACCCTCCAGACTTCACCTTCTCCTTCTCCTTCTTTTGCTTCTTCTGATGCACCCTCCAGACTTCACCTTCTCCTTCTCCTTCTTCTGCTTCTTCTGATTCACCCTCCAGACTTCACCTCCTCCTTCTCCTTCTTCTACTTCTTCTGATTCACCCTCCAGACTTCACCTTCTCCTTCTCCTTCTTCTGCTTCTTCTGATTAACCCTCCAGACTTCACCTTCTCCTTCTCCTTCGTCTACTTCTTCTGATTCACCCTCCAGACTACACCTTCTCCTTCTCCTTCTTCTACTTCTTCTGATTCACCCTCCAGACTTCACTTTCTCCTTCTCCTTCTTCTGCTTCTTCTGATTCACCCTCCAGACTTCACCTTCTCCTTTTCCTTCTTCTGCTTCTACTGATTCGCCCTCCAGACTTCACCTTCTCCTTCTCCTTCTTCTGCTTCTTCTGATTCACCCTCCAGGCTTCACCTTCTCCTTCTCCTTCTTCTACTTCTTCTGATTCACCCTCCAGACTTCATCTTCTCCTTCTCCTTCTTCTGCTTCTTCTGACTCACCCTCCAGACTTCACCTTCTCCTTCTCCTTCTTCTGCTTATTCTGATTCACCCTCCAGACTTCGCCTTCTCCTTCTCCTTCTTCTACATCTTCTGATTCACCCTCCAGAATTCACCTTCTCCTTCTCCTTCTTCTACTTCTTCTGATTCACCCTCCAGTCTTCAACTTCTCCTTCTCCTTCTTCTGCTTCTTCTGATTCACCCTCCAGACTTTACCTTCTCCTTCTCCTTCTTCTGCTTCTTCTGATTCACCCTCCTGACTACACCTTCTCCTTCTCCTTCTTCTGCTTCTTCTGCTTCTTCTGATTCACCCTCCAGACTTCACCTTCTCCTTCTCCTTCTTCTACTTCTTCTGATTCACCCTCCAGACTTCTCCTTCTCCTTCTACTTCTGCTTCTTCTGATTCACCCTCCAGACTTCACCTTCTCCTTCTCCTTCTTCTGCTTCTTCTGATTCACCCTCCAGACTTCACCTTCTCCTTCTCCTTCTTCTGCTTCTTCTGATTCACCCTCCAGACTTCACCTTCTCCTTCTCCTTCTTCTGCTTCTTCTGATTCACCCTCCAGACTTCACCTTCTCCTTCTCCTTCTTCTGCTTCTTCTGATTCACCCTCCAGACTTCACCTTCTCCTTCTCCTTCTTCTGCTTCTTCTGATTCACCCTCCAGACCTCACCTTCTCCTTCTCCTTCTTCTACTTCTTCTGATTCACCCTCCAGACTTCATCTTCTTCTTCTGCTTCTTCTGCTTCTTCTGATTCACCCTCCAGACTTCACCTTCTCCTTCTCCTTATTCTGCTTCTTCTGATTCACCCTCCAGACTTCACCTTCTCCTTCTCCTTCTTCTGCTTCTTCTGATTCACCCTCCAGACTTCACCTTCTCCTTCTCCTTCTTCTGCTTCTTCTGATTCACCCTCCAGGCTTCACCTTCTCCTTCTCCTTCTTCTACTTCTTCTGATTCACTCTCCAGACTTCATCTTCTCCTTCTCCTTCTTCTGCTTCTTCTGATTCACCTTCCAGACTTCACCTTCTCCTTCTGCTTCTTCTGCTTCTTCTGATTCACCCTCCAGACTTCACCTTCTACTTCTCCTTCTTCTACTTCTTCTGATTCACCCTCCAGACTTCACCTTCTCCTTCTCCTTCTTCTACTTCTTCTGATTCACCCTCCAGACGTCACCTACTCCTTCTCCTTCTTCTGCTTCTTCTGATTCTCCCTCCAGAGTTCACCTTCTCCTTCTCCTTCTTCTGCTTCTTCTGATTCACCCTCCAGACTTCACCTTCTCCTTCTCCTTCTTCTGCTTCTTCTGATTCACCCTTCAGACTTCACCTTCTCCTTCTCCTTCTTCTGCTTCTTCTGATTCACCCTCCAGACCTCACCTTCTCCTTCTCCTTCTTCTACTTCTTCTGATTCACCCTCCAGACTTCATCTTCTCCTTCTCCTTCTTCTGCTTCTTCTGACTCACCCTCCAGACTTCACCTTCTCCTTCTCCTTCTTCTGCTTATTCTGATTCACCCTCCAGACTTCGCCTTCTCCTTCTCCTTCTTCTACTTCTTCTGATTCACCCTCCAGTCTTCAACTTCTTCTTCTCCTTCTTCTGCTCCTTCTGATTCACCCTCCAGACTTTACCTTCTCCTTCTCCTTCTTCTGCTTCTTCTGATTCACCCTCCTGACTACACCTTCTCCTTCTCCTTCTTCTGCTTCTTCTGCTTCTTCTGATTCACCCTCCAGACTTCACCTTCTCCTTCTCCTTCTTCTACTTCTTCTGATTCACCCTCCAGACTTCTCCTTCTCCTTCTACTTCTTCTGCTTCTTCTGATTCACCCTCCAGACTTCACCTTCTCCTTCTCCTTCTTCTGCTTCTTCTGATTCACCCTCCAGACTTCACCTTCTCCTTCTCCTTCTTCTGCTTCTTCTGATTCACCCTCCAGACTTCACCTTCTCCTTCTCCTTCTTCTGCTTCTTCTGATTCACCCTCCAGACTTCACCTTCTCCTTCTCCTTCTTCTGCTTCTTCTGATTCACCCTCCAGACTTCACCTTCTCCTTCTCCTTCTTCTGCTTCTTCTGATTCACCCTCCAGACCTCACCTTCTCCTTCTGCTTCTTCTGCTTCTTCTGATTCACCCTCCAGACTTCACCTTCTCCTTCTCCTTATTCTGCTTCTTCTGATTCACCCTCCAGACTTCACCTTCTCCTTCTCCTTCTTCTGCTTCTTCTGATTCACCCTCCAGACTTCACCTTCTCCTTCTCCTTCTTCTGCTTCTTCTGATTCACCCTCCAGGCTTCACCTTCTCCTTCTCCTTCTTCTACTTCTTCTGATTCACTCTCCAGACTTCATCTTCTCCTTCTCCTTCTTCTGCTTCTTCTGATTCACCCTCCAGACTTCACCTTCTCCTTCTGCTTTTTCTGCTTCTTCTGATTCACCCTCCAGACTTCACCTTCTACTTCTCCTTCTTCTACTTCTTCTGATTCACCCTCCAGACTTCACCTTCTCCTTCTCCTTCTTCTACTTCTTCTGATTCACCCTCAAGACGTCACCTACTCCTTCTCCTTCTTCTGCTTCTTCTGATTCTCCCTCCAGAGTTCACCTTCTCCTTCTCCTTCTTCTGCTTCTTCTGATTCACCCTCCAGACTTCACCTTCTCCTTCTCCTTCTTCTGCTTCTTCTGATTCACCCTTCAGACTTCACCTTCTCCTTCTCCTTCTTCTGCTTCTTCTGATTCACCCTCCAGACCTCACCTTCTCCTTCTCCTTCTTCTACTTCTTCTGATTCACCCTCCAGACTTCATCTTCTCCTTCTCCTTCTTCTGCTTCTTCTGATTCACCCTCCAGACTTCACCTTCTCCTTCTCCTTCTTCTGCTTCTTCTGATTCACCCTCCAGACTTCGCCTTCTCCTTCTCCTTCTTCTACTTCTTCTGATTCACCCTCCAGACTTCACCTTCTCCTTCTCCTTCTTCTACTTCTTCCGATTCACCCTCCAGTCTTCACCTTCTCCTTCTCCTTCTTCTGCTTCTTCTGATTCACCCTCCAGACTTCACCTTCTCCTTCTCCTTCTTCTGCTTCTTCTGATTCACCCTCCTGACTTCACCTTCTCCTTCTCCTTCTTCTGCTTCTTCTGATTCACCCTCCAGACTTCACCTTCTCCTTCTCCTTCTTCTACTTCTTCTGATTCATCCTCCAGACTTCACCTTCTCCTTCTACTTATTCTGCTTCTTCTGATTCACCCTCCAGACTTCACCTTCTCCTTCTCCTTCTCCTGCTTCTTCTGATTCACCCTCCAGACTTCACCTTCTCCTTCTCCTTCTTTTGCTTCTTCTGATTCACCCTCCAGACTTCACCTTCTCCTTCTCCTTCTTCTGCTTCTTCTGATTCACCCTCCAGACTTCACCTCCTCCTTCTCCTTCTTCTACTTCTTCTGATTCACCCTCCAGACTTCACCTTCTCCTTCTCCTTCTTCTGCTTCTTCTGATTAACCCTCCAGACTTCAACTTCTCCTTCTCCTTCGTCTACTTCTTCTGATTCACCCTCCAGACTACACCTTCTCCTTCTCCTTCTTCTACTTCTTCTGATTCACCCTCCAGACTTCACTTTCTCCTTCTCCTTCTTCTGCTTCTTCTGATTCACCCTCCAGACTTCACCTTCTCCTTTTCCTTCTTCTGCTTCTACTGATTCACCCTCCAGACTTCACCTTCTCCTTCTCCTTCTTCTGCTTCTTCTGATTCACCCTCCAGGCTTCACCTTCTCCTTCTCCTTCTTCTACTTCTTCTGATTCACCCTCCAGACTTCATCTTCTCCTTCTCCTTCTTCTGCTTCTTCTGACTCACCCTCCAGACTTCACCTTCTCCTTCTGCTTCTTCTGCTTCTTCTGATTCACCCTCCAGACTTCACCTTCTACTTCTCCTTCTTCTACTTCTTCTGCTTCACCCTCCAGAATTCACCTTCTCCTTCTCCTTCTTCTGCTTCTTCTGCTACGCACTCCAGACTTCAGCATCTCCTTCTCCTTCTTCTGCTTCTTCTGATTCACCCTCCAGACTTCACCTTCTCCTTCTCCTTCTTCTGCTTCTTCTGCTTCACCCTCCAGACTTCACCTTCTCCTTCTCCTTCTTCTGCTTCTTCTGATTCACCCTCCAGACTGCACCTTCTCCTTCTCCTTCTTCTACTTCTTCTGATTCACCCTCCAGACTTCACCTTCTCCTTCTCCTTCTTCTACTTCTTCTGATTCACCCTCCAGACTTCACCTTCTCCTTCTCCTTCTTCTACTTCTTCTGCTTCTCCCTCCAGACTTCAGCTTCTCCTTCTCCTTCTTCTGCTTCTTCTGATTCACGCTCCAGACTTCACCTTCTCCTTCTCCTACTTCTGCTTCTTCTGATTCACCCTCCAGACTTCACCTTCTCCTTCTCCTTCTTCTACTTCTTCTGATTCACCCTCCAGAGTTCACCTTCTCCTTCTCCTTCTTCTGCTTCTTCTGATTCACCCTCCAGACTTCACCTTCTCCTTCTCCTTCTTCTGCTTCTTCTGATTCACCCTTCAGACTTCACCTTCTCCTTCTCCTTCTTCTGCTTCTTCTGATTCACCCTCCAGACCTCACCTTCTCCTTCTCCTTCTTCTACTTCTTCTGATTCACCCTCCAGACTTCATCTTCTCCTTCTCCTTCTTCTGCTTCTTCTGATTCACCCTCCAGACTTCAACTTATCCTTCTCCTTCTTCTGCTTCTTCTGATTCACCCTCCAGACTTCGCCTTCTCCTTCTCCTTCTTCTACTTCTTCTGATTCACCCTCCAGACTTCACCTTCTCCTTCTCCATCTTCTACTTCTTCCGATTCACCCTCCAGTCTTCACCTTCTCCTTCTCCTTCTTCTGCTTCTTCTGATTCACCCTCCAGACTTCAACTTATCCTTCTCCTTCTTCTGCTTCTTCTGATTCACCCTCCAGACTTCGCCTTCTCCTTCTCCTTCTTCTGCTTCTTCTGATTCACCCTCCAGACTTCACCTTATCCTTCTCCTTCTTCTGCTTCTTCTGATTCACCCTCCAGACTTCGCCTTCTCCTTCTCCTTCTTCTACTTCTTCTGATTCACCCTCCAGACTTCACCTTCTCCTTCTCCTTCTTCTGCTTCTTCTGATTCACCCTCCTGACTTCACCTTCTCCTTCTCCTTCTTCTGCTTCTTCTGATTCACCCTCCAGACTTCACCTTCTCCTTCTCCTTCTTCTACTTCTTCTGATTCATCCTCCAGACTTCACTTTCTCCTTCTCCTTCTTCTGCTTCTTCTGATTCACCCTCCAGACTTCACCTTCTCCTTTTCCTTCTTCTGCTTCTTCTGATTCACCCTCCAGACTTCACCTTCTCCTTCTCCTTCTTCTGCTTCTTCTGATTCACCCTCCAGGCTTCACCTTCTCCTTCTCCTTCTTCTACTTCTTCTGATTCACCCTCCAGACTTCATCTTCTCCTTCTCCTTCTTCTGCTTCTTCTGACTCACCCTCCAGACTTCACCTTCTCCTTCTGCTTCTTCTGCTTCTTCTGATTAACCCTCCAGACTTCACCTTCTACTTCTCCTTCTTCTACTTCTTCTGCTTCACCCTCCAGACTTCACCTTCTCCTTCTCCTTCTTCTGCTTCTTCTGCTACGCACTCCAGACTTCACCTTCTCCTTCTCCTTCTTCTGCTTCTTCTGATTCACCCTCCAGACTTCACCTTCTCCTTCTCCTTCTTCTGCTTCTTCTGCTTCACCCTCCAGACTTCACCTTCTCCTTCTCCTTCTTCTGCTTCTTCTGATTCACCCTCCAGACTGCACCTTCTCCTTCTCCTTCTTCTACTTCTTCTGATTCACCCTCCAGACTTCACCTTCTCCTTCTCCTTCTTCTACTTCTTCTGATTCACCCTCCAGACTTCACCTTCTCCTTCTCCGTCTTCTACTTCTTCTGCTTCTCCCTCCAGACTTCACCTTCTCCTTCTCCTTCTTCTGCTTCTTCTGATTCACCCTCCAGACTTCACCTTCTCCTTCTCCTTCTTCTGCTTCTTCTGATTCACCCTCCAGACTTCACCTTCTCCTTCTCCTTCTTCTACTTCTTCGGATTCACCCTCCAGACTTCACCTTCTCCTTCTCCTTCTTCTGCTTCTTCTGATTCACCCTCCAGACTTCACCTTCTCCTTCTCCTTCGTCTACTTCTTCTGATTCACCCTCCAGACTAGACCTTCTCCTTCTCCTTCTACTTCTTCTGATTCACCCTCCAGACTTCACCTTCTCCTTCTCCTTCTTCTGCTTCTTCTGATTCACCCTCCAGACTTCACCTTCTCCTTCTCCTTCTTCTACTTCTTCTGATTCACCCTCCAGACTTCACCTTCTCCTTCTCCTTCTTCTGCTTCTTCTGATTCACCCTCCAGACTTCACCTTCTCCTTCTCTTTTTTCTACTTCTTCTGCTTCTCCCTCCAGACTTCACCTTCTCCTTCTCCTTCTTCTGCTTCTTCTGATTCACCCTCCAGACTTCACCTTCTCCTTCTCCTTCTTCTACTTCTTCTGATTCACCCTCCAGACTTCACTTTCTCCTTCTCCTTCTTCTACTTCTTCTGATTCACCCTCCAGACTTCAACTTCTCCTTCTCCTTCTTCTACTTCTTCTGATTCACCCTCCTGACTTCACCTTCTCCTTCTCCTTCTTCTGCTTCTTCTGCTTCACCCTCCAGACTTCACCTTCTCCTTCTCCTTCTTCTGCTTCTTCTGCTTCACCCTCCAGACTTCACCTTCTCCTTCTCCTTCTTCTGCTTCTTCTGCTTCACCCTCCTGATTTCACCTTCTCCTTCTCCTTCTTCTACTTCTTCTGATTCACCCTCCAGACTTCACCTTCTCCTTCTCCTTCTTCTGCTTCTTCTGCTTCACCCTCCAGACTTCACCTTCTCCTTCTCCTTCTTCTGCTTCTTATGCTTCGCCCTCCAGACTTCACCTTCTCCTTCTCCTTCTTCTGCTTCTTTTGATTCACCCTCCAGTCTTCACCTTCTGCTTCTCCTTCTTCTGCTTCTTCTGCTTCACCCTCCAGACTTCACCTTCTCCTTCTCCTTCTTCTGCTTCTTCTGCTGCGCACTCCAGACTTTACCTTCTCCTTCTCCTTCTTCTGCTTCTTCTGCTTCGCCCTCCAGACTCTACATTCTCCTTCTCCTTCTTCTGCTTCTTCTGCTTCATCCTCCAGACTTCACCTTCTCCTTCTCCTTCTTCTGCTTCTTCTGCTTCACCCTCCAGACTTCACCTTCTCCTTCTCCTTCTTCTGCTTCTTCTGCTGCGCCCTCCAGACTTCACCCTCTCCTTCTCCTTCTTCTGCTTCTTCTGCTTCACCCTCCTGACTTCACCTTCTCCTTCTCCTTCTCCTTCTTCTACTTCTTCTGCTTCACCCCCTGACTTCATCTTCTCCTTCTCCTTCTTCTGCTTCTTATGTTTCACCCTCCTAACTTCACCTTCTCCTTCTCCTTCTTCTGCTTCTTCTGATTCACCGTCCTGACTTCACCTTCTCCTTCTCCTTCTACTGCTTCTTCTGATTCACCCTCCAGACTTCACCTTCTCCTTCTTCTGCTTCTTCTGATTCACCCTCCAGACTTCACCTTCTCCTTCTTCTGCTTCTTCTGATTCACCCTCCAGACCTCACCTTCTCCTTCTCCTTCTTCTACTTCTTCTGATTCACCCTCCAGACTTCATCTTCTCCTTCTCCTTCTTCTGCTTCTTCTGATTCACCCTCCAGACTTCACCTTCTCCTTCTCCTTATTCTGCTTCTTCTGATTCACCCTCCAGACTTCACCTTCTCCTTCTCCTTCTTCTGCTTCTTCTGATTCACCCTCCAGACTTCACCTTCTCCTTCTCCTTCTTCTGCTTCTTCTGATTCACCCTCCAGGCTTCACCTTCTCCTTCTCCTTCTTCTACTTCTTCTGATTCACCCTCCAGACTTCATCTTCTCCTTCTCCTTCTTCTGCTTCTTCTGATTCACCCTCCAGACTTCACCTTCTCCTTCTGCTTCTTCTGCTTCTTCTGATTCACCCTCCAGACTTCACCTTCTACTTCTCCTACTTCTACTTCTTCTGATTCACCCTCCAGACTTCACCTTCTCCTTCTCCTTCTTCTACTTCTTCTGCTTCACCCTCCAGACTTCACCTTCTCCTTCTCCTTCTTCTGCTTCTTCTGATTCACCCTCCAGACTTCACCTTCTCCTTCTCCTTCTTCTGCTTCTTCTGATACACTCTCCAGACTTAACCTTCTCCTTCTCCTTCTTCTGCTTCTTCTGATTCACCCTTCAGACTTCACCTTCTCCTTCTCCTTCTTCTGCTTCTTCTGATTCACCCTCCAGACCACACCTTCTCCTTCTCCTTCTTCTACTTCTTCTGATTCACCCTCCAGACTTCATCTTCTCCTTCTCCTTCTTCTGCTTCTTCTGATTCACCCTCCATACTTCACCTTCTCCTTCTCCTTCTTCTGCTTATTCTGATTCACCCTCCAGACTTCGCCTTCTCCTTCTCCTTCTTCTACTTCTTCCGATTCACCCTCCAGAATTCACCTTCTCCTTCTCCTTCTTCTACTTCTTCTGATTCACCCTCCAGTCTTCACCTTCTCCTTCTCCTTCTTCTGCTTCTTCTGATTCACCCTCCAGTCTTCACCTTCTCCTTCTCCTTCTTCTGCTTCTTCTGATTCACCCTCCAGACATCACCTTCTCCCTCTCCTTCTTCTGCTTCTTCTGATTCACCCTCCTGACTACACCTTCTCCTTCTCCTTCTTCTGCTTCTTCTGCTTCTTCTGATTCACCCTCCAGACTTCACCTTCTCCTTCTCCTTCTTCTACTTCTTCTGATTCACCCTCCAGACTTCACCTTCTCCTTCTACTTCTTCTGCTTCTTCTGATTCACCCTCCAGACTTCACCTTCTCCTTCTCCATCTTCTGCTTCTTCTGATTCACCCTCCAGACTTCACCTTCTCCTTCTCCTTCTTCTGCTTCTTCTGATTCACCCTCCAGACTTCACCTTCTCCTTCTCCTATTTCTACCTCTTCTGATTCACCCTCCAGACTTCACCTTCTCCTTCTCCTTCTTCTGCTTCTTCTGATTCACCCTCCAGACTTCACCTTCTCCTTCTCCTTCGTCTACTTCTTCTGATTCACCCTCCAGACTACACCTACTCCTTCTCCTTCTTCTGCTACTTCTGATTCACCCTCCAGACTTCACCTTCTCCTTCTCCTTCTTCTACTTCTTCTGCTTCTCCCTCCAGACTTCACCTTCTCCTTCTCCTTCTTCTGCTTCTTCCGATTCACCATCCAGACTTCACCTTCTCCTTCTCCTTCTTGTACTTCTTCTGATTCACCCTCCAGACTTCACCTTCTCCTTCTCCTTCTTCTACTTCTTCTGATTCACCCTCCAGACTTCACCTTCTCCTTCTCCTTCTTCTACTTCTTCTGATTCACCCTCCTGACTTCACGTTCTCCTTCTCCTTCTTCTGCTTCTTCTACTTCACCCTCCAGACTTCACCTTCTCCTTCTCCTTCTTCTGCTTCTTCTGCTTCACCCTCCAGACTTCACCTTCTCCTTCTCCTTCTTCTGCTTCTTCTGCTTCACCCTCCTGACTTCACCTTCTTCTTCTCCTTCTTCTACTTCTTCTGATTCACCCTCCAGACTTCACCTTCTCCTTCTCCTTCTTCTGCTTCTTCTGCTTCACCCTCCAGACTTCACCTTCTCCTTCTCCTTCTTCTGCTTCTTCTGCTGCGCACTCCAGACTTCACCTTCTCCTTCTCCTTCTTCTGCTTCTTCTGCTTCGCCCTCCAGACTTCACCTTCTCCTTCTCCTTCTTCTGCTTCTTCTGCTTCACCCTCCAGACTTCACCTTCTCCTTCTCCTTCTTCTCCTTCTTCTGCTTCACCCTCCTGACTTCACCTTCTCCTTCTCCTTCTTCTACTTCTTCTGATTCACCATCCAGACTTCACCTTCTCCTTCTCCTTCTTCTGCTTCTTCTGCTTCACCCTCCAGACTTCACCTTCTCCTTCTCCTTCTTCTGCTTCTTCTGCTGCGCCCCCCAGACTTCACCTTCTCCTTCTCCTTCTTCTGCTTCTTCTGATTCACCCTCCAGACTTCACCTTCTCCTTCTCCTTCTTCTGCTTCTTCTGATTCACCCTCCAGACTTCACCTTCTCCTTCTCCTTCTTCTGCTTCTTCTGATTCACCCTCCAGACCTCACCTTCTCCTTCTCCTTCTTCTACTTCTTCTGATTCACCCTCCAGACTTCATCTTCTCCTTCTGCTTCTTCTGCTTCTTCTGATTCACCCTCCAGACTTCACCTTCTCCTTCTCCTTATTCTGCTTCTTCTGATTCACCCTCCAGACTTCACCTTCTCCTTCTCCTTCTTCTGCTTCTTCTGATTCACCCTCCAGACTTCACCTTCTCCTTCTCCTTCTTCTGCTTCTTCTGATTCACCCTCCAGGCTTCACCTTCTCCTTCTCCTTCTTCTACTTCTTCTGATTCACTCTCCAGACTTCATCTTCGCCTTCTCCTTCTTCTGCTTCTTCTGATTCACCCTCCAGACTTCACCTTCTCCTTCTCCTTCTTCTGCTTCTTCTGATTCACCCTCCAGACTTCACCTTCTACTTCTCCTTCTTCTACCTCTTCTGATTCACCCTCCAGACTTCACCTTCTCCTTCTCCTTCTTCTACTTCTTCTGATTCACCCTCCAGACGTCACCTTCTCCTTCTCCTTCTTCTGCTTCTTCTGATTCACCCTCCAGAGTTCACCTTCTCCTTCTCCTTCTTCTGCTTCTTCCGATTCACCCTCCAGACTTCACCTTCTCCTTCTCCTTCTTCTGCTTCTTCTGATTCACCCTCCAGACATCACCTTCTCCCTCTCCTTCTTCTGCTTCTTCTGATTCACCCTCCTGACTACACCTTCTCCTTCTCCTTCTTCTGCTTCTTCTGCTTCTTCTGATTCACCCTCCAGACTTCACCTTCTCCTTCTCCTTCTTCTACTTCTTCTGATTCACCCTCCAGACTTCACCTTCTCCTTCTACTTCTTCTGCTTCTTCTGATTCACCCTCCAGACTTCACCTTCTCCTTCTCCATCTTCTGCTTCTTCTGATTCACCCTCCAGACTTCACCTTCTCCTTCTCCTTCTTCTGCTTCTTCTGATTCACCCTCCAGACTTCACCTTCTACTTCTCCTATTTCTACCTCTTCTGATTCACCCTCCAGACTTCACCTTCTCCTTCTCCTTCTTCTGCTTCTTCTGATTCACCCTCCAGACTTCACCTTCTCCTTCTCCTTCGTCTACTTCTTCTGATTCACCCTCCAGACTACACCTACTCCTTCTCCTTCTTCTGCTACTTCTGATTCACCCTCCAGACTTCACCTTCTCCTTCTCCTTCTTCTACTTCTTCTGCTTCTCCCTCCAGACTTCACCTTCTCCTTCTCCTTCTTCTGCTTCTTCCGATTCACCATCCAGACTTCACCTTCTCCTTCTCCTTCTTGTACTTCTTCTGATTCACCCTCCAGACTTCACCTTCTCCTTCTCCTTCTTCTACTTCTTCTGATTCACCCTCCAGACTTCACCTTCTCCTTCTCCTTCTTCTACTTCTTCTGATTCACCCTCCTGACTTCACGTTCTCCTTCTCCTTCTTCTGCTTCTTCTACTTCACCCTCCAGACTTCACCTTCTCCTTCTCCTTCTTCTGCTTCTTCTGCTTCACCCTCCAGACTTCACCTTCTCCTTCTCCTTCTTCTGCTTCTTCTGCTTCACCCTCCTGACTTCACCTTCTTCTTCTCCTTCTTCTACTTCTTCTGATTCACCCTCCAGACTTCACCTTCTCCTTCTCCTTCTTCTGCTTCTTCTGCTTCACCCTCCAGACTTCACCTTCTCCTTCTCCTTCTTCTGCTTCTTCTGCTGCGCACTCCAGACTTCACCTTCTCCTTCTCCTTCTTCTGCTTCTTCTGCTTCGCCCTCCAGACTTCACCTTCTCCTTCTCCTTCTTCTGCTTCTTCTGCTTCACCCTCCAGACTTCACCTTCTCCTTCTCCTTCTTCTCCTTCTTCTGCTTCACCCTCCTGACTTCACCTTCTCCTTCTCCTTCTTCTACTTCTTCTGATTCACCATCCAGACTTCACCTTCTCCTTCTCCTTCTTCTGCTTCTTCTGCTTCACCCTCCAGACTTCACCTTCTCCTTCTCCTTCTTCTGCTTCTTCTGCTGCGCCCCCCAGACTTCACCTTCTCCTTCTCCTTCTTCTGCTTCTTCTGATTCACCCTCCAGACTTCACCTTCTCCTTCTCCTTCTTCTGCTTCTTCTGATTCACCCTCCAGACTTCACCTTCTCCTTCTCCTTCTTCTGCTTCTTCTGATTCACCCTCCAGACCTCACCTTCTCCTTCTCCTTCTTCTACTTCTTCTGATTCACCCTCCAGACTTCATCTTCTCCTTCTGCTTCTTCTGCTTCTTCTGATTCACCCTCCAGACTTCACCTTCTCCTTCTCCTTATTCTGCTTCTTCTGATTCACCCTCCAGACTTCACCTTCTCCTTCTCCTTCTTCTGCTTCTTCTGATTCACCCTCCAGACTTCACCTTCTCCTTCTCCTTCTTCTGCTTCTTCTGATTCACCCTCCAGGCTTCACCTTCTCCTTCTCCTTCTTCTACTTCTTCTGATTCACTCTCCAGACTTCATCTTCGCCTTCTCCTTCTTCTGCTTCTTCTGATTCACCCTCCAGACTTCACCTTCTCCTTCTCCTTCTTCTGCTTCTTCTGATTCACCCTCCAGACTTCACCTTCTACTTCTCCTTCTTCTACCTCTTCTGATTCACCCTCCAGACTTCACCTTCTCCTTCTCCTTCTTCTACTTCTTCTGATTCACCCTCCAGACGTCACCTTCTCCTTCTCCTTCTTCTGCTTCTTCTGATTCACCCTCCAGAGTTCACCTTCTCCTTCTCCTTCTTCTGCTTCTTCCGATTCACCCTCCAGACTTCACCTTCTCCTTCTCCTTCTTCTGCTTCTTCTGATTCACCCTTCAGACTTCACCTTCTCCTTCTCCTTCTTCTGCTTCTTCTGATTCACCCTCCAGACCTCACCTTCTCCTTCTTCTTCTTCTACATCTTCTGATTCACCCTCCAGACTTCATCTTCTCCTTCTCCTTCTTCTGCTTCTTCTGATTCACCCTCCAGACTTCACATTCTCCTTCTCCTTCTTCTGCTTCTTCTGATTCATCCTCCAGACTTCGCCTTCTCCTTCTCCTTCTTCTACTTCTTCTGATTCACCCTCCAGACTTCACCTTCTCCTTCTCCTTCTTCTACTTCTTCCGATTCACCCTCCAGTCTTCACCTTCTCCTTCTCCTTCTTCTGCTTCTTCTGATTCACCCTCCAGACTTTACCTTCTCCTTCTCCTTCTTCTGCTTCTTCTGATTCACCCTCCTGACTTCACCTTCTCCTTCTCCTTCTTCTGCTTCTTCTAATTCACCCTCCAGTCTTCACCTTCTCCTTCTCCTTCTTCTACTTCTTCTGATTCATCCTCCAGTCTTCACCTTCTCCTTCTACCTCTTCTGCTTCTTCTGATTCACCCTCCAGACTTCACCTTTTCCTTCTCCTTCTCCTGCTTCCTCTGATTCACCCTCCAGACTTCACCTTCTCCTTCTGCTTCTTTTGCTTCTTCTGATTCACCCTCCTGACTTCACCTTCTCCTTCTCCTTCTTCTGCTTCTTCTGATACACCCTCCAGACTTCACCTCCTCCTTCTCCTTCTTCTACTTCTTCTGATTCACCCTCCAGACTTCACCTTCTCCTTCTCCTTCTTCTGCTTCTTCTGATTCACCCTCCAGGCTTCACCTTCTCCTTCTCCTTCTTCTACTTCTTCTGATTCACCCTCCAGACTTCATCTTCTCCTTCTCCTTCTTCTGCTTCTTCTGACTCACCCTCCAGACTTCACCTTCTCCTTCTGCTTCTTCTGCTTCTACTGATTCACCCTCCAGACTTCACCTTCTACTTCTCCTTCTTCTACTTCTTCTGCTTCACCCTCCAGACTTCACCTTCTCCTTCTCCTTCTTCTGCTTCTTCTGCTACGCACTCCAGACTTCACCTTCTCCTTCTCCTTCTTCTGCTTCTTCTGATTCACCCTCCAGACTTCACCTTCTCCTTTTCCTTCTTCTGCTTCTTGTGATTCACCCTCCAGACTTCACCTTCTCCTTCTCCTTCTTCTGCTTCTTCTGCTTCACCCTCCAGACTTCACCTTCTCCTTCTCCTTCTTCTCCTTCTTCTGCTTCACCCTCCTGACTTCACATTCTCCTTCTCCTTCATCTACTTCTTCTGATTCACCATCCATGCTTCACCTTCTCCTTCTCTTTCTTCTGTTTCTTCTGATTCACCCTCCAGACTTCACCTTCTCCTTCTCCTTCTTCTGTTTCTTCTGATTCACCCTCCAGACTTCACCTTCTCCTTCTCCTTCTTCTGCTTCTTCTGATTCACCCTTCAGACTTCACCTTCTCCTTCTCCTTCTTCTGCTTCTTCTGATTCACCCTCCAGACCTCACCTTCTCCTTCTCCTTCTTCTACTTCTTCTGATTCACCCTCCAGACTTCTTCTTCTCCTTCTCCTTCTTCTGCTTCTTCTGATTCACCCTCCAGACTTCACCTTCTCCTTCTCCTTCTTCTGCTTCTTCTGATTCACCCTCCAGACTTCGCCTTCTCCTTCTCCTTCTTCTACTTCTTCTGATTCACCCTCCAGACTTCACCTTCTCCTTCTCCTTCTTCTTCTTCTTCTGATTCACCCTCCATTCTTCACCTTCTCCTTCTCCTTCTTCTGCTTCTTCTGATTCACCCTCCAGATTTCACCTTCTCCTTCTCCTTCTTCTGCTTCTTCTGATTCTCCCTCCTGACTTCACCTTCTCCTTCTCCTTCTTCTGCTTCTTCTGATTCACCCTCCAGACTTCACCTTCTCCTTCTCCTTCTTCTACTTCTTCTGATTCACCCTCCAGACTTCACCTTCTCCTTCTACTTCTTCTGCTTCTTCTGATTCACCCTCCAGACTTCACCTTCTCCTTCTCCTTCTTCTGCTTCTTCTGATTCACCCTCCAGACTTCACCTTCTCCTTCTCCTTCTTCTGCTTCTTCTGATTCACCCTCCAGACTTCATCTTCTCCTTCTCCTTCTTCTGCATCTTCTGATTCACCCTCCAGACTTCACCTTCACCTTCTCCTTCTTCTACTTCTTCTGATTCACCCTCCAGACTTCACCTTCTCCTTCTCCTTCTTCTGCTTCTTCTGATTCACCCTCCAGACTTCACCTTCTCCTTCTCCTTCGTCTACTTCTTCTGATTCACCCTCCAGACTACACCTTCTCCTTCTCCTTCTTCTACTTCTTCTGATTCACCCTCCAGACTTCACCTTCTCCTTCTCCTTCTTCTGCTTCTTCGGATTCACCCTCCAGACTTCACCTTCTCCTTCTCCTTCTTCTGCTTCTTCTGATTCACCCTTCAGACTTCACCTTCTCCTTCTCCTTCTTCTGATTCTTCTGATTCACCCTCCAGGCTTCACCTTCTCCTTATCCTTCTTCTACTTCTTCTGATTCACCCTCCAGACTTCATCTTCTCCTTCTCCTTCTTCTGCTTCTTCTGAGTCACCCTCCAGACTTCATCTTCTCCTTCTCCTTCTTCTGCTTCTTCTGACTCACCCTCCAGACTTCACCTTCTCCTTCTGCTTCTTCTGCTTCTTCTGATTCACCCTCCAGACTTCACCTTCTACTTCTCCTTCTTCTACTTCTTCTGCTTCACCCTCCAGACTTCACCTTCTCCTTCTCCTTCTTCTGCTTCTTCTGCTACGCACTCCAGACTTCACCTTCTCCTTCTCCTTCTTCTGCTTCTTCTGATTCACCCTCCAGACTTCACCTTCTCCTTTTCCTTCTTCTGCTTCTTCTGATTCACCCTCCAGACTTCACCTTCTCCTTCTCCTTCTTCTGCTTCTTCTGCTTCACCCTCCAGACTTCACCTTCTCCTTCTCCTTCTTCTCCTTCTTCTGCTTCCCCCTCCTGACTTCACATTCTCCTTCTCCTTCATCTACTTCTTCTGATTCACCATCCATGCTTCACCTTCTCCTTCTCTTTCTTCTGTTTCTTCTGATTCACCCTCCAGACTTCACCTTCTCCTTCTCCTTCTTCTGTTTCTTCTGATTCACCCTCCAGACTTCACCTTCTCCTTCTCCTTCTTCTGCTTCTTCTGATTCACCCTTCAGACTTCACCTTCTCCTTCTCCTTCTTCTGCTTCTTCTGATTCACCCTCCAGACCTCACCTTCTCCTTCTCCTTCTTCTACTTCTTCTGATTCACCCTCCAGACTTCTTCTTCTCCTTCTCCTTCTTCTGCTTCTTCTGATTCACCCTCCAGACTTCACCTTCTCCTTCTCCTTCTTCTTCTTCTTCTGATTCACCCTCCATTCTTCACCTTCTCCTTCTCCTTCTTCTGCTTCTTCAGATTCACCCTCCAGATTTCACCTTCTCCTTCTCCTTCTTCTTCTTCTTCTGATTCACCCTCCATTCTTCACCTTCTCCTTCTCCTTCTTCTGCTTCTTCTGATTCACCCTCCAGATTTCACCTTCTCCTTCTCCTTCTTCTGCTTCTTCTGATTCTCCCTCCTGACTTCACCTTCTCCTTCTCCTTCTTCTGCTTCTTCTGATTCACCCTCCAGACTTCACCTTCTCCTTCTCCTTCTTCTTCTTCTTCTGATTCACCCTCCATTCTTCACCTTCTCCTTCTCCTTCTTCTGCTTCTTCTGATTCACCCTCCAGATTTCACCTTCTCCTTCTCCTTCTTCTTCTTCTTCTGATTCACCCTCCATTCTTCACCTTCTCCTTCTCCTTCTTCTGCTTCTTCTGATTCACCCTCCAGACTTCACCTTCTCCTTCTCCTTCTTCTGCTTCTTCTGATTCACCCTCCAGACTTCGCCTTCTCCTTCTCCTTCTTCTACTTCTTCTGATTCACCCTCCAGACTTCACCTTCTCCTTCTCCTTCTTCTTCTTCTTCTGATTCACCCTCCATTCTTCACCTTCTCCTTCTCCTTCTTCTGCTTCTTCTGATTCACCCTCCAGATTTCACCTTCTCCTTCTCCTTCTTCTGCTTCTTCTGATTCTCCCTCCTGACTTCACCTTCTCCTTCTCCTTCTTCTGCTTCTTCTGATTCACCCTCCAGACTTCACCTTCTCCTTCTCCTTCGTCTACTTCTTCTGATTCACCCTCCAGACTACACCTTCTCCTTCTCCTTCTTCTACTTCTTCTGATTCACCCTCCAGACTTCACCTTCTCCTTCTCCTTCTTCTGCTTCTTCGGATTCACCCTCCAGACTTCACCTTCTCCTTCTCCTTCTTCTGCTTCTTCTGATTCACCCTTCAGACTTCACCTTCTCCTTCTCCTTCTTCTGATTCTTCTGATTCACCCTCCAGGCTTCACCTTCTCCTTATCCTTCTTCTACTTCTTCTGATTCACCCTCCAGACTTCATCTTCTCCTTCTCCTTCTTCTGCTTCTTCTGAGTCACCCTCCAGACTTCATCTTCTCCTTCTCCTTCTTCTGCTTCTTCTGACTCACCCTCCAGACTTCACCTTCTCCTTCTGCTTCTTCTGCTTCTTCTGATTCACCCTCCAGACTTCACCTTCTACTTCTCCTTCTTCTACTTCTTCTGCTTCACCCTCCAGACTTCACCTTCTCCTTCTCCTTCTTCTGCTTCTTCTGCTACGCACTCCAGACTTCACCTTCTCCTTCTCCTTCTTCTGCTTCTTCTGATTCACCCTCCAGACTTCACCTTCTCCTTTTCCTTCTTCTGCTTCTTCTGATTCACCCTCCAGACTTCACCTTCTCCTTCTCCTTCTTCTGCTTCTTCTGCTTCACCCTCCAGACTTCACCTTCTCCTTCTCCTTCTTCTCCTTCTTCTGCTTCCCCCTCCTGACTTCACATTCTCCTTCTCCTTCATCTACTTCTTCTGATTCACCATCCATGCTTCACCTTCTCCTTCTCTTTCTTCTGTTTCTTCTGATTCACCCTCCAGACTTCACCTTCTCCTTCTCCTTCTTCTGTTTCTTCTGATTCACCCTCCAGACTTCACCTTCTCCTTCTCCTTCTTCTGCTTCTTCTGATTCACCCTTCAGACTTCACCTTCTCCTTCTCCTTCTTCTGCTTCTTCTGATTCACCCTCCAGACCTCACCTTCTCCTTCTCCTTCTTCTACTTCTTCTGATTCACCCTCCAGACTTCTTCTTCTCCTTCTCCTTCTTCTGCTTCTTCTGATTCACCCTCCAGACTTCACCTTCTCCTTCTCCTTCTTCTTCTTCTTCTGATTCACCCTCCATTCTTCACCTTCTCCTTCTCCTTCTTCTGCTTCTTCAGATTCACCCTCCAGATTTCACCTTCTCCTTCTCCTTCTTCTTCTTCTTCTGATTCACCCTCCATTCTTCACCTTCTCCTTCTCCTTCTTCTGCTTCTTCTGATTCACCCTCCAGATTTCACCTTCTCCTTCTCCTTCTTCTGCTTCTTCTGATTCTCCCTCCTGACTTCACCTTCTCCTTCTCCTTCTTCTGCTTCTTCTGATTCACCCTCCAGACTTCACCTTCTCCTTCTCCTTCTTCTTCTTCTTCTGATTCACCCTCCATTCTTCACCTTCTCCTTCTCCTTCTTCTGCTTCTTCTGATTCACCCTCCAGATTTCACCTTCTCCTTCTCCTTCTTCTTCTTCTTCTGATTCACCCTCCATTCTTCACCTTCTCCTTCTCCTTCTTCTGCTTCTTCTGATTCACCCTCCAGACTTCACCTTCTCCTTCTCCTTCTTCTGCTTCTTCTGATTCACCCTCCAGACTTCGCCTTCTCCTTCTCCTTCTTCTACTTCTTCTGATTCACCCTCCAGACTTCACCTTCTCCTTCTCCTTCTTCTTCTTCTTCTGATTCACCCTCCATTCTTCACCTTCTCCTTCTCCTTCTTCTGCTTCTTCTGATTCACCCTCCAGATTTCACCTTCTCCTTCTCCTTCTTCTGCTTCTTCTGATTCTCCCTCCTGACTTCACCTTCTCCTTCTCCTTCTTCTGCTTCTTCTGATTCACCCTCCAGACTTCACCTTCTCCTTCTCCTTCTTCTACTTCTTCTGATTCACCCTCCAGACTTCACCTTCTCCTTCTACTTCTTCTGCTTCTTCTGATTCACCCTCCAGACTTCACCTTCTCCTTCTCCTTCTTCTGCTTCTTCTGATTCACCCTCCAGACTTCACCTTCTCCTTCTCCTTCTTCTGCTTCTTCTGATTCACCCTCCAGACTTCATCTTCTCCTTCTCCTTCTTCTGCATCTTCTGATTCACCCTCCAGACTTCACCTTCACCTTCTCCTTCTTCTACTTCTTCTGATTCACCCTCCAGACTTCACCTTCTCCTTCTCCTTCTTCTGCTTCTTCTGATTCACCCTCCAGACTTCACCTTCTCCTTCTCCTTCGTCTACTTCTTCTGATTCACCCTCCAGACTACACCTTCTCCTTCTCCTTCTTCTACTTCTTCTGATTCACCCTCCAGACTTCACCTTCTCCTTCTCCTTCTTCTGCTTCTTCGGATTCACCCTCCAGACTTCACCTTCTCCTTCTCCTTCTTCTGCTTCTTCTGATTCACCCTTCAGACTTCACCTTCTCCTTCTCCTTCTTCTGATTCTTCTGATTCACCCTCCAGGCTTCACCTTCTCCTTATCCTTCTTCTACTTCTTCTGATTCACCCTCCAGACTTCATCTTCTCCTTCTCCTTCTTCTGCTTCTTCTGATTCACCCTCCAGACTTCACCTTCTCCTTCTGCTTCTTCTGCTTCTTCTGATTCACCCTCCAGACTTCACCTTCTACTTCTCCTTCTTCTACTTCTTCTGATTCACCCTCCAGACTTCACATTCTCCTTCTCCTTCTTCTACTTCTTCTGATTCACCAACCAGTCTTCACCTTCTCCTTCTCCTTCTTCTGCTTCTTCTGATTCACCCTCCAGACTACAACTTCTCCTTCTCCTTCTTCTGCTTCTTCTGATTCACCCTCCAGACTTCACCTTCTCCTTCTCCTTTCTCTTCTTCTTCTGATTCACCCTTCAGACTTCACCTACTCCCTCTCCTTCTTCTGCTTCTTCTGATTCACCCTCCAGACCTCACCTTCTCCTTCTCCTTCTTCTACTTCTTTTGATTCACCCTCCAGACTTCATCTTCTCCTTCTCCTTCTTCTGCTTCTTCTGATTCACCCTCCAGACTTCACCTTCTCCTTCTCCTTCTTCTGCTTCTTCTGATTCACCCTCCAGACTTCGCCTTCTCCTTCTCCTTCTTCTACTTCTTCTGATTCACCCTCCAGACTTCACCTTCTCCTTCTCCTTCTTCTACTTCTTCTGATTCACCCTCCAGTCTTCACCTTCTCCTTCTCCTTCTTCTGCTTCTTCTGATTCACCCTCCAGACTTCACCTTCTCCTTCTCCTTCTTCTGCTTCTTCTGATTCACCCTCCTGACTTCACCATCTCCTTCTCCTTCTTCTGCTTCTTCTGATTCACCCTCCAGACTTCACCTTCTCCTTCTCCTTCTTCTACTTCTTCTGATTCACCCTCCAGACTTCACCTTCTCCTTCTCCTTCTTCTGCTTCTTCTGATTCACCCTCCAGACTTCACCTTCTCCTTCTCCTTCTTCTGCTTCTTCTGATACACCCTCCAGACTTCACCTTCTCCTTCTCCTTCTTCTGCTTCTTCTGATTCACCCTCCAGACTTCACCTTCTCCTTCTCCTTCGTCTACTTCTTCTGATTCACCCTCCAGACTACACCTTCTCCTTTTCCTTCTTGTACTTCTTCTGATTCACCCTCCAGACTTCACCTTCTCCTTCTCCTTCTTCTGCTTCTTCTGATTCACCCTCCAGACTGCACCTTCTCCTTCTCCTTCTTCTGCTTCTTCTGATTCACCCTCCAGACTTCACCTTCTCCTTCTCCTTCGTCTACTTCTTCTGATTCACCCTCCAGACTACACCTTCTCCTTTTCCTTCTTGTACTTCTTCTGATTCACCCTCCAGACTTCACCTTCTCCTTCTCCTTCTTCTGCTTCTTCTGATTCACCCTCCAGACTTCACCTTCTCCTTCTCCTTCGTCTACTTCTTCTGATTCACCCTCCAGACTACACCTTCTCCTTCTCCTTCTTCTACTTCTTCTGATTCACCCTCCAGACTTCACCTTCTCCTTCTCCTTCTTCTGCTTCTTCGGATTCACCCTCCAGACTTCACCTTCTCCTTCTCCTTCTTCTGCTTCTTCTGATTCACCCTTCAGACTTCACCTTCTCCTTCTCCTTCTTCTGATTCTTCTGATTCACCCTCCAGGCTTCACCTTCTCCTTATCCTTCTTCTACTTCTTCTGATTCACCCTCCAGACTTCATCTTCTCCTTCTCCTTCTTCTGCTTCTTCTGATTCACCCTCCAGACTTCACCTTCTCCTTCTCCTTTCTCTGCTTCTTCTGATTCACCCTTCAGACTTCACCTTCTCCCTCTCCTTCTTCTGCTTTTTCTGATTCACCCTCCAGACCTCACCTTCTCCTTCTCCTTCTTCTACTTCTTCTGATTCACCCTCCAGACTTCATCTTCTCCTTCTCCTTCTTCTGCTTCTTCTGATTCACCCTCCAGACTTCACCTTCTCCTTCTCCTTCTTCTGCTTCTTCTGATTCACCCTCCAGACTTCGCCTTCTCCTTCTCCTTCTTCTACTTCTTCTGATTCACCCTCCAGACTTCACCTTCTCCTTCTCCTTCTTCTACTTCTTCTGATTCACCCTCCAGTCTTCACCTTCTCCTTCTCCTTCTTCTGCTTCTTCTGATTCACCCTCCAGACCTCACCTTCTCCTTCTCCTTCTTCTGCTTCTTCTGATTCACCCTCCAGACTTCACCTTCTCCTTCTCCTTCTTCTGCTTCTTCTGATTCACCCTCCTGACTTCACCATCTCCTTCTCCTTCTTCTGCTTCTTCTGATTCACCCTCCAGACTTCACCTTCTCCTTCTCCTTCTTCTACTTCTTCTGATTCACCCTCCAGACTTCACCTTCTCCTTCTACTTCTTCTGCTTCTTCTGATTCACCCTCCAGACTTCACCTTCTCCTTCTCCTTCTTCTGCTTCTTCTGATTCACCCTCCAGACTTCACCTTCTCCTTCTCCTTCTTCTGCTTCTTCTGATACACCCTCCAGACTTCAACTTCTCCTTCTCCTTCTTCTGCTTCTTCTGATTCACCCTCCAGACTTCACCTTCTCCTTCTCCGTCTTCTACTTCTTCTGATTCACCCTCCAGACTTCACCTTCTTCTTCTCCTTCTTCTGCTTCTTCTGATTCACCCTCCAGACTTCACCTTCTCCTTCTCCTTCGTCTACTTCTTCTCATTCACCCTCCAGACTACACCTTCTCCTTTTCCTTCTTGTACTTCTTCTGATTCACCCTCCAGACTTCACCTTCTCCTTCTCCTTCTTCTGCTTCTTCTGATTCACCCTCCAGACTGCACCTTCTCCTTCTCCTTCTTCTACTTCTTCTGATTCACCCTCCAGACATCACCTTCTCCTTCTCCTTCTTCTACTTCTTCTGATTCACCCTCCAGACTTCACCTTCTCCTTCTCCTTCTTCGACTTCTTCTGCTTCTCCCTCCAGACTTCACCTTCTCCTTCTCCTTCTTCTGCTTCTTCTGATTCACCCTCCAGACTTCACCTTCTCCTTCTCCTTCTTCTACTTCTTCTGATTCACCCTCCAGACTTCACCTTCTCCTTCTCCTTCTTCTACTTCTTCTGATTCACCCTCCAGACTTCACCTTCTCCTTCTCCTTCTTCTACTTCTTCTGATTCAGCCTCCTGACTTCACCTTCTCCTTCTCCTTCTTCTGCTTCACCCTCCAGACTTCTCCTTCTCCTTCTTCTGCTTCTTCTGCTTCACCCTCCAGACTTCACCTTCTCCTTCTCCTTCTTCTGCTTCTTCTGCTTCACCCTCCTGACTTCACCTTCTCCTTCTCCTTCTTCTACTTCTTCTGATTCACCCTCCAGACTTCACCTTCTCCTTCTCCTTCTTCTGCTTCTTCTGCTTCACCCTCCAGACTTCACCTTCTCCTTCTCCTTCTTCTGCTTCTTCTGCTTCGCCCTCCAGACTTCACCTTCTCCTTCTCCTTCTTCTGCTTCTTCTGATTCACCCTCCAGACTTCACCTTCTCCTTCTCCTTCTTCTGCTTCTTCTGCTTCACCCTCCTGACTTCACCTTCTCCTTCTCCTTCTTCTACTTCTTCTGATTCACCCTCCAGACTTCACCTTCTCCTTCTCCTTCTTCTGCTTCTTCTGCTTCACCCTCCTGACTTCACCATCTCCTTCTCCTTCTTCTACTTCTTCTGCTTCACCCCCCTGACTTCACCTTCTCCTTCTCCTTCTTCTGCTTCTTCTGATTCACCCTCCTAACTTCACCTTCTCCTTCTTCTGCTTCTTCTGATTCACCCCCCTGACTTCAACTTCTCCTTCTCCTTCTTCTGCTTCTTCTGATTCACCCTCCAGACTTCACCTTCTCCTTCTCCTTCTTCTGCTTCTTCTGATTCACCCTCCAGACTTCACCTTCTCCTTCTCCTTTTTCTGCGTCTTCTGATTCACCCTCCAGACCTCACCTTCTCCTTCTCCTTCTTCTACTTCTTCTGATTCACCCTCCAGACTTCACCTTCTCCTTCTCCTTCTTCTGCTTCTTCTGATTCACCCTTCAGACTTCACCTTCTCCTTCTCCTTCTTCTGCTTCTTCTGATTCACCCTCCAGACCTCACCTTCTCCTTCTCCTTCTTCTACTTCTTCTGATTCAGCATCCAGATTTCATCTTCTCCTTCTCCTGCTTCTTCTGATTCACCCTCCAGACTTCACCTTCTCCTTCTCCTTCTTCTGCTTCTTCTGATTCACCCTCCAGACTTCGCCTTCTCCTTCTCCTTCTTCTACTTCTTCTGATTCACCCTCCAGACTTCACCTTCTCCTTCTCCTTCTTCTACTTCTTCTGATTCACCCTCCAGTCTTCACCTTCTCCTTCTCCTTCTTCTGCTTCTTCTGATTCACCCTCCAGACTTCACCTTCTCCTTCTCCTTCTTCTGCTTCTTCTGATTCACCCTCCTGACTTCACCTTCTCCTTCTTCTGCTTCTTCTGATTCACCCTCCAGACTTCACCTTCTCCTTCTCCTTCTTCTACTTCTTCTGATTCACCCTCCAGACTTCACCTTCTCCTTCTATTTCTTCTGCTTCTTCTGATTCACCCTCCAGACTTCACCTTCTCCTTCTCCTTCTTCTGCTTCTTCTGATTCACCCTCCAGACTTCACCTTCTCCTTCTCCTTCTTCTGCTTCTTCTGATTCACCCTCCAGACTTCACCTTCTCCTTCTCCTTCTTCTGCTTCTTCTGATTCACCCTCCAGACTTCACCTTCTCCTTCTCCTTCTTCTACTTCTTCCGATTCACCCTCCAGACTTCACCTTCTCCTTCTCCTTCTTCTGCTTCTTCTGATTCACCTTCCAGACTTCACCTTCTCCTTCTCCTTCGTCTACTTCTTCTGATTCACCCTCCAGACTACACCTTCTCCTTCTCCTTCTTCTCCTTCTTCTGATTCACCCTCCAGACTTCACCTTCTCCTTCTCCTTCTTCTGCTTCTTCTGATTCACCCTCCAGACTTCACCTTCTCCTTCTCCTTCTTCTACTTCTTCTGATTCACCCTCCAGACTGCACCTTCTCCTTCTCCTTCTTCTACTTCTTCTGCTTCTCCCTCCAGACTTCACCTTCTCCTTCTCCTTCTTCTGCTTCTTCTGATTCACCCTCCTGACTTCACCTTCTCCTTCTCCTTCTTCTGCTTCTTCTGATTCACACTCCAGACTTCACCTTCTCCTTCTCCTTCTTCTGCTTCTTCTGATTCACCCTCCAGACCTCACCTTCTCCTTCCCCTACTTCTACTTCTTCTGATTCACCCTCCAGTCTTCACCTTCTCCTTCTCCTTCTTCTGCTTCTTCTGATTCACCCTCCAGACTTCACCTTCTCCTTCTCCTTCTTCTGCTTCTTCTGATTCACCCTCCTGACTTCACCTTCTCCTTCTCCTTCTTCTGCTTCTTCTGATTCACCCTCCAGACTTCACCTTCTCCTTCTCCTTCTGCTACTTCTTCTGATTCACCCTCCAGACTTCACCTTCTCCTTCTAATTCTTCTGCTTCTTCTGATTCACCCTCCAGACTTCACCTTCTCCTTCTCCTACTTCTGCTTCTTCTGATTCACCCTCCAGACTTCACCTTCTCCTTCTCCTTCTTCTGCTTCTTCTGATTCACCCTCCAGACTTCACCTTCTCCTTCTCCTTCTTCTGCTTCTTCTGCTTCACCCTCCTAACTTCACCTTCTCCTTCTCCTTCTTCTACTTCTTCTGATTCACCCTCCAGACTTCACCTTCTCCTTCTTCTGCTTCTTCTGCTTCACCCTCCTGACTTCACCATCTCCTTCTCCTTCTTCTACTTCTTCTGCTTCACCCCCTGACTTCACCTTCTCCTTCTCCTTCTTCTGCTTCTTCTGATTCACCCTCCTAACTTCACCTTCTCCTTCTTCTGCTTCTTCTGATTCACCCTCCTGACTTCACCTTCTCCTTCTCCTTCTTCTGCTTCTTCTGATTCACCCTCCAGACTTCACCTTCTCCTTCTCCTTCTTCTGCTTCTTCTGATTCACCCTCCAGACTTCACCTTCTCCTTCTCCTTCTTCTGCGTCTTCTGATTCACCCTCCAGACCTCACCTTCTCCTTCTCCTTCTTCTACTTCTTCTGATTCACTCTCCAGACTTCACCTTCTCCTTCTCCTTCTTCTGCTTCTTCTGATTCACCCTTCAGACTTCACCTTCTCCTTCTCCTTCTTCTGCTTCTTCTGATTCACCCTCCAGACCTCTCCTTCTCCTTCTCCTTCTTCTACTTCTTCTGATTCAGCCTCCAGATTTCATCTTCTCCTTCTCCTTCCTCTGCTTCTTCTGATTCACCCTCCAGACTTCACCTTCTCCTTCTCCTTCTTCTGCTTCTTCTGATTCACCCTCCAGACTTCGCCTTCTCCTTCTCCTTCTTCTACTTCTTCTGATTCACCCTCCAGACTTCAACTTCTCCTTCTCCTTCTTCTACTTCTTCTGATTCACCCTCCAGTCTTCACCTTCTCCTTCTCCTTCTTCTGCTTCTTCTGATTCACCCTCCAGACTTCACCTTCTCCTTCTCCTTCTTCTGCTTCTTCTGATTCACCCTCCTGACTTCACCTTCTCCTTCTCCTTCTTCTGCGTCTTCTGATTCACCCTCCAGACTTTACCTTCTCCTTCTCCTTCTTCTACTTCTTCTGATTCACCCTCCAGACTTCACCTTCTCCTTCTATTTCTTCTGCTTCTTCTGATTCACCCTCCAGACTTCACCTTCTCCTTCTCCTTCTTCTGCTTCTTCTGATTCACCCTCCAGACTTCACCTTCTCCTTCTTCTGCTTCTTCTGATTCACCCTCCAGACTTCACCTTCTTCTTCTCCTTCTTCTGCTTCTTCTGATTCACCCTCCAGACTTCACCTTCTCCTTCTCCTTCTCCTACTTCTTCTGATTCTCCCTCCAGACGTCACCTTCTCCTTCTCCTTCTTCTGCTTCTTCTGATTCACCTTCCAGACTTCACCTTCTCCTTCTCCTTCGTCTACTTCTTCTGATTCACCCTCCAGACTACATCTTCTCCTTCTCCTTCTTCTACTTCTTCTGATTCACCCTCCAGACTTCACCTTCTCCTTCTCCTTCTTCTGCTTCTTCTGATTCACCCTCCAGACTTCACCTTCTCCTTCTCCTTCTTCTACTTCTTCTGATTCACCCTCCAGACTTCACCTTCTCCTTCTCCTTCTTCTACTTCTTCTGCTTCTCCCTCCAGACTTCACCTTCTCCTTCTCCTTCTTCTGCTTCTTCTGATTCACCCTCCTGACTTCACCTTCTCCTTCTCCTTCTTCTGCTTCTTCTGATTCACACTCCAGACTTCACCTTCTCCTTCTCCTTCTTCTGCTTCTTCTGATTCACCCTCCAGACCTCACCTTCTCCTTCTCCTACTTCTACTTCTTCTGATTCACCCTCCAGTCTTCACCTTCTCCTTCTCCTTCTTCTGCTTCTTCTGATTCACCCTCCAGACTTCACCTTCTCCTTCTCCTTCTTCTGCTTCTTCTGATTCACCCTCCTGACTTCACCTTCTCCTTCTCCTTCTTCTGCTTCTTCTGATTCACCCTCCAGACTTCACCTTCTCCTTCTCCTTCTTCTACTTCTTCTGATTCACCCTCCAGACTTCACCTTCTCCTTCTAATTCTTCTGCTTCTTCTGATTCACCCTCCAGACTTCACCTTCTCCTTCTCCTTCTTCTGCTTCTTCTGATTCACCCTCCAGACTTCACCTTCTCCTTCTCCTTCTTCTGCTTCTTCTGATTCACCCTTCAGACTTCACCTTCTCCTTCTCCTTCTTCTGCTTCTTCTGATTCACCCTCCAGACTTCACCTTCTCCTTCTCCTTCTTCTACTTCTTCTGATTCACTCTCCAGACTTCACCTTCTCCTTCTCCTTCTTCTGCTTCTTCTGATTCACCCTCCAGACTTCGCCTTCTCCTTCTCCTTCTTCTACTTCTTCTGATTCACCCTCCAGACTTCACCTTCTCCTTCTCCTTCTTCTACTTCTTTTGATTCACCCTCCAGTCTTCACCTTCTCCTTCTCCTTCTTCTGCTTCTTCTGATTCACCCTCCAGACTTCACCTTCTCCTTCTCCTTCTTCTGCTTCTTCTGATTCACCCTCCAGACTTCACCTTCTCCTTCTCCTTCTTCTGCTTCTTCTGATTCACCCTCCAGACTTCGCCTTCTCCTTCTCCTTCTTCTACTTCTTCTGATTCATCCTCCAGACTTCACCTTCTCCTTCTCCTTCTTCTACTTCTTCTGATTCACCCTCCATTCTTCACCTTCTCCTTCTCCTTCTTCTGCTTCTTCTGATTCACCCTCCAGATTTCACCTTCTCCTTCTCCTTCTTCTGCTTCTTCTGATTCTCCCTCCTGACTTCACCTTCTCCTTCTCCTTCTTCTGCTTCTTCTGATTCACCCTCCAGACTTCACCTTCTCCTTCTCCTTCTTCTACTTCTTCTGATTCACCCTCCAGACTTCACCTTCTCCTTCTACTTCTTCTGCTTCTTCTGATTCACCCTCCAGACTTCACCTTCTCCTTCTCCTTCTTCTGCTTCTTCTGATTCACCCTCCAGACTTCACCTTCTCCTTCTCCTTCTTCTGCTTCTTCTGATTCACCCTCCAGACTTCATCTTCTCCTTCTCCTTCTTCTGCATCTTCTGATTCTCCCTCCAGACTTCACCTTCACCTTCTCCTTCTTCTACTTCTTCTGATTCACCCTCCAGACTTCACCTTCTCCTTCTCCTTCTTCTGCTTCTTCTGATTCACCCTCCAGACTTCACCTTCTCCTTCTCCTTCGTCTACTTCTTCTGATTCACCCTCCAGACTACACCTTCTCCTTCTCCTTCTTCTACTTCTTCTGATTCACCCTCCAGACTTCACCTTCTCCTTCTCCTTCTTCTGCTTCTTCTGATTCACCCTCCAGACTTCACCTTCTCCTTCTCCTTCTTCTGCTTCTTCTGATTCACCCTTCAGACTTCACCTTCTCCTTCTCCTTCTTCTGATTCTTCTGATTCACCCTCCAGGCTTCACCTTCTCCTTATCCTTCTTCTACTTCTTCTGATTCACCCTCCAGACTTCATCTTCTCCTTCTCCTTCTGCTGCTTCTTCTGATTCACCCTCCAGACTTCACCTTCTCCTTCTGCTTCTTCTGCTTCTTCTGATTCACCCTCCAGACTTCACCTTCTACTTCTCCTTCTTCTACTTCTTCTGATTCACCCTCCAGACTTCACCTTCTCCTTCTCCTTCTTCTACTTCTTCTGATTCACCCTCCAGTCTTCACCTTCTCCTTCTCCTTCTTCTGCTTCTTCTGATTCACCCTCCAGACTTCACCTTCTCCTTCTCCTTCTTCTGCTTCTTCTGATTCACCCTCCAGACTTCACCTTCTCCTTCTCCTTTCTCTGCTTCTTCTGATTCACCCTTCAGACTTCACCTTCTCCCTCTCCTTCTTCTGCTTTTTCTGATTCACCCTCCAGACCTCACCTTCTCCTTCTCCTTCTTCTACTTCTTCTGATTCACCCTCCAGACTTCATCTTCTCCTTCTCCTTCTTCTGCTTCTTCTGATTCACCCTCCAGACTTCACCTTCTCCTTCTCCTTCTTCTGCTTCTTCTGATTCACCCTCCAGACTTCGCCTTCTTCTCCTTCTTCTACTTCTTCTGATTCACCCTCCAGACTTCACCTTCTCCTTCTCCTTCTTCTACTTCTTCTGATTCACCCTCCAGTCTTCACCTTCTCCTTCTCCTTCTTCTGCTTCTTCTGATTCACCCTCCAGACTTCACCTTCTCCTTCTCCTTCTTCTACTTCTTCTGATTCACCCTCCAGACTTCGCCTTCTCCTTCTCCTTCTTCTACTTCTTCTGATTCACCCTCCAGACTTCACCTTCTCCTTCTCCTTCTTCTACTTCTTCTGATTCACCCTCCAGACTTCACCTTCTCCTTCTCCTTCTTCTGCTTCTTCTGATTCACCCTCCAGACTTCACCTTCTCCTTCTCCTTCTTCTACTTCTTCTGATTCACCCTCCAGACTTCACCTTCTCCTTCTCCTTCTTCTACTTCTTCTGCTTCTCCCTCCAGACTTCACCTTCTCCTTCTCCTTCTTCTGCTTCTTCTGATTCACCCTCCTGACTTCACCTTCTCCTTCTCCTTCTTCTGCTTCTTCTGATTCACACTCCAGACTTCACCTTCTCCTTCTCCTTCTTCTGCTTCTTCTGATTCACCCTCCAGACCTCACCTTCTCCTTCCCCTACTTCTACTTCTTCTGATTCACCCTCCAGTCTTCACCTTCTCCTTCTCCTTCTTCTGCTTCTTCTGATTCACCCTCCAGACTTCACCTTCTCCTTCTCCTTCTTCTGCTTCTTCTGATTCACCCTCCTGACTTCACCTTCTCCTTCTCCTTCTTCTGCTTCTTCTGATTCACCCTCCAGACTTCACCTTCTCCTTCTCCTTCTTCTACTTCTTCTGATTCACCCTCCAGACTTCACCTTCTCCTTCTAATTCTTCTGCTTCTTCTGATTCACCCTCCAGACTTCACCTTCTCCTTCTCCTTCTTCTGCTTCTTCTGATTCACCCTCCAGACTTCACCTTCTCCTTCTCCTTCTTCTGCTTCTTCTGATTCACCCTCCAGACTTCACCTTCTCCTTCTCCTTCTTCTGCTTCTTCTGCTTCACCCTCCTAACTTCACCTTTTCCTTCTCCTTCTTCTACTTCTTCTGATTCACCCTCCAGACTTCACCTTCTCCTTCTCCTTCTTCTGCTTCTTCTGCTTCACCCTCCTGACTTCACCATCTCCTTCTCCTTCTTCTACTTCTTCTGATTCACCCTCCAGACTTCACCTTCTCCTTCTACTTCTTCTGCTTCTTCTGATTCACCCTCCAGACTTCACCTTCTCCTTCTACTTCTTCTGCTTCTTCTGATTCACCCTCCAGACTTCACCTTCTCCTTCTACTTCTTCTGCTTCTTCTGATTCACCCTCCAGACTTCACCTTCTCCTTCTACTTCTTCTGCTTCTTCTGATTCACCCTCCAGACTTCACCTTCTCCTTCTCCTTCTTCTACTTCTTCTGATTCACCCTCCAGACTTCACCTTCTCCTTCTACTTCTTCTGCTTCTTCTGATTCACCCTCCAGACTTCACCTTCTCCTTCTCCTTCTTCTGCTTCTTCTGATTCACCCTCCAGACTTCACCTTCTCCTTCTCCTTCTTCTGCTTCTTCTGATTCACCCTCCAGACTTCATCTTCTCCTTCTCCTTCTTCTGCATCTTCTGATTCTCCCTCCAGACTTCACCTTCACCTTCTCCTTCTTCTACTTCTTCTGATTCACCCTCCAGACTTCACCTTCTACTTCTCCTTCTTCTGCTTCTTCTGATTCACCCTCCAGACTTCACCTTCTCCTTCTCCTTCGTCTACTTCTTCTGATTCACCCTCCAGACTACACCTTCTCCTTCTCCTTCTTCTACTTCTTCTGATTCACCCTCCAGACTTCACCTTCTCCTTCTCCTTCTTCTGCTTCTTCTGATTCACCCTCCAGACTTCACCTTCTCCTTCTCCTTCTTCTGCTTCTACTGATTCACCCTTCACACTTCACCTTCTCCTTCTCCTTCTTCTGATTCTTCTGATTCACCCTCCAGGCTTCACCTTCTCCTTATCCTTCTTCTACTTCTTCTGATTCATCCTCCAGACTTCATCTTCTCCTTCTCCTTCTTCTGCTTCTTCTGATTCACCCTCCAGACTTCACCTTCGCCTTCTGCTTCTTCTGCTTCTTCTGATTCACCCTCCAGACTTCACCTTCTACTTCTCCTTCTTCTACTTCTTCTGATTCACCCTCCAGACTTCACCTTCTCCTTCTCCTTCTTCTACTTCTTCTGATTCACCCTCCAGTCTTCACCTTCTCCTTCTCCTTCTTCTGCTTCTTCTGATTCACCCTCCAGACTTCACCTTCTCCTTCTCCTTCTTCTGCTTCTTCTGATTCACCCTCCAGACTTCACCTTCTCCTTCTCCTTTCTCTGCTTCTTCTGATTCACCCTTCAGACTTCACCTTCTCCCTCTCCTTCTTCTGCTTTTTCTGATTCACCCTCCAGACCTCACCTTCTCCTTCTCCTTCTTCTACTTCTTCTGATTCACCCTCCAGACTTCATCTTCTCCTTCTCCTTCTTCTGCTTCTTCTGATTCACCCTCCAGACTTCACCTTCTCCTTCTCCTTCTTCTGCTTCTTCTGATTCACCCTCCAGACTTCGCCTTCTCCTTCTCCTTCTTCTACTTCTTCTGATTCACCCTCCAGACTTCACCTTCTCCTTCTCCTTCTTCTACTTCTTCTGATTCACCCTCCAGTCTTCACCTTCTCCTTCTCCTTCTTCTGCTTCTTCTGATTCACCCTCCAGACTTCACCTTCTCCTTCTCCTTCTTCTGCTTCTTCTGATTCACCCTCCTGACTTCACCATCTCCTTCTCCTTCTTCTGCTTCTTCTGATTCACCCTCCAGACTTCACCTTCTCCTTCTCCTTCTTCTACTTCTTCTGATTCACCCTCCAGACTTCACCTTCTCCTTCGACCTCTTCTGCTTCTTCTGATTCACCCTCCAGACTTCACCTTCTCCTTCTCCTTCTTCTGCTTCTTCTGATTCACCCTCCAGACTTCACCTTCTCCTTCTCCTTCTTCTGCTTCTTCTGATACACCCTCCAGACTTCACCTTCTCCTTCTCCTTCTTCTGCTTCTTCTGATTCACCCTCCAGACTTCACCTTCTTCTTCTCCGTCTTCTACTTCTTCTGATTCACCCTTCAGACTTCACCTTCTTCTTCTCCTTCTTCTGCTTCTTCTGATTCACCCTCCAGACTTCACCTTCTCCTTCTCCTTCGTCTACTTCTTCTGATTCACCCTCCAGACTACACCTTCTCCTTTTCCTTCTTGTACTTCTTCTGATTCACCCTCCAGACTTCACCTTCTCCTTCTCCTTCTTCTGCTTCTTCTGATTCACCCTCCAGACTTCACCTTCTCCTTCTCCTTCTTCTGCTTCTTCTGATTCACCCTCCAGACTTCGCCTTCTCCTTCTCCTTCTTCTACTTCTTCTGATTCACCCTCCAGACTTCACCTTCTCCTTCTCCTTCTTCTACTTCTTCTGATTCACCCTCCAGTCTTCACCTTCTCCTTCTCCTTCTTCTGCTTCTTCTGATTCACCCTCCAGACTTGACCTTCTCCTTCTCCTTCTTCTGCTTCTTCTGATTCACCCTCCTGACTTCACCATCTCCTTCTCCTTCTTCTGCTTCTTCTGATTCACCCTCCAGACTTCACCTTCTCCTTCTCCTTCTTCTACTTCTTCTGATTCACCCTCCAGACTTCACCTTCTCCTTCGACTTCTTCTGCTTCTTCTGATTCACCCTCCAGACTTCACCTTCTCCTTCTCCTTCTTCTGCTTCTTCTGATTCACCCTCCAGACTTCACCTTCTCCTTCTGCTTCTTCTGCTTCTTCTGATACACCCTCCAGACTTCACCTTCTCCTTCTCCTTATTCTGCTTCTTCTGATTCACCCTCCAGACTTCACCTTCTCCTTCTCCGTCTTCTACTTCTTCTGATTCACCCTCCAGACTTCACCTTCTTCTTCTCCTTCTTCTGCTTCTTCTGATTCACCCTCCAGACTTCACCTTCTCCTTCTCCTTCGTCTACTTCTTCTGATTCACCCTCCAGACTACACCTTCTCCTTTTCCTTCTTGTACTTCTTCTGATTCACCCTCCAGACTTCACCTTCTCCTTCTCCTTCTTCTGCTTCTTCTGATTCACCCTCCAGACTGCACCTTCTGCTTCTACTTCTTCTACTTCTTCTGATTCACCCTCCAGACTTCACCTTCTCCTTCTCCTTCTTCTACTTCTTCTGATTCACCCTCCAGACTTCACCTTCTCCTTCTCCTTCTTCGACTTCTTCTGCTTCTCCCTCCAGACTTCACCTTCTCCTTCTCCTTCTTCTGCTTCTTCTGATTCACCCTCCAGACTTCACCTTCTCCTTCTCCTTCTTCTACTCCTTCTGATTCACCCTCCAGACTTCACCTTCTCCTTCTCCTTCTTCTACTTCTTCTGATTCACCCTCCAGACTTCACCTTCTCCTTCTCCTTCTTCTACTTCTTCTGATTCAGCCTCCTGACTTCACCTTCTCCTTCTCCTTCTTCTGCTTCACCCTCCAGACTTCTCCTTCTCCTTCTCCTTCTTCTGCTTCTTCTGCTTCACCCTCCAGACTTCACCTTCTCCTTCTCCTTCTTCTGCTTCTTCTGCTTCACCCTCCTGACTTCACCTTCTCCTTCTCCTTCTTCTACTTCTTCTGATTCACCCTCCAGACTTCACCTTCTCCTTCTCCTTCTTCTGCTTCTTCTGCTTCACCCTCCAGACTTCACCTTCTCCTTCTCCTTCTTCTGCTTCTTCTGCTTCGCCCTCCAGACTTCACCTTCTCCTTCTCCTTCTTCTGCTTCTTCTGATTCACCCTCCAGACTTCACCTTCTCCTTCTCCTTCTTCTGCTTCTTCTGCTTCACCCTCCTGACTCCACCTTCTCCTTCTCCTTCTTCTACTTCTTCTGATTCACCCTCCAGACTTCACCTTCTCCTTCTCCTTCTTCTGCTTCTTCTGCTTCACCCTCCTGACTTCACCATCTCCTTCTCCTTCTTCTACTTCTTCTGCTTCACCCCCCTGACTTCACCTTCTCCTTCTCCTTCTTCTGCTTCTTCTGATTCACCCTCCTAACTTCACCTTCTCCTTCTTCTGCTTCTTCTGATTCACCCCCCTGACTTCACCTTCTCCTTCTCCTTCTTCTGCTTCTTCTGATTCACACTCCAGACTTCACCTTCTTCTTCTCCTTCTTCTGCGTCTTCTGATTCACCCTCCAGACCTCACCTTCTCCTTCTCCTTCTTCTACTTCTTCTGATTCACCCTCCAGACTTCACCTTCTCCTTCTCCTTCTTCTGCTTCTTCTGATTCACCCTTCAGACTTCACCTTCTCCTTCTCCTTCTTCTGCTTCTTCTGATTCACCCTCCAGACCTCACCTTCTCCTTCTCCTTCTTCTACTTCTTCTGATTCAGCCTCCAGATTTCATCTTCTCCTTCTCCTTCTTCTGCTTCTTCTGATTCACCCTCCAGACTTCACCTTCTCCTTCTCCTTCTTCTGCTTCTTCTGATTCACCCTCCAGACTTCGCCTTCTCCTTCTCCTTCTTCTACTTCTTCTGATTCACCCTCCAGACTTCACCTTCTCCTTCTCCTTCTTCTACTTCTTCTGATTCACCCTCCAGTCTTCACCTTCTCCTTCTCCTTCTTCTGCTTCTTCTGATTCACCCTCCAGACTACACCTTCTCCTTCTCCTTCTTCTGCTTCTTCTGATTCACCCTCCTGACTTCACCTTCTCCTTCTTCTGCTTCTTCTGATTCACCCTCCAGACTTCACCTTCTCCTTCTCCTTCTTCTACATCTTCTGATTCACCCTCCAGACTTCACCTTCTCCTTCTATTTCTTCTGCTTCTTCTGATTCACCCTCCAGACTTCACCTTCTCCTTCTCCTTCTTCTGCTTCTTCTGATTCACCCTCCAGACTTCACCTTCTCCTTCTCCTTCTTCTGCTTCTTCTGATTCACCCTCCAGACTTCACCTTCTCCTTCTCCTTCTTCTGCTTCTTCTGATTCACCCTCCAGACTTCACCTTCTCCTTCTCCTTCTTCTACTTCTTCTGATTCACCCTCCAGACTTCACCTTCTCCTTCTCCTTCTTCTACTTCTTCTGATTCACCCTCCAGACTACACCTTCTCCTTCTCCTTCTTCTCCTTCTTCTGATTCACCCTCCAGACTTCACCTTCTCCTTCTCCTTCTTCTGCTTCTTCTGATTCACCCTCCAGACTTCACCTTCTCCTTCTCCTTCTTCTACTTCTTCTGATTCACCCTCCAGACTTCACCTTCTCCTTCTCCTTCTTCTACTTCTTCTGCTTCTCCCTCCAGACTTCACCTTCTCCTTCTCCTTCTTCTGCTTCTTCTGATTCACCCTCCTGACTTCACCTTCTCCTTCTCCTTCTTCTGCTTCTTCTGATTCACACTCCAGACTTCACCTTCTCCTTCTCCTTCTTCTGCTTCTTCTGATTCACCCTCCAGACCTCACCTTCTCCTTCCCCTACTTCTACTTCTTCTGATTCACCCTCCAGTCTTCACCTTCTCCTTCTCCTTCTTCTGCTTCTTCTGATTCACCCTCCAGACTTCACCTTCTCCTTCTCCTTCTTCTGCTTCTTCTGATTCACCCTCCTGACTTCACCTTCTCCTTCTCCTTCTTCTGCTTCTTCTGATTCACCCTCCAGACTTAACCTTCTCCTTCTCCTTCTTCTACTTCTTCTGATTCACCCTCCAGACTTCACCTTCTCCTTCTCCTTCTTCTGCTTCTTCTGATTCACCCTCCAGACTTCACCTTCTCCTTCTCCTTCTTCTGCTTCTTCTGATTCACCCTCCAGACTTCACCTTCTCCTTCTCCTTCTTCTGCTTCTTCTGCTTCACCCTCCTAACTTCACCTTCTCCTTCTCCTTCTTCTGCTTCTTCTGATTCACCCTCCAGACTACACCTTCTCCTTCTCCTTCTTCTGCTTCTTCTCATTCACCCTCCTGACTTCACCTTCTCCTTCTTCTGCTTCTTCTGATTCACCCTCCAGACTTCACCTTCTCCTTCTCCTTCTTCTACTTCTTCTGATTCACCCTCCAGACTTCACCTTCTCCTTCTATTTCTTCTGCTTCTTCTGATTCACCCTCCAGACTTCACCTTCTCCTTCTCCTTCTTCTGCTTCTTCTGATTCTCCCTCCAGACTTCACCTTCTCCTTCTCCTTCTTCTGCTTCTTCTGTTTCACCCTCCAGACTTCAACTTCTCCTTCTCCTTCTTCTGCTTCTTCTGATTCACCCTCCAGACTTCACCTTCTCCTTCTCCTTCTTCTACTTCTTCTGATTCACCCTCCAGACTTCACCTTCTCCTTCTCCTTCTTCTGCTTCTTCAGATTCACCTTCCAGACTTCACCTTCTCCTTCTCCTTCGTCTACTTCTTCTGATTCACCCTCCAGACTACACCTTCTCCTTCTCCTTCTTCTCCTTCTTCTGATTCACCCTCCAGACTTCACCTTCTCCTTCTCCTTCTTCTGCTTCTTCTGATTCACCCTCCAGACTTCACCTTCTCCTTCTCCTTCTTCTACTTCTTCTGATTCACCCTCCAGACTTCACCTTCTCCTTCTCCTTCTTCTACTTCTTCTGCTTCTCCCTCCAGACTTCACCTTCTCCTTCTCCTTCTTCTGCTTCTTCTGATTCACCCTCCTGACTTCACCTTCTCCTTCTCCTTCTTCTGCTTCTTCTGATTCACACTCCAGACTTCACCTTCTCCTTCTCCTTCTTCTGCTTCTTCTGATTCACCCTCCAGACCTCACCTTCTCCTTCCCCTACTTCTACTTCTTCTGATTCACCCTCCAGTCTTCACCTTCTCCTTCTCCTTCTTCTGCTTCTTCTGATTCACCCTCCAGACTTCACCTTCTCCTTCTCCTTCTTCTGCTTCTTCTGATTCACCCTCCTGACTTCACCTTCTCCTTCTCCTTCTTCTGCTTCTTCTGATTCACCCTCCAGACTTCACCTTCTCCTTCTCCTTCTTCTACTTCTTCTGATTCACCCTCCAGACTTCACCTTCTCCTTCTAATTCTTCTGCTTCTTCTGATTCACCCTCCAGACTTCACCTTCTCCTTCTCCTTCTTCTGCTTCTTCTGATTCACCCTCCAGACTTCACCTTCTCCTTCTCCTTCTTCTGCTTCTTCTGATTCACCCTCCAGACTTCACCTTCTCCTTCTCCTTCTTCTGCTTCTTCTGCTTCACCCTCCTAACTTCACCTTCTCCTTCTCCTTCTTCTACTTCTTCTGATTCACCCTCCAGACTTCACCTTCTCCTTCTCCTTCTTCTGCTTCTTCTGCTTCACCCTCCTGACTTCACCATCTCCTTCTCCTTCTTCTACTTCTTCTGCTTCACTCCCCTGACTTCACCTTCTCCTTCTCCTTCTTCTGCTTCTTCTGATTCACCCTCCTAACTTCACCTTCTCCTTCTTCTGCTTCTTCTGATTCACCCTCCTGACTTCACCTTCTCCTTCTCCTTCTTCTGCTTCTTCTGATTCACCCTCCAGACTTCACCTTCTCCTTCTCCTTGTTCTGCTTCTTCTGATTCACCCTCCAGACTTCACCTTCTCCTTCTCCTTCTTCTGCGTCTTCTGATTCACCCTCCAGACCTCACCTTCTCCTTCTCCTTCTTCTACTTCTTCTGATTCACCCTCCAGACTTCACCTTCTCCTTCTCCTTCTTCTGCTTCTTCTGATTCACCCTTCAGACTTCACCTTCTCCTTCTCCTTCTTCTGCTTCTTCTGATTCACCCTCCAGACCTCTCCTTCTCCTTCTCCTTCTTCTACTTCTTCTGATTCAGCCTCCAGATTTCATCTTCTCCTTCTCCTTCTTCTGCTTCTTCTGATTCACCCTCAAGACTTCAACTTCTCCTTCTCCTTCTTCTGCTTCTTCCGATTCACCCTCCAGACTTCGCCTTCTCCTTCTCCTTCTTCTACTTCTTCTGATTCACCCTCCAGACTTCACCTTCTCCTTCTCCTTCTTCTACTTCTTCTGATTCACCCTCCAGTCTTCACCTTCTCCTTCTCCTTCTTCTGCTTCTTCTGATTCACCCTCCAGACTTCACCTTCTCCTTCTCCTTCTTCTGCTTCTTCTGATTCACCCTCCTGACTTCACCTTCTCCTTCTCCTTCTTCTGCGTCTTCTGATTCACCCTCCAGACTTTACCTTCTGCTTCTCCTTCTTCTACTTCTTCTGATTCACCCTCCAGACTTCACCTTCTCCTTCTATTTCTTCTGCTTCTTCTGATTCACCCTCCAGACTTCACCTTCTCCTTCTCCTTCTTCTGCTTCTTCTGATTCACCCTCCAGTCTTCACCTTCTCCTTCTTCTGCTTCTTCTGATTCACCCTCCGGACTTCACCTTCTTCTTCTCCTTCTTCTGCTTCTTCTGATTCACCCTCCAGACTTCACCTTCTCCTTCTCCTTCTTCTACTTCTTCTGATTCACTCTCCAGACTTCACCTTCTCCTTCTCCTTCTTCTGCTTCTTCTGATTCACCTTCCAGACTTCACCTTCTCATTCTCCTTCGTCTACTTCTTCTGATTCACCCTCCAGACTACACCTTCTCCTTCTCCTTCTTCTACTTCTTCTGATTCACCCTCCAGACTTCACCTTCTCCTTCTCCTTCTTCTGCTTCTTCTGATTCACCCTCCAGACTTCACCTTCTCCTTCTCCTTCTTCTACTTCTTCTGATTCACCCTCCAGACTTCACCTTCTCCTTCTCCTTCTTCTACTTCTTCTGCTTCTCCCTCCAGACTTCACCTTCTCCTTCTCCTTCTTCTGCTTCTTCTGATTCACCCTCCTGACTTCACCTTCTCCTTCTCCTTCTTCTGCTTCTTCTGATTCACACTCCAGACTTCACCTTCTCCTTCTCCTTCTTCTGCTTCTTCTAATTCACCCTCCAGACCTCACCTTCTCCTTCTCCTACTTCTACTTCTTCTGATTCACCCTCCAGTCTTCACCTTCTCCTTCTCCTTCTTCTGCTTCTTCTGATTCACCCTCCAGACTTCACCTTCCCCTTCTCCTTCTTCTGCTTCTTCTGATTCACCCTCCTGACTTCACCTTCTCCTTCTCCTTCTTCTGCTTCTTCTGATTCACCCTCCAGACTTCACCTTCTCCTTCTCCTTCTTCTACTTCTTCTGATTCACCCTCCAGACTTCACCTTCTCCTTCTAATTCTTCTGCTTCTTCTGATTCACCCTCCAGACTTCACCTTCTCCTTCTCCTTCTTCTGCTTCTTCTGATTCACCCTCCAGACTTCACCTTCTCCTTCTCCTTCTTCTGCTTCTTCTGATTCACCCTCCAGACTTCACCTTCTCCTTCTCCTTCTTCTGCTTCTTCTGATTCACCCTTCAGACTTCACCTTCTCCTTCTCCTTCTTCTGCTTCTTCTGATTCACCCTCCAGACTTCACCTTCTCCTTCTCCTTCTTCTACTTCTTCTGATTCACCCTCCAGACTTCACCTTCTTCTTCTCCTTCTTCTGCTTCTTCTGATTCACCCTCCAGACTTCGCCTTCTCCTTCTCCTTCTTCTACTTCTTCTGATTCACCCTCCAGACTTCACCTTCTCCTTCTCCTTCTTCTACTTCTTCTGATTCACCCTCCAGTCTTCACCTTCTCCTTCTCCTTCTTCTGCTTCTTCTGATTCACCCTCCAGACTTCACCTTCTCCTTCTCCTTCTTCTGCTTCTTCTGATTCACCCTCCTGACTTCACCATCTCCTTCTCCTTCTTCTGCTTCTTCTGATTCACCCTCCAGACTTCACCTTCTCCTTCTCCTTCTTCTACTTCTTCTGATTCACCCTCCAGACTTTACCTGCTCCTTCTACTTCTTCTGCTTCTTCTGATTCACCCTCCAGACTTCACCTTCTCCTTCTCCTTCTTCTGCTTCTTCTGATTCACCCTCCAGACTTCACCTTCTCCTTCTCCTTCTTCTGCTTCTTCTGATTCACCCTCCAGACTTCACCTTCTCCTTCTCCTTCTTCTGCTTCTTCTGATTCACCCTCCAGACTTCACCTTCTCCTTCTCCGTCTTCTACTTCTTCTGATTCACCCTCCAGACTTCACCTTCTTCTTCTCCTTCTTCTGCTTCCTCTGATTCACCCTCCAGACTTCACCTTCTCCTTCTCCTTCGTCTACTTCTTCTGATTCACCCTCCAGACTACACCTTCTCCTTTTCCTTCTTGTACTTCTTCTGATTCACCCTCCAGACTTCACCTTCTCCTTCTCCTTCTTCTGCTTCTTCTGATTCACCCTCCAGACTTCACCTTCTCCTTCTCCTTCTTCTACTTCTTCTGATTCACCCTCCAGACTTCACCTTCTCCTTCTCCTTCTTCTACTTCTTCTGATTCACCCTCCAGACTTCACCTTCTCCTTCTCCTTCTTCTGCTTCTTCTGCTTCACCCTCCAGACTTCTCCTTCTCCTTCTCCTTCTTCTGCTTCTTCTGCTTCACCCTCCAGACTTCACCTTCTCCTTCTCCTTCTTCTGCTTCTTCTGCTTCACCCTCCTGACTTCACCTTCTCCTTCTCCTTCTTCTACTTCTTCTGATTCACCCTCCTTACTTCACCTTCTCCTTCTCCTTCTTCTGCTTCTTCTGCTTCACCCTCCAGACTTCACCTTCTCCTTCTCCTTCTTCTGCTTCTTCTGCTTCGCCCTCCAGACTTCACCTTCTCCTTCTCCTTCATCTGCTTCTTCTGATTCAACCTCCAGACTTCACCTTCTCCTTCTCCTTCTTCTGCTTCTTCTGCTTCACCCTCCTGACTTCACCTTCTCCTTCTCCTTCTTCTACTTCTTTTGATTCACCCTCCAGACTTCACCTTCTCCTTCTCCTTCTTCTGCTTCTTCTGCTTCACCCTCCTGACTTCACCATCTCCTTCTCCTTCTTCTACTTCTTCTGCTTCACCCCCCTGACTTCACCTTCTCCTTCTCCTTCTTCTGCTTCTTCTGATTCACCCTCCAGACTTCACCTTCTCCTTCTCCTTCTTCTGCTTCTTCTGATTCACCCTTCAGACTTCACCTTCTCCTTCTCCTTCTTCTGCTTCTTCTGATTCACCCTCCAGACCTCACCTTCTCCTTCTCCTTCTTCTACTTCTTCTGATTCAGCATCCAGATTTCATCTTCTCCTTCTCCTTCTTCTGCTTCTTCTGATTCACCCTCCAGACCTCACCTTCTCCTTCTCCTTCTTCTGCTTCTTCTGATTCACCCTCCAGACTTCGCCTTCTCCTTCTCCTTCGTCTACTTCTGCTGATTTACCCTCCAGACTTCACCTTCTCCTTCTCCTTCTTCTACTTCTTCTGATTCACCCTCCAGTCTTCACCTTCTCCTTCTCCTTCTTCTGCTTCTTCTGATTCACCCTCCAGACTTCACCTTCTCCTTCTAATTTTTCTGCTTCTTCTGATTCACCCTCCAGACTTCACCTTCTCCTTCTCCTTCTTCTGCTTCTTCTGATTCACCCTCCAGACTTCACCTTCTCCTTCTCCTTCTTCTGCTTCTTCTGATTCACCCTCCAGACTTCACCTTCTCCTTCTCCTTCTTCTGCTTCTTCTGATTCACCCTTCAGACTTCACCTTCTCCTTCTCCTTCTTCTGCTTCTTCTGATTCACCCTCCAGACTTCACCTTCTCCTTCTCCTTCTTCTACTTCTTCTGATTCACCCTCCAGACTTCACCTTCTCCTTCTCCTTCTTCTGCTTCTTCTGATTCACCCTCCAGACTTCGCCTTCTCCTTCTCCTTCTTCTGATTCACCCTCCAGACTTCACCTTCTCCTTTTCCTTCTTCTGCTTCTTCTGATTCACCCTCCTGACATCACTATCTCCTTCTCCTTCTTCTGCTTCTTCTGATTCACCCTCCAGACTTCACCTTCTCCTTCTCCTTCTTCTACTTCTTCTGATTCACCCTCGGAACTTCACCTTCTCCTTCTACTTCTTCTGCTTCTTCTGATTCACCCTCCAGACTTCACCTTCTCCTTCTCCTTCTTCTGCTTCTTCTGATTCACCCTCCAGACTTCACCTTCTCCTTCTCCTTCTTCTGCTTCTTCTGATTCACACTCCAGACTTCACCTTCTCCTTCTCCTTCTTCTGCTTCTTCTGATTCACCCTCCAGACTTCACCTTCTCCTTCTCCGTCTTCTACTTCTTCTGATTCACCCTCCAGACTTCACCTTCTTCTTCTCCTTCTTCTGCTTCTTCTGATTCACCCTCCAGACTTCACCTTCTCCTTCTCCTTCGTCTACTTCTTCTGATTCACCCTCCAGACTACACCTTCTCCTTTTCCTTCTTGTACTTCTTCTGATTCACCCTCCAGACTTCACCTTCTCCTTCTCCTTCTTCTGCTTCTTCTGATTCACCCTCCAGACTGCACCTTCTCCTTCTCCTTCTTCTACTTCTTCTCAATCACCCTCCAGACTTCACCTTCTCCTTCTCCTTCTTCTACTTCTTCTGATTCACCCTCCAGACTTCACCTTCTCCTTCTCCTTCTTCTACTTCTTCTGATTCACCCTCCAGACTTCACCTTCTCCTTCTCCTTCTTCTACTTCTTCTGATTCAGCCTCCTGACTTCACCTTCTCCGTCTCCTTCTTCTGCTTCTTCTGCTTCACCCTCCAGACTTCTCCTTCTCCTTCTCCTTCTTCTGCTTCTTCTGCTTCACCCTCCAGACTTCACCTTCTCCTTCTCCTTCTTCTGCTTCTTCTGCTTCACCCTCCTGACTTCACCTTCTCCTTCTCCTTCTTCTACTTCTTCTGATTCACCCTCCAGACTTCACCTTCTCCTTCTCCTTCTTCTGCTTCTTCTGCTTCACCCTCCAGACTTCACCTTCTCCTTCTCCTTCTTCTGCTTCTTCTGCTTCGCCCTCCAGACTTCACCTTCTCCTTCTCCTTCTTCTGCTTCTTCTGATTCACCCTCCAGACTTCACCTTCTCCTTCTCCTTCTTCTGCTTCTTCTGCTTCACCCTCCTGACTTCACCTTCTCCTTCTCCTTCTTCTACTTCTTCTGATTCACCCTCCAGACTTCACCTTCTCCTTCTCCTTCTTCTGCTTCTTCTGCTTCACCCTCCTGACTTCACCATCTCCTTCTCCTTCTTCTACTTCTTCTGCTTTAGCCCCCCTGACTTCACCTTCTCCTTCTCCTTCTTCTGCTTCTTCTGATTCACCCTCCTAACTTCACCTTCTCCTTCTTCTGCTTCTTCTGATTCACCCTCCTGACTTCACCTTCTCCTTCTCCTTCTTCTGCTTCTTCTGATTCACCCTCCAGACTTCACCTTCTCCTTCTCCTTCTTCTGCTTCTTCTGATTCACCCTCCAGACTTCACCTTCTTCTTCTCCTTCTTCTGCGTCTTCTGATTCACCCTCCAGGCCTCACCTTCTCCTTCTCCTTCTTCTACTTCTTCTGATTCACCCTCCAGACTTCACCTTCTCCTTCTCCTTCTTCTGCTTCTTCTGATTCACCCTTCAGACTTCACCTTCTCCTTCTCCTTCTTCTGCTTCTTCTGATTCACCCTCCAGACCTCACCTTCTCCTTCTCCTTCTTCTACTTCTTCTGATTCAGCCTCCAGATTTCATCTTCTCCTTCTCCTTCTTCTGCTTCTTCTGATTCACCCTCCAGACTTCACCTTCTCCTTCTCCTTCTTCTGCTTCTTCTGATTCACCCTCCAGACTTCGCCTTCTCCTTCTCCTTCTTCTACTTCTTCTGATTCACCCTCCAGACTTCACCTTCTCCTTCTCCTTCTTCTGCTTCTTCTGATTCACCCTCCAGTCTTCACCTTCTCCTTCTCCTTCTTCTGCTTCTTCTGATTCACCCTCCAGACTTCACCTTCTCCTTCTCCTTCTTCTGCTTCTTCTGATTCACCCTCCTGACTTCACCTTCTCCTTCTTCTGCTTCTTCTGATTCACCCTCCAGACTTCACCTTCTCCTTCTCCTTCTTCTGCTTCTTCTGATTCACCCTCCAGACTTCACCTTCTCCTTCTATTTCTTCTGCATCTTCTGATTCACCCTCCAGACTTCACCTTCTCCTTCTCCTTCTTCTGCTTCTTCTGATTCACCCTCCAGACTTCACCTTCTCCTTCTCCTTCTTCTGCTTCTTCTGATTCACCCTCCAGACTTCACCTTCTCCTTCTCCTTCTTCTGCTTCTTCTGATTCACCCTCCAGACTTCACCTTCTCCTTCTCCTTCTTCTACTTCTTCTGATTCACCCTCCAGACTTCACCTTCTCCTTCTCCTTCTTCTGCTTCTTCTGATTCACCTTCCAAACTTCACCTTCTCCTTCTCCTTCGTCTACTTCTTCTGATTCACCCTCCAGACTACACCTTCTCCTTCTCCTTCTTCTACTTCTTCTGATTCACCCTCCAGACTTCACCTTCTCCTTCTCCTTCTTCTGCTTCTTCTGATTCACCCTCCAGACTTCACCTTCTCCTTCTCCTTCTTCTACTTCTTCTGATTCACCCTCCAGACTTCACCTTCTCCTTCTCCTTCTTCTACTTCTTCTGCTTCTCCCTCCAGACTTCACCTTCTCCTTCTCCTTCTTCTGCTTCTTCTGATTCACCCTCCTGACTTCACCTTCTCCTTCTCCTTCTTCTGCTTCTTCTGATTCACACTCCAGACTTCACCTTCTCCTTCTCCTTCTTCTGATTCACCCTCCAGACCTCACCTTCTCCTTCTCCTACTTCTACTTCTTCTGATTCACCCTCCAGTCTTCACCTTCTCCTTCTCCTTCTTCTGCTTCTTCTGATTCACCCTCCAGACTTCACCTTCTCCTTCTCCTTCTTCTGCTTCTTCTGATTCACCCTCCTGACTTCACCTTCTCCTTCTCCTTCTTCTGCTTCTTCTGATTCACCCTCCAGACTTCACCTTCTCCTTCTCCTTCTTCTACTTCTTCTGATTCATCCTCCAGACTTCACCTTCTCCTTCTAATTCTTCTGCTTCTTCTGATTCACCCTCCAGACTTCACCTTCTCCTTCTCCTTCTTCTGCTTCTTCTGATTCACCCTCCAGACTTCACCTTCTCCTTCTCCTTCTTCTGCTTCTTCTGATTCACCCTCCAGACTTCACCTTCTCCTTCTCCTTCTTCTGCTTCTTCTGCTTCACCCTCCTGACTTCACCTTCTCCTTCTCCTTCTTCTACTTCTTCTGATTCACCCTCCAGACTTCACCTTCTCCTTCTCCTTCGTCTGCTTCTTCTGCTTCACCCTCCTGACTTCACCATCTCATTCTCCTTCTTCTACTTCTTCTGCTTCACCCCCCTGACTTCACCTTCTCCTTCTCCTTCTTCTGCTTCTTCTGATTCACCCTCCTAACTTCACCTTCTCCTTCTTCTGCTTCTTCTGATTCACCCTCCTCACTTCACCTTCTCCTTCTCCTTCTTCTGCTTCTTCTGATTCACCCTCCAGACTTCACCTTCTCCTACTCCTTCTTCTGCTTCTTCTGATTCACCCTCCAGACTTCACCTTCTCCTTCTCCTTCTTCTGCGTCTTCTGATTCACCCTCCAGACCTCACCTTCTCCTTCTCCTTCTTCTACTTCTTCTGATTCACCCTCCAGACTTCACCTTCTCCTTCTCCTTCTTCTGCTTCTTCTGATTCACCCTTCAGACTTCACCTTCTCCTTCTCCTTCTTCTGCTTCTTCTGATTCACCCTCCTAACTTCACCTTCTCCTTCTTCTGCTTCTTCTGATTCACCCTCCTGACTTCACCTTCTCCTTCTCCTTCTTCTGCTTCTTCTGATTCACCCTCCAGACTTCACCTTCTCCTACTCCTTCTTCTGCTTCTTCTGATTCACCCTCCAGACTTCACCTTCTCCTTCTCCTTCTTCTGCGTCTTCTGATTCACCCTCCAGACCTCAGCTTCTCCTTCTCCTTCTTCTGCTTCTTCTGATTCACCCTCCTGACTTCACCTTCTCCTTCTCCTTCTTCTGCTTCTTCTGATTCACCCTCCAGACTTCACCTTCACCTTCTATTTCTTCTGCTTCTTCTGATTCACCCTCCAGACTTCACCTTCTCCTTCTCCTTCTTCTGCTTCTTCTGATTCACCCTCCAGACTTCACCTTCTCCTTCTCCTTCTTCTGCTTCTTCTGATTCACCCTCCAGACTTCACCTTCTCCTTCTCCTTCTTCTACTTCTTCTGATTCACCCTCCAGACTTCACCTTCTCCTTCTCCTTCTTCTACTTCTTCTGCTTCTCCCTCCAGACTTCACCTTCTCCTTCTCCTTCTTCTGCTTCTTCTGATTCACCCTCCAGACTTCACCTTCTCCTTCTCCTTCTTCTACTTCTTCTGATTCACCCTCCAGACTTCACCTTCTCCTTCTCCTTCTTCTACTTCTTCTGATTCACCCTCCAGACTTCACCTTCTCCTTCTCCTTCTTCGACTTCTTCTGATTCAGCCTCCTGACTTCACCTTCTCCTTCTCCTTCTTCTGCTTCTTCTGCTTCACCCTCCAGACTTCTCCTTCTCCTTCTCCTTCTTCTGCTTCTTCTGCTTCACCCTCCAGACTTCACCTTCTCCTTCTCCTTCTTCTGCTTCTTCTGCTTCACCCTCCTGACTTCACCTTCTCCTTCTCCTTCTTCTACTTCTTCTGATTCACCCTCCAGACTTCACCTTCTACTTCTCCTTCTTCTGCTTCTTCTGCTTCACCCTCCAGACTTCACCTTCTCCTTCTCCTTCTTCTGCTTCTTCTGCTTCGCCCTCCAGACTTCACCTTCTCCTTCTCCTTCTTCTGCTTCTTCTGATTCACCCTCCAGACTTCACCTTCTCCTTCTCCTTCTTCTGCTTCTTCTGCTTCACCCTCCTGACTTCACCTTCTCCTTCTCCTTCTTCTACTTCTTCTGATTCACCCTCCAGACTTCACCTTTCCTTCTCCTTCTTCTGCTTCTTCTGCTTCACCCTCCTGACTTCACCATCTCCTTCTCCTTCTTCTACTTCTTCTGCTTCACCCCCCTGACTTCACCTTCTCCTTCTCCTTCTTCTGCTTCTTCTGATTCACCCTCCTAACTTCACCTTCGCCTTCTTCTGCTTCTTCTGATTCACCCTCCTGACTTCACCTTCTCCTTCTCCTTCTTCTGCTTCTTCTGATTCACCCTCCAGACTTCACCTTCTCCTTCTCCTTCTTCTACTTCTTCTGCTTCTCCCTCCAGACTTCACCTTCTCCTTCTCCTTCTTCTGCTTCTTCTGATTCACCCTCCTGACTTCACCTTCTCCTTCTCCTTCTTCTGCTTCTTCTGATTCACACTCCAGACTTCACCTTCTCCTTCTCCTTCTTCTGATTCACCCTCCAGACTTCACCTTCTCCTTCTCCTACTTCTACTTCTTCTGATTCACCCTCCAGTCTTCACCTTCTCCTTCTCCTTCTTCTGCTTCTTCTGATTCACCCTCCAGACTTCACCTTCTCCTTCTCCTTCTTCTGCTTCTTCTGATTCACCCTCCTGACTTCACCTTCTCCTTCTCCTTCTTCTGCTTCTTCTGATTCACCCTCCAGACTTCACCTTCTCCTTCTCCTTCTTCTACTTCTTCTGATTCATCCTCCAGACTTCACCTTCTCCTTCTAATTCTTCTGCTTCTTCTGATTCACCCTCCAGACTTCACCTTCTCCTTCTCCTTCTTCTGCTTCTTCTGATTCACCCTCCAGACTTCACCTTCTCCTTCTCCTTCTTCTGCTTCTTCTGATTCACCCTCCAGACTTCACCTTCTCCTTCTCCTTCTTCTGCTTCTTCTGCTTCACCCTCCTGACTTCACCTTCTCCTTCTCCTTCTTCTACTTCTTCTGATTCACCCTCCAGACTTCACCTTCTCCTTCTCCTTCGTCGGCTTCTTCTGCTTCACCCTCCTGACTTCACCATCTCATTCTCCTTCTTCTACTTCTTCTGCTTCACCCCCTGACTTCACCTTCTCCTTCTCCTTCTTCTGCTTCTTCTGATTCACCCTCCTAACTTCACCTTCTCCTTCTTCTGCTTCTTCTGATTCACCCTCCTCACTTCACCTTCTCCTTCTCCTTCTTCTGCTTCTTCTGATTCACCCTCCAGACTTCACCTTCTCCTACTCCTTCTTCTGCTTCTTCTGATTCACCCTCCAGACTTCACCTTCTCCTTTTCCTTCTTCTGCGTCTTCTGATTCACCCTCCAGACCTCACCTTCTCCTTCTCCTTCTTCTACTTCTTCTGATTCACCCTCCAGACTTCACCTTCTCCTTCTCCTTCTTCTGCTTCTTCTGATTCTCCCTTCAGACTTCACCTTCTCCTTCTCCTTCTTCTGCTTCTTCTGATTCACCCTCCTAACTTCACCTTCTCCTTCTTCTGCTTCTTCTGATTCACCCTCCTGACTTCACCTTCTCCTTCTCCTTCTTCTGCTTCTTCTGATTCACCCTCCAGACTTCACCTTCTCCTACTCCTTCTTCTGCTTCTTCTGATTCACCCTCCAGACTTCACCTTCTCCTTCTCCTTCTTCTGCGTCTTCTGATTCACCCTCCAGACCTCACCTTCTCCTTCTCCTTCTTCTGCTTCTTCTGATTCACCCTCCTGACTTCACCTTCTCCTTCTCCTTTTTCTGCTTCTTCTGATTCACCCTCCAGACTTCACCTTCTCCTTCTATTTCTTCTGCTTCTTCTGATTCACCCTCCAGACTTCACCTTCTCCTTCTCCTTCTTCTGCTTCTTCTGATTCACCCTCCAGACTTCACCTTCTCCTTCTCCTTATTCTGCTTCTTCTGATTCACCCTCCAGACTTCACCTTCTCCTTCTCCTTCTTCTTCTTCTTCTGATTCACCCTCCAGACTTCACCTTCTCCTTCTCCTTCTTCTACTTCTTCTGCTTCTCCCTCCAGACTTCACCTTCTCCTTCTCCTTCTTCTGCTTCTTCTGATTCACCCTCCAGACTTCACCTTCTCCTTCTCCTTCTTCTACTTCTTCTGATTCACCCTCCAGACTTCACCTTCTCCTTCTCCTTCTTCTACTTCTTCTGATTCACCCTCCAGACTTCACCTTCTCCTTCTCCTTCTTCGACTTCTTCTGATTCAGCCTCCTGACTTCACCTTCTCCTTCTCCTTCTTCTGCTTCTTCTGCTTCACCCTCCAGACTTCTCCTTCTCCTTCTCCTTCTTCTGCTTCTTCTGCTTCACCCTCCAGACTTCACCTTCACCTTCTCCTTCTTCTGCTTCTTCTGCTTCACCCTCCTGACTTCACCTTATCCTTCTCCTTCTTCTGCTTCTTCTGCTTCACCCTCCTGACATCACCTTCTCCTTCTCCTTCTTCTGCTTCTTCTGATTCACCCTCCTAACTTCACCTTCTCCTTCTTCTGCTTCTTCTGATTCACCCTCCTGACTTCACCTTCTCCTTCTCCTTCTTCTGCTTCTTCTGATTCACCCTCCAGACTTCACCTTCTCCTTCTCCTTCTTCTGCTTCTTCTGATTCACCCTCCAGACTTCACCTTCTCCTTCTCCTTCTTCTGCTTCTTCTGATTCACCCTCCAGACTTCACCTTCTCCTTCTCCTTCTTCTGCTTCTTCTGCTTCACCCTCCTGACTTCACCTTCTCCTTCTCCTTCTTCTACTTCTTCTGATTCACCCTCCAGACTTCACCTTCTCCTTCTCCTTCTTCTGCTTCTTCTGCTTCACCCCCCTGACTTCACCTTCTCCTTCTCCTTCTTCTGCTTCTTCTGATTCACCCTCCTAACTTCACCTTCTCCTTCTTCTGCTTCTTCTGATTCACCCTCCTGACTTCACCTTCTCCTTCTCCTTCTTCTGCTTCTTCTGATTCACCCTCCAGACTTCACCTTCTCCTTCTCCTTCTTCTGCTTCTTCTGATTCACCCTCCAGACTTCACCTTCTCCTTCTCCTTATTCTGCTTCTTCTGATTCACCCTCCAGACTTCACCTTCTCCTTCTCCTTCTTCTGCTTCTTCTGCTTCACCCTCCTGACTTCACCTTCTCCTTCTCCTTCTTCTACTTCTTCTGATTCACCCTCCAGACTTCACCTTCTCCTTCTCCTTCTTCTGCTTCTTCTGCTTCACCCTCCTGACTTCACCATCTCCTTCTCCTTCTTCTACTTCTTCTGCTTCACCCCCCTGACTTCACCTTCTCCTTCTCCTTCTTCTGCTTCTTCTGATTCACCCTCCTAACTTCACCTTCTCCTTCGTCTGCTTCTTCTGATTCACCCTCCTGACTTCACCTTCTCCTTCTCCTTCTTCTGCTTCTTCTGATTCACCCTCCAGACTTCACCTTCTCCTTCTCCTTCTTCTGCTTCTTCTGATTCACCCTCCAGACTTCACCTTCTCCTTCTCCTTCTTCTGCGTCTTCTGATTCACCCTCCAGACCTCACCTTCTCCTTCTCCTTCTTCTGCTTCTTCTGCTTCACCCTCCTGACTTCACCATCTCCTTCTCCTTCTTCTACTTCTTCTGCTTCACCCCCCTGACTTCACCTTCTCCTTCTCCTTCTTCTGCTTCTTCTGATTCACCCTCCTAACTTCACCTTCTCCTTCTTCTGCTTCTTCTGATTCACCCTCCTGACTTCACCTTCTCCTTCTCCTTCTTCTGCTTCTTCTGATTCACCCTCCAGACTTCACCTTCTCCTTCTCCTTCTTCTGCTTCTTCTGATTCACCCTCCAGACTTCACCTTCTCCTTCTCCTTCTTCTGCGTCTTCTGATTCACCCTCCAGACCTCACCTTCTCCTTCTCCTTCTTCTGCTTCTTCTGATTCACCCTCCAGACTTCACCTTCTCCTTCTCCTTCTTCTGCTTCTTCTGATTCACCCTCCTAACTTCACCTTCTCCTTCTTCTGCTTCTTCTGATTCACCCTCCTGACTTCACCTTCTCCTTCTCCTTCTTCTGCTTCTTCTGATTCACCCTCCAGACTTCACCTTTTCCTTCTCCTTCTTCTGCTTCTTCTGATTCACCCTCCTGACTTCACCTTCTCCTTCTCCTTCTTCTGCTTCTTCTGATTCACCCTCCAGACTTCACCTTTTACTTCTCCTTCTTCTGCTTCTTCTGATTCACCCTTCAGACTTCACCATATCTTTCTCCTTCTTCTGCTTCTTCTGATTCACCCTCCAGACATCACCTTCTCCTTCTCCTTCTTCTACTTCTTCTGATTCACCCTCCAGACTTCATCTTCTCCTCCTCCTTCTTCTGCTTCTTCTGATTCACCCTCCAGACTTCACCTTCTCCTTCTCCTTTTTCTGCTTCTTCTGATTCACCCTCCAGACTTCGCCTTCTCCTTCTCCTTCTTGTACTTATTCTGATTCACCCTCCAGACTTCACCTTCTCCTTCTCCTTCTTCTACTTTTTCTGATTCACCCTCCAGTCTTCACCTCCTCCTTCTCCTTCTTCTGCTTCTTCTGATTCACCCTCCAGACTTCACCTTCTCCTTCTCCTTCTTCTGCTTCTTCTGATTCACCCTCCTGACTTCACCTTCTCATTCTCCTTCTTCTGCTTCTTCTGATTCACCCTCCAGACTTCACCTTCTCCTTCTCCTTCTTCTGCTTCTTCTGCTTCACCCTCCAGACTTCACCTTCTCCTTCTCCTTCTTCTACTTCTTCTGATTCACCCTCCAGACTTCACCTTCTCGTTCTCCTTCTTCTGCTTCTTCTGATTCACCCTCCAGACTTCACCTTCTCCTTCTCCTTCGTCTACTTCTTCTGATTCACCCTCCAGACTACACCTTCTCCTTCTCCTTCTTCTACTTCTTCTGATTCACCCTCCAGACTTCACCTTCTCCTTCTTCTACTTCTTCTGATTCACCCTCCAGACTTCACCTTCTCCTTCTCCTTCTTCTGCTTCTTCTGATTCACCCTCCAGACTTCACCTTCTCCTTCTCCTTCTTCTACTTCTACTGATTCACCCTCCAGACTTCACCTTCTCCTTCTCCTTCTTCTTCTTCTTCTGATTCACCCTCCAGACTTCACCTTCTCCTTCTCCTTCTTCTACTTCTTCTGCTTCTCCCTCCAGACTTCCCCTTCTCCTTCTCCTTCTTCTGCTTCTTCTGATTCACCCTCCAGACTTCACCTTCTCCTTCCCCTTCTTCTACTTCTTCTGATTCACCCTCCAGACTTCACCTTCTCCTTCTCCATCTTCTACTTCTTCTGATTCACCCTCCAGACTTCACCTTCTCCTTCTCCTTCTTCTACTTCTTCTGATTCACCCTCCTGACTTCACCTTCTCCTTCTCCTTCTTCTGCTTCTTCTGCTTCACCCTCCAGACTTCACCTTCTCCTTCTCCTTCTTCTGCTTCTTCTGCTTCACCCTCCTGACTTCACCTTCTCCTTCTCCTTGTTCTGCTTCTTCTGCTTCACCCTCCTGACTTCACCTTCTCCTTCTCCTTCTTCTACTTCTCCTGATTCACCCTCCAGACTTCACCTTCTCCTTCTCCTTCTTCTGCTTCTTCTGCTTCACCCTCCAGACTTCACCTTCTCCTTCTCCTTCTTCTGCTTCTAATGCTTCGCCCTCCAGACTTCACCTTCTCCTTCTCCATCTTCTGCTTCTTCTGCTTCACCCTCCAGACTTCACCTTCTCCTTCTCCTTCTTCTGCTTCTTCTGCTTCACCCTCCTGACTTCACCTTCTCCTTCTCCTTCTTCTACTTCTCCTGATTCACCCTCCAGACTTCACCTTCTCCTTCTCCTTCTTCTGCTTCTTCTGCTTCACCCTCCAGACTTCACCTTCTTCTTCTCCTTCTTCTGCTTCTTCTGCTTCATCCTCCAGACTTCACCTTCTCCTTCTCCATCTTCTGCTTCTTCTGCTTCACCCTCCAGACTTCACCTTCTCCTTCTCCTTCTTCTGATTCTTCTGATTCACTCTCCAGACTTCACCTTCTCCTTCTCCTTCTTCTGCTTCTTCTGATTCACCCTCCTGACTTCACCTTCACCTTCTCCATCTTCTACCTCTTCTGATTCACCCTCCTGACTTCACATTCTCCTTCTCCTTCTTCTACTTCTTCTGCTTCACCCTCCAAGCCTCCAGAATTCACCTTCTCCTTCTCCGTCTTCTACTTCTTCTGATTCAACCTCCAGACTTCACCTTCTCCTTCTCCTTCTTCTGCTTCTTCTGATTCACCCTCCAGACTTCACCTTCTCCTTCCCCTTCTTCTGCTTCTTCTGATTCACCCTCCAGACTTCACCATCTCCTTCTCCTTCTTCTGCTTCTTCTGATTCACCCTCCAGACTTCTCCTTCTCCTACTCCTTCTTCTACTTCTTCTGATTCACCCTCCAGACTTCATCTTCTCCTTCTCCTTCTTCTGCTTCTTCTGATTCACCCTCCAGACTTCACCTTCTCCTTCAATTTCTTCTGCTTCTTCTGATTCACCCTCCAGACTTCATCTTCTCCTTCTCCTTCTTCTACTTCTTCTGATTCACCCTCCAGACTTCACCTTCTCCTTCTCCTTCTTCTACTTCTTCTGATTCACCCTCCAGACTTCACCTTCTCCTTCTCCTTCTTCTGCTTCTTCTGATTCACCCTCCAGACTTCACCTTCTCCTTCTCCTTCTTCTGCTTCTTCTGATTCACCCTCCAGACTTCACCTTTTACTTCTCCTTCTTCTGCTTCTTCTGATTCACTCTTCAGACTTCACCATATCCTTCTCCTTCTTCTGCTTCTTCTGATTCACCCTCCAGACCTCACCTTCTCCTTCTCCTTCTTCTACTTCTTCTGATTCACCCTCCAGACTTCATCTTCTCCTCCTCCTTCTTCTGCTTCTTCTGATTCACCCTCCAGACTTCACCTTCTCCTTCTCCTTTTTCTGCTTCTTCTGATTCACCCTCCAGACTTCGCCTTCTCCTTCTCCTTCTTCTACTTCTTCTGATTCACCCTCCAGACTACACCTTCTCCTTCTCCTTCTTCTACTTTTTCTGATTCACCCTCCAGTCTTCACCTCCTCCTTCTCCTTCTTCTGCTTCTTCTGATTCACCCTCCAGACTTCACCTTCTCCTTCTCCTTCTTCTGCTTCTTCTGATTCACCCTCCTGACTTCACCTTCTCATTCTCCTTCTTCTGCTTCTTCTGATTCACCCTCCAGACTTCACCTTCTCCTTCTCCTTCTTCTACTCCTTCTGATTCACCCTCCAGACCTCACCTTCTCGTTCTCCTTCTTCTGCTTCTTCTGCTTCACCCTCCAGACTTCACCTTCTCCTTCTCCTTCTTCTGCTTCTTCTGCTTCGCCCTCCAGACTTCACCTTCTCCTTCTCCATCTTCTGCTTCTTCTGCTTCACCCTCCAGACTTCACCTTCTCCTTCTCCTTCTTCTGCTTCTTCTGCTTCACCCTCCTGACTACACCTTCTCCTTCTCCTTCTTCTACTTCTCCTGATTCACCCTCCAGACTTCACCTTCTCCTTCTCCTTATTCTGCTTCTTCTGCTTCACCCTCCAGACTTCACCTTCTCACTCTCCTTCTTCTGCTTCTTCTGCTTCGCCCTCCAGACTTCACCTTCTCCTTCTCCATCTTCTGCTTCTTCTGCTTCACCCTCCAGACTTCACCTTCTCCTTCTCTTTTTTCAGCTTCTTCTGATTCACCCTCCAGACTTCACCTTCTCCTTCTCCTTCTTCTGATTCTTCTGATTCACTCTCCAGACTTCACCTTCTCCTTCTCCTTCTTCTGCTTCTTCTGATTCACCCTCCTGACTTCACCTTCACCTTCTCCATCTTCTACCTCTTCTGATTCACCCTCCTGACTTCACCTTCTCCTTCTCCTTCTTCTACTTCTTCTGCTTCACCCTCCAGCCTCCAGACTTCATCTTCTCCTTCTCCGTCTTCTACTTCTTCTGATTCACCCTCCAGACATCACCTTCTCCTTCTCCTTCTTCTACTTCTTCTGATTCACACTCCAGACTTCACCTTCTCGTTCTCCTTCTTCTGCTTCTTCTGATTCACCCTCCAGACTTCACCTTCTCCTTCTCCTTCGTCTACTTCTTCTGATTCACCCTCCAGACTACACCTTCTCCTTCTCCTTCTTCTACTTCTTCTGATTCACCCTCCAGACTTCACCTTCTCCTTCTTCTACTTCTTCTGATTCACCCTCCAGTCTTCAACTTCTCCTTCTCCTTCTTCTGCTTCTTCTGATTCACCCTCCAGACTTCACCTTCTCCTTCTCCTTCTTCTGCTTCTTCTGATTCACCCTCCTGACTTCACCTTCTCCTTCTCCTTCTTCTGCTTCTTCTGATTCACCCTCCAGACTTCACCTTCTCCTTCTCCTTCTTCTGCTTCTTCTGATTCACCCTCCAGACTTCACCTTCTCCTTCTCCTTCTTCTGCGTCTTCTGATTCACCCTCCAGACCTCACCTTCTCCTTCTCCTTCTTCTGCTTCTTCTGATTCACCCTCCAGACTTCACCTTCTCCTTCTCCTTCTTCTGCTTCTTCTGATTCACCCTCCTAACTTCACCTTCTCCTTCTTCTGCTTCTTCTGATTCACCCTCCTGACTTCACCTTCTCCTTCTCCTTCTTCTGCTTCTTCTGATTCACCCTCCAGACTTCACCTTCTCCTTCTCCTTCTTCTGCTTCTTCTGATTCACCCTCCTGACTTCACCTTCTCCTTCTCCTTCTTCTGCTTCTTCTGATTCACCCTCCAGACTTCACCTTTTACTTCTCCTTCTTCTGCTTCTTCTGATTCACCCTTCAGACTTCACCATATCTTTCTCCTTCTTCTGCTTCTTCTGATTCACCCTCCAGACATCACCTTCTCCTTCTCCTTCTTCTACTTCTTCTGATTCACCCTCCATACTTCATCTTCTCCTCCTCCTTCTTCTGCTTCTTCTGATTCACCCTCCAGACTTCACCTTCTCCTTCTCCTTTTTCTGCTTCTTCTGATTCACCCTCCAGACTTCGCCTTCTCCTTCTCCTTCTTGTACTTATTCTGATTCACCCTCCAGACTTCACCTTCTCCTTCTCCTTCTTCTACTTTTTCTGATTCACCCTCCAGTCTTCACCTCCTCCTTCTCCTTCTTCTGCTTCTTCTGATTCACCCTCCAGACTTCACCTTCTCCTTCTCCTTCTTCTGCTTCTTCTGATTCACCCTCCTGACTTCACCTTCTCATTCTCCTTCTTCTGCTTCTTCTGATTCACCCTCCAGACTTCACCTTCTCCTTCTCCTTCTTCTACTTCTTCTGATTCACCCTCCAGACTTCACCTTCTCGTTCTCCTTCTTCTGCTTCTTCTGATTCACCCTCCAGACTTCACCTTCTCCTTCTCCTTCGTCTACTTCTTCTGATTCACCCTCCAGACTACACCTTCTCCTTCTCCTTCTTCTACTTCTTCTGATTCACCCTCCAGACTTCACCTTCTCCTTCTTCTACTTCTTCTGATTCACCCTCCAGTCTTCAACTTCTCCTTCTCCTTCTTCTGCTTCTTCTGATTCACCCTCCAGACTTCACCTTCTCCTTCTCCTTCTTCTGCTTCTTCTGATTCACCCTCCTGACTTCACCTTCTCCTTCTCCTTCTTCTGCTTCTTCTGATTCACCCTCCAGACTTCACCTTCTCCTTCTCCTTCTTCTACTTCTTCTGATTCACCCTCTAGACTTCACCTTCTCCTTCTCCTTCTTCTGCTTCTTCTGATTCACCCTCCAGACTTCACCTTCTCCTTCTCCTTCGTCTACTTCTTCTGATTCACCCTCCAGACTACACCATCTCCTTCTCCTTCTTCTACTTCTTCTGATTCACCCTCCAGACTTCACCTTCTCCTTCTCCTTCTTCTTCTTCTTCTGATTCACCCTCCAGACTTCACCTTCTCCTTCTCCTTCTTCTGCTTCTTCTGATTCACCCTCCACACTTCACCTTCTCCTTCTCCTTCTTCTACTTCTTCTGATTCACCCTCCAGACTTCACCTTCTCCTTCTCCATCTTCTACTTCTTCTGATTCACCCTCCAGACTTCACCTTCTCCTTCTCCTTCTTCTACTTCTTCTGATTCACCCTCCTGACTTCACCTTCTCCTTCTCCTTCTTCTGCTTCTTCTGCTTCACCCTCCAGACTTCACCTTCTCCTTCTCCTTCTTCTGCTTCTTCTGCTTCACCCTCCTGACTTCACCTTCTCCTTCTCCTTCTTCTGCTTCTTCTGCTTCACCCTCCAGACTTCACCTTCTCCTTCTCCTTCTTCTGCTTCTTCTGCTTCACCCTCCTGACTTCACCTTCTCCTTCTCCTTGTTCTGCTTCTTCTGCTTCACCCTCCTGACTTCACCTTCTCCTTCTCCTTCTTCTACTTCTCCTGATTCACCCTCCAGACTTCACCTTCTCCTTCTCCTTCTTCTGCTTCTTCTGCTTCACCCTCCAGACTTCACCTTCTCCTTCTCCTTCTTCTGCTTCTAATGCTTCGCCCTCCAGACTTCACCTTCTCCTTCTCCATCTTCTGCTTCTTCTGCTTCACCCTCCAGACTTCACCTTCTCCTTCTCCTTCTTCTGCTTCTTCTGCTTCACCCTCCTGACTTCACCTTCTCCTTCTCCTTCTTCTACTTCTCCTGATTCACCCTCCAGACTTCACCTTCCCCTTCTCCTTCTTCTGCTTCTTCTGCTTCACCCTCCAGACTTCGCCTTCTCCTTCTCCTTCTTCTGCTTCTTCTGCTTCGCCCTCCAGACTTCACCTTCTCCTTCTCCATCTTCTGCTTCTTCTGCTTCACCCTCCAGACTTCACCTTCTCCTTCTCCTTCTTCTGATTCTTCTGATTCACTCTCCAGACTTCACCTTCTCCTTCTCCTTCTTCTGCTTCTTCTGATTCACCCTCCTGACTTCACCTTCACCTTCTCCATCTTCTACCTCTTCTGATTCACCCTCCTGACTTCACCTTCTCCTTCTCCTTCTTCTACTTCTTCTGCTTCACCCTCCAAGCCTCCAGAATTCACCTTCTCCTTCTCCGTCTTCTACTTCTTCTGATTCAACCTCCAGACTTCACCTTCTCCTTCTCCTTCTTCTGCTTCTTCTGATTCACCGTCCAGACTTCACCTTCTCCTTCCCCTTCTTCTGCTTCTTCTGATTCACCCTCCAGACTTCACCATCTCCTTCTCCTTCTTCTGCTTCTTCTGATTCACCCTCCAGACTTCTCCTTCTCCTACTCCTTCTTCTACTTCTTCTGATTCACCCTCCAGACTTCATCTTCTCCTTCTCCTTCTTCTGCTTCTTCTGATTCACCCTCCAGACTTCACCTTCTCCTTCAATTTCTTCTGCTTCTTCTGATTCACCCTCCAGACTTCACCTTCTCCTTCTCCTTCTTCTACTTCTTCTGATTCACCCTCCAGACTTCACCTTCTCCTTCTCCTTCTTCTACTTCTTCTGATTCACCCTCCAGACTTCACCTTCTCCTTCTCCTTCTTCTGCTTCTTCTGATTCACCCGCCAGACTTCACCTTCTCCTTCTCCTTCTTCTGCTTCTTCTGATTCACCCTCCAGACTTCACCTTTTACTTCTCCTTCTTCTGCTTCTTCTGATTCACCCTTCAGACTTCACCATATCCTTCTCCTTCTTCTGCTTCTTCTGATTCACCCTCCAGACCTCACCTTCTCCTTCTCCTTCTTCTACTTCTTCTGATTCACCCTCCAGACTTCATCTTCTCCTCCTCCTTCTTCTGCTTCTTCTGATTCACCCTCCAGACTTCACCTTCTCCTTCTCCTTTTTCTGCTTCTTCTGATTCACCCTCCAGACTTCGCCTTCTCCTTCTCCTTCTTCTACTTCTTCTGATTCACCCTCCAGACTACACCTTCTCCTTCTCCTTCTTCTACTTTTTCTGATTCACCCTCCAGTCTTCACCTCCTCCTTCTCCTTCTTCTGCTTCTTCTGATTCACCCTCCAGACTTCACCTTCTCCTTCTCCTTCTTCTGCTTCTTCTGATTCACCCTCCTGACTTCACCTTCTCATTCTCCTTCTTCTGCTTCTTCTGATTCACCCTCCAGACTTCACCTTCTCCTTCTCCTTCTTCTACTCCTTCTGATTCACCCTCCAGACTTCACCTTCTCGTTCTCCTTCTTCTGCTTCTTCTGCTTCACCCTCCAGACTTCACCTTCTCCTTCTCCTTCTTCTGCTTCTTCTGCTTCGCCCTCCAGACTTCACCTTCTCCTTCTCCATCTTCTGCTTCTTCTGCTTCACCCTCCAGACTTCACCTTCTCCTTCTCCTTCTTCTGCTTCTTCTGCTTCACCCTCCTGACTACACCTTCTCCTTCTCCTTCTTCTACTTCTCCTGATTCACCCTCCAGACTTCACCTTCTCCTTCTCCTTATTCTGCTTCTTCTGCTTCACCCTCCAGACTTCACCTTCTCACTCTCCTTCTTCTGCTTCTTCTGCTTCGCCCTCCAGACTTCACCTTCTCCTTCTCCATCTTCTGCTTCTTCTGCTTCACCCTCCAGACTTCACCTTCTCCTTCTCTTTTTTCAGCTTCTTCTGATTCACCCTCCAGACTTCACCTTCTCCTTCTCCTTCTTCTGATTCTTCTGATTCACTCTCCAGACTTCACCTTCTCCTTCTCCTTCTTCTGCTTCTTCTGATTCACCCTCCTGACTTCACCTTCACCTTCTCCATCTTCTACCTCTTCTGATTCACCCTCCTGACTTCACCTTCTCCTTCTCCTTCTTCTACTTCTGCTGCTTCACCCTCCAGCCTCCAGACTTCATCTTCTCCTTCTCCGTCTTCTACTTCTTCTGATTCACCCTCCAGACATCACCTTCTCCTTCTCCTTCTTCTACTTCTTCTGATTCACACTCCAGACTTCACCTTCTCGTTCTCCTTCTTCTGCTTCTTCTGATTCACCCTCCAGACTTCACCTTCTCCTTCTCCTTCGTCTACTTCTTCTGATTCACCCTCCAGACTACACCTTCTCCTTCTCCTTCTTCTACTTCTTCTGATTCACCCTCCAGACTTCACCTTCTCCTTCTTCTACTTCTTCTGATTCACCCTCCAGTCTTCAACTTCTCCTTCTCCTTCTTCTGCTTCTTCTGATTCACCCTTCAGACTTCACCTTCTCCTTCTCCTTCTTCTGCTTCTTCTGATTCACCCTCCTGACTTCACCTTCTCCTTCTCCTTCTTCTGCTTCTTCTGATTCACCCTCCAGACTTCACCTTCTCCTTCTCCTTCTTCTACTTCTTCTGATTCACCCTCTAGACTTCACCTTCTCCTTCTCCTTCTTCTGCTTCTTCTGATTCACCCTCCAGACTTCACCTTCTCCTTCTCCTTCGTCTACTTCTTCTGATTCACCCTCCAGACTACACCATCTCCTTCTCCTTCTTCTACTTCTTCTGATTCACCCTCCAGACTTCACCTTCTCCTTCTCCTTCTTCTGCTTCTTCTGATTCACCCTCCAGACTTCACCTTCTCCTTCTCCTTCCTCTACTTCTACTGATTCACCCTCCAGACTTCACCTTCTCCTTCTCCTTCTTCTTCTTCTTCTGATTCACCCTCCAGACTTCACCTTCTCCTTCTCCTTCTTCTACTTCTTCTGCTTCTCCCTCCAGACTTCACCTTCTCCTTCTCCTTCTTCTGCTTCTTCTGATTCACCCTCCAGACTTCACCTTCTCCTTCTCCTTCTTCTACTTCTTCTGATTCACCCTCCAGACTTCACCTTCTCCTTCTCCTTCTTCTACTTCTTCTGATTCACCCTCCTGACTTCACCTTCTCCTTCTCCTTCTTCTGCTTCTTCTGCTTCACCCTCCAGACTTCACCTTCTCCTTCTCCTTCTTCTGCTTCTTCTGCTTCACCCTCCTGACTTCACCTTCTCCTTCTCCTTGTTCTGCTTCTTCTGGTTCACCCTCCTGACTTCACCTTCTCCTTCTCCTTCTTCTACTTCTCCTGATTCACCCTCCAGACTTCACCTTCTCCTTCTCCTTCTTCTGCTTCTTCTGCTTCACCCTCCAGACTTCACCTTCTCCTTCTCCTTCTTCTGCTTCTAATGCTTCGCCCTCCAGACTTCACCTTCTCCTTCTCCATCTTCTGCTTCTTCTGCTTCACCCTCCAGACTTCACCTTCTCCTTCTCCTTCTTCTGCTTCTTCTGCTTCACCCTCCTGACTTCACCTTCTCCTTCTCCTTCTTCTACTTCTCCTGATTCACCCTCCAGACTTCACCTTCTCCTTCTCCTTCTTCTGCTTCTTCTGCTTCACCCTCCAGACTTCACCTTCTCCTTCTCCTTCTTCTGCTTCTTCTGCTTCGCCCTCCAGACTTCACCTTCTCCTTCTCCATCTTCTGCTTCTTCTGCTTCACCCTCCAGACTTCACCTTCTCCTTCTCTTTTTTCAGCTTCTTCTGATTCACCCTCCAGACTTCACCTTCTCCTTCTCCTTCTTCTGATTCTTCTGATTCACTCTCCAGACTTCACCTTCTCCTTCTCCTTCTTCTGCTTCTTCTGATTCACCCTCCTGACTTCACCTTCACCTTCTCCATCTTCTACCTCTTCTGATTCACCCTCCTGACTTCACCTTCTCCTTCTCCTTCTTCTACTTCTTCTGCTTCACCCTCCAGCCTCCAGACTTCACCTTCTCCTTCTCCGTCTTCTACTTCTTCTGATTCAACCTCCAGACTTCTCCTTCTCCTACTCCTTCTTCTACTTCTTCTGATTCACCCTCCAGACTTCATCTTCTCCTTCTCCTTCTTCTGCTTCTTCTGATTCACCCTCCAGACTTCACCTTCTCCTTCAATTTCTTCTGCTTCTTCTGATTCACCCTCCAGACTTCACCTTCTCCTTCTCCTTCTTCTACTTCTTCTGATGCACCCTCCAGACTTCACCTTCTCCTTCTCCTTCTTCTGCTTCTTCTGATTCACCCTCCAGACTTCACCTTCTCCTTCTCCTTCTTCTGCTTCTTCTGATTCACCCTCCAGACTTCACCTTCTCCTTCTCCTTCTTCTGCTTCTTCTGATTCACCCTCCAGACTTCACCTTTTACTTCTCCTTCTTCTGCTTCTTCTGATTCACCCTTCAGACTTCACCATATCCTTCTCCTTCTTCTGCTTCTTCTGATTCACCCTCCAGACCTCACCTTCTCCTTCTCCTTCTTCTACTTCTTCTGATTCACCCTCCAGACTTCATCTTCTCCTCCTCCTTCTTCTGCTTCTTCTGATTCACCCTCCAGACTTCACCTTCTCCTTCTCCTTTTTCTGCTTCTTCTGATTCACCCTCCAGACTTCGCCTTCTCCTTCTCCTTCTTCTACTTCTTCTGATTCACCCTCCAGACTACACCTTCTCCTTCTCCTTCTTCTACTTTTTCTGATTCACCCTCCAGTCTTCACCTCCTCCTTCTCCTTCTTCTGCTTCTTCTGATTCACCCTCCAGACTTCACCTTCTCCTTCTCCTTCTTCTGCTTCTTCTGATTCACCCTCCTGACTTCACCTTCTCATTCTCCTTCTTCTGCTTCTTCTGATTCACCCTCCAGACTTCACCTTCTCCTTCTCCTTCTTCTACTCCTTCTGATTCACCCTCCAGACTTCACCTTCTCGTTCTCCTTCTTCTGCTTCTTCTGCTTCACCCTCCAGACTTCACCTTCTCCTTCTCCTTCTTCTACTTCTTCTGCTTCGCCCTCCAGACTTCACCTTCTCCTTCTCCATCTTCTGCTTCTTCTGCTTCACCCTCCAGACTTCACCTTCTCCTTCTCCTTCTTCTGCTTCTTCTGCTTCACCCTCCTGACTTCACCTTCTCCTTCTCCTTCTTCTACTTCTCCTGATTCACCCTCCAGACTTCACCTTCTCCTTCTCCTTCTTCTGCTTCTTCTGCTTCACCCTCCAGACTTCACCTTCTCACTCTCCTTCTTCTGCTTCTTCTGCTTCGCCCTCCAGACTTCACCTTCTCCTTCTCCATCTTCTGCTTCTTCTGATTCACCCTCCAGACTTCACCTTCTCCTTCTCTTTTTTCAGCTTCTTCTGATTCACCCTCCAGACTTCACCTTCTCCTTCTCCTTCTTCTGATTCTTCTGATTCACTCTCCAGACTTCACCTTCTCCTTCTCCTTCTTCTGCTTCTTCTGATTCACCCTCCTGACTTCACCTTCACCTTCTCCATCTTCTACCTCTTCTGATTCACCCTCCTGACTTCACCTTCTCCTTCTCCTTCTTCTACTTCTTCTGCTTCACCCTCCAGCCTCCAGACTTCACCTTCTCCTTCTCCGTCTTCTACTTCTTCTGATTCACCCTCCAGACATCACCTTCTCCTTCTCCTTCTTCTGCTTCTTCTGATTCACCCTCCAGACTTCACCTTCTCCTTCTCCTTCTTCTGCTTCTTCTGATTCACCCTCCAGACTTCACCATCTCCTTCTCCTTCTTCTGCTTCTTCTGATTCACCCTCCAGACTTCTCCTTCTCCTACTCCTTCTTCTACATCTTCTGATTCACCCTCCAGACTTCATCTTCTCCTTCTCCTTCTTCTGCTTCTTCTGATTCACCCTCCAGACTTCACCTTCTCCTTCTCCTTCTTCTGCTTCTTCTGATTCACCCTCCAGACTTCACCTTCTCCTTCTCCTTCTTCTACTTCTTCTGATTCACCCTCCAGACTTCACCTTCTCCTTCTCCTTCTTCTACTTCTTCTGATTCACCCTCCAGACTTCACCTTCTCCTTCTCCTTCTTCTGCTTCTTCTGATTCACCCTCCAGACTTCACCTTCTCCTTCTCCTTCTTCTGCTTCTTCTGATTCACCCTCCAGACTTCACCTTTTACTTCTCCTTCTTCTGCTTCTTCTGATTCACCCTTCAGACTTCACCATATCCTTCTCCTTCTTCTGCTTCTCCTGATTCGCCCTCCAGACCTCACCTTCTCCTTCTCCTTCTTCTACTTCTTCTGATTCACCCTCCAGACTTCATCTTCTCCTCCTCCTTCTTCTGCTTCTTCTGATTCACCCTCCAGACTTCACCTTCTCCTTCTCCTTTTTCTGCTTCTTCTGATTCACCCTCCAGACTTCGCCTTCTCCTTCTCCTTCTTCTACTTCTTCTGATTCACCCTCCAGACTTCACCTTCTCCTTCTCCTTCTTCTGCTTCTTCTGATTCACCCTCCTGACTTCACCTTCTCATTCTCCTTCTTCTGCTTCTTCTGATTCACCCTCCAGACTTCACCTTCTCCTTCTCCTTCTTCGACTTCTTCTGATTCACCCTCCAGACTTCACCTTCTCGTTCTCCTTCTTCTGCTTCTTCTGATTCACCCTCCAGACTTCACCTTCTCCTTCTCCTTCGTCTACTTCTTCTGATTCACCCTCCAGACTACACCTTCTCCTTCTCCTTCTTCTGCTTCTTCTGATTCACCCTCCAGACTTCACCTTCTCCTTCTCCTTCTTCTGCTTCTTCTGATTCACCCTCCTGACTTCACCTTCTCCTTCTCCTTCTTCTGCTTCTTCTGATTCACCCTCCAGACTTCACCTTCTCCTTCTCCTTCTTCTACTTCTTCTGCTTCACCCCCCTGACTTCACCTTCTCCTTCTCCTTCTTCTGCTTCTTCTGATTCACCCTCCTAACTTCACCTTCTCCTTCTCCTTCTTCTGCTTCTTCTGATTCACCCTCCTGACTTCACCTTCTCCTTCTCCTTCTGCTGCTTCTTCTGATTCACCCTCCAGACTTCACCTTCTCCTTCTCCTTCTTCTCATTCTTCTGATTCACCCTCCAGACTTCACCTTCTCCTACTCCTTCTTCTACTTCTTCTGATTCACCCTCCAGACTTCACCTTCTCCTTCTCCTTCTTCTACTTCTTCTGATTCACCCTCCAGTCTTCACCTTCTCCTTCTCCTTCTTCTGCTTCTTCTGCTTCACCCTCCAGACTTCACCTTCTCCTTCTCTTTCTTCAGCTTCTTCTGATTCACCCTCCAGACTTCATCTTCTCCTTCTCCTTCTTCTGATTCTTCTGATTCACTCTCCAGACTTCACCTTCTCCTTCTCCTTCTTCTGCTTCTTCTGATTCACCCTCCTGACTTCACCTTCACCTTCTCCTTCTTCTACCTCTTCTGATTCACCCTCCTGACTTCACCTTCTCCTTCTCCTTCTTCTACTTCTTCTGCTTCACCCTCCAGCCTCCAGACTTCACCTTCTCCTTCTCCGTCTTCTACTTCTTCTGATTCACCCTCCAGACTTCACCTTCTCCTTCTCCTTCTTCTGCTTCTTCTGATTCACCCTCCAGACTTCACCTTCTCCTTCTCCTTCTTCTGCTTCTTCTGATTCACCCACCAGACTTCACCATCTCCTTCTCCTTCTTCTGCTTTTTCTGATTCACCCTGCAGACTTCTCCTTCTCCTACTCCTTCTTCTACTTCTTCTGATTCACCCTCCAGACTTCATCTTCTCCTTCTCCTTCTTCTGCTTCTTCTGATTCACCCTCCAGACTTCACCGTCTACTTCTCCTTCTTCTGCTTCTTCTGATTCACCCTCCAGACTTCACCTTCTCCTTCTCCTTCTTCTGCTTCTTCTGATTCACCCTCCTGACTTCACCTTCACCTTCTCCTTCTTCTACCTCTTCTGATTCACCCTCCTGACTTCACCTTCTCCTTCTCCTTCTTCTACTTCTTCTGCTTCACCCTCCAGCCTCCAGACTTCACCTTCTCCTTCTCCGTCTTCTACTTCTTCTGATTCACCCTCCAGACTTCACCTTCTCCTTCTCCTTCTTCTGCTTCTTCTGATTCACCCTCCAGACTTCACCTTCTCCTTCTCCTTCTTCTGCTTCTTCTGATTCACCCACCAGACTTCACCATCTCCTTCTCCTTCTTCTGCTTTTTCTGATTCACCCTGCAGACTTCTCCTTCTCCTACTCCTTCTTCTACTTCTTCTGATTCACCCTCCAGACTTCATCTTCTCCTTCTCCTTCTTCTGCTTCTTCTGATTCACCCTCCAGACTTCACCGTCTACTTCTCCTTCTTCTGCTTCTTCTGATTCACCCTCCAGACTTCACCTTCTCCTTCTCCTTCTTCTACTTCTTCTGATTCACCCTCCAGACTTCACCTTCTCCTTCTCCTTCTTCTACTTCTTCTGATTCACCCTCCAGACTTCACCTTCTCCTTCTCCTTCTTCTGCTTCTTCTGATTCACCCTCCAGACTTCACCTTCTCCTTCTCCTTCTTCTGCTTCTTCTGATTCACCCTCCAGACTTCACCTTTTACTTCTCCTTCTTCTGCTTCTTCTGATTCACCCTTCAGACTTCACCATATCATTCTCCTTCTTCTGCTTCTTCTGATTCACCCTCTAGACTTCACCTTCTCCTTCTCCTTCTTCTGCTTCTTCTGATTCACCCTCCAGACTTCACCTTCTCCTTCTCCTTCTTCTACTTCTTCTGCTTCACCCCCCTGACTTCACCTTCTCCTTCTCCTTCTTCTGCTTCTTCTGATTCACCCTCCTAACTTCACCTTCTCCTTCTCCTTCTTCTGCTTCTTCTGATTCACCCTCCTGACTTCACCTTCTCCTTCTCCTTCTGCTGCTTCTTCTGATTCACCCTCCAGACTTCACCTTCTCCTTCTCCTTCTTCTCATTCTTCTGATTCACCCTCCAGACTTCACCTTCTCCTACTCCTTCTTCTACTTCTTCTGATTCACCCTCCAGACTTCACCTTCTCCTTCTCCTTCTTCTACTTCTTCTGATTCACCCTCCAGTCTTCACCTTCTCCTTCTCCTTCTTCTGCTTCTTCTGCTTCACCCTCCAGACTTCACCTTCTCCTTCTCTTTCTTCAGCTTCTTCTGATTCACCCTCCAGACTTCATCTTCTCCTTCTCCTTCTTCTGATTCTTCTGATTCACTCTCCAGACTTCACCTTCTCCTTCTCCTTCTTCTGCTTCTTCTGATTCACCCTCCTGACTTCACCTTCACCTTCTCCTTCTTCTACCTCTTCTGATTCACCCTCCTGACTTCACCTTCTCCTTCTCCTTCTTCTACTTCTTCTGCTTCACCCTCCAGCCTCCAGACTTCACCTTCTCCTTCTCCGTCTTCTACTTCTTCTGATTCACCCTCCAGACTTCACCTTCTCCTTCTCCTTCTTCTGCTTCTTCTGATTCACCCTCCAGACTTCACCTTCTCCTTCTCCTTCTTCTGCTTCTTCTGATTCACCCACCAGACTTCACCATCTCCTTCTCCTTCTTCTGCTTTTTCTGATTCACCCTGCAGACTTCTCCTTCTCCTACTCCTTCTTCTACTTCTTCTGATTCACCCTCCAGACTTCATCTTCTCCTTCTCCTTCTTCTGCTTCTTCTGATTCACCCTCCAGACTTCACCGTCTACTTCTCCTTCTTCTGCTTCTTCTGATTCACCCTCCAGACTTCACCTTCTCCTTCTCCTTCTTCTGCTTCTTCTGATTCACCCTCCTGACTTCACCTTCACCTTCTCCTTCTTCTACCTCTTCTGATTCACCCTCCTGACTTCACCTTCTCCTTCTCCTTCTTCTACTTCTTCTGCTTCACCCTCCAGCCTCCAGACTTCACCTTCTCCTTCTCCGTCTTCTACTTCTTCTGATTCACCCTCCAGACTTCACCTTCTCCTTCTCCTTCTTCTGCTTCTTCTGATTCACCCTCCAGACTTCACCTTCTCCTTCTCCTTCTTCTGCTTCTTCTGATTCACCCACCAGACTTCACCATCTCCTTCTCCTTCTTCTGCTTTTTCTGATTCACCCTGCAGACTTCTCCTTCTCCTACTCCTTCTTCTACTTCTTCTGATTCACCCTCCAGACTTCATCTTCTCCTTCTCCTTCTTCTGCTTCTTCTGATTCACCCTCCAGACTTCACCGTCTACTTCTCCTTCTTCTGCTTCTTCTGATTCACCCTCCAGACTTCACCTTCTCCTTCTCCTTCTTCTACTTCTTCTGATTCACCCTCCAGACTTCACCTTCTCCTTCTCCTTCTTCTACTTCTTCTGATTCACCCTCCAGACTTCACCTTCTCCTTCTCCTTCTTCTGCTTCTTCTGATTCACCCTCCAGACTTCACCTTCTCCTTCTCCTTCTTCTGCTTCTTCTGATTCACCCTCCAGACTGCACCTTTTACTTCTCCTTCTTCTGCTTCTTCTGATTCACCCTTCAGACTTCACCATATCATTCTCCTTCTTCTGCTTCTTCTGATTCACCCTCTAGACTTCACCTTCTCCTTCTCCTTCTTCTGCTTCTTCTGATTCACCCTCCAGACTTCACCTTCTCCTTCTCCTTCGTCTACTTCTTCTGATTCACCCTCCAGACTACACCATCTCCTTCTCCTTCTTCTACTTCTTCTGATTCACCCTCCAGACTTCACCTTCTCCTTCTCCTTCTACTGCTTCTTCTGATTCACCCTCCAGACTTCACCTTCTCCTTCTCCTTCTTCTACTTCTACTGATTCACCCTCCAGACTTCACCTTCTCCTTCTCCTTCTTCTTCTTCTTCTGATTCACCCTCCAGACTTCACCTTCTCCTTCTCCTTCTTCTACTTCTTCTGCTTCTCCCTCCAGACTTCACCTTCTCCTTCTCCTTCTTCTGCTTCTTCTGATTCACCCTCCAGACTTCACCTTCTCCTTCTCCTTCTTCTACTTCTTCTGATTCACCCTCCAGACTTCACCTTCTCCTTCTCCATCTTCTACTTCTTCTGATTCACCCTCCAGACTTCACCTTCTCCTTCTCCTTCTTCTACTTCTTCTGATTCACCCTCCTGACTTCACCTTCTCCTTCTCCTTCTTCTGCTTCTTCTGCTTCACCCTCCAGACTTCACCTTCTCCTTCTCCTTCTTCTGCTTCTTCTGCTTCACCCTCCTGACTTCACCTTCTCCTTCTCCTTGTTCTGCTTCTTCTGCTTCACCCTCCTGACTTCACCTTCTCCTTCTCCTTCTTCTACTTCTCCTGATTCACCCTCCAGACTTCACCTTCTCCTTCTCCTTCTTCTGCTTCACCCTCCAGACTTCACCTTCTCCTTCTCCTTCTTCTGCTTCTTCTGCTTCGCCCTCCAGACTTCACCTTCTCCTTCTCCATTTTCTGCTTCTTCTGCTTCACCCTCCAGACTTCACCTTCTCCTTCTCCTTCTTCTGCTTCTTCTGCTTCACCCTCCTGACTTCACCTTCTCCTTCTCCTTCTTCTACTTCTCCTGATTCACCCTCCAGACTTCACCTTCTCCTTCTCCTTCTTCTGCTTCTTCTGCTTCACCCTCCAGACTTCACCTTCTCCTTCTCCTTCTTCTGCTTCTTCTGCTTCGCCCTCCAGACTTCACCTTCTCCTTCTCCATCTTCTGCTTCTTCTGCTTCACCCTCCAGACTTCACCTTCTCCTTCTCTTTTTTCAGCTTCTTCTGATTCACCCTCCAGACTTCACCTTCTCCTTCTCCTTCTTCTGATTCTTCTGATTCACTCTCCAGACTTCACCTTCTCCTTCTCCTTCTTCTGCTTCTTCTGATTCACCCTCCTGACTTCACCTTCACCTTCTCCATCTTCTACCTCTTCTGATTCACCCTCCTGACTTCACCTTCTCCTTCTCCTTCTTCTACTTCTTCTGCTTCACCCTCCAGCCTCCAGACTTCACCTTCTCCTTCTCCGTCTTCTACTTCTTCTGATTCACCCTCCAGACTTCACCTTCTCCTTCTCCTTCTTCTGCTTCTTCTGATTCACCCTCCAGACTTCACCTTCTCCTTCTCCTTCTTCTGCTTCTTCTGATTCACCCTCCAGACTTCACCATCTCCTTCTCCTTCTTCTGCTTCTTCTGATTCACCCTCCAGACTTCTCCTTCTCCTACTCCTTCTTCTACTTCTTCTGATTCACCCTCCAGACTTCATCTTCTCCTTCTCCTTCTTCTGCTTCTTCTGATTCACCCTCCAGACTTCACCTTCTCCTTCTCCTTCTTCTGCTTCTTCTGATTCACCCTCCAGACTTCACCTTCTCCTTCTCCTTCTTCTGCTTCTTCTGATTCACCCTCCAGACTTCACCTTCTCCTTCTCCTTCTTCTACTTCTTCTGATTCACCCTCCAGACTTCACCTTCTCCTTCTCCATCTTCTACTTCTTCTGATTCACCCTCCAGACTTCACCTTCTCCTTCTCCTTCTTCTACTTCTTCTGATTCACCCACCTGACTTCACCTTCTCCTTCTCCTTCTTCTGCTTCTTCTGCTTCACCCTCCAGACTTCACCTTCTCCTTCTCCTTCTTCTGCTTCTTCTGCTTCACCCTCCTGACTTCACCTTCTCCTTCTCCTTGTTCTGCTTCTTCTGCTTCACCCTCCTGACTTCACCTTCTCCTTCTCCTTCTTCTACTTCTCCTGATTCACCCGCCAGACTTCACCTTCTCCTTCTCCTTCTTCTGCTTCTTCTGCTTCACCCTCCAGACTTCACCTTCTCCTTCTCCTTCTTCTGCTTCTTCTGCTTCGCCCTCCAGACTTCACCTTCTCCTTCTCCATTTTCTGCTTCTTCTGCTTCACCCTCCAGACTTCACCTTCTCCTTCTCCTTCTTCTGCTTCTTCTGCTTCACCCTCCTGACTTCACCTTCTCCTTCTCCTTCTTCTACTTCTCCTGATTCACCCTCCAGACTTCACCTTCTCCTTCTCCTTCTTCTGCTTCTTCTGCTTCACCCTCCAGACTTCACCTTCTCCTTCTCCTTCTTCTGCTTCTTCTGCTTCGCCCTCCAGACTTCACCTTCTCCTTCTCCATCTTCTGCTTCTTCTGCTTCACCCTCCAGACTTCACCTTCTCCTTCTCTTTTTTCAGCTTCTTCTGATTCACCCTCCGGACTTCACCTTCTCCTTCTCCTTCTTCTGATTCTTCTGATTCACTCTCCAGACTTCACCTTCTCCTTCTCCTTCTTCTGCTTCTTCTGATTCACCCTCCTGACTTCACCTTCACCTTCTCTATCTTCTACCTCTTCTGATTCACCCTCCTGACTTCACCTTCTCCTTCTCCTTCTTTTACTTCTTCTGCTTCACCCTCCAGCCTCCAGACTTCACCTTCTCCTTCTCCGTCTTCTACTTCTTCTGATTCACCCTCCAGACTTCACCTTCTCCTTCTCCTTCTTCTGCTTCTTCTGATTCACCCTCCAGACTTCACCTTCTCCTTCTCCTTCTTCTGCTTCTTCTGATTCACCCTCCAGACTTCACCATCTCCTTCTCCTTCTTCTGCTTCTTCTGATTCACCCTCCAGACTTCTCCTTCTCCTACTCCTTCTTCTACTTCTTCTGATTCACCCTCCAGACTTCATCTTCTCCTTCTCCTTCTTCTGCTTCTTCTGATTCACCCTCCAGACTTCACCTTCTCCTTCTCCTTCTTCTGCTTCCTCTGATTCACCCTCCAGACTTCACCTTCTCCTTCTCCTTCTTCTACTTCTTCTGATTCACCCTCCAGACTTCACCTTCTCCTTCTCCTTCTTCTACTTCTTCTGATTCACCCTCCAGACTTCACCTTCTCCTTCTCCTTCTTCTACTTCTTCTGATTCACCCTCCAGACTTCACCTTCTCCTTCTCCTTCTTCTGCTTCTTCTGATTCACCCTCCTGACTTCACCTTCTCATTCTCCTTCTTCTGCTTCTTCTGATTCACCCTCCAGACTTCACCTTCTCCTTCTCCTTCTTCTACTTCTTCTGATTCACCCTCCAGACTTCACCTTCTCGTTCTCCTTCTTCTGCTTCTTCTGATTCACCCTCCAGACTTCACCTTCTCCTTCTCCTTCGTCTACTTCTTCTGATTCACCCTCCAGACTACACCTTCTCCTTCTCCTTCTTCTACTTCTTCTGATTCACCCTCCAGACTTCACCTTCTCCTTCTCCTTCTTCTACTTCTTCTGATTCACCCTCCAGTCTTCAACTTCTCCTTCTCCTTCTTCTGCTTCTTCTGATTCACCCTCCAGACTTCACCTTCTCCTTCTCCTTCTTCTGCTTCTTCTGATTCACCCTCCTGACTTCACCTTCTCCTTTTCCTTCTTTTGCTTCTTCTGATTCACCCTCCAGACTTCACCTTCTCCTTCTCCTTCTTCTACTTCTTCTGCTTCACCCCCCTGACTTCACCTTCTCCTTCTCCTTCTTCTGCTTCTTCTGATTCACCCTCCTAACTTCACCTTCTCCTTCTCCTTCTTCTGCTTCTTCTGATTCACCCTCCTGACTTCACCTTCTCCTTCTCCTTCTTCTGCTTCTTCTGATTCACCCTCCAGACTTCACCTTCTCCTTCTCCTTCTTCTCATTCTTCTGATTCACCCTCCAGACTTCACCTTCTCCTTCTCCTTCTTCTGCTTCTTCTGATTCACCCTCCTGACTTCACCTTCTCATTCTCCTTCTTCTGCTTCTTCTGATTCACCCTCCAGACTTCACCTTCTCCTTCTCCTTCTTCTACTTCTTCTGATTCACCCTCCAGACTTCACCTTCTCGTTCTCCTTCTTCTGCTTCTTCTGCTTCACCCTCCAGACTTCACCTTCTCCTTCTCCTTCTTCTGCTTCTTCTGCTTCGCCCTCCAGACTTCACCTTCTCCTTCTCCATCTTCTGCTTCTTCTGCTTCACCCTCCAGACTTCACCTTCTCCTTCTCCTTCTTCTGCTTCTTCTGCTTCACCCTCCTGACTTCACCTTCTCCTTCTCCTTCTTCTACTTCTCCTGATTCACCCTCCAGACTTCACCTTCTCCTTCTCCTTCTTCTGCTTCTTCTGCTTCACCCTCCAGACTTCACCTTCTCACTCTCCTTCTTCTGCTTCTTCTGCTTCGCCCTCCAGACTTCACCTTCTCCTTCTCCATCTTCTGCTTCTTCTGCTTCACCCTCCAGACTTCACCTGCTCCTTCTCTTTTTTCAGCTTCTTCTGATTCACCCTCCAGACTTCACCTTCTCCTTCTCCTTCTTCTGATTCTTCTGATTCACTCTCCAGACTTCACCTTCTCCTTCTCATTCTTCTGCTTCTTCTGATTCACCCTCCTGACTTCACCTTCACCTTCTCCATCTTCTACCTCTTCTGATTCACCCTCCTGACTTCACCTTCTCCTTCTCCTTCTTCTACTTCTTCTGCTTCACCCTCCAGCCTCCAGACTTCACCTTCTCCTTCTCCGTCTTCTACTTCTTCTGATTCACCCTCCAGACTTCACCTTCTCCTTCTCCTTCTTCTGCTTCTTCTGATTCACCCTCCAGACTTCACCTTCTCCTTCTCCTTCTTCTGCTTCTTCTGATTCACCCTCCAGACTTCACCATCTCCTTCTCCTTCTTCTGCTTCTTCTGATTCACCCTCCAGACTTCTCCATCTCCTACTCCTTCTTCTACTTCTTCTGATTCACCCTCCAGACTTCATCTTCTCCTTCTCCTTCTTCTGCTTCTTCTGATTCACCCTCCAGACTTCACCTTCTCCTTCTCCTTCTTCTGCTTCTTCTGATTCACCCTCCAGACTTCACCTTCTCCTTCTCCTTCTTCTACTTCTTCTGATTCACCCTCCAGACTTCACCTTATCCTTCTCCTTCTTCTACTTCTTCTGATTCACCCTCCAGACTTTACCTTCTCCTTCTCCTTCTTCTGCTTCTTCTGATTCACCCTCCAGACTTCACCTTCTCCTTCTCCTTCTTCTGCTTCTTCTGATTCACCCTCCAGACTTCACCTTTTACTTCTCCTTCTTCTGCTTCTTCTGATTCACCCTTCAGACTTCACCATATCCTTCTCCTTCTTCTGCTTCTTCTGATTCGCCCTCCAGACCTCACCTTCTCCTTCTCCTTCTTCTACTTCTTCTGATTCACCCTCCAGACTTCATCTTCTCCTCCTCCTTCTTCTGCTTCTTCTGATTCACCCTCCAGACTTCACCTTCTCCTTCTCCTTTTTCTGCTTCTTCTGATTCACCCTCCAGACTTCGCCTTCTTCTTCTCCTTCTTCTACTTCTTCTGATTCACCCTCCAGACTTCACCTTCTCCTTCTCCTTATTCTGCTTCTTCTGATTCACCCTCCTGACTTCACCTTCTCATTCTCCTTCTTCTGCTTCTTCTGATTCACCCTCCAGACTTCACCTTCTCCTTCTCCTTCTTCTACTTCTTCTGATTCACCCTCCAGACTTCACCTTCTCGTTCTCCTTCTTCTGCTTCTTCTGATTCACCCTCCAGACTTCACCTTCTCCTTCTCCTTCGTCTACTTCTTCTGATTCACCCTCCAGACTACACCTTCTCCTTCTCCTTCTTCTACTTCTTCTGATTCACCCTCCAGACTTCACCTTCTCCTTCTCCTTCTTCTACTTCTTCTGATTCACCCTCCAGTCTTCAACTTCTCCTTCTCCTTCTTCTGCTTCTTCTGATTCACCCTCCAGACTTCACCTTCTCCTTCTCCTTCTTCTGCTTCTTCTGATTCACCCTCCTGACTTCACCTTCTCCTTCTCCTTCTTCTGCTTCTTCTGATTCACCCTCCAGACTTCACCTTCTCCTTCTCCTTCTTCTACTTCTTCTGCTTCACCCCCCTGACTTCACCTTCTCCTTCTCCTTCTTCTGCTTCTTCTGATTCACCCTTCTAACTTCACCTTCTCCTTCTCCTTCTTCTGCTTCTTCTGATTCACCCTCCTGACTTCACCTTCTCCTTCTCCTTCTTCTGCTTCTTCTGATTCACCCTCCAGACTTCACCTTCTCCTTCTCCTTCTTCTCATTCTTCTGATTCACCCTCCAGACTTCACCTTCTCCTACTCCTTCTTCTACTTCTTCTGATTCACACTCCAGACTTCACCTTCTCCTTCTCCTTCTTCTACTTCTTCTGATTCACCCTCCAGTCTTCACCTTCTCCTTCTCCTTCTTCTGCTTCTTCTGCTTCACCCTCCAGACTTCACCTTCTCCTTCTCTTTCTTCAGCTTCTTCTGATTCACCCTCCAGACTTCACCTTCTCCTTCTCCTTCTTCTGATTCTTCCGATTCACTCTCCAGACTTCACCTTCTCCTTCTCCTTCTTCTGCTTCTTCTGATTCACCCTCCTGACTTCACCTTCACCTTCTCCTTCTTCCACCTCTTCTGATTCACCCTCCTGACTTCACCTTCTCCTTCTCCTTCTTCTACTTCTTCTGCTTCACCCTCCAGCCTCCAGACTTCACCTTCTCCTTCTCCGTCTTCTACTTCTTCTCATTCACCCTCCAGACTTCACCTTCTCCTTCTCCTTCTTCTGCTTCTTCCGATTCACCCTCCAGACTTCACCTTCTCCTTCTCCTTCTTCTGCTTCTTCTGATTCACCCTCCAGACTTCACCATCTCCTTCTCCTTCTTCTGCTTTTTCTGATTCACCCTGCAGACTTCTCCTTCTCCTACTCCTTCTTCTACTTCTTCTGATTCACCCTCCAGACTTCATCTTCTCCTTCTCCTTCTTCTGCTTCTTCTGATTCACCCTCCAGACTTCACCGTCTCTTTCTCCTTCTTCTGCTTCTTCTGATTCACCCTCCAGACTTCACCTTCTCCTTCTCCTTCTTCTACTTCTTCTGATTCACCCTCCAGACTTCACCTTCTCCTTCTCCTTCTTCTACTTCTTCTGATTCACCCTCCAGACTTCACCTTCTCCTTCTCCTTCTTCTGCTTCTTCTGATTCACCCTCCAGACTTCACCTTCTCCTTCTCCTTCTTCTGCTTCTTCTGATTCACCCTCCAGACTTCACCTTTTACTTCTCCTTCTTCTGCTTCTTCTGATTCACCCTTCAGACTTCACCAAATCATTCTCCTTCTTCTGATTCTTCTGATTCACCCTCCAGACATCACCTTCTCCTTCTCCTTCTTCTACTTCTTCTGATTCACCCTCCAGACTTCATCTTCTCCTCCTCCTTCTTCTGCTTCTTCTGATTCACCCTCCAGACTTCACCTTTTCCTTCTCCTTTTTCTGCTTCTTCTGATTCACCCTCCAGACTTCGCCTTCTCCTTCTCCTTCTTCTACTTTTTCTGATTCACCCTCCAGACTTCACCTTCTCCTTCTCCTTCTTCTACTTTTTCTGATTCACCCTCCAGTCTTCACCTCCTCCTTCTCCTTCTTCTGCTTCTTCTGATTCACCCTCCAGACTTCACCTTCTCCTTCTCCTTCTTCTGCTTCTTCTGATTCACCCTCCTGACTTCACCTTCTCATTCTCCTTCTTCTGCTTCTTCTGATTCACCCTCCAGACTTCACCTTCTCCTTCTCCTTCTTCGACTTCTTCTGATTCACCCTCCAGACTTCACCTTCTCGTTCTCCTTCTTCTGCTTCTTCTGATTCACCCTCCAGACTTCACCTTCTCCTTCTCCTTCGTCTGCTTCTTCTGATTCACCTTCCAAACTACACCTTCTCCTTCTCCTTCTTCTACTTCTTCTGATTCACCCTCCAGGCTTCTCCTTCTCCTTCTCCTTCTTCAACTTCTTCTGATTCACCCTCCAGTCTTCAACTTCTCCTTCTCCTTCTTCTGCTTCTTCTGATTCACCCTCCAGACTTCACCTTCTACTTCTCCTTCTTCTGCTTCTTCTGATTCACCCTCCTGACTTCACCTTCTCCTTCTCCTTCTTCTGCTTCTTCTGATTCACCCTCCAGACTTCACCTTCTCCTTCTCCTTCTTCTACTTCTTCTGATTCACCCTCTAGACTTCACCTTCTCCTTCTCCTTCTTCTGCTTCTTCTGATTCACCCTCCAGACTTCACCTTCTCCTTCTCCTTCGTCTACTTCTTCTGATTCACCCTCCAGACTACACCATCTCCTTCTCCTTCTTCTACTTCTTCTGATTCACCCTCCAGACTTCACCTTCTCCTTCTCCTTCTTCAGCTTCTTCTGATTCACCCTCCAGACTTCACCTTCTCCATCTCCTTCTTCTACTTCTACTGATTCACCCTCCAGACTTCACCTTCTCCTTCTCCTTCTTCTTCTTCTTCTGATTCACCCTCCAGACTTCACCTTCTCCTTCTCCTTCTTCTACTTCTTCTGCTTCTCCCTCCAGACATCACCTTCTCCTTCTCCTTCTTCTGCTTCTTCTGATTCACCCTCCAGACTTCACCTTCTCCTTCTCCTTCTTCTACTTCTTCTGATTCACCCTCCAGACTTCACCTTCTCCTTCTCCATCTTCTACTTCTTCTGATTCACCCTCCAGACTTCACCTTCTCCTTCTCCTTCTTCTACTTCTTCTGATTCACCCTCCTGACTTCACCTTCTCCTTCTCCTTCTTCTGCTTCTTCTGCTTCACCCTCCAGACTTCACCTTCTCCTTCTCCTTCTTCTGCTTCTTCTGCTTCACCCTCCTGACTTCACCTTCTCCTTCTCCTTGTTCTGCTTCTTCTGCTTCACCCTCCTGACTTCACCTTCTCCTTCTCCTTCTTCTACTTCTCCTGATTCACCCTCCAGACTTCACCTTCTCCTTCTCCTTCTTCTGCTTCTTCTGCTTCACCCTCCAGACTTCACCTTCTCCTTCTCCTTCTTCTGCTTCTTCTGCTTCGCCCTCCAGACTTCACCTTCTCCTTCTCCATCTTCTGCTTCTTCTGCTTCACCCTCCAGACTTCACCTTCTCCTTCTCCTTCTTCTGCTTCTTCTGCTTCACCCTCCTGACTTCACCTTCTCCTTCTCCTTCTTCTACTTCTCCTGATTCACCCTCCAGACTTCACCTTCTCCTTCTCCTTCTTCTGCTTCTTCTGCTTCACCCTCCAGACTTCACCTTCTCCTTCTCCTTCTTCTGCTTCTTCTGCTTCGCCCTCCAGACTTCACCTTCTACTTTTCCATCTTCTGCTTCTTCTGCTTCACCCTCCAGACTTCACCTTCTCCTTCTCTTTCTTCAGCTTCTTCTGATTCACACTCCAGACTTCACCTTCTCCTTCTCCTTCTTCTGATTCTTCTGATTCACTCTCCAGACTTCACCTTCTCCTTCTCCTTCTTCTACTTCTTCTGCTTCACCCTCCAGCCTCCAGACTTCACCTTCTCCTTCTCCGTCTTCTACTTCTTCTGATTCACCCTCCAGACTTCACCTTCTCCTTCTCCTTCTTCTGATTCTTCTGATTCACCCTCCAGACTTCACCATCTCCTTCTCCTTCTTCTGCTTCTTCTGATTCACCCTCCAGACTTCTCCTTCTCCTACTCCTTCTTCTACTTCATCTGATTCACCCTCCAGACTTCATCTTCTCCTTCTCCTTCTTCTGCTTCTTCTGATTCACCCTCCAGACTTCACCTTCTCCTTCTCCTTCTTCTGCTTCTTCTGATTCACCCTCCAGACTTCACCTTCTCCTTCTCCTTCTTCTACTTCTTCTGATTCACCCTCCAGACTTCACCTTCTCCTTCTCCTTCTTCTACTTCTTCTGATTCACCCTCCAGACTTCACCTTCTCCTTCTCCTTCTTCTGCTTCTTCTGATTCACCCTCCAGACTTCACCTTCTCCTTCTCCTTCTTCTGCTTCTTCTGATCCACCCTCCAGACTTCACCTTTTACTTCTCCTTCTTCTGCTTCTTCTGATTCACCCTTCAGACTTCACCATATCCTTCTCCTTCTTCTGCTTCTTCTGATTCACCCTCCAGACCTCACCTTCTCCTTCTCCTTCTTCTACTTCTTCTGATTCACCCTCCAGACTTCATCTTCTCCTCCTCCTTCTTCTGCTTCTTCTGATTCACCCTCCAGACTTCACCTTCTCCTTCTCCTTTTTCTGCTTCTTCTGATTCACCCTCCAGACTTCGCCTTCTCCTTCTCCTTCTTCTACTTCTTCTGATTCACCCTCCAGACTTCACCTTCTCCTTCTCCTTCTTCTACTTTTTCTGATTCACCCTCCAGTCTTCACCTCCTCCTTCTCCTTCGTCTGCTTCTTCTGATTCACCCTCCAGACTTCACCTTCTCCTTCTCCTTCTTCTGCTTCTTCTGATTCACCCTCCTGACTTCACCTTCTCATTCTCCTTCTTCTGCTTCTTCTGATTCACCCTCCAGACTTCACCTTCTCCTTCTCCTTCTTCTACTTCTTCTGATTGACCCTCCAGACTTCACCTTCTCGTTCTCCTTCTTCTGCTTCTTCTGATTCACCCTCCAGACTTCACCTTCTCCTTCTCCTTCGTCTACTTCTTCTGATTCACCCTCCAGACTGCACCATCTCCTTCTCCTTCTTCTACTTCTTCTGATTCACCCTCCAGACTTCACCTTCTCCTTCTCCTTCTTCTGCTTCTTCTGATTCACCCTCCAGACTTCACCTTCTCCTTCTCCTTCTTCTACTTCTACTGATTCACCCTCCAGACTTCACCTTCTCCTTCTCCTTCTTCTTCTTCTTCTGATTCACCCTCCAGACTTCACCTTCTCCTTCTCCTTCTTCTACTTCCTCTGCTTCTCCCTCCAGACTTCACCTTCTCCTTCTCCTTCTTCTGCTTCTTCTGATTCACCCTCCAGACTTCACCTTCTCCTTCTCCTTCTTCTACTTCTTCTGATTCACCCTCCAGACTTCACCTTCCCCTTCTCCATCTTCTACTTCTTCTGATTCACCCTCCAGACTTCACCTTCTCCTTCTCCTTCTTCTACTTCTTCTGATTCACCCTCCTGACTTCACCTTCTCCTTCTCCTTCTTCTGCTTCTTCTGCTTCACCCTCCAGACTTCACCTTCTCCTTCTCCTTCTTCTGCTTCTTCTGCTTCACCCTCCTGACTTCACCTTCTCCTTCTCCTTGTTCTGCTTCTTCTGCTTCACCCTCCTGACTTCACCTTCTCCTTCTCCTTCTTCTACTTCTCCTGATTCACCCTCCAGACTTCACCTTCTCCTTCTCCTTCTTCTGCTTCTTCTTCTTCACCCTCCAGACTTCACCTTCTCCTTCTCCTTCTTCTGCTTCTTCTGCTTCGCCCTCCAGACTTCACCTTCTCCTTCTCCATCTTCTGCTTCTTCTGCTTCACCCTCCAGACTTCACCTTCTCCTTCTCCTTCTTCTGCTTCTTCTGCTTCACCCTCCTGACTTCATCTTCTCCTTCCCCTTCTTCTACTTCTTCGGATTCACCCTCCAGACTTCACCTTCTCCTTCTCCTTCTTCTGCTTCTTCTGCTTCACCCTCCAGACTTCACCTTCTCCTTCTCCTTCTTCTGCTTTTTCTGCTGCGCCCTCCAGACTTCACCTTCTCCTTCTCCTTCTTCTGCTTCTTCTGCTTCACCCTCCTGACTTCACCTTCTCCTTCTCCTTCTTCTACTTCTTCTGCTTCACCCCCCTGACTTCACCTTCTCCTTCTCCTTCTTCTGCTTCTTCTGATTCACCCTCCAGACTTCACCTTCACCTTCTCCTTCGTCTACTTCTTCTGATTCACCCTCCAGACTACACCATCTCCTTCTCCTTCTTCTACTTCTTCTGATTCACCCTCCAGACTTCACCTTCTCCTTCTCCTTCTTCTGCTTCTTCTGATTCACCCTCCAGACTTCACCTTCTCCTTCTCCTTCTTCTACTTCTACTGATTCACCCTCCAGACTTCACCTTCTCCTTCTCCTTCTTCTTCTTCTTCTGATTCACCCTCCAGACTTCACCTTCTCCTTCTCCTTCTTCTACTTCTTCTGCTTCTCCCTCCAGACTTCACCTTCTCCTTCTCCTTCTTCTGCTTCTTCTGATTCACCCTCCAGATTTCACCTTCTCCTTCTCCTTCTTCTACTTCTTCTGATTCACCCTCCAGACTTCACCTTCTCCTTCTCCATCTTCTACTTCTTCTGATTCACCCTCCAGACTTCACCTTCTCCTTCTCCTTCTTCTACTTCTTCTGATTCACCCTCCTGACTTCACCTTCTCCTTCTCCTTCTTCTGCTTCTTCTGCTTCACCCTCTAGACTTCACCTTCCTCCTTCTCCTTTTTCTGCTTCTTCTGCTTCACCCTCCTGACTTCACCTTCTCCTTCTCCTTCTTCTACTTCTCCTGATTCACCCTCCAGACTTCACCTTCTCCTTCTCCTTCTTCTGCTTCTTCTGCTTCACCCTCCAGACTTCACCTTCTCCTTCTCCTTCTTCTGCTTCTTCTGCTTCGCCCTCCAGACTTCACCTTCTCCTTCTCCATCTTCTGCTTCTTCTGCTTCACCCTCCAGACTTCACCTTCTCCTTCTCCTTCTTCTGCTTCTTCTGCTTCACCCTCCTGACTTCACCTTCTCCTTCTCCTTCTTCTACTTCTTCGGATTCACTCTCCAGACTTCACCTCCTCCTTCTCCTTCTTCTGCTTCTTCTGCTTCACCCTCCAGACTTCACCTTCTCCTTCTCCTTCTTCTGCTTTTTCTGCTGCGCCCTCCAGACTTCACCTTCTCCTTCTCCTTCTTCTGCTTCTTCTGCTTCACCCTCCTGACTTCACCTTCTCCTTCTCCTTCTTCTACTTCTTCTGCTTCAGCCCCCTGACTACACCTTCTCCTTCTCCTTCTTCTGCTTCTTCTGGTTCACCCTCCTAACTTCACCTTCTCCTTCTCCTTCTTCTGCTTCTTCTGATTCACCCTCCTGACTTCACCTTCTCCTTCTCCTTCTTCTGCTTCTTCTGATTCACCCTCCAGACTTCACCTTCTCCTTCTCCTTCTTCTGCTTCTTCTGATTCACCCTCCAGACTTCACCTTCTCCTTCTCCTTCTTCTGCTTCTTCTGATTCACCCTCCAGACCTCACCATCTCCTTCTCCTTCTTCTACTTCTTCTGATTCACCCTCCAGACTTCATCTCCTCCTTCTCCTTCTTCTGCTTCTTCTGATTCACCCTCCAGACTTCACCTTCTCCTTCTCCTTCTTCTGCTTCTTCTGATTCACCCTCCAGACTTCACCTTCTCCTTCTCCTTCTTCTACTTCTTCTGATTCACCCTCCAGACTTCACCTTCTCCTTCTCCTTCTTCTACTTCTTCTGATTCACCCTCCAGTCTTCACCTTCTCCTTCTCCTTCTTCTGCTTCTTCTGCTTCACCCTCCAGACTTCACCATCTCCTTCTCTTTCTTCTGCTTCTTCTGATTCACCCTCCAGAATTCACCTTCTCCTTCTCCTTCTTCTGCTTCTCCTGATTCACCCTCCAGCCTTCACCTTCTCCTTCTCCTTCTTCTGCTTCTTCTGATTCACCCTCCAGACCTCACCTTCTCCTTCTCCTTTTTATACTTCTTCTGATTCACCCTCCTGACTTCACCTTCTCCTTCTCCTTCTTCTGCTTCTTCTGCTTCACCCTCCAGACTTCACCTTCTCCTTCTCCTTCTTCTGCTTCTTCTGCTTCACCCTCCTGACTTCACCTTCTCCTTCTCCTTCTTCTGCTTCTTCTGCTTCACCCTCCTGACTTCACCTTCTCCTTCTCCTTCTTCTACTTCTCCTGATTCACCCTCCAGACTTCACCTTCTCCTTCTCCTTCTTCTGCTTCTTCTGCTTCACCCTCCAGACTTCACCTTCTCCTTCTCCTTCTTCTGCTTCTTCTGCTTCGCCCTCCAGACTTCACCTTCTCCTTCTCCATCTTCTGCTTCTTCTGCTTCACCCTCCAGACTTCACCTTCTCCTTCTCCTTCTTCTGCTTCTTCTGCTTCACCCTCCTGACTTCACCTTCTCCTTCTCCTTCTTCTACTTCTTCGGATTCACCCTCCAGACTTCACCTTCTCCTTCTCCTTTTTCTGCTTCTTCTGCTTCACCCTCCAGACTTCACCTTCTCCTTCTCCTTCTTCTGCTTTTTCTGCTGCGCCCTCCAGACTTCACCTTCTCCTTCTCCTTCTTCTACTTCTTCTGCTTCACCCTCCTGACTTCACCTTCTCCTTCTCCTTCTTCTGCTTCTTCTGCTTCACCCCCCTGACTACACCTTCTCCTTCTCCTTCTTCTGCTTCTTCTGATTCACCCTCCTAACTTCACCTTCTCCTTCTCCTTCTTCTGCTTCTTCTGATTCACCCTCCTGACTTCACCTTCTCCTTCTCCTTCTTCTGCTTCTTCTGATTCACCCTCCAGACTTCACCTTCTACTTCTCCTTCTTCTGCTTCTTCTGATTCACCCTCCAGACTTCACCTTCTCCTTCTCCTTCTTCTACTTCTTCTGATTCACCCTCCAGACTTCACCTTCTCCTTCTCCTTCTTCTACTTCTTCTGATTCACCCTCCAGTCTTCACCTTCTCCTTCTCCTTCTTCTGCTTCTTCTGCTTCACCCTCCAGACTTCACCATCTCCTTCTCTTTCTTCTGCTTCTTCTGATTCACCCTCCAGACTTCACCTTCTCCTTCTCCTTCTTCTGCTTCTCCTGATTCACCCTCCAGCCTTCACCTTCTCCTTCTCCTTCTTCTGCTTCTTCTGATTCAGCCTTCAGACTTCACCTTCTCCTTCTCCTTCTTCTGCTTCTTCTGATTCACCCTCGAGACCTCACCTTCTCCTTCTCCTTTTTATACTTCTTCTGATTCACCCTCCGGACTTCATCTTCTCCTTCTCCTTCTTCTGCTTCTTCTGATTCACCCTCCAGACTTCACCTTCTCCTTCTCCTTCTTCTGCTTTTTCTGATTCACCCTCCAGACTTCACCTTCTCCTTCTCCTTCTTCTACTTCTTCTGATTCACCCTCCAGTCTTCACCTTCTCCTTCTCCTTCTTCTGCTTCTTCTGATTTCACCCTCCAGACTTCACCTTCTCCTTCTCCTTCTTCTGCTTCTTCTGATTCACCCCCCTGACTTCACCTTCTCCTTATCCTTCTTCTGCTTCTTCTGATTCACCCTCCAGACTTCACCTTCTCCTTCTCCTCTTCTGCTTCTTCTGATTCACCCTCCAGACTTCACCTTCTCCTTCTCCTTCTTCTACTTCTTCTGATTCACCCTCCAGACTTCACCTTCTCCTTCTCCTTCTTCTGCTTCTTCTGATTCACCCTCCAGACTTCACCTTCTCCTTCTTCTGCTTCTTCTGATTCACCCTCCAGAATTCACCTTCTCCTTCTCCTTCTTCTGCTTCTTCTGATTCACCCTCCAGACTTCACCTTCTCCTTCTCCTTCTTCTACTTCTTCTGATTCACCCTCCAGACTTCACCTTCTCCTTCTCCTGCTTCTGCTTCTTCTGATTCACCCTCCAGACTTCACATTCTCCTTCTCCTTCGTCTACTTCTTCTGATTCACCCTCCAGACTACACCTTCTCCTTCTCCTTCTTCTACTTCTTCTGATTCACACTCCAGACTTCTCCTTCTTCTTCTCCTTCTTCTGCTTCTTCTGATTCACCCTCCAGACTTCACCTTCTCCTTCTCCTTCTTCTACTTCTACTGATTCACCCTCCAAACTTCACCTTCTCCTTCTCCTTCTTCTACTTCTTCTGATTCACACTCCAGACTTCACCTTCTCCTTCTCCTTCTTCTACTTCTTCTGCTTCTCCCTCCAGACTTCACCTTCTCCTTCTCCTTCTTCTGCTTCTTCTGAATCACCCTCCAGACTTCACCTTCTCCTTCTCCTTCTTCAACTTCTTCTGATTCACCCTCCAGACTTCACCTTCTCCTTCTCCTTCTTCTACTTCTTCTGATTCACCCTCCAGACTTCACCTTCTCCTTCTCCTGCTTCTGCTTCTTCTGCTTCACCCTCCTGACTTCGCCTTCTCCTTCTCCTTCTTCTGCTTCTTCTGCTTCACCCTCCAGACTTCACCTTCTCCTTCTCCTTCTTCTGCTTCTTCTGCTTCACCCTCCAGACTTCACCTTCTCCTTCTCCTGCTTCTGCTTCTTCTGCTTCACCCTCCTGACTTCACCTTCTCCTTCTCCTTCTTCTACTTCTTCTAATTCACCCTCCAGACTTCACCTTCTCCTTCTCCTTCTTCTGCTTCTTCTGCTTCACCCTCCAGACTTCACCTTCTCCTTCTCCTTCTTTTGCTTCTTCTGCTTCGCCCTCCAGACTTCACCTTCTGCTTCTCCTTCTTCTGCTTCTTCTGCTTCACCCTCCAGACTTCACCTTCTCCTTCTCCTTCTTCTGCTTCTTCTGCTTCACCCTCCAGACTTCACCTTCTCCTTCTCCTTCTTCTGCTTCTTCTGCTGCGCCCTCCAGACTTCACCTTCTCCTTCTCCTTCTTCTGCTTCTTCTGCTTCACCCTCCTGACTTCACCTTCTCCTTCTCCTTCTTCTACTTCTTCTGCTTCACCCCCTGACTTCACCTTCTCCTTCTCCTTCTTCTGCTTCTTCTGATTCACCCTCCTAACTTCACCTTCTCCTTCTCCTTCTTCTGCTTCTTCTGATTCACCCTCCTGACTTCACCTTCTCCTTCTCCTTCTTCTGCTTCTTCTGATTCACCCTCCAGACTTCACCTTCTCCTTCTCCTTCTTCTGCTTCTTCTGATTCACCCTCCAGTCTTCACCTTCTCCTTCTCCTTCTTCTGCTTCTTCTGATTCACCCTCCAGACCTCACCTTCTCCTTCTCATTCTTCTACTTCTTCTGATTCACCCTCCAGACTTCATCTTCTCCTTCTCCTTCTTCTGCTTCTTCTGATTCACCCTCCAGACTTCACCTTCTCCTTCTCCTTCTTCTGCTTCTTCTGATTCACCCTCCAGACTTCACCTTCTCCTTCTCCTTCTTCTACTTCTTCTGATTCACCCTCCAGACTTCACCTTCTCCTTCTCCTTCTACTTCTTCTGATTCACCCTCCAGTCTTCACCTTCTCCTTCTCCTTCTTCTGCTTCTTCTGCTTCACCCTCCAGACTTCAGCTTCTCCTTCTCTTTCTTCTGCTTCTTCTGATTCACCCTCCAGACTTCACCTTCTCCTTCTCCTTCTTCTGCTTCTTCTGATTCACCCTCCAGACTTCACCTTCTCCTTCTTCTGCTTCTTCTGATTCACCCTCCAGAATTCACCTTCTCCTTCTCCTTCTTCTGCTTCTTCTGATTCACCCTCCAGACTTCACCTTCTCCTTCTCCTTCTTCTACTTCTTCTCATTCACCCTCCAGACTTCACCTTCTCCTTCTCCTGCTTCTGCTTCTTCTGATTCACCCTCCAGACTTCACATTCTCCTTCTCCTTCGTCTACTTCTTCTGATTCACCCTCCAGACTACACCTTCTCCTTCTCCTTCTCCTACTTCTTCTGATTCACCCTCCAGACTTCTCTTTCTCCTTCTCCTTCTTCTGCTTCTTCTGATTCACCCTCCAGACTTCACCTTCTCCTTCTCCTTCTTCTACTTCTTCTGATTCACCCTCCAGACTTCACCTTCTCCTTCTCCTTCTTCTGCTTCTTCTGATTCACCCTCCAGACTTAACCTTCTCCTTCTCCTTCTTCTGCTTCTTCTGATTCACCCTCCAGACTTCACCTTCTCCTTCTCCTTCTTCTACTTCTTCTGATTCACCATCCGGACTTCACCTTCTCCTTCTCCTTCTTCTACTTCTTCTGATTCACCCTCCAGTCTTCACCTTCTCCTTCTCCTTCTTCTGCTTCTTCTGCTTCACACTCCAGACTTCACCATCTCCTTCTCTTTCTTCTGCTTCTTCTGATTCACCCTCCAGACTTCACCTTCTCCTTCTACTTCTTCTGCTTCTCCTGATTCACCCTCCAGCCTTCACCTTCTCCTTCTCCTTCTTCTGCTTCTTCTGATTCACCCTCCAGACCTCACCTTCTCCTTCTCCTTTTTATACTACTTCTGATTCACCCTCCGGACTTCATCTTCTCCTTCTCCTTCTTCTGCTTCTGCTGATTCACCCTCCAGACTTCACCTTCTCCTTCTCCTTCTTCTGCTTTTTCTGATTCACCCTCCAGACTTCGCCTTCTCCTTCTCCTTCTTCTACTTCTTCTGGTTCACCCTCCAGACTTCACCTTCTCCTTCTCCTTCTTCTACTTCTTCTGATTGACCCTCCAGTCTTCACCTTCTCCTTCTCCTTCTTCTGCTTCTTCTGATTCACCCTCCAGACTTCACCTTCTCCTTCTCCTTCTTCTGCTTCTTCTGATTCACCCTCCTGACTTCACCTTCTCCTTCTCCTTCTTCTGCTTCTTCTGATTCACCCTCCAGACTTCACCTTCTCCTTCTCCTTCTTCTACTTCTTCTGATTCACCCTCCAGACTTCACCTTCTCCTTCTACTTCTTCTGCTTCTTCTGATTCACCCTCCAGACTTCACCTTCTCCTTCTCCTTCTTCTGCTTCTTCTGATTCACCCTCCAGACTTCACCTTCTCCTTCTTCTGCTTCTTCTGATTCACCCTCCAGAATTCACCTTCTCCTTCTCCTTCTTCTGCTTCTTCTGATTCACCCTCCAGACTTCACCTTCTCCTTCTCCTTCTTCTACTTCTTCTGATTCACCCTCCAGACTTCACCTTCTCCTTCTCCTGCTTCTGCTTCTTCTGATTCACCCTCCAGACTTCACATTCTCCTTCTCCTTCGTCTACTTCTTCTGATTCACCCTCCAAACTACACCTTCTCCTTCTCCTTCTTCTACTTCTTCTGATTCACCCTCCAGACTTCTCCTTCTCCTTCTCCTTCTTCTGCTTCTTCTGATTCACCCTCCAGACTTCACCTTCTCCTTCTCCTTCTTCTACTTCTACTGATTCACCCTCCAAACTTCACCTTCTCCTTCTCCTTCTTCTACTTCTTCTGATTCACACTCCAGACTTCACCTTCTCCTTCTCCTTCTTCTACTTCTTCTGCTTCTCCCTCCAGACTTCACCTTCTCCTTCTCCTTCTTCTGCTTCTTCTGAAGCACCCTCCAGACTTCACCTTCTCCTTCTCCTTCTTCTACTTCTTCTGATTCACCCTCCAGACTTCACCTTCTCCTTCTCCTTCTTCTACTTCTTCTGATTCACCCTCCAGACTTCACCTTCTCCTTCTCCTGCTTGTGCTTCTTCTGCTTCACACTCGTGACTTCGCCTTCTCCTTCTCCTTCTTCTGCTTCTTCTGCTTCACCCTCCAGACTTCACCTTCTCCTTCTCCTTCTTCTGCTTCTCCTGCTTCACCCTCCAGACTTCACCTTCTCCTTCTCCTGCTTCTGCTTCTTCTGCTTCACCCTCCTGACTTCACCTTCTCCTTCTCCTTCTTCTACTTCTTCTAATTCACCCTCCAGACTTCACCTTCTCCTTCTCCTTCTTCTGCTTCTTCTGCTTCACCCTCCAGACTTCACCTTCTCCTTCTCCTTCTTCTGCTTCTTCTGCTTCGCCCTCCAGACTTCACCTTCTCCTTCTCCTTCTTCTGCTTCTTCTGCTTCACCCTCCAGACTTCACCTTCTCCTTCTCCTTCTTCTGCTTCTTCTGCTTCACCCTCCAGACTTCACCTTCTCCTTCTCCTTCTTCTGCTTCTTCTGCTGCGCCCTCCAGACTTCACCTCCTCCTTCTCCTTCTTCTGCTTCTTCTGCTTCACCCTCCTGACTTCACCTTCTCCTTCTCCTTCTTCTACTTCTTCTGCTTCACCCCCCTGACTTCACCTTCTCCTTCTCCTTCTTCTGCTTCTTCTGATTCACCCTCCTAACTTCACCTTCTCCTTCTCCTTCTTCTGCTTCTTCTGATTCACCCTCCTGACTTCACCTTCTCCTTCTCCTTCTTCTGCTTCTTCTGATTCACCCTCCAGACTTCACCTTCTCCTTCTCCTTCTTCTGCTTCTTCTGATTCACCCTCCAGACTTCACCTTCTCCTTCTCCTTCTTCTGCTTCTTCTGATTCACCCTCCAGACCTCACCTTCTCCTTCTCATTCTTCTACTTCTTCTGATTCACCCTCCAGACTTCATCTTCTCCTTCTCCTTCTTCTGCTTCTTCTGATTCACCCTCCAGACTTCACCTTCTCCTTCTCCTTCTTCTGCTTCTTCTGATTCACCCTCCAGACTTCACCTTCTCCTTCTCCTTCTTCTACTTCTTCTGATTCACCCTCCAGACTTCACCTTCTCCTTCTCCTTCTACTTCTTCTGATTCACCCTCCAGTCTTCACCATCTCCTTCACCTGCTTCTGCTTCTTCTGCTTCACCCTCCAGACTTCACCTTCTCCTTCTCTTTCTTCTGCTTCTTCTGATTCACCCTCCAGACTTCACCTTCTCCTTCTCCTTCTTCTGCTTCTTCTGATTCACCCTCCAGACTTCACCTTCTCCTTCTTCTGCTTCTTCTGATTCACCCTCCAGAATTCACCTTCTCCTTCTCCTTCTTCTGCTTCTTCTGATTCACCCTCCAGACTTCACCTTCTCCTTCTCCTTCTTCTACTTCTTCTCATTCACCCTCCAGACTTCACCTTCTCCTTCTCCTGCTTCTGCTTCTTCTGATTCACCCTCCAGACTACACATTCTCCTTCTCCTTCGTCTACTTCTTCTGATTCACCCTCCAGACTACACCTTCTCCTTCTCCTTCTCCTACTTCTTCTGATTCACCCTCCAGACTTCTCTTTCTCCTTCTCCTTCTTCTGCTCCTTCTGATTCACCCTCCAGACTTCACCTTCTCCTTCTCCTTCTTCTACTTCTTCTGATTCACCCTCCAGACTTCACCTTCTCCTTCTCCTTCTTCTACTTCTTCTGATTCACACTCCAGACTTCACCTTCTCCTTCTCCTTCTTCTACTTCTTCTGCTTCTCCCTCCAGACTTCACCTTCTCCTTCTCCTTCTTCTGCTTCTTCTGAATCACCCTCCAGACTTCACCTTCTCCTTCTCCTTCTTCTACTTCTCCTGATTCACCCTCCAGACTTCACCTTCTCCTTCTCCTGCTTCTACTTCTTCTGATTCACCCTCCAGACTTCACCTTCTCCTTCTCCTTCTTCTACTTCTTCTGATTCACCCTCCTGACTTCGCCTTCTCCTTCTCCTTCTTCTGCTTCTTCTGCTTCACCCTCCAGACTTCACCTTCTCCTTCTCCTTCTTCTGCTTCTTCTGCTTCACCCTCCAGACTTCACCTTCTCGTTCTCCTGCTTCTGCTTCTTCTGCTTCACCCTCCTGACTTCACCTTCTCCTTCTCCTTCTTCTACTTCTTCTAATTCACCCTCCAGACTTCACCTTCTCCTTCTCCTTCTTCTGCTTCTTCTGCTTCACCCTCCAGACTTCACCTTCTCCTTCTACTTCTTCTGCTTCTTCTGCTTCGCCCTCCAGACTTCACCTTCTCCTTCTCCTTCTTCTGCTTCTTCTGCTTCACCCTCCAGACATCACCTTCTCCTTTTCCTTCTTCTGCTTCTTCTGCTTCACCCTCCAGACTTCACCTTCTCCTTCTCCTTCTTCTGCTTCTTCTGCTGCGCCCTCCAGACTTCACCTTCTCCTTCTCCTTCTTCTGCTTCTTCTGCTTCACCCTCCTGACTTCACCTTCTCCTTCTCCTTCTTCTACTTCTTCTGCTTCACCCCCCTGACTTCACCTTCTCCTTCTCCTTCTTCTGCTTCTTCTGATTCACCCTCCTAACTTCACCTTCTCCTTCTCCTTCTTCTGCTTCTTCTGATTTACCCTCCTGACTTCTCCTTCTCCTTCTTCTGCTTCTTCTGATTCACCCTCCAGACTTCACCTTCTCCTTCTCCTTCTTCTGCTTCTTCTGATTCACCCTCCAGACTTCACCTTCTCCTTCTCCTTCTTCTGCTTCTTCTGATTCACCCTCCAGAACTCACCTTCTCCTTCTCCTTCTTCTACTTCTTCTGATTCACCCTCCAGACTTCAGCTTCTCCTTCTCCTTCTTCTGCTTCTTCTGATTCACCCTCCAGACTTCACCTTCTCCTTCTCCTTCTTCTGCTTCTTCTGATTCACCCTCCAGACTTCACCTTCTCCTTCTCCTTCTTCTACTTCTTCTGATTCACCCTCCAGTCTTCACCTTCTCCTTCTCCTTCTTCTGCTTCTTCTGCTTCACCCTCCAGACTTCACCTTCTCCTTCTCTTTCTTCTGCTTCTTCTGATTCACCCTCCAGACTTCACCTTCTCCTTCTCCTTCTTCTGATTCTTCTGATTCACCCTCCAGACTTCACTTTTTCCTTCTCCTTCTTCTGCTTCTTCTGATTCACCCTCCTGACTTCACCTTCTCCTTCTCTATCTTCTACTTCTTCTGATTCACCCTCCTGACTTCATCTTCTCCTTCTCCTTCTTCTACTTCTTCTGCTTCACCCTCCAGACTTCACCTTCTCCTTCTCCTTCTTGTACTTCTTCTGATTCACCCTCCTGACTTCACCTTCTCCTTCTCCTTCTTCTACTTCTTTTGATTCACCCTCCAGACTTCACCTTCTCCTTCTACTTCTTCTGCTTCTTCTGATTCACCCTCCAGACTTCACCTTCTCCTTCTCCTTCTTCTGCTTCTTCTGATTCACTCTCCAGACTTCACCTTCTCCTTCTCCTTCTTCTGCTTCTTCTGATTCACCCTCCAGACTTCATCTTCTCCTTCTCAATCTTTTGCTTCTTCTGATTCACCCTCCAGACTTCACCTTCTCCTTCTCCTTCTTCTGCTTCTTCTGATTCACCCTCCAGACTTCGCCTTCTCCTTCTCCTTCTTCTACTTCTTCTGATTCAACCTCCAGACTTCACCTTCTCCTTCTCCTTCTTCTACTTCTTCTGATTCAACCTCCAGTCTTCACCTTCTCCTTCTCCTTCTTCTGCTTCTTCTGATTCACCCTCCAAACTTCACCTTCTCCTTCTCCTTCTTCTGCTTCTTCTGATTCACCCTCCTGACTTCACCTTCTCCATCTCCTCCTTCTGCTTCTTCTAATTCACCCTCCAGACTTCACCTTCTCCTTCTCCTTTTTCTACCTCTTCTGATTCACCCTCCAGACTTCACCTTCTCCTTCTACTTCTTCTGCTTCTTCCGATTCACCCTCCAGACTTCACCTTCTCCTTCTCCTTCTTCTGCTTCTTCTGATTCACCCTCCAGACTTCACCTTCTCCTTCTCCTTCTTCTGCTTCTTCTGATTCACCCTCCAGAATTCACCTTCTCCTTCTCCTTCTTCTGCTTCTTCTGATTCACCCTCCAGACTTCACCTTCTCCTTCTCCTTCTTCTACTTCTTCTGATTCACCCTCCAGACTTCACCTTCTCCTTCTCCTGCTTCTGCTTCTTCTGATTCACCCTCCAGACTTCACATTCCCCTTCTCCTTCGTCTACTTCTTCTGATTCATCCTCCAGACTACACCTTCTCCTTCTCCTTCTTCTACTTCTTCTGATTCACCCTCCAGACTTCACCTTCTCCTTCTCCTGCTTCTTCTGATTCACCCTCCAGACTTCACCTTCTCATTCTCCTTCTTCCACTTCTTCTGATTCACCCTCCAACCTTCACCTTCTCCTTCTCCTTCTTCTACTTCTTCTGATTCACACTCCAGACTTCACCTTCTCCTTCTCCTTCTTCTACTTCTTCTGCTTCTCCCTCCAGACTTCACCTTCTCCTTCTCCTTTTCTGCTTCTTCTGATTCACCCTCCAGACTTCACCTTCTCCTTCTCCTTCTTCTACTTCATCTGATTCGCCCTCCAGACTTCACCTTCTCCTTCTCCTTCTTCTACTTCTTCTGATTCACCCTCCAGATTTCACCTTCTCCTTCTCCTTCTTCGACTTCTTCTGATTCACCCTCCTGACTTCACCTTCTCCTTATCCTTCTTCTGCTTCTTCTGCTTCACCCTCCAGACTTCACCTTCTCCTTCTCCTTCTTCTGCTTCTTCTGCTTCACCCTCCAGACTTCACCTTCTCCTTCTCCTTCACCCTTCTGACTTCACCTTCTCCTTCTCCTTCTTCTACTTCTTCTGATTCACCCTCCAGACTTCACCTTCTCCTTCTCCTTCTTCTGCATCTTCTGCTTCACCCTCCAGACTTCACCTTCTCCTTCTCCTTCTTCTACTTCTTCTGATTCACCCTCCAGACTTCACCTTCTCCTTCTCCTTCTTCTGCTTCTTCTGCTTCACCCTCCAGACTTCACCTTCTCCTTCTCCTTCTTCTGCTTCTTCTGCTGCGCCCTCCAGACTTCACCTTCTCCTTCTCCTTCTGCTGCTTCTTCTGCTTCACCCTCCTGACTTCACCTTCTCCTTCTCCTTCTTCTACTTCTTCTGCTTCACCCCCCTGACTTCACCTTCTCCTTCTCCTTCTTCTGTTCTTCTGATTCACCCTCCTAACTTCACCTTCTCCTTCTCCTTCTTCTGCTTCTTCTGATTCACCCTCCTGACTTCACCGTCTCCTTCTCCTTCTTCTGCTTCTTCTGATTCACCCTCCAGACTTCACCTTCTCCTTCTCCTTCTTCTGCTTCTTCTGATTCACCCTCCAGACTTCACCTTCTCCTTCTCCTTCTTCTGCTTCTTCTGATTCACCCTCCAGACCTCACCTTCTCCTTCTCCTTCTTCTACTTCTTCTGATTCACCCTCCAGACTTCATCTTCTCCTTCTCCTTCTTCTGCTTCTTCTGATTCACCCTCCAGACTTCGCCTTCTCCTTCTCCTTCTTCTGATTCTTCTGATTCACTCTCCAGACTTCACCTTCTCCTTCTCCTTCTTCTGATTCTTCTGATTCACCCTCCAGACTTCACTTTTTCCTTCTCCTTCTTCTGCTTCTTCTGATTCACCCTCCTGACTTCACCTTCTCCTTCTCTATCTTCTACCTCTTCTGATTCACCCTCCTGACTTCATCTTCTCCTTCTCCTTCTTCTACTTCTTCTGCTTCACCCTCCAGACTTCACCTTCTCCTTCTCCTTCTTGTACTTCTTCTGATTCACCCTCCTGACTTCACCTTTTCCTTCTCCTTCTTCTACTTCTTTTGATTCACCCTCCAGACTTCACCTTCTCCTTCTACTTCTTCTGCTTCTTCTGATTCACCCTCCAGACTTCACCTTCTCCTTCTCCTTCTTCTGCTTCTTCTGATTCACCCTCCAGACTTCATCTTCTCCTTCTCAATCTTCTGCTTCTTCTGATTCACCCTCCAGACTTCACCTTCTCCTTCTCCTTCTTCTGCTTCTTCTGATTCACCCTCCAGACTTCGCCTTCTCCTTCTCCTTCTTCTACTTCTTCTGATTCAACCTCCAGACTTCACCTTCTCCTTCTCCTTCTTCTACTTCTTCTGATTCAACCTCCAGTCTTCACCTTCTCCTTCTCCTTCTTCTGCTTTTTCTGATTCACCCTCCAAACTTCACCTTCTCCTTCTCCTTCTTCTGCTTCTTCTGATTCACCCTCCTGACTTCACCTTCTCCATCTCTTCCTTCTGCTTCTTCTAATTCACCCTCCAGACTTCACCTTCTCCTTCTCCTTTTTCTACCTCTTCTGATTCACCCTCCAGACTTCACCTTCTCCTTCTCCTTCTTCTGCTTCTTCTGATTCACCCTCCAGACTTCACCTTCTCCTTCTCCTTCTTCTACTTCTTCTGATTCACACTCCAGACTTCACCTTCTCCTTCTCCTTCTTCTACTTCTTCTGCTTCTCCCTCCAGACTTCACCTTCTCCTTCTCCTTCTTCTGCTTCTTCTGATTCACCCTCCAGACTTCACCTTCTCCTTCTCCTTCTTCTACTTCATCTGATTCACCCTCCAGACTTCACCTTCTCCTTCTCCTTCTTCTACTTCTTCTGATTCACCCTCCAGACTTCACCTTCTCCTTCTCCTTCTTCTACTTCTTCTGATTCACCCTCCTGACTTCACCTTCTCCTTATCCTTCTTCTGCTTCTTTTGCTTCACCCTCCAGACTTCACCTTCTCCTTCTCCTTCTTCTGCTTCTTCTGCTTCACCCTCCAGACTTCACCTTCTCCTTCTCCTTCTTCTGCTTCACCCTCCTAACTTCACCTTCTCCTTCTCCTTCTTCTACTTCTTCTGATTCACCCTCCAGACTTCACCTTCTCCTTCTCCTTCTTCTGCATCTTCTGCTTCACCCTCCAGACTTCACCTTCTCCTTCTCCTTCTTCTACTTCTTCTGATTAACCCTCCAGACTTCATCTTCTCCTTCTCCTTCTTCTGCTTCTTCTGCTTCACCCTCCAGACTTCACCTTCTCCTTCTCCTTCTTCTGCTTCTTCTGCTGCGCCCTCCAGACTTCACCTTCTCCTTCTCCTTCTGCTGCTTCTTCTGCTTCACCCTCCTGACTTCACCTTCTCCTTCTCCTTCTTCTACTTCTTCTGCTTCACCCCCCTGACTTCACCTTCTCCTTCTCCTTCTTCTGCTTCTTCTGATTCACCATCCTAACTTCACCTTCTCCTTCTCCTTCTTCTGCTTCTTCTGATTCACCCTCCTGACTTCACCTTCTCCTTCTCCTTCTTCTGCTTCTTCTGCTTCACCCTCCAGACTTCACCTTCTCCTTCTCCTTCTTCTGCTTCTTCTGATTCACCCTCCAGACTTCACCTTCTCCTTCTCCTTCTTCTGCTTCTTCTGATTCACCCTCCAGACCTCACCTTCTCCTTCTCCTTCTTCTACTTCTTCTGATTCACCCTCCAGAATTCACCTTCTCCTTCTCCTTCTTCTGCTTCTTCTGATTCACCCTCCAGACTTCACCTTCTCCTTCTCCTTCTTCTACTTCTTCTGATTCACCCTCCAGACTTCACCTTCTCCTTCTCCTGCTTCTGCTTCTTCTGATTCACCCTCCAGACTTCACATTCCCCTTCTCCTTCGTCTACTTCTTCAGATTCATCCTCCAGACTACACCTTCTCCTTCTCCTTCTTCTACTTCTTCTGATTCACCCTCCAGACTTCACCTTCTCCTTCTCCTGCTTCTTCTGATTCACCCTCCAGACTTCACCTTCTCCTTCTCCTTCTTCCACTTCTTCTGATTCACCCTCCAAACTTCACCTTCTCCTTCTCCTTCTTCTACTTCTTCTGATTCACACTCCAGACTTCACCTTCTCCTTCTCCTTCTTCTACTTCTTCTGCTTCTCCCTCCAGACTTCACCTTCTCCTTCTCCTTCTTCTGCTTCTTCTGATTCACCCTCCAGACTTCACCTTCTCCTTCTCCTTCTTCTACTTCATCTGATTCACCCTCCAGACTTCACCTTCTCCTTCTCCTTCTTCTACTTCTTCTGATTCACCCTCCAGACTTCACCTTCTCCTTCTCCTTCTTCTACTTCTTCTGATTCACCCTCCTGACTTCACCTTCTCCTTATCCTTCTTCTGCTTCTTCTGCTTCACCCTCCAGACTTCACCTTCTCCTTCTCCTTCTTCTGCTTCTTCTGCTTCACCCTCCAGACTTCACCTTCTCCTTCTCCTTCTTCTGCTTCACCCTCCTGACTTCACCTTCTCCTTCTCCTTCTTCTACTTCTTCTGATTCACCCTCCAGACTTCACCTTCTCCTTCTCCTTCTTCTGCATCTTCTGCTTCACCCTCCAGACTTCTCCTTCTCCTTCTCCTTCTTCTACTTCTTCTGATTCACCCTCCAGACTTCACCTTCTCCTTCTCCTTCTTCTGCTTCTTCTGCTTCACCCTCCAGACTTCACCTTCTCCTTCTCCTTCTTCTGCTTCTTCTGCTGCGCCCTCCAGACTTCACCTTCTCCTTCTCCTTCTGCTGCTTCTTCTGCTTCACCCTCCTGACTTCACCTTCTCCTTCTCCTTCTTCTACTTCTTCTGCTTCACCCCCCTGACTTCACCTTCTCCTTCTCCTTCTTCTGCTTCTTCTGATTCACCATCCTAACTTCACCTTCTCCTTCTCCTTCTTCTGCTTCTTCTGATTCACCCTCCTGACTTCACCTTCTCCTTCTCCTTCTTCTGCTTCTTCTGATTCACCCTCCAGACTTCACCTTCTCCTTCTCCTTCTTCTGCTTCTTCTGATTCACCCTCCAGACTTCACCTTCTCCTTCTCCTTCTTCTGCTTCTTCTGATTCACCCTCCAGACCTCACCTTCTCCTTCTCCTTCTTCTACTTCTTCTGATTCACCCTCCAGACTTCATCTTCTCCTTCTCCTTCTTCTGCTTCTTCTGATTCACCCTCCAGACTTCACCTTCTCCTTCTCCTTCTTCTGATTCTTCTGATTCACCCTCCAGACTTCACCTTCTCCTTCTCCTTCTTCTGCTTCTTCTGCTTCACCCTCCTGACTTCACCTTCTCCTTCTCCTTCTTCTGCTTCTTCTGCTTCACCCTCCTGACTTCACCTTCTCCTTCTCCTTCTTCTACTTCTCCTGATTCACCCTCCAGACTTCACCTTCTCCTTCTCCTTCTTCTGCTTCTTCTGCTTCACCCTCCAGACTTCACCTTCTCCTTCTCCTTCTTCTGCTTCTTCTGCTTCACCCTCCAGACTTCACCTTCTCCTTCTCCTTCTTCTGCTTCACCCTCCTGACTTCACCTTCTCCTTCTCCTTCTTCTACTTCTTCTGATTCACCCTCCAGACTTCACCTTCTCCTTCTCCTTCTTCTGCATCTTCTGCTTCACCCTCCAGACTTCACCTTCTCCTTCTCCTTCTTCTACTTCTTCTGATTCACCCTCCAGACTTCACCTTCTCCTTCTCCTTCTTCTGCTTCTTCTGCTTCACCCTCCAGACTTCACCTTCTCCTTCTCCTTCTTCTGCTTCTTCTGCTGCGCCCTCCAGACTTCACCTTCTCCTTCTCCTTCTGCTGCTTCTTCTGCTTCACCCTCCTGACTTCACCTTCTCCTTCTCCTTCTTCTACTTCTTCTGCTTCACCCCCCTGACTTCACCTTCTCCTTCTCCTTCTTCTGCTTCTTCTGATTCACCCTCCTAACTTCACCTTCTCCTTCTCCTTCTTCTGCTTCTTCTGATTCACCCTCCTGACTTCACCTTCTCCTTCTCCTTCTTCTGCTTCTTCTGATTCACCCTCCAGACTTCACCTTCTCCTTCTCCTTCTTCTGCTTCTTCTGATTCACCCTCCAGACTTCACCTTCTCCTTCTCCTTCTTCTGCTTCTTCTGATTCACCCTCCAGACCTCACCTTCTCCTTCTCCTTCTTCTACTTCTTCTGATTCACCCTCCAGACTTCATCTTCTCCTTCTCCTTCTTCTGCTTCTTCTGATTCACCCTCCAGACTTCACCTTCTCCTTCTCCTTCTTCTACTTCTTCTGATTCACCCTCCAGACTTCACCTTCTCCTTCTCCTTCTTCTACTTCTTCTGATTCACCCTCCAGCCTTCACCTTCTCCCTCTCCTTCTTCTGCTTCTTCTGCTTCACCCTCCAGACTTCACCTTCTCCTTCTCTTTCTTCTGCTTCTTCTGATTCACCCTCCAGACTTCACCTTCTCCTTCTCCTTCTTCTGATTCTTCTGATTCACCCTCCAGACTTCACCTTCTCCTTCTCCTTCTTCTACTTCTTCTGCTTCTCCCTCCAGACTTCACCTTCTCCTTCTCCTTCTTCTGCTTCTTCTGATTCACCCTCCAGACTTCACCTTCTCCTTCTCCTTCTTCTACTTCTTCTGATTCACCCTCCAGACTTCACCTTCTCCTTCTCCATCTTCTACTTCTTCTGATTCACCCTCCAGACTTCACCTTCTCCTTCTCCTTCTTCTACTTCTTCTGATTCACCCTCCTGACTTCACCTTCTCCTTCTCCTTCTTCTGCTTCTTCTGCTTCACCCTCCAGACTTCACCTTCTCCTTCTCCTTCTTCTGCTTCTTCTGCTTCACCCTCCTGACTTCACCTTCTCCTTCTCCTTCTTCTGCTTCTTCTGCTTCACCCCCCTGACTTCACCTTCTCCTTCTCCTTCTTCTACTTCTCCTGATTCACCCTCCAGACTTCACCTTCTCCTTCTCCTTCTTCTGCTTCTTCTGCTTCACCCTCCAGACTTCACCTTCTCCTTCTCCTTATTCTGCTTCTTCTGCTTCGCCCTCCAGACTTCACCTTCTCCTTCTCCATCTTCTGCTTCTTCTGCTTCACCCTCCAGACTTCACCTTCTCCTTCTCCTTCTTCTGCTTCTTCTGCTTCACCCTCCTGACTTCACCTTCTCCTTCTCCTTATTCTACTTCTTCGGATTCACCCTCCAGACTTCACCTTCTCCTTCTCCTTCTTCTGCTTCTTCTGCTTCACCCTCCAGACTTCACCTTCTCCTTCTCCTTCTTCTGCTTCACCCTCCTGACTTCACCTTCTCCTTCTCCTTCTTCTACTTCTTCTGATTCACCCTCCAGACTTCACCTTCTCCTTCTCCTTCTTCTGCATCTTCTGCTTCACCCTCCAGACTTCACCTTCTCCTTCTCCTTCTTCTACTTCTTCTGATTCACCCTCCAGACTTCATCTTCTCCTTCTCCTTCTTCTGCTTCTTCTGCTTCACCCTCCAGACTTCACCTTCTCCTTCTCCTTCTTCTGCTTCTTCTGCTGCGCCCTCCAGACTTCACCTTCTCCTTCTCCTTCTGCTGCTTCTTCTGCTTCACCCTCCTGACTTCACCTTCTCCTTCTCCTTCTTCTACTTCTTCTGCTTCACCCACCTGACTTCACCTTCTCCTTCTCCTTCTTCTGCTTCTTCTGATTCACCATCCTAACTTCACCTTCTCCTTCTCCTTCTTCTGCTTCTTCTGATTCACCCTCCTGACTTCACCTTCTCCTTCTCCTTCTTCTGCTTCTTCTGATTCACCCTCCAGACTTCACCTTCTCCTTCTCCTTCTTCTGCTTCTTCTGATTCACCCTCCAGACTTCACCTTCTCCTTCTCCTTCTTCTGCTTCTTCTGATTCACCCTCCAGACCTCACCTTCTCCTTCTCCTTCTTCTACTTCTTCTGATTCACCCTCCAGAATTCACCTTCTCCTTCTCCTTCTTCTGCTTCTTCTGATTCACCCTCCAGACTTCACCTTCTCCTTCTCCTTCTTCTACTTCTTCTGATTCACCCTCCAGACTTCACCTTCTCCTTCTCCTGCTTCTGCTTCTTCTGATTCACCCTCCAGACTTCACATTCCCCTTCTCCTTCGACTACTTCTTCAGATTCATCCTCCAGACTACACCTTCTCCTTCTCCTTCTTCTACTTCTTCTGATTCACCCTCCAGACTTCACCTTCTCCTTCTCCTGCTTCTTCTGATTCACCCTCCAGACTTCACCTTCTCCTTCTCCTTCTTCCACTTCTTCTGATTCACCCTCCAAACTTCACCTTCTCCTTCTCCTTCTTCTACTTCTTCTGATTCACACTCCAGACTTCTCCTTCTCCTTCTCCTTCTTCTACTTCTTCTGCTTCTCCCTCCAGACTTCACCTTCTCCTTCTCCTTCTTCTGCTTCTTCTGATTCACCCTCCAGACTTCACCTTCTCCTTCTCCTTCTTCTACTTCATCTGATTCACCCTCCAGACTTCACCTTCTCCTTCTCCTTCTTCTACTTCTTCTGATTCACCCTCCAGACTTCACCTTCTCCTTCTCCTTCTTCTACTTCTTCTGATTCACCCTCCTGACTTCACCTTCTCCTTATCCTTCTTCTGCTTCTTCTGCTTCACCCTCCAGACTTCACCTTCTCCTTCTCCTTCTTCTGCTTCTTCTGCTTCACCCTCCAGACTTCACCTTCTCCTTCTCCTTCTTCTGCTTCACCCTCCTGACTTCACCTTCTCCTTCTCCTTCTTCTACTTCTTCTGATTCACCCTCCAGACTTCACCTTCTCCTTCTCCTTCTTCTGCATCTTCTGCTTCACCCTCCAGACTTCACCTTCTCCTTCTCCTTCTTCTACTTCTTCTGATTCACCCTCCAGACTTCACCTTCTCCTTCTCCTTCTTCTGCTTCTTCTGCTTCACCCTCCAGACTTCACCTTCTCCTTCTCCTTCTTCTGCTTCTTCTGCTGCGCCCTCCAGACTTCACCTTCTCCTTCTCCTTCTGCTGCTTCTTCTGCTTCACCCTCCTGACTTCACCTTCTCCTTCTCCTTCTTCTACTTCTTCTGCTTCACCCCCCTGACTTCACCTTCTCCTTCTCCTTCTTCTGCTTCTTCTGATTCACCATCCTAACTTCACCTTCTCCTTCTCCTTCTTCTGCTTCTTCTGATTCACCCTCCTGACTTCACCTTCTCCTTCTCCTTCTTCTGCTTCTTCTGATTCACCCTCCAGACTTCACCTTCTCCTTCTCCTTCTTCTGCTTCTTCTGATTCACCCTCCAGACTTCACCTTCTCCTTCTCCTTCTTCTGCTTCTTCTGATTCACCCTCCAGACCTCACCTTCTCCTTCTCCTTCTTCTACTTCTTCTGATTCACCCTCCAGACTTCATCTTCTCCTTCTCCTTCTTCTGCTTCTTCTGATTCACCCTCCAGACTTCACCTTCTCCTTCTCCTTCTTCTGATTCTTCTGATTCACCCTCCAGACTTCACCTTCTCCTTCTCCTTCTTCTGCTTCTTCTGCTTCACCCTCCTGACTTCACCTTCTCCTTCTCCTTCTTCTGCTTCTTCTGCTTCACCCTCCTGACTTCACCTTCTCCTTCTCCTTCTTCTACTTCTCCTGATTCACCCTCCAGACTTCACCTTCTCCTTCTCCTTCTTCTGCTTCTTCTGCTTCACCCTCCAGACTTCACCTTCTCCTTCTCCTTCTTCTGCTTCTTCTGCTTCACCCTCCAGACTTCACCTTCTCCTTCTCCTTCTTCTGCTTCACCCTCCTGACTTCACCTTCTCCTTCTCCTTCTTCTACTTCTTCTGATTCACCCTCCAGACTTCACCTTCTCCTTCTCCTTCTTCTGCATCTTCTGCTTCACCCTCCAGACTTCACCTTCTCCTTCTCCTTCTTCTACTTCTTCTGATTCACCCTCCAGACTTCACCTTCTCCTTCTCCTTCTTCTGCTTCTTCTGCTTCACCCTCCAGACTTCACCTTCTCCTTCTCCTTCTTCTGCTTCTTCTGCTGCGCCCTCCAGACTTCACCTTCTCCTTCTCCTTCTGCTGCTTCTTCTGCTTCACCCTCCTGACTTCACCTTCTCCTTCTCCTTCTTCTACTTCTTCTGCTTCACCCCCCTGACTTCACCTTCTCCTTCTCCTTCTTCTGCTTCTTCTGATTCACCCTCCTAACTTCACCTTCTCCTTCTCCTTCTTCTGCTTCTTCTGATTCACCCTCCTGACTTCACCTTCTCCTTCTCCTTCTTCTGCTTCTTCTGATTCACCCTCCAGACTTCACCTTCTCCTTCTCCTTCTTCTGCTTCTTCTGATTCACCCTCCAGACTTCACCTTCTCCTTCTCCTTCTTCTGCTTCTTCTGATTCACCCTCCAGACCTCACCTTCTCCTTCTCCTTCTTCTACTTCTTCTGATTCACCCTCCAGACTTCATCTTCTCCTTCTCCTTCTTCTGCTTCTTCTGATTCACCCTCCAGACTTCACCTTCTCCTTCTCCTTCTTCTACTTCTTCTGATTCACCCTCCAGACTTCACCTTCTCCTTCTCCTTCTTCTACTTCTTCTGATTCACCCTCCAGCCTTCACCTTCTCCCTCTCCTTCTTCTGCTTCTTCTGCTTCACCCTCCAGACTTCACCTTCTCCTTCTCTTTCTTCTGCTTCTTCTGATTCACCCTCCAGACTTCACCTTCTCCTTCTCCTTCTTCTGATTCTTCTGATTCACCCTCCAGACTTCACCTTCTCCTTCTCCTTCTTCTACTTCTTCTGCTTCTCCCTCCAGACTTCACCTTCTCCTTCTCCTTCTTCTGCTTCTTCTGATTCACCCTCCAGACTTCACCTTCTCCTTCTCCTTCTTCTACTTCTTCTGATTCACCCTCCAGACTTCACCTTCTCCTTCTCCATCTTCTACTTCTTCTGATTCACCCTCCAGACTTCACCTTCTCCTTCTCCTTCTTCTACTTCTTCTGATTCACCCTCCTGACTTCACCTTCTCCTTCTCCTTCTTCTGCTTCTTCTGCTTCACCCTCCAGACTTCACCTTCTCCTTCTCCTTCTTCTGCTTCTTCTGCTTCACCCTCCTGACTTCACCTTCTCCTTCTCCTTCTTCTGCTTCTTCTGCTTCACCCTCCTGACTTCACCTTCTCCTTCTCCTTCTTCTACTTCTCCTGATTCACCCTCCAGACTTCACCTTCTCCTTCTCCTTCTTCTGCTTCTTCTGCTTCACCCTCCAGACTTCACCTTCTCCTTCTCCTTATTCTGCTTCTTCTGCTTCGCCCTCCAGACTTCACCTTCTCCTTCTCCATCTTCTGCTTCTTCTGCTTCACCCTCCAGACTTCACCTTCTCCTTCTCCTTCTTCTGCTTCTTCTGCTTCACCCTCCTGACTTCACCTTCTCCTTCTCCTTATTCTACTTCTTCGGATTCACCCTCCAGACTTCACCTTCTCCTTCTCCTTCTTCTGCTTCTTCTGCTTCACCCTCCAGACTTCACCTTCTCCTTCTCCTTCTTCTTCTTCTTCTGCTGCGCCCTCCAGACTTCACCTTCTCCTTCTCCTTCTTCTGCTTCTTCTGCTTCACCCACCTGACTTCACCTTCTCCTTCTCCTTCTTCTACTTCTTCTGCTTCACCCCCCTGACTCCACCTTCTCCTTCTCCTTCTTCTGCTTCTTCTGATTCACCCTCCTGACTTCACCTTCTCCTTCTCCTTCTTCTGCTTCTTCTGATTCACCCTCCAGACTTCACCTTCTCCTTCTCCTTCTTCTGCTTCTTCTGATTCACCCTCCAGACTTCACCTTCTCCTTCTCCTTCTTCTGCTTCTTCTGATTCACCCTCCAGACCTCACCTTCTCCTTCTCCTTCTTCTACTTCTTCTGATTCACACTCCAGACTTCATCTCCTCCTTCTCCTTCTTCTGCTTCTTCTGATTCACCCTCCAGACTTCACCTTCTCCTTCTCCTTCTTCTGCTTCTTCTGATTCACCCTCCAGACTTCACCTTCTCCTTCTCCTTCTTCTACTTCTTCTGATTCACCCTCCAGACTTCACCTTCTCCTTCTCCTTCTTCCACTTCTTCTGATTCACCCTCCAGTCTTCACCTTCTCCTTCTCCTTCTTCTGCTTCTTCTGCTTCACCCTCCAGACTTCACCTTCTCCTTCTCTTTCTTCTGCTTCTTCTGTTTCACCCTCCAGACTTCACCTTCTCCTTCTCCTGCTTCTGCTTCTCCTGATTCACCCTCCAGCCTTCACCTTCTCCTTCTCCTTCTTCTGCTTCTTCTGATTCAGCCTTCAGAATTCACCTTCTCCTTCTCCTTCTTCTGCTTCTTCTGATTCACCCTCCAGACCTCACCTTCTCCTTCTCCTTCTTATACTTCTTCTGATTCACCCTCCAGACTTCATCTTCTCCTTCTCCTTCTTCTGCTTCTTCTGCTTCACCCTCCAGACTTCACCTTCTCCTTCTCTTTCTTCTGCTTCTTCTGATTCACCCTCCAGACTTCACCTTCTCCTTCTCCTTCTTCTGCTTCTTCTGATTCACCCTCCAGACTTCGCCTTCTCCTTCTCCTTCTTCTACTTCTTCTGGTTCACCCTCCAGACTTCACCTTCTCCTTCTCCTTCTTCTACTTCTTCTGATTCACCCTCCAGTCTTCACCTTCTCCTTCTCCTTCTTCTGCTTCTTCTGATTCACCCTCCAGACTTCACCTTCTCCTTCTCCTTCTTCTTCTTCTTCTGATTCACCCTCCTGACTTCACCTTCTCCTTCTCCTTCTTCTGCTTCTTCTGATTCACCCTCCAGACTTCACCTTCTCCTTCTCCTTCTTCTACTTCTTCCGATTCACCCTCCAGACTTCAGCTTCTCCTTCTACTTCTTCTGCTTCTTCTGATTCACCCTCCAGACTTCACCTTCTCCTTCTCCTTCTTCTGCTTCTTCTGATTCACCCTCCAGACTTCACCTACTCCTTCTCCTTCTTCTGCTTCTTCTGATTCACCCTCCAGAATTCACCTTCTCCTTCTCCTTCTTCTGCTTCTTCTGATTCACCCTCCAGACTTCACCTTCTCCTTCTCCTTCTTCTACTTCTTCTGATTCACCCTCCAGACTTCACCTTCTCCTTCTCCTGCTTCTGCTTCTTCTGATTCACCCTCCAGACTTCACATTCTCCTTCTCCTTCGTCTGCTTCTTCTGATTCACCCTCCAGACTACACCTTCTCCTTCTCCTTCTTCTACTTCTTCTGATTCACCCTCCAGACTTCTCCTTCTCCTTCTCCTTCTTCTGCTTCTTCTGATTCACCCTCCAGACTTCACCTTCTCCTTCTCCTTCTTCTACTTCTTCTGATTCACCCGCCAAACTTCACCTTCTCCTTCTCCTTCTTCTACTTCTTCTGATTCACACTCCAGACTTCACCTTCTCCTTCTCCTTCTTCTACTTCTTCTGCTTCTCCCTCCAGACTTCACCTTCTCCTTCTCCTTCTTCTGCTTCTTCTGAATCACCCTCCAGACTTCACCTTCTCCTTCTCCTTCTTCTACTTCTTCTGATTCACCCTCCAGACTTCACCTTCTACTTCTCCTTCTTCTACTTCTTCTGATTCACCCTCCAGACTTCACCTTCTCCTTCTCCTTCTTCTACTTCTTCTGATTCACCCTCCTGACTTCGCCTTCTCCTTCTCCTTCTTCTGCTTCTTCTGCTTCACACTCCAGACTTCACCTTCTCCTTCTCCTTCTTCTGCTTCACCCTCCAGACTTCACCTACTCCTTCTCCTTCTTCTGCTTCTTCTGCTTCACCCTCCTGACTTCACCTTCTCCTTCTCCTTCTTCTACTTTTTCTAATTCACCCTCCAGACTTCACCTTCTCCTTCTCCTTCTTCTGCTTCTTCTGCTTCACCCTCCAGACTTCACCTTCTCCTTCTCCTGCTTCTTCTGCTTCGCCCTCCAGACTTCACCTTCTCCTTCTCCTTCTTCTGCTTCTTCTGCTTCACCCTCCAGACTTCACCTTCTCCTTCTCCTTCTTCTGCTTCTTCTGCTTCACCCTCCTGACTTCACCTTCTCCTTTTCCTTCTTCTACTTCTTCTGATTCACCCTGCAGACTTCACCTTCTCCTTCTCCTTCTTCTGCTTCTTCTGCTTCACCCTCCAGACTTCACCTTCTCCTTCTCCTTCTTCTGCTTCTTCTGCTGCGCCCTCCAGACTTCACCTTCTCCTTCTCCTTCTTCTGCTTCTTCTGATTCACCCTCCAGACTTCACATTCTCCTTCTCCTTCGTCTGCTTCTTCTGATTCACCCTCCAGACTACACCTTCTCCTTCTCCTTCTTCTACTTCTTCTGATTCACCCTCCAGACTTCTCCTTCTCCTTCTCCTTCTTCTACTTCTTCTGATTCACCCTCCAGACTTCACCTTCTCCTTCTCCTGCTTCTGCTTCTTCTGATTCACCCTCCAGACTTCACATTCTCCTTCTCCTTCGTCTGCTTCTTCTGATTCACCCTCCAGACTACACCTTCTCCTTCTCCTTCTTCTACTTCTTCTGATTCACCCTCCAGACTTCTCCTTCTCCTTCTCCTTCTTCTGCTTCTTCTGATTCACCCTCCAGACTTCACCTTCTCCTTCTCCTTCTTCTACTTCTTCTGATTCACCCGCCAAACTTCACCTTCTCCTTCTCCTTCTTCTACTTCTTCTGATTCACACTCCAGACTTCACCTTCTCCTTCTCCTTCTTCTACTTCTTCTGCTTCTCCCTCCAGACTTCACCTTCTCCTTCTCCTTCTTCTGCTTCTTCTGAATCACCCTCCAGACTTCACCTTCTCCTTCTCCTTCTTCTACTTCTTCTGATTCACCCTCCAGACTTCAACTTCTACTTCTCCTTCTTCTACTTCTTCTGATTCACCCTCCAGACTTCACCTTCTCCTTCTCCTTCTTCTACTTCTTCTGATTCACCCTCCTGACTTCGCCTTCTCCTTCTCCTTCTTCTGCTTCTTCTGCTTCACACTCCAGACTTCACCTTCTCCTTCTCCTTCTTCTGCTTCTTCTGCTTCACCCTCCAGACTTCACCTTCTCCTTCTCCTTCTTCTGCTTCTTCTGCTTCACCCTCCTGACTTCACCTTCTCCTTCTCCTTCTTCTACTTTTTCTAATTCACCCTCCAGACTTCACCTTCTCCTTCTCCTTCTTCTGCTTCTTCTGCTTCACCCTCCAGACTTCACCTTCTCCTTCTCCTTCTTCTGCTTCTTCTGCTTCGCCCTCCAGACTTCACCTTCTCCTTCTCCTTCTTCTGCTTCTTCTGCTTCACCCTCCAGACTTCACCTTCTCCTTCTCCTTCTTCTGCTTCTTCTGCTTCACCCTCCTGACTTCACCTCCTCCTTTTCCTTCTTCTACTTCTTCTGATTCACCCTCCAGACTTCACCTTCTCCTTCTCCTTCTTCTGCTTCTTCTGCTGCACCCTCCAGACTTCACCTTCTCCTTCTCCTTCTTCTGCTTCTTCTGCTGCGCCCTCCAGACTTCACCTTCTCCTTCTCCTTCTTCTGCTTCTTCTGCTTCACCCTCCTGACTTCACCTTCTCCTTCTCCTTCTTCTACTTCTTCTGCTTCACCCCCCTGACTTCACCTTCTCCTTCTCCTTCTTCTGCTTCTTCTGATTCACCCTCCTAACTTCACCTTCTCCTTCTCCTTCTTCTGCTTCTTCTGCTTCACCCTCCTGACTTCACCTTCTCCTTCTCCTTCTTCTACTTTTTCTAATTCACCCTCCAGACTTCACCTTCTCCTTCTCCTTCTTCTGCTTCTTCTGCTTCACCCTCCAGACTTCACCTTCTCCTTCTCCTTCTTCTGCTTCTTCTGCTTCGCCCTCCAGACTTCACCTTCTCCTTCTCCTTCTTCTGCTTCTTCTGCTTCACCCTCCAGACTTCACCTTCTCCTTCTCCTTCTTCTGCTTCTTCTGCTTCACCCTCCTGACTTCACCTTCTCCTTTTCCTTCTTCTACTTCTTCTGATTCACCCTGCAGACTTCACCTTCTCCTTCTCCTTCTTCTGCTTCTTCTGCTTCACCCTCCAGACTTCACCTTCTCCTTCTCCTTCTTCTGCTTCTTCTGCTGCGCCCTCCAGACTTCACCTTCTCCTTCTCCTTCTTCTGCTTCTTCTGATTCACCCTCCAGACTTCACATTCTCCTTCTCCTTCGTCTGCTTCTTCTGATTCACCCTCCAGACTACACCTTCTCCTTCTCCTTCTTCTACTTCTTCTGATTCACCCTCCAGACTTCTCCTTCTCCTTCTCCTTCTTCTACTTCTTCTGATTCACCCTCCAGACTTCACCTTCTCCTTCTCCTGCTTCTGCTTCTTCTGATTCACCCTCCAGACTTCACATTCTCCTTCTCCTTCGTCTGCTTCTTCTGATTCACCCTCCAGACTACACCTTCTCCTTCTCCTTCTTCTACTTCTTCTGATTCACGCTCCAGACTTCTCCTTCTCCTTCTCCTTCTTCTGCTTCTTCTGATTCACCCTCCAGACTTCACCTTCTCCTTCTCCTTCTTCTACTTCTTCTGATTCACGCTCCAGACTTCACATTCTCCTTCTCCTTCGTCTGCTTCTTCTGATTCACCCTCCAGACTACACCTTCTCCTTCTCCTTCTTCTACTTCTTCTGATTCACGCTCCAGACTTCTCCTTCTCCTTCTCCTTCTTCTGCTTCTTCTGATTCACCCTCCAGACTTCACCTTCTCCTTCTCCTTTTTCTACTTCTTCTGATTCACACTCCAGACTTCACCTTCTCCTTCTCCTTCTTCTACTTCTTCTGCTTCTCCCTCCAGACTTCACCTTCTCCTTCTCCTTCTTCTGCTTCTTCTGAATCACCCTCCAGACTTCACCTTCTCCTTCTCCTTCTTCTACTTCTTCTGATTCACCCTCCAGACTTCACCTTCTACTTCTCCTTCTTCTACTTCTTCTGATTCACCCTCCAGACTTCACCTTCTCCTTCTCCTTCTTCTACTTCTTCTGATTCACCCTCCTGACTTCGCCTTCTCCTTCTCCTTCTTCTGCTTCTTCTGCTTCACCCTCCAGACTTCACCTTCTCCTTCTCCTTCTTCTGCTTCTTCTGCTTCGCCCTCCAGACTTCACCTTCTCCTTCTCCTTCTTCTGCTTCTTCTGCTTCACCCTCCAGACTTCACCTTCTCCTTCTCCTTCTTCTGCTTCTTCTGCTTCACCCTCCTGACTTCACCTCCTCCTTTTCCTTCTTCTACTTCTTCTGATTCACCCTCCAGACTTCACCTTCTCCTTCTCCTTCTTCTGCTTCTTCTGCTTCACCCTCCAGACTTCACCTTCTCCTTCTCCTTCTTCTGCTTCTTCTGCTGCGCCCTCCAGACTTCACCTTCTCCTTCTCCTTCTTCTGCTTCTTCTGCTTCACCCTCCTGACTTCACCTTCTCCTTCTCCTTCTTCTACTTCTTCTGCTTCACCCCCCTGACTTCACCTTCTCCTTCTCCTTCTTCTGCTTCTTCTGATTCACCCTCCTAACTTCACCTTCTCCTTCTCCTTCTTCTGCTTCTTCTGATTCACCCTCCTGTCTTCACCTTCACCTTCTCCTTCTCCTGCTTCTTCTGATTCACCCTCCAGACTTCACCTTCTCCTTCTCCTTCTTCTGCTTCTTCTGATTCACCCTCCAGACTTCACCTTCTCCTTCTCCTTCTTCTGCTTCTTCTGATTCACCCTCCAGACCTCACCTTCTCCTTCTACTTCTTCTACTTCTTCTGATTCACCCTCCAGACTTCATCTTCTCCTTCTCCTTCTTCTGCTTCTTCTGATTCACCCTCCAGACTTCACCTTCTCCTTCTTCTGCTTCTTCTGATTCACCCTCCAGACTTCACCTTCACCTTCTCCTTCTTCTACTTCTTCTGATTCACCCTCCAGACTTCACCTTCTCCTTCTCCTTCTACTTCTTCTGATTCACCCTCCAGTCTTCACCTTCTCCTTCTCCTTCTTCTGCTTCTTCTGCTTCACCCTCCAGATTTCACCTTCTCCTTCTCTTTCTTCTGCTTCTTCTGATTCACCCTCCAGACTTCACCTTCTCCTTCTCCTTCTTCTGATTCTTCTGATTCACCCTCCAGACTTCACTTTTTCCTTCTCCTTCTTCTGCTTCTTCTGATTCACCCTCCTGACTTCACCTTCTCCTTCTCCTTCTTCTACTTCTTCTGATTCACCCTCCTGACTTCACCTTCTCCTTCTCCTTCTTCTACTTCTTCTGCTTCACCCTCCAGACTTCACCTTCTCCTTCTCCTTCTTCTACTTCTTCTGATTCACCCTCCAGACTTCACCTTCTCCTCCTCCTGCTTCTGCTTCTACTGATTCACCCTCCAGACTTCACATTCTCCTTCTCCTTCGTCTACTTCTTCTGATTCACCCTCCAGACTAAACCTTCTCCTTATCCTTCTTCTACTTCTTCTGATTCACTCTCCAGACTTCACCTTCTCCTTCTCCTTCTTCTGCTTCTTCTGATTCACTCTCCAGACTTCATCTTCTCTTCTCAATCTTCTGCTTCTTCTGATTCACCCTCCAGACTTCACCTTCTCCTTCTCCTTCTTCTGCTTCTTCTGATTCACCCTCCAGACTTCGCCTTCTCCTTCTCCTTCTTCTACTTCTTCTGATTCAACCTCCAGACTTCAGCTTCTCCTTCTCCTTCTTCTACTTCTTCTGATTCACCCTCCAGTCTTCACCTTCTCCTTCTCCTTCTTCTGCTTCTTCTGATTCACCCTCCAGACTTCACCTTCTCCTTCTCCTTCTTCTGCTTCTTCTGATTCACCCTCCTGACTTCACCTTCTCCATCTCCTCCTTCTGCTTCTTCTAATTCACCCTCCAGACTTCACCTTCTCCTTCTCCTTCTTCTACCTCTTCTGATTAACCCTCCAGACTTCACCTTCTCCTTCCACTTCTTCTGCTTCTTCCGATTCACCCTCCAGACTTCACCTTCTCCTTCTCCTTCTTCTGCTTCTTCTGACTCACCCTCCAGACTTCACCTTCTCCTTCTCCTTCTTCTGCTTCTTCTGATTCACCCTCCAGAATTCACCTTCTCCTTCTCCTTCTTCTGCTTCTTCTGATTCACCCTCCAGACTTCACCTTCTCCTTCTCCTTCTTCTACTTCTTCTGATTCGCCCTCCAGACTTCACCTTCTCCTTCTCCTGCTTCTGCTTCTTCTGATTCACCCTCCAGACTTCACATTCCCCTTCTCCTTCGTCTACTTCTTCTGATTCACCCTCCAGACTACACCTTCTCCTTCTCCTTCTTCTACTTCTTCTGATTCACCCTCCAGACTTCACCTTCTCCTTCTCCTTCTTCTGCTTCTTCTGATTCACCCTCCAGACTTCAACTTCTCCTTCTCCTTCTTCTACTTCATCTGATTCACCCTCCAGACTTCACCTTCTCCTTCTCCTTCTTCTACTTCTTCTGATTCACCCTCCAGACTTCACCTTCTCCTTCTCCTTCTTCTACTTCTTCTGATTCATCGTCCTGACTTCACCTTCTCCTTCTCCTTCTTCTGCTTCTTCTGCTTCACCCTCCAGACTTCACCTTCTCCTTCTCCTTCTTCTGCTTCTTCTGCTTCACCCTCCAGACTTCACCTTCTCCTTCTCCTTCTTCTGCTTCACCCTCCTGACTTCACCTTCTCCTTCTCCTTCTTCTGCTTCTTCTGCTGCGCCCTGCAGACTTCACCTTCTCCTTCTCCTTCTTCTGCTTCTTCTGCTTCACCCTCCTGACTTCACCTTCTCCTTCTCCTTCTTCTACTTCTTCTGCTTCACCCCCTTGACTTCACCTTCTCCTTCTCCTTCTTCTGCTTCTTCTGCTTCACCCTCCAGACTTCACCTTCTCCTTCTCCTTCTTCTGCTTCTTCTGCTTCACCCTCCAGACTTCACCTTCTCCTTCTCCTTCTTCTGCTTCACCCTCCTGACTTCACCTTCTCCTTCTCCTTCTTCTGCTTCTTCTGCTGCGCCCTCCAGACTTCACCTTCTCCTTCTCCTTCTTCTGCTTCTTCTGCTTCACCCTCCTGACTTCACCTTCTCCTTCTCCTTCTTCTACTTCTTCTGCTTCACCCCCCTGACTTCACCTTCTCCTTCTCCTTCTTCTGCTTCTTCTGATTCACCCTCCTAACTTCACCTTCTCCTTCTCCTTCTTCTGCTTCTTCTGATTCACCCTCCTGACTTCACCTTCTCCTTCTCCTTCTTCTGCTTCTTCTGATTCACCCTCCAGACTTCACCTTCTCCTTCTCCTTCTTCTGCTTCTTCTGATTCACCCTCCAGACTTCACCTTCTCCTTCTCCTTCTTCTGCTTCTTCTGATTCACCCTCCAGACCTCACCTTCTCCTTCTCCTTCTTCTACTTCTTCTGATTCACCCTCCAGACTTCACCTTCTCCTTCTCCTTCTTCTACTTCTTCTGATTCACCCTCCAGACTTCATCTTCTCCTTCTCCTTCTTCTTCTTCTTCTGATTCACCCTCCAGACATCACCTTCTCCTTCTCCTTCTTCTACTTCTTCTGATTCACCCTCCTGACTTCACCTTCTCCTTCTCCTTCTTCTACTTCTTCTGCTTCACCCTCCAGACTTCACCTTCTCCTTCTCCTTCTTCTACTTCTTCTGATTCACCCTCCTGACTTCACCTTCTCCTTCTCCTTCTTCTACTTCTTCTGATTCACCCTCCAGACTTCACCTTCTCCTTCTCCTTCTTCTGCTTCTTCTGATTCACTCTCCTGACTTCACCTTCTCCTTCTCCTCCTTCTGCTTCTTCTAATTCACCCTCCAGACTTCACCTTCTCCTTCTCCTTCTTCTACTTCTTCTGATTCACCCTCCAGACTTCACCTTCTCCTTCTACTTCTTCTGCTTCTTCTGATTCACCCTCCAGACTTCACCTTCTCCTTCTCCTTCTTCTGCTTCTTCTGATTCACCCTACAGACTTCACCTTCTCCTTCTCCTTCTTCTGCTTCTTCTGATTCACCCTCCAGAATTCACCTTCTCCTTCTCCTTCTTCTGCTTCTTCTGATTCACCCTCCTGACTTCACCTTCTCCTTCTCCTTCTTCTGCTTCTTCTGCTTCACCCTCCATACTTCACCTTCTCCTTCTCCTTCTTCTGCTTCTTCTGCTTCACCCTCCAGTCTTCACCTTCTCCTTCTCCTTCTTCTGCTTCACCCTCCTGACTTCACCTTCTCCTTCTCCTTCTTCTACTTCTTCTGATTCACCCTCCAGACTTCACCTTCTCCTTCTCCTTCTTCTGCTTCTTCTGCTTCACCCTCCAGACTTCACCCTCTCCTTCTCCTTCTTCTGCTTCTTCTGCTTCGCCCTCCAGACTTCACCTTCTCCTTCTCCTTCTTCTGCTTCTTCTGCTTCGCCCTCCAGACTTCACCTTCTCCTTCTCCTTCTTCTGCTTCTTCTGATTCACCCTCCAGACTTCACCTTCTCCTTCTCCTTCTTCTACTTCATCTGATTCACCCTCCAGACTTCACCTTCTCCTTCTCCTTCTTCTGCTTCTTCTGCTTCACCCTCCAGACTTCACCTTCTCCTTCTCCTTCTTCTGCTTCTTCTGCTGCGCCCTCCAGACTTCACCTTCTCCTTCTCCTTCTTCTGCTTCTTCTGCTTCACCCTCCTGACTTCACCTTCTCCTTCTCCTTCTTCTACTTCTTCTGCTTCACCCCCTGACTTCACCTTCTCCTTCTCCTTCTTCTGCTTCTTCTGATTCACCCCCTGACTTCACCTTCTCCTTCTCCTTCTTCTGCTTCTTCTGATTCACCCTCCTGACTTCACCTTCTCCTTCTCCTTCTTCTGCTTCTTCTGATTCACCCTCCAGACTTCACCTTCTCCTTCTCCTTCTTCTGCTTCTTCTGATTCACCCTCCAGACTTCACCTTCTCCTTCTCCTTCTTCTGCTTCTTCTGATTCACCCTCCAGACCTCACCTTCTCCTTCTCCTTCTTCTACTTCTTCTGATTCACCCTCCAGACTTCATCTTCTCCTTCTCCTTCTTCTGCTTCTTCTGATTCACCCTCCAGAATTCACCTTCTCCTTCTCCTTCTTCTGATTCTTCTGATTCACCCTCCAGACTTCACCTTCTCCTTCTCCTTCTTCTACTTCTTCTGATTCACCCTCCAGACTTCACCTTCTCCATCTTCTACTTCTTCTGATTCACCCTCCAGCCTTCACCTTCTCCTTCTCCTTCTTCTGCTTCTTCTGCTTCACCCTCCAGACTTCACCTTCTCCTTCTCTTTCTTCTGCTTCTTCTGATTCACCCTCCAGACTTCACCTTCTCCTTCTCCTTCTTCTGATTCTTCTGATTGACCCTCCAGACTTTACCTTCTCCTTCTCCTTCTTCTGCTTCTTCTGATTCACCCTCCAGACTTCACCTTCTCCTTCTCCTTCTTCTACTTCTTCTGATTCACCCTCCTGACTTCACCTTCTCCTTCTCCTTCTTCTACTTCTTCTGCTTCACCCTCCAGACTTCACCTTCTCCTTCTCCTTCTTCTACTTCTTCTGATTCACCCTCCTGACTTCACCTTCTCCTTCTCCTTCTTCTACTTCTTCTGATTCACCCTCCAGACTTCACCTTCTCCTTCTCCTTCTTCTGCTTCTTCTGATTCACCCTCCTGACTTCACCTTCTCCTTCTCCTCCTTCTGCTTCTTCTAATTCACTCTCCAGACTTCACCTTCTCCTTCTCCTTCTTCTACTTCTTCTGATTCACCCTCCAGACTTCACCTTCTCCTTCTCCTTCTTCTGCTTCTTCTGATTCACCCTCCAGAATTCACCTTCTCCTTCTCCTTCTTCTGCTTCTTCTGATTCACCCTCCAGACTTCACCTTCTCCTTCTCCTTCTTCTACTTCTTCTGATTCACCCTCCAGACTTCACCTTCTCCTTCTCCTGCTTCTGCTTCTTCTGATTCACCCTCCAGACTTCACATTCTCCTTCTCCTTCGTCTACTTCTTCTGATTCACCCTCCAGACTACACCTTCTCCTTCTCCTTCTTCTACTTCTTCTGATTCACCCTCCAGACTTCACCTTCTCCTTCTCCTTCTTCTGCTTCTTCAGATTCATCCTCCAAACTTCACCTTCTCCTTCTCCTTCTTCTACTTCTTCTGATTCACACTCCAGACTTCACCTTCTCCTTCTCCTTCTTCTACTTCTTCTGCTTCTCCCTCCAGACTTTACCTTCTCCTTCTCCTTCTTCTGCTTCTTCTGATTCACCCTCCAGACTTCACCCTCTCCTTCTCCTTCTTCTACTTCATCTGATTCACCCTCCAGACTTCACCTTCTCCTTCTCCTTCTTCTGCTTCTTCTGCTTCACCCTCCAGACTTCAACTTCTCCTTCTCCTTCTTCTGCTTCTTCTGCTTCACCCTCCATACTTCACCTTCTCCTTCTCCTTCTTCTGCTTCACCCTGCTGACTTCACCTTCTCCTTCTCCTTCTTCTACTTCTTCTGATTCACCCTCCAGACTTCACCTTCTCCTTCTCCTTCTTCTGCTTCTTCTGATTCACCCTCCTGACTTCACCTTCTCCTTCTCCTCCTTCTGCTTCTTCTAATTCACCCTCCAGACTTCACCTTCTCCTTTTCCTTCTTCTACTTCTTCTGATTCACCCTCCAGACTTCACCTTCTCCTTCTACTTCTTCTGCTTCTTCTGATTCACCCTCCAGACTTCACCTTCTCCTTCTCCTTCTTCTGCTTCTTCTGATTCACCCTCCAGACTTCACCTTCTCCTTCTCCTTCTTCTGCTTCTTCTGATTCACCCTCCAGAATTCACCTTCTCCTTCTCCTTCTTCTGCTTCTTCTGATTCACCCTCCAGAATTCACCTTCTCCTTCTCCTTCTTCTGCTTCTTCTGATTCACCCTCCAGACTTCACCTTCTCCTTCTCCTTCTTCTACTTCTTCTGATTCACCCTCCAGACTTCACCTTCTCCTTCTCCTGCTTCTGCTTCTGCTGATTCACCCTCCAGACTTCACATTCTCCTTCTCCTTCGTCTACTTCTTCTGATTCACCCTCCAGACTACACCTTCTCCTTCTCCTTCTTCTACTTCTTCTGATTCACCCTCCAGACTTCACCTTCTCCTTCTCCTTCTTCTGCTTCTTCTGATTCACCCTCCAGACTTCACCTTCTCCTTCTCCTTCTTCTACTTCTTCTGATTCATCCTCCAAACTTCACCTTCTCCTTCTCCTTCTTCTACTTCTTCTGATTCACACTCCAGACTTCACCTTCTCCTTCTCCTTCTTCTCCTTCTTCTGCTTCTCCCTCCAGACTTTACCTTCTCCTTCTCCTTCTTCTGCTTCTTCTGATTCACCCTCCAGACTTCACCCTCTCCTTCTCCTTCTTCTACTTCATCTGATTCACCCTCCAGACTTCACCTTCTCCTTCTCCTTCTTCTACTTCTTCTGATTCACCCTCCTGACTTCACCTTCTCCTTCTCCTTCTTCTGCTTCTTCTGCTTCACCCTCCAGACTTCAACTTCTCCTTCTCCTTCTTCTGCTTCTTCTGCTTCACCCTCCATACTTCACCTTCTCCTTCTCCTTCTTCTGCTTCACCCTGCTGACTTCACCTTCTCCTTCTCCTTCTTCTACTTCTTCTGATTCACCCTCCAGACTTCACCTTCTCCTTCTCCTTCTTCTGCTTCTTCTGATTCACCCTCCTGACTTCACCTTCTCCTTCTCCTCCTTCTGCTTCTTCTAATTCACCCTCCAGACTTCACCTTCTCCTTCTCCTTCTTCTACTTCTTCTGATTCACCCTCCAGACTTCACCTTCTCCTTCTACTTCTTCTGCTTCTTCTGATTCACCCTCCAGACTTCACCTTCTCCTTCTCCTTCTTCTGCTTCTTCTGATTCACCCTCCAGACTTCACCTTCTCCTTCTCTTTCTTCTGCTTCTTCTGATTCACCCTCCAGAATTCACCTTCTCCTTCTCCTTCTTCTGCTTCTTCTGATTCACCCTCCAGACTTCACCTTCTCCTTCTCCTTCTTCTACTTCTTCTGATTCACCCTCCAGACTTCACCTTCTCCTTCTCCTGCTTCTGCTTCTTCTGATTCACCCTCCAGACTTCACATTCTCCTTCTCCTTCGTCTACTTCTTCTGATTCACCCTCCAGACTACACCTTCTCCTTCTCCTTCTTCTACTTCTTCTGATTCACCCTCCAGACTTCACCTTCTCCTTCTCCTTCTTCTGCTTCTTCTGATTCACCCTCCAGACTTCACCTTCTCCTTCTCCTTCTTCTACTTCTTCTGATTCATCCTCCAAACTTCACCTTCTCCTTCTCCTTCTTCTACTTCTTCTGATTCACACTCCAGACTTCACCTTCTCCTTCTCCTTCTTCTACTTCTTCTGCTTCTCCCTCCAGACTTTACCTTCTCCTTCTCCTTCTTCTGCTTCTTCTGATTCACCCTCCAGACTTCACCCTCTCCTTCTCCTTCTTCTACTTCATCTGATTCACCCTCCAGACTTCACCTTCTCCTTCTTCTACTTCTTCTGATTCACCCTCCTGACTTCAACTTCTCCTTCTCCTTCTTCTGCTTCTTCTGCTTCACCCTCCAGACTTCAACTTCTCCTTCTCCTTCTTCTGCTTCTTCTGCTTCACCCTCCATACTTCACCTTCTCCTTTTCCTTCTTCTGCTTCACCCTGCTGACTTCACCTTCTCCTTCTCCTTCTTCTACTTCTTCTGATTCACCCTCCAGACTTCACCTTCTCCTTCTCCTTCTTCTGCTTCTTCTGCTTCACCCTCCAGACTTCACCTTCTCCTTCTCCTTCTTCTGCTTCTTCTGCTTCGCCCTCCAGACTTCACCTTCTCCTTCTCCTTCTTCTGCTTCTTCTGCTTCACCCTCCTGACTTCACCATCCCCTTCTCCTTCTTCTACTTCTTCTGATTCACCCTCCAGACTTCACCTTCTCCTTCTCCTTCTTCTGCTTCTTCTGCTTCACCCTCCAGACTTCACCTTCTCCTTCTCCTTCTTCTGCTTCTTCTGCTTCACCCTCCAGACTTCACCTTCTCCTTCTCCTTCTTCTGCTTCTTCTGCTTCACCCTCCTGACTTCACCTTCTCCTTCTCCTCCTTCTACTTCTTCTGCTTCACCCCCCTGACTTCACCTTCTCCTTCTCCTTCTTCTGCTTCTTCTGATTCACCCTCCGAACTTCACCTTCTCCTTCTCCTTCTTCTGCTTCTTCTGATACACCCTCCTGACTTCACCTTCTCCTTCTCCTTCTTCTGCTTCTTCTGATTCACCCTCCAGACTTCACCTTCTCCTTCTCCTTCTTCTGCTTCTTCTGATTCACCCTCCAGACTTCACCTTCTCCTTCTCCTTCTTCTGCTTCTTCTGATTCACCCTCCAGACTTCACCTTCTCCTTCTCCTTCTTCTGCTTCTTCTGATTCACCCTCCAGACCTCACCTTCTCCTTCTCCTTCTTCTACTTCTTCTGATTTACCCTCCAGACTTCATCTTCTCCTTCTCCTTCTTCTGCTTCTTCTGATTCACCCTCCTGTCTTCACCTTCTCCTTCTCCTTCTTCTGATTCTTCTGATTCACCCTCCAGACTTCACCTTCTCCTTCTCCTTCTTCTGCTTCTTCTGATTCACCCTCCTGACTTCACCTTCTCCTTCTCCTTTTTCTACTTCTTCTGATTCACCCTCCTGACTTCACCTTCTCCTTCTCCTTCTTCTACTTCTTCTGCTTCACCCTCCAGACTTCACCTTCTCCTTCTCCTTCATCTACTTCTTCTAATTCACCCTCCAGACTTCACCTTCTCCTTCTACTTCTTCTGCTTCTTCTGATTCACCCTGCAGACTTCACCTTCTCCTTCTCCTTCTTCTGCTTCTTCTGATTCACCCTCCAGACTTCACCTTCTCCTTCTCCTTCTTCTGCTTCTTCTGATTCACCCTCCAGACTTCACCTTCTCCTTCTCCTTCTTCTGCTTCTTCTGATTCACCCTCCAGACTTCACCTTCTCCTTCTCCTTCTTATACTTCTTCTGATTCACCCTCCAGACTTCACCTTCTCCTTCTCCTGCTTCTGCTTCTTCTGATTCACCCTCCAGATTTAACATTCTCCTTCTCCTTCGTCTACTTCTTCTGATTCACCCTCCAGACTAAACCTTCTCCTTCTCCTTCTTCTACTTCTTCTGATTCACCCTCCAGACTTCACCTTCTCCTTCTCCTTCTTCTGCTTCTTCTGATTCACCCTCCAGACTTCACCTTCTCTTCTCCTTCTTCTACTTCTTCTGATTCACCCTCCAAACTTCACCTTCTCCTTCTCCTTCTTCTACTTCTTCTGATTCACCCTCCAGACTTCACCTTCTCCTTCTCCTTCTTCTACTTCTTCTGCTTCTCCCTCCAGACTTCACCTTCTCCTTCTCCTTCTTCTGCTTCTTCTGATTCACCCTCCAGACTTCACCTTCTCCTTCTCCTTCTTCTACTTCTTCTGATTCACCCTCCAGACTTCACCTTCTCCTTCTCCTTCTTCTACTTCTTCTGATTCACCCTCCAGACTTCACCTTCTCCTTCTCCTTCTTCTACTTCTTCTGATTCACCCTCCTGACTTCACCTTCTCCTTCTCCTTCTTCTGCTTCTTCTGCTTCACCCTCCAGACTTCACCTTCTCCTTCTCCTTCTTCTGCTTCTTCTGCTTCACCCTCCAGACTTCACCTTCTCCTTCTCCTTCTTCTGCTTCTTCTGCTTCACCCTCCTGACTTCACCTTCTCCTTCTCCTTCTTCTACTTCTTCTGATTCACCCTCCAGACTTCACCTTCTCCTTCTCCTTCTTCTGCTTCTTCTGCTTCACCCTCCAGACTTCACCTTCTCCTTCTCCTTCTTCTGCTTCTTCTGCTTCGCCCTCCAGACTTCACCTTCTCCTTCTCCTTCTTCTGCTTCTTCTGCTTCACCCTCCAGACTTCACCTTCTCCTTCTCCTTCTTCTGCTTCTTCTGCTTCACCCTCCTGACTTCACCTTCATCTTCATCTTCTTCTACTTCTTCTGATTCACCCTCCAGACTTCACCTTCTCCTTCTCCTTCTTCTGCTTCTTCTGCTTCACCCTCCAGACTTCACCTTCTCCTTCTCCTTCTTCTACTTCTTCTGCTTCACACCCCTGACTTCACCTTCTCCTTCTCCTTCTTCTGCTTCTTCTGATTCACCCTCCTAACTTCACCTTCTCCTTCTCCTTCTTCTGCTTCTTCTGATTCACCCTCCTGACTTCACCTTCTCCTTCTCCTTCTTCTGCTTCTTCTGATTCACCCTCCAGACTTCACCTTCTCCTTCTCCTTCTTCTGCTTCTTCTGATTCACCCTCCAGACTTCACCTTCTCCTTCTCCTTCTTCTGCTTCTTCTGATTCACCCCCCAGACCTCACCTTCTCCTTCTCCTTCTTCTACTTCTTCTGATTCACCCTCCAGACTTCATCTTCTCCTTCTCCTTCTTCTGCTTCTTCTGATTCACCCTCCAGACTTCACCTTCTCCTTCTCCTTCTTCTGCTTCTTCTGATTCACCCTCCAGACTTCACCTTCTCCTTCTCCTTCTTCTACTTCTTCTGATTCACCCTCCAGACTTCAGTTTCTCCTTCTCCTTCTTCTACTTCTTCTGATTCACCCTCCAGTCTTCACCTTCTCCTTCTCCTTCTTCTGCTTCTTCTGCTTCACCCTCCAGACTTCACCTTTTCCTTCGCTTTCTTCTGCTTCTTCTGATTCACCCTCCAGACTTCACCTTCTCCTTCTCCTTCTTCTGATTCTTCTGATTCACCCTCCAGACTTCACCTTCTCCTTCTCCTTCTTCTGCTTCTTCTGATTCACCCTCCTGACTTCACCTTCACCTTCTCCTTCTTCTACTTCTTCTGATTCACCCTCCTGACTTCACCTTCTCCTTCTCCTTCTTCTACTTCTTCTGCTTCACCCTCCAGACTTCACCTTCTCCTTCTCCTTCTTCTACTTCTTCTGATTCACCCTCCAGACTTCACCTTCTCCTTCTCCTTCTTCTGCTTCTTCTGATTCACCCTCCAGACTTCACCTTCTCCTTCTCCTTATTCTGCTTCTTCTGATTCACCCTCCAGACTTCACCTTCTCCTTCTCCTTCTTCTGCTTCTTCTGATTCACCCTCCAGACTTCACCTTCTCCTTCTCCTTCTTCTACTTCTTCTGATTCACCCTCCAGACTTCACCTTCTCCTTCTCCTTCTTCTACTTCTTCTGATTCACCCTCCAGACTTCACCTTCTCCTTCTCCTTCTTCTGCTTCTTCTGATTCACCCTCCAGACTTCACCTTCTCCTTCTCCTTCTTCTGCTTCTTCTGCTTCACCCTCCTGACTTCACCTTCTCCTTCTCCTTCTTCTACTTCTTCTGATTCACCCTCCAGACTTCACCTTCTCCTTCTCCTTCTTCTGCTTCCTCTGCTTCACCCTCCAGACTTCACCTTCTCCTTCTCCTTCTTCTGCTTCTTCTGCTTCACCTCCAGACTTCACCTTCTCCTTCTCCTTCTTCTGCTTCTTCTGCTTCACCCTCCAGACTTCACCTTCTCCTTCTCCTTCTTCTGCTTCTTCTGCTGCGCCCTCCAGACTTCACCTTCTCCTTCTCCTTTTTCTGCTTCTTCTGCTTCACCCTCCAGACTTCACCTTCTCCTTCTCCTTCTTCTACTTCTTCTGCTTCACCCCCCTGACTTCACCTTCTCCTTCTCCTTCTTCTGCTTCTTCTGATTCACCCTCCTAACTTCACCTTCTCCTTCTCCTTCTTCTGCTTCTTCTGATTCACCCTCCTGACTTCACCTTCTCCTTCTCCTTCTTCTGCTTCTTCTGATTCACCCTCCAGACTTCACCTTCTCCTTCTCCTTCTTCTGCTTCTTCTGATTCACCCTCCAGACTTCACCTTCTCCTTCTCCTTCTTCTGCTCCTTCTGATTCACCCCCCAGACCTCACCTTCTCCTTCTCCTTCTTCTGCTTCTTCTGATTCACCCCCCAGACCTCACCTTCTCCTTCTCCTTCTTCTACTTCTTCTGATTCACCCTCCAGACTTCATCTTCTCCTTCTCCTTCTTCTGCTTCTTCTGATTCACCCTCCAGACTTCACCTTCTCCTTCTCCTTCTTCTGCTTCTTCTGATTCACCCTCCAGACTTCACCTTCTCCTTCTCCTTCTTCTGCTCCTTCTGATTCACCCCCCAGACCTCACCTTCTCCTTCTCCTTCTTCTGCTTCTTCTGATTCACCCCCCAGACCTCACCTTCTCCTTCTCCTTCTTCTACTTCTTCTGATTCACCCTCCAGACTTCATCTTCTCCTTCTCCTTCTTCTGCTTCTTCTGATTCACCCTCCAGACTTCACCTTCTCCTTCTCCTTCTTCTGCTTCTTCTGATTCACCCTCCAGACTTCACCTTCTCCTTCTCCTTCTTCTACTTCTTCTGATTCACCCTCCAGACTTCAGTTTCTCCTTCCCCTTCTTCTACTTCTTCTGATTCACCCTCCAGTCTTCACCTTCTCCTTCTCCTTCTTCTGATTCTTCTGATTCACCCTCCAGACTTCACCTTCTCCTTCTCCTTCTTCTGCTTCTTCTGATTCACCCTCCTGACTTCACCTTCTCCTTCTCCTTTTTCTACTTCTTCTGATTCACCCTCCTGACTTCACCTTCTCCTTCTCCTTCTTCTACTTCTTCTGCTTCACCCTCCAGACTTCACCTTCTCCTTCTCCTTCATCTACTTCTTCTAATTCACCCTCCAGACTTCACCTTCTCCTTCTACTTCTTCTGCTTCTTCTGATTCACCCTGCAGACTTCACCTTCTCCTTCTCCTTCTTCTGCTTCTTCTGATTCACCCTCCAGACTTCACCTTCTCCTTCTCCTTCTTCTGCTTCTTCTGATTCACCCTCCAGACTTCACCTTCTCCTTCTCCTTCTTCTGCTTCTTCTGATTCACCCTCCAGACTTCACCTTCTCCTTCTCCTTCTTATACTTCTTCTGATTCACCCTCCAGACTTCACCTTCTCCTTCTCCTGCTTCTGCTTCTTCTGATTCACCCTCCAGATTTAACATTCTCCTTCTCCTTCGTCTACTTCTTCTGATTCACCCTCCAGACTAAACCTTCTCCTTCTCCTTCTTCTACTTCTTCTGATTCACCCTCCAGAATTCACCTTCTCCTTCTCCTTCTTCTGCTTCTTCTGATTCACCCTCCAGACTTCACCTTCTCTTCTCCTTCTTCTACTTCTTCTGATTCACCCTCCAAACTTCACCTTCTCCTTCTCCTTCTTCTACTTCTTCTGATTCACCCTCCAGACTTCACCTTCTCCTTCTCCTTCTTCTACTTCTTCTGCTTCTCCCTCCAGACTTCACCTTCTCCTTCTCCTTCTTCTGCTTCTTCTGATTCACCCTCCAGACTTCACCTTCTCCTTCTCCTTCTTCTACTTCTTCTGATTCACCCTCCAGACTTCACCTTCTCCTTCTCCTTCTTCTACTTCTTCTGATTCACCCTCCAGACTTCACCTTCTCCTTCTCCTTCTTCTACTTCTTCTGATTCACCCTCCTGACTTCACCTTCTCCTTCTCCTTCTTCTGCTTCTTCTGCTTCACCCTCCAGACTTCACCTTCTCCTTCTCCTTCTTCTGCTTCTTCTGCTTCACCCTCCAGACTTCACCTTCTCCTTCTCCTTCTTCTGCTTCTTCTGCTTCACCCTCCTGACTTCACCTTCTCCTTCTCCTTCTTCTACTTCTTCTGATTCACCCTCCAGACTTCACCTTCTCCTTCTCCTTCTTCTGCTTCTTCTGCTTCACCCTCCAGACTTCACCTTCTCCTTCTCCTTCTTCTGCTTCTTCTGCTTCGCCCTCCAGACTTCACCTTCTCCTTCTCCTTCTTCTGCTTCTTCTGCTTCACCCTCCAGACTTCACCTTCTCCTTCTCCTTCTTCTGCTTCTTCTGCTTCACCCTCCTGACTTCACCTTCATCTTCATCTTCTTCTACTTCTTCTGATTCACCCTCCAGACTTCACCTTCTCCTTCTCCTTCTTCTGCTTCTTCTGCTTCACCCTCCAGACTTCACCTTCTCCTTCTCCTTCTTCTACTTCTTCTGCTTCACACCCCTGACTTCACCTTCTCCTTCTCCTTCTTCTGCTTCTTCTGATTCACCCTCCTAACTTCACCTTCTCCTTCTCCTTCTTCTGCTTCTTCTGATTCACCCTCCTGACTTCACCTTCTCCTTCTCCTTCTTCTGCTTCTTCTGATTCACCCTCCAGACTTCACCTTCTCCTTCTCCTTCTTCTGCTTCTTCTGATTCACCCTCCAGACTTCACCTTCTCCTTCTCCTTCTTCTGCTTCTTCTGATTCACCCCCCAGACCTCACCTTCTCCTTCTCCTTCTTCTACTTCTTCTGATTCACCCTCCAGACTTCATCTTCTCCTTCTCCTTCTTCTGCTTCTTCTGATTCACCCTCCAGACTTCACCTTCTCCTTCTCCTTCTTCTGCTTCTTCTGATTCACCCTCCAGACTTCACCTTCTCCTTCTCCTTCTTCTACTTCTTCTGATTCACCCTCCAGACTTCAGTTTCTCCTTCTCCTTCTTCTACTTCTTCTGATTCACCCTCCAGTCTTCACCTTCTCCTTCTCCTTCTTCTGCTTCTTCTGCTTCACCCTCCAGACTTCACCTTTTCCTTCGCTTTCTTCTGCTTCTTCTGATTCACCCTCCAGACTTCACCTTCTCCTTCTCCTTCTTCTGATTCTTCTGATTCACCCTCCAGACTTCACCTTCTCCTTCTCCTTCTTCTGCTTCTTCTGATTCACCCTCCTGACTTCACCTTCACCTTCTCCTTCTTCTACTTCTTCTGATTCACCCTCCTGACTTCACCTTCTCCTTCTCCTTCTTCTACTTCTTCTGCTTCACCCTCCAGACTTCACCTTCTCCTTCTCCTTCTTCTACTTCTTCTGATTCACCCTCCAGACTTCACCTTCTCCTTCTCCTTCTTCTGCTTCTTCTGATTCACCCTCCAGACTTCACCTTCTCCTTCTCCTTATTCTGCTTCTTCTGATTCACCCTCCAGACTTCACCTTCTCCTTCTCCTTCTTCTGCTTCTTCTGATTCACCCTCCAGACTTCACCTTCTCCTTCTCCTTCTTCTACTTCTTCTGATTCACCCTCCAGACTTCACCTTCTCCTTCTCCTTCTTCTACTTCTTCTGATTCACCCTCCAGACTTCACCTTCTCCTTCTCCTTCTTCTGCTTCTTCTGATTCACCCTCCAGACTTCACCTTCTCCTTCTCCTTCTTCTGCTTCTTCTGCTTCACCCTCCTGACTTCACCTTCTCCTTCTCCTTCTTCTACTTCTTCTGATTCACCCTCCAGACTTCACCTTCTCCTTCTCCTTCTTCTGCTTCCTCTGCTTCACCCTCCAGACTTCACCTTCTCCTTCTCCTTCTTCTGCTTCTTCTGCTTCACCTCCAGACTTCACCTTCTCCTTCTCCTTCTTCTGCTTCTTCTGCTTCACCCTCCAGACTTCACCTTCTCCTTCTCCTTCTTCTGCTTCTTCTGCTGCGCCCTCCAGACTTCACCTTCTCCTTCTCCTTTTTCTGCTTCTTCTGCTTCACCCTCCAGACTTCACCTTCTCCTTCTCCTTCTTCTACTTCTTCTGCTTCACCCCCCTGACTTCACCTTCTCCTTCTCCTTCTTCTGCTTCTTCTGATTCACCCTCCTAACTTCACCTTCTCCTTCTCCTTCTTCTGCTTCTTCTGATTCACCCTCCTGACTTCACCTTCTCCTTCTCCTTCTTCTGCTTCTTCTGATTCACCCTCCAGACTTCACCTTCTCCTTCTCCTTCTTCTGCTTCTTCTGATTCACCCTCCAGACTTCACCTTCTCCTTCTCCTTCTTCTGCTCCTTCTGATTCACCCCCCAGACCTCACCTTCTCCTTCTCCTTCTTCTACTTCTTCTGATTCACCCTCCAGACTTCATCTTCTCCTTCTCCTTCTTCTGCTTCTTCTGATTCACCCTCCAGACTTCACCTTCTCCTTCTCCTTCTTCTGCTTCTTCTGATTCACCCTCCAGACTTCACCTTCTCCTTCTCCTTCTTCTACTTCTTCTGATTCACCCTCCAGACTACAGTTTCTCCTTCCCCTTCTTCTACTTCTTCTGATTCACCCTCCAGTCTTCACCTTCTCCTTCTCCTTCTTCTGATTCTTCTGATTCACCCTCCAGACTTCACCTTCTCCTTCTCCTTCTTCTGCTTCTTCTGATTCACCCTCCTGACTTCACCTTCTCCTTCTCCTTTTTCTACTTCTGCTGATTCACCCTCCTGACTTCACCTTCTCCTTCTCCTTCTTCTACTTCTTCTGCTTCACCCTCCAGACTTCACCTTCTCCTTCTCCTTCTTCTACTTCTTCTGATTCACCCTCCAAACTTCACCTTCTCCTTCTCCTTCTTCTGCTTCTTCTGATTCACCCTCCAGACTTCACCTTCTCCTTCTCCTTATTCTGCTTCTTCTGATTCACCCTCCAGACTTCACCTTCTCCTTCTCCTTCTTCTGCTTCTTCTGATTCACCCTCCAGACATCACCTTCTCCTTCTCCTTCTTTTACTTCTTCTGATTCACCCTCCAGACTTCACCTTCTCCTTCTCCTTCTTCTCCTTCTTCTGATTCGCCCTCCAGACTGCACCATCTCCTTCTCCTTCTTCTGCTTCTTCTGATTCACCCTCCAGACTTCACCTTCTCCTTCTCCTTTTTCTGCTTCTTCTGATTCACCCTCCAGACTTCACCTTCTCCTTCTCCTTCTTCTGCTTCTTCTGAAACACTCTTCAGACTTCACCTTCTCCTTCTCCTTCTTCTGCTTCTTCTGATTCACCCTCCAGACCTCACCTTCTCCTTCTCCTTCTTCTACTTCTTCTGATTCACCCTCCAGACTTCATCTTCTCCTTCTCCTTCTTCTGCTTCTTCTGATTCAACCTCCAGACTTCACCTTCTCCTTCTCCTTCTTCTGCTTCTTCTGATTCACCATCCAGACTTCACCTTCTCCTTCTCCTTCTTCTACTTCTTCTGATTCACCCTCCAGACTTCACCTTCTCCTTCTCCTTCTTCTACTTCTTCTGATTCACCCTCCAGACTTCACCTTCTCCTTCTCCTTCTTCTGCTTCTTCTGATTCACCCTCCAAACTTCACCTTCTCCTTCTCCTTCTTCTACTTCTTCTGATTCACCCTCCAGACTTCACCTTCTCCTTCTCCTTCTTCTACTTCTTCTGCTTCTCCCTCCAGACTTCACCTTCTCCTTCTCCTTCTTCTGCTTCTTCTGATTCACCCTCCAGACTTCACCTTCTCCTTCTCCTTCTTCTACTTCTTCTGATTCACCCTCCAGACTTCACCTTCTCCTTCTCCTTCTTCTACTTCTTCTGATTCACCCTCCAGACTTCACCTTCTCCTTCTCCTTCTTCTACTTCTTCTGATTCACCCTCCTGACTTCACCTTCTCCTTCTCCTTCTTCTGCTTCTTCTGCTTCACCCTCCAGACTTCACCTTCTCCTTCTCCTTCTTCTGCTTCTTCTGCTTCACCCTCCAGACTTCACCTTCTCCTTCTCCTTCTTCTGCTTCTTCTGCTTCACCCTCCTGACTTCACCTTCTCCTTCTCCTTCTTCTACTTCTTCTGATTCACCCTCCAGACTTCACCTTCTCCTTCTCCTTCTTCTGCTTCTTCTGCTTCACCCTCCAGACTTCACCTTCTCCTTCTCCTTCTTCTGCTTCTTCTGCTTCGCCCTCCAGACTTCACCTTCTCCTTCTCCTTCTTCTGCTTCTTCTGCTTCACCCTCCAGACTTCACCTTCTCCTTCTCCTTCTTCTGCTTCTTCTGCTTCACCCTCCTGACTTCACCTTCTTCTTCATCTTCTTCTACTTCTTCTGATTCACCCTCCAGACTTCACCTTCTCCTTCTCCTTCTTCTGCTTCTTCTGCTTCACCCTCCAGACTTCACCTTCTCCTTCTCCTTCTTCTACTTCTTCTGCTTCACCCCCCTGTCTTCACCTTCTCCTTCTCCTTCTTCTGCTTCTTCTGATTCACCCTCCTAACTTCACCTTCTCCTTCTCCTTCTTCTGCTTCTTCTGATTCACCCTCCTGACTTCACCTTCTCCTTCTCCTTCTTCTGCTTCTTCTGATTCACCCTCCAGACTTCACCTTCTCCTTCTCCTTCTTCTGCTTCTTCTGATTCACCCTCCAGACTTCACCTTCTCCTTCTCCTTCTTCTGCTTCTTCTGATTCACCCCCCAGACCTCACCTTCTCCTTCTCCTTCTTCTACTTCTTCTGATTCACCCTCCAGACTTCATCTTCTCCTTCTCCTTCTTCTGCTTCTTCTGATTCACCCTCCAGACTTCACCTTCTCCTTCTCCTTCTTCTGCTTCTTCTGATTCACCCTCCAGACTTCACCTTCTCCTTCTCTTTCTTCTACTTCTTCTGATTCACCCTCCAGATTTCAGTTTCTCCTTCTCCTTCTTCTACTTCTTCTGATTCACCCTCCAGTCTTCACCTTCTCCTTCTCCTTCTTCTGCTTCTTCTGCTTCACCCTCCAGACTTCACCTTTTCCTTCTCTTTCTTCTGCTTCTTCTGATTCACCCTCCAGACTTCACCTTCTCCTTCTCCTTCTTCTGATTCTTCTGATTCACCCTCCAGACTTCACCTTCTCCTTCTCCTTCTTCTGCTTCTTCTGATTCACCCTCCTGACTTCACCTTCTCCTTCTCCTTCTTCTACTTCTTCTGATTCACCCTCCTGACTTCACCTTCTCCTTCTCCTTCTTCTACTTCTTCTGCTTCACCCTCCAGACTTCACCTTCTCCTTCTCCTTCTTCTACTTCTTCTGATTCACCCTCCAGACTTCACCTTCTCCTTCTCCTTCTTCTGCTTCTTCTGATTCACCCTCCAGACTTCACCTTCTCCTTCTCCTTATTCTGCTTCTTCTGATTCACCCTCCAGACTTCACCTTCTCCTTCTCCTTCTTCTGCTTCTTCTGATTCACCCTCCAGACTTCACCTTCTCCTTCTCCTTCTTCTACTTCTTCTGATTCACCCTCCAGACTTCACCTTCTCCTTCTCCTTCTTCTACTTCTTCTGATTCACCCTCCAGACTTCACCTTCTCCTTCTCCTTCTTCTGCTTCTTCTGATTCACCCTGCAGACTTCACCTTCTCCTTCTCCTTCTTCTGCTTCTTCTGCTTCACCCTCCTGACTTCACCTTCTCCTTCTCCTTCTTCTACTTCTTCTGATTCACCCTCCAGACTTCACCTTCTCCTTCTCCTTCTTCTGCTTCCTCTGCTTCACCCTCCAGACTTCACCTTCTCCTTCTCCTTCTTCTGCTTCTTCTGCTTCACCCTCCAGACTTCACCTTCTCCTTCTCCTTCTTCTGCTTCTTCTGCTTCACCCTCCAGACTTCACCTTCTCCTTCTCCTTCTTCTGCTTCTTCTGCTGCGCCCTCCAGACTTCACCTTCTCCTTCTCCTTTTTCTGCTTCTTCTGCTTCACCCTCCAGACTTCACCTTCTCCTTCTCCTTCCTCTACTTCTTCTGCTTCACCCCCCTGACTTCACCTTCTCCTTCTCCTTCTTCTGCTTCTTCTGATTCACCCTCCTGACTTCACCTTCTCCTTCTCCTTCTTCTACTTCTTCTGCTTCACCCTCCAGACTTCACCTTCTCCTTCTCCTTCTTCTACTTCTTCTGATTCACCCTCCAAACTTCACCTTCTCCTTCTCCTTCTTCTGCTTCTTCTGATTCACCCTCCAGACTTCACCTTCTCCTTCTCCTTATTCTGCTTCTTCTGATTCACCCTCCAGACTTCACCTTCTCCTTCTCCTTCTTCTGCTTCTTCTGATTCACCCTCCAGACATCACCTTCTCCTTCTCCTTCTTTTACTTCTTCTGATTCACCCTCCAGACTTCACCTTCTCCTTCTCCTTCTTCTACTTCTTCTGATTCACCCTCCAGACTGCACCATCTCCTTCTCCTTCTTCTGCTTCTTCTGATTCACCCTCCAGACTTCACCTTCTCCTTCTCCTTTTTCTGCTTCTTCTGATTCACCCTCCAGACTTCACCTTCTCCTTCTCCTTCTTCTGCTTCTTCTGATACACCCTTCAGACTTCACCTTCTCCTTCTCCTTCTTCTGCTTCTTCTGATTCACCCTCCAGACCTCACCTTCTCCTTCTCCTTCTTCTACTTCTTCTGATTCACCCTCCAGACTTCATCTTCTCCTTCTCCTTCTTCTGCTTCTTCTGATTCAACCTCCAGACTTCACCTTCTCCTTCTACTTCTTCTGCTTCTTCTGATTCACCCTCCAGACTTCACCTTCTCCTTCTCCTTCTTCTACTTCTTCTGATTCACCCTCCAGACTTCACCTTCTCCTTCTCCTTCTTCTACTTCTTCTGATTCACCCTCCAGACTTCACCTTCTCCTTCTCCTTCTTCTGCTTCTTCTGATTCACCCTCCAGACTTCACCTTCTCCTTCTCCTTCTTCTGCTTCTTCTGATTCACCCTCCAGACTTCACCTTCTCCTTTTCCTTCTTCTTCTACTTCTGATTCACCCTCCAGACTTCGCCTTCTCCTTCTCCTTCTTCTACTTCTTCTGATTCACCCTCCAGACTTCACCTTCTCCTTCTCCTTCTTCTGCTTCCTCTGCTTCACCCTCCAGACTTCACCTTCTCCTTCTCCTTCTTCTGCTTCTTCTGCTTCACCCTCCAGACTCCACCTTCTCCTTCTCCTTCTTCTGCTTCTTCTGCTTCACCCTCCAGACTTCACCTTCTCCTTCTCCTTCTTCTGCTTCTTCTGCTTCACCCTCCAGACTTCACCTTCTCCTTCTCCTTCTTCTGCTTCTTCTGCTGCGCCCTCCAGACTTCACCTTCTCCTTCTCCTTTTTCTGCTTCTTCTGCTTCACCCTCCAGACTTCACCTTCTCCTTCTCCTTCTTCTACTTCTTCTGCTTCACCCCCCTGACTTCACCTTCTCCTTCTCCTTCTTCTGCTTCTTCTGATTCACCCTCCTAACTTCACCTTCTCCTTCTCCTTCTTCTGCTTCTTCTGATTCACCCTCCTGACTTCACCTTCTCCTTCTCCTTCTTCTGCTTCTTCTGATTCACCCTCCAGACTTCACCTTCTCCTTCTCCTTCTTCTGCTTCTTCTGATTCACCCTCCAGACTTCACCTTCTCCTTCTCCTTCTTCTGCTTCTTCTGATTCACCCCCCAGACCTCACCTTCTCCTTCTCCTTCTTCTACTTCTTCTGATTCACCCTCCAGACTTCATCTTCTCCTTCTCCTTCTTCTGCTTCTTCTGATTCACCCTCCAGACTTCACCTTCTCCTTCTCCTTCTTCTGCTTCTTCTGATTCACCCTCCAGACTTCACCTTCTCCTTCTCCTTCTTCTACTTCTTCTGATTCACCCTCCAGACTTCAGTTTCTCCTTCCCCTTCTTCTACTTCTTCTGATTCACCCTCCAGTCTTCACCTTCTCCTTCTCCTTCTTCTGATTCTTATGATTCACCCTCCAGACTTCACCTTCTCCTTCTCCTTCTTCTGCTTCTTCTGATTCACCCACCTGACTTCACCTTCTCCTTCTCCTTCTTCTACTTCTTCTGATTCACCCTCCTGACTTCACCTTCTCCTTCTCCTTCTTCTACTTCTTCTGCTTCACCCTCCAGACTTCACCTTCTCCTTCTCCTTCTTCTACTTCTTCTGATTCACCCTCCAAACTTCACCTTCTCCTTCTCCTTCTTCTGCTTCTTCTGATTCACCCTCCAGACTTCACCTTCTCCTTCTCCTTATTCTGCTTCTTCTGATTCACCCTCCAGACTTCACCTTCTCCTTCTCCTTCTTCTGCTTCTTCTGATTCAACCTCCAGACATCACCTTCTCCTTCTCCTTCTTTTACTTCTTCTGATTCACCCTCCAGACTTCACCTTCTCCTTCTCCTTCTTCTACTTCTTCTGATTCACCCTCCAGACTGCACCATCTCCTTCTCCTTCTTCTGCTTCTTCTGATTCACCCTCCAGACTTCACCTTCTCCTTCTCCTTTTTCTGCTTCTTCTGATTCACCCTCCAGACTTCACCTTCTCCTTCTCCTTCTTCTGCTTCTTCTGATACACCCTTCAGACTTCACCTTCTCCTTATCCTTCTTCTGCTTCTTCTGATTCACCCTCCAGACCTCACCTTCTCCTTCTCCTTCTTCTACTTCTTCTGATTCACCCTCCAGACTTCATCTTCTCCTTCTCCTTCTTCTGCTTCTTCTGATTCAACCTCCAGACTTCACCTTCTCCTTCTCCTTCTTCTGCTTCTTCTGATTCACCCTCCAGACTTCACCTTCTCCTTCTCCTTCTTCTACTTCTTCTGATTCACCCTCCAGACTTCACCTTCTCCTTCTCCTTCTTCTACTTCTTCTGATTCACCCTCCAGACTTCACCTTCTCCTTCTCCTTCTTCTGCTTCTTCTGATTCACCCTCCAAACTTCACCTTCTCCTTCTCCTTCTTCTACTTCTTCTGATTCACCCTCCAGACTTCACCTTCTCCTTCTCCTTCTTCTACTTCTTCTGCTTCTCCCTCCAGACTTCACCTTCTCCTTCTCCTTCTTCTGCTTCTTCTGATTCACCCTCCAGACTTCACCTTCTCCTTCTCCTTCTTCTACTTCTTCTGATTCACCCTCCAGACTTCACCTTCTCCTTCTCCTTCTTCTACTTCTTCTGATTCACCCTCCAGACTTCACCTTCTCCTTCTCCTTCTTCTACTTCTTCTGATTCACCCTCCTGACTTCACCTTCTCCTTCTCCTTCTTCTGCTTCTTCTGCTTCACCCTCCAGACTTCACCTTCTCCTTCTCCTTCTTCTGCTTCTTCTGCTTCACCCTCCAGACTTCACCTTCTCCTTCTCCTTCTTCTGCTTCTTCTGCTTCACCCTCCTGACTTCACCTTCTCCTTCTCCTTCTTCTACTTCTTCTGATTCACCCTCCAGACTTCACCTTCTCCTTCTCCTTCTTCTGCTTCTTCTGCTTCACCCTCCAGACTTCACCTTCTCCTTCTCCTTCTTCTGCTTCGCCCTCCAGACTTCACCTTCTCCTTCTCCTTCTTCTGCTTCTTCTGCTTCACCCTCCAGACTTCACCTTCTCCTTCTCCTTCTTCTGCTTCTTCTGCTTCACCCTCCTGACTTCACCTTCTTCTTCATCTTCTTCTACTTCTTCTGATTCACCCTCCAGACTTCACCTTCTCCTTCTCCTTCTTCTGCTTCTTCTGCTTCACCCTCCAGACCTCACCTTCTCCTTCTCCTTCTTCTACTTCTTCTGCTTCACCCCCCTGACTTCACCTTCTCCTTCTCCTTCTTCTGCTTCTTCTGATTCACCCTCCTAACTTCACCTTCTCCTTCTCCTTCTTCTGCTTCTTCTGAATCACCCTCCTGACTTCACCTTCTCCTTCTCCTTCTTCTGCTTCTTCTGATTCACCCTCCAGACTTCACCTTCTCCTTCTCCTTCTTCTGCTTCTTCTGATTCACCCTCCAGACTTCACCTTCTCCTTCTCCTTCTTCTGCTTCTTCTGATTCACCCCCCAGACCTCACCTTCTCCTTCTCCTTCTTCTACTTCTTCTGATTCACCCTCCAGACTTCATCTTCTCCTTCTCCTTCTTCTGCTTCTTCTGATTCACCCTCCAGACTTCACCTTCTCCTTCTCCTTCTTCTGCTTCTTCTGATTCACCCTCCAGACTTCACCTTCTCCTTCTCCTTCTTCTACTTCTTCTGATTCACCCTCCAGACTTCAGTTTCTCCTTCTCCTTCTTCTACTTCTTCTGATTCACCCTCCAGACTTCACCTTCTCCTTCTCCTTCTTCTGATTCTTCTGATTCACCCTCCAGACTTCACCTTCTCCTTCTCCTTCTTCTGCTTCTTCTGATTCACCCTCCTGACTTCACCTTCTCCTTCTCCTTCTTCTACTTCTTCTGATTCACCCTCCTGACTTCACCTTCTCCTTCTCCTTCTTCTACTTCTTCTGCTTCACCCTCCAGACTTCACCTTCTCCTTCTCCTTCTTCTACTTCTTCTGATTCACCCTCCAGACTTCACCTTCTCCTTCTCCTTCTTCTGCTTCTTCTGATTCACCCTCCAGACTTCACCTTCTCCTTCTCCTTATTCTGCTTCTTCTGATTCACCCTCCAGACTTCACCTTCTCCTTCTCCTTCTTCTGCTTCTTCTGATTCACCCTCCAGACTTCACCTTCTCCTTCTCCTTCTTCTACTTCTTCTGATTCACCCTCCAGACTTCACCTTCTCCTTCTCCTTCTTCTACTTCTTCTGATTCACCCTCCAGACTTCACCTTCTCCTTCTCCTTCTTCTGCTTCTTCTGATTCACCCTCCAGACTTCACCTTCTCCTTCTCCTTCTTCTGCTTCTTCTGATACACCCTCCAGACTTCACCTTCTCCTTCTCCTTCTTCTGCTTCTTCTGCTTCACCCTCCAGACTTCACCTTCTCCTTCTCCTTCTTCTGCTTCTTCTGCTGCGACCTCCAGACTTCACCTTCTCCTTCTCCTTTTTCTGCTTCTTCTGCTTCACCCTCCAGACTTCACCTTCTCCTTCTCCTTTTTCTGCTTCTTCTGCTTCACCCTCCTGACTTCACCTTCTCCTTCTCCTTCTTCTACTTCTTCTGATTCACCCTCCAGACTTCACCTTCTCCTCCTCCTTCTTCTGCTTCTTCTGCTTCACCCTCCAGACTTCACCTTCTCCTTCTCCTTCTTCTGCTTCTTCTGCTTCGCCCTCCAGACTTCACCTTCTCCTTCTCCTTCATCTGCTTCTTCTGCTTCACCCTCCAGACTTCACCTTCTCCTTCTCCTTCTTCTGCTTCTTCTGCTTCACCCTCCTGACTTCACCTTCTTCTTCATCTTCTTCTACTTCTTCTGATTCACCCTCCAGACTTCACCTTCTCCTTCTCCTTCTTCTGCTTCTTCTGCTTCACCCTCCAGACTTCACCTTCTCCTTCTCCTTCTTCTACTTCTTCTGCTTCACCCCCCTGTCTTCACCTTCTCCTTCTCCTTCTTCTGCTTCTTCTGATTCACCCTCCTAACTTCACCTTCTCCTTCTCCTTCTTCTGCTTCTTCTGATTCACCCTCCTGACTTCACCTTCTCCTTCTCCTTCTTCTGCTTCTTCTGATTCACCCTCCAGACTTCACCTTCTCCTTCTCCTTCTTCTGCTTCTTCTGATTCACCCTCCAGACTTCACCTTCTCCTTCTCCTTCTTCTGCTTCTTCTGATTCACCCCCCAGACCTCACCTTCTCCTTCTCCTTCTTCTACTTCTTCTGATTCACCCTCCAGACTTCATCTTCTCCTTCTCCTTCTTCTGCTTCTTCTGATTCACCCTCCAGACTTCACCTTCTCCTTCTCCTTCTTCTGCTTCTTCTGATTCACCCTCCAGACTTCACCTTCTCCTTCTCTTTCTTCTACTTCTTCTGATTCACCCTCCAGATTTCAGTTTCTCCTTCTCCTTCTTCTACTTCTTCTGATTCACCCTCCAGTCTTCACCTTCTCCTTCTCCTTCTTCTGCTTCTTCTGCTTCACCCTCCAGACTTCACCTTTTCCTTCTCTTTCTTCTGCTTCTTCTGATTCACCCTCCAGACTTCACCTTCTCCTTCTCCTTCTTCTGATTCTTCTGATTCACCCTCCAGACTTCACCTTCTCCTTCTCCTTCTTCTGCTTCTTCTGATTCACCCTCCTGACTTCACCTTCTCCTTCTCCTTCTTCTACTTCTTCTGATTCACCCTCCTGACTTCACCTTCTCCTTCTCCTTCTTCTACTTCTTCTGCTTCACCCTCCAGACTTCACCTTCTCCTTCTCCTTCTTCTACTTCTTCTGATTCACCCTCCAGACTTCACCTTCTCCTTCTCCTTCTTCTGCTTCTTCTGATTCACCCTCCAGACTTCACCTTCTCCTTCTCCTTATTCTGCTTCTTCTGATTCACCCTCCAGACTTCACCTTCTCCTTCTCCTTCTTCTGCTTCTTCTGATTCACCCTCCAGACTTCACCTTCTCCTTCTCCTTCTTCTACTTCTTCTGATTCACCCTCCAGACTTCACCTTCTCCTTCTCCTTCTTCTACTTCTTCTGATTCACCCTCCAGACTTCACCTTCTCCTTCTCCTTCTTCTGCTTCTTCTGATTCACCCTCCAGACTTCACCTTCTCCTTCTCCTTCTTCTGCTTCTTCTGCTTCACCCTCCTGACTTCACCTTCTCCTTCTCCTTCTTCTACTTCTTCTGATTCACCCTCCAGACTTCACCTTCTCCTTCTCCTTCTTCTGCTTCCTCTGCTTCACCCTCCAGACTTCACCTTCTCCTTCTCCTTCTTCTGCTTCTTCTGCTTCACCCTCCAGACTTCACCTTCTCCTTCTCCTTCTTCTGCTTCTTCTGCTTCACCCTCCAGACTTCACCTTCTCCTTCTCCTTCTTCTGCTTCTTCTGCTGCGCCCTCCAGACTTCACCTTCTCCTTCTCCTTTTTCTGCTTCTTCTGCTTCACCCTCCAGACTTCACCTTCTCCTTCTCCTTCTTCTACTTCTTCTGCTTCACCCCCCTGACTTCACCTTCTCCTTCTCCTTCTTCTGCTTCTTCTGATTCACACTCCTGACTTCACCTTCTCCTTCTCCTTCTTCTACTTCTTCTGCTTCACCCTCCAGACTTCACCTTCTCCTTCTCCTTCTTCTACTTCTTCTGATTCACCCTCCAAACTTCACCTTCTCCTTCTCCTTCTTCTGCTTCTTCTGATTCACCCTCCAGACTTCACCTTCTCCTTCTCCTTATTCTGCTTCTTCTGATTCACCCTCCAGACTTCACCTTCTCCTTCTCCTTCTTCTGCTTCTTCTGATTCACCCTCCAGACATCACCTTCTCCTTCTCCTTCTTTTACTTCTTCTGATTCACCCTCCAGACTTCACCTTCTCCTTCTCCTTCTTCTACTTCTTCTGATTCACCCTCCAGACTGCACCATCTCCTTCTCCTTTTTCTGCTTCTTCTGATTCACCCTCCAGACTTCACCTTCTCCTTCTCCTTCTTCTGCTTCTTCTGATACACCCTTCAGACTTCACCTTCTCCTTCTCCTTCTTCTGCTTCTTCTGATTCACCCTCCAGACCTCACCTTCTCCTTCTCCTTCTTCTACTTCTTCTGATTCACCCTCCAGACTTCATCTTCTCCTTCTCCTTCTTCTGCTTCTTCTGATTCAACCTCCAGACTTCACCTTCTCCTTCTCCTTCTTCTGCTTCTTCTGATTCACCCTCCAGACTTCACCTTCTCCTTCTCCTTCTTCTACTTCTTCTGATTCACCCTCCAGACTTCACCTTCTCCTTCTCCTTCTTCTACTTCTTCTGATTCACCCTCCAGACTTCACCTTCTCCTTCTCCTTCTTCTGCTTCTTCTGATTCACCCTCCAGACTTCACCTTCTCCTTCTCCTTCTTCTGCTTCTTCTGATTCACCCTCCAGACTTCACCTTCTCCTTTTCCTTCTTCTTCTACTTCTGATTCACCCTCCAGACTTCGCCTTCTCCTTCTCCTTCTTCTACTTCTTCTGATTCACCCTCCAGACTTCACCTTCTCCTTCTCCTTCTTCTGCTTCCTCTGCTTCACCCTCCAGACTTCACCTTCTCCTTCTCCTTCTTCTGCTTCTTCTGCTTCACCCTCCAGACTTCACCTTCTCCTTCTCCTTCTTCTGCTTCTTCTGCTTCACCCTCCAGACTTCACCTTCTCCTTCTCCTTCTTCTGCTTCTTCTGCTTCACCCTCCAGACTTCACCTTCTCCTTCTCCTTCTTCTGCTTCTTCTGCTGCGCCCTCCAGACTTCACCTTCTCCTTCTCCTTTTTCTGCTTCTTCTGCTTCACCCTCCAGACTTCACCTTCTCCTTCTCCTTCTTCTACTTCTTCTGCTTCACCCCCCTGACTTCACCTTCTCCTTCTCCTTCTTCTGCTTCTTCTGATTCACCCTCCTAACTTCACCTTCTCCTTCTCCTTCTTCTGCTTCTTCTGATTCACCCTCCTGACTTCACCTTCTCCTTCTCCTTCTTCTGCTTCTTCTGATTCACCCTCCAGACTTCACCTTCTCCTTCTCCTTCTTCTGCTTCTTCTGATTCACCCTCCAGACTTCACCTTCTCCTTCTCCTTCTTCTGCTTCTTCTGATTCACCCCCCAGACCTCACCTTCTCCTTCTCCTTCTTCTACTTCTTCTGATTCACCCTCCAGACTTCATCTTCTCCTTCTCCTTCTTCTGCTTCTTCTGATTCACCCTCCAGACTTCACCTTCTCCTTCTCCTTCTTCTGCTTCTTCTGATTCACCCTCCAGACTTCACCTTCTCCTTCTCCTTCTTCTACTTCTTCTGATTCACCCTCCAGACTTCATCTTCTCCTTCTCCTTCTTCTGCTTCTTCTGATTCAACCTCCAGACTTCACCTTCTCCTTCTCCTTCTTCTGCTTCTTCTGATTCACCCTCCAGACTTCACCTTCTCCTTCTCCTTCTTCTACTTCTTCTGATTCACCCTCCAGACTTCACCTTCTCCTTCTCCTTCTTCTACTTCTTCTGATTCACCCTCCAGACTTCACCTTCTCCTTCTCCTTCTTCTGCTTCTTCTGATTCACCCTCCAGACTTCACCTTCTCCTTCTCCTTCTTCTCCTTCTTCTGATTCACCCTCCAGACTTCACCTTCTCCTTTTCCTTCTTCTTCTACTTCTGATTCACCCTCCAGACTTCGCCTTCTCCTTCTCCTTCTTCTACTTCTTCTGATTCACCCTCCAGACTTCACCTTCTCCTTCTCCTTCTTCTGCTTCCTCTGCTTCACCCTCCAGACTTCACCTTCTCCTTCTCCTTCTTCTGCTTCTTCTGCTTCACCCTCCAGACTTCACCTTCTCCTTCTCCTTCTTCTGCTTCTTCTGCTTCACCCTCCAGACTTCACCTTCTCCTTCTCCTTCTTCTGCTTCTTCTGCTTCACCCTCCAGACTTCACCTTCTCCTTCTCCTTCTTCTGCTTCTTCTGCTGCGCCCTCCAGACTTCACCTTCTCCTTCTCCTTTTTCTGCTTCTTCTGCTTCACCCTCCAGACTTCACCTTCTCCTTCTCCTTCTTCTACTTCTTCTGCTTCACCCCCCTGACTTCACCTTCTCCTTCTCCTTCTTCTGCTTCTTCTGATTCACCCTCCTAACTTCACCTTCTCCTTCTCCTTCTTCTGCTTCTTCTGATTCACCCTCCTGACTTCACCTTCTCCTTCTCCTTCTTCTGCTTCTTCTGATTCACCCTCCAGACTTCACCTTCTCCTTCTCCTTCTTCTGCTTCTTCTGATTCACCCTCCAGACTTCACCTTCTCCTTCTCCTTCTTCTGCTTCTTCTGATTCACCCCCCAGACCTCACCTTCTCCTTCTCCTTCTTCTACTTCTTCTGATTCACCCTCCAGACTTCATCTTCTCCTTCTCCTTCTTCTGCTTCTTCTGATTCACCCTCCAGACTTCACCTTCTCCTTCTCCTTCTTCTGCTTCTTCTGATTCACCCTCCAGACTTCACCTTCTCCTTCTCCTTCTTCTACTTCTTCTGATTCACCCTCCAGACTTCAGTTTCTCCTTCCCCTTCTTCTACTTCTTCTGATTCACCCTCCAGTCTTCACCTTCTCCTTCTCCTTCTTCTGATTCTTCTGATTCACCCTCCAGACTTCACCTTCTCCTTCTCCTTCTTCTGCTTCTTCTGATTCACCCACCTGACTTCACCTTCTCCTTCTCCTTCTTCTACTTCTTCTGATTCACCCTCCTGACTTCACCTTCTCCTTCTCCTTCTTCTACTTCTTCTGCTTCACCCTCCAGACTTCACCTTCTCCTTCTCCTTCTTCTACTTCTTCTGATTCACCCTCCAAACTTCACCTTCTCCTTCTCCTTCTTCTGCTTCTTCTGATTCACCCTCCAGACTTCACCTTCTCCTTCTCCTTATTCTGCTTCTTCTGATTCACCCTCCAGACTTCACCTTCTCCTTCTCCTTCTTCTGCTTCTTCTGATTCAACCTCCAGACATCACCTTCTCCTTCTCCTTCTTTTACTTCTTCTGATTCACCCTCCAGACTTCACCTTCTCCTTCTCCTTCTTCTACTTCTTCTGATTCACCCTCCAGACTGCACCATCTCCTTCTCCTTCTTCTGCTTCTTCTGATTCACCCTCCAGACTTCACCTTCTCCTTCTCCTTTTTCTGCTTCTTCTGATTCACCCTCCAGACTTCACCTTCTCCTTCTCCTTCTTCTGCTTCTTCTGATACACCCTTCAGACTTCACCTTCTCCTTATCCTTCTTCTGCTTCTTCTGATTCACCCTCCAGACCTCACCTTCTCCTTCTCCTTCTTCTACTTCTTCTGATTCACCCTCCAGACTTCATCTTCTCCTTCTCCTTCTTCTGCTTCTTCTGATTCAACCTCCAGACTTCACCTTCTCCTTCTCCTTCTTCTGCTTCTTCTGATTCACCCTCCAGACTTCACCTTCTCCTTCTCCTTCTTCTACTTCTTCTGATTCACCCTCCAGACTTCACCTTCTCCTTCTCCTTCTTCTACTTCTTCTGATTCACCCTCCAGACTTCACCTTCTCCTTCTCCTTCTTCTGCTTCTTCTGATTCACCCTCCAAACTTCACCTTCTCCTTCTCCTTCTTCTACTTCTTCTGATTCACCCTCCAGACTTCACCTTCTCCTTCTCCTTCTTCTACTTCTTCTGCTTCTCCCTCCAGACTTCACCTTCTCCTTCTCCTTCTTCTGCTTCTTCTGATTCACCCTCCAGACTTCACCTTCTCCTTCTCCTTCTTCTACTTCTTCTGATTCACCCTCCAGACTTCACCTTCTCCTTCTCCTTCTTCTACTTCTTCTGATTCACCCTCCAGACTTCACCTTCTCCTTCTCCTTCTTCTACTTCTTCTGATTCACCCTCCTGACTTCACCTTCTCCTTCTCCTTCTTCTGCTTCTTCTGCTTCACCCTCCAGACTTCACCTTCTCCTTCTCCTTCTTCTGCTTCTTCTGCTTCACCCTCCAGACTTCACCTTCTCCTTCTCCTTCTTCTGCTTCTTCTGCTTCACCCTCCTGACTTCACCTTCTCCTTCTCCTTCTTCTACTTCTTCTGATTCACCCTCCAGACTTCACCTTCTCCTTCTCCTTCTTCTGCTTCTTCTGCTTCACCCTCCAGACTTCACCTTCTCCTTCTCCTTCTTCTGCTTCGCCCTCCAGACTTCACCTTCTCCTTCTCCTTCTTCTGCTTCTTCTGCTTCACCCTCCAGACTTCACCTTCTCCTTCTCCTTCTTCTGCTTCTTCTGCTTCACCCTCCTGACTTCACCTTCTTCTTCATCTTCTTCTACTTCTTCTGATTCACCCTCCAGACTTCACCTTCTCCTTCTCCTTCTTCTGCTTCTTCTGCTTCACCCTCCAGACCTCACCTTCTCCTTCTCCTTCTTCTACTTCTTCTGCTTCACCCCCCTGACTTCACCTTCTCCTTCTCCTTCTTCTGCTTCTTCTGATTCACCCTCCTAACTTCACCTTCTCCTTCTCCTTCTTCTGCTTCTTCTGAATCACCCTCCTGACTTCACCTTCTCCTTCTCCTTCTTCTGCTTCTTCTGATTCACCCTCCAGACTTCACCTTCTCCTTCTCCTTCTTCTGCTTCTTCTGATTCACCCTCCAGACTTCACCTTCTCCTTCTCCTTCTTCTGCTTCTTCTGATTCACCCCCCAGACCTCACCTTCTCCTTCTCCTTCTTCTACTTCTTCTGATTCACCCTCCAGACTTCATCTTCTCCTTCTCCTTCTTCTGCTTCTTCTGATTCACCCTCCAGACTTCACCTTCTCCTTCTCCTTCTTCTGCTTCTTCTGATTCACCCTCCAGACTTCACCTTCTCCTTCTCCTTCTTCTACTTCTTCTGATTCACCCTCCAGACTTCAGTTTCTCCTTCTCCTTCTTCTACTTCTTCTGATTCACCCTCCAGACTTCACCTTCTCCTTCTCCTTCTTCTGATTCTTCTGATTCACCCTCCAGACTTCACCTTCTCCTTCTCCTTCTTCTGCTTCTTCTGATTCACCCTCCTGACTTCACCTTCTCCTTCTCCTTCTTCTACTTCTTCTGATTCACCCTCCTGACTTCACCTTCTCCTTCTCCTTCTTCTACTTCTTCTGCTTCACCCTCCAGACTTCACCTTCTCCTTCTCCTTCTTCTACTTCTTCTGATTCACCCTCCAGACTTCACCTTCTCCTTCTCCTTCTTCTGCTTCTTCTGATTCACCCTCCAGACTTCACCTTCTCCTTCTCCTTATTCTGCTTCTTCTGATTCACCCTCCAGACTTCACCTTCTCCTTCTCCTTCTTCTGCTTCTTCTGATTCACCCTCCAGACTTCACCTTCTCCTTCTCCTTCTTCTACTTCTTCTGATTCACCCTCCAGACTTCACCTTCTCCTTCTCCTTCTTCTACTTCTTCTGATTCACCCTCCAGACTTCACCTTCTCCTTCTCCTTCTTCTGCTTCTTCTGATTCACCCTCCAGACTTCACCTTCTCCTTCTCCTTCTTCTGCTTCTTCTGATACACCCTCCAGACTTCACCTTCTCCTTCTCCTTCTTCTGCTTCTTCTGCTTCACCCTCCAGACTTCACCTTCTCCTTCTCCTTCTTCTGCTTCTTCTGCTGCGACCTCCAGACTTCACCTTCTCCTTCTCCTTTTTCTGCTTCTTCTGCTTCACCCTCCAGACTTCACCTTCTCCTTCTCCTTTTTCTGCTTCTTCTGCTTCACCCTCCTGACTTCACCTTCTCCTTCTCCTTCTTCTACTTCTTCTGATTCACCCTCCAGACTTCACCTTCTCCTTCTCCTTCTTCTGCTTCTTCTGCTTCACCCTCCAGACTTCACCTTCTCCTTCTCCTTCTTCTGCTTCTTCTGCTTCGCCCTCCAGACTTCACCTTCTCCTTCTCCTTCTTCTGCTTCTTCTGCTTCACCCTCCAGACTTCACCTTCTCCTTCTCCTTCTTCTGCTTCTTCTGCTTCACCCTCCTGACTTCACCTTCTTCTTCATCTTCTTCTACTTCTTCTGATTCACCCTCCAGACTTCACCTTCTCCTTCTCCTTCTTCTGCTTCTTCTGCTTCACCCTCCAGACTTCACCTTCTCCTTCTCCTTCTTCTACTTCTTCTGCTTCACCCCCCTGTCTTCACCTTCTCCTTCTCCTTCTTCTGCTTCTTCTGATTCACCCTCCTAACTTCACCTTCTCCTTCTCCTTCTTCTGCTTCTTCTGATTCACCCTCCTGACTTCACCTTCTCCTTCTCCTTCTTCTGCTTCTTCTGATTCACCCTCCAGACTTCACCTTCTCCTTCTCCTTCTTCTGCTTCTTCTGATTCACCCTCCAGACTTCACCTTCTCCTTCTCCTTCTTCTGCTTCTTCTGATTCACCCCCCAGACCTCACCTTCTCCTTCTCCTTCTTCTACTTCTTCTGATTCACCCTCCAGACTTCATCTTCTCCTTCTCCTTCTTCTGCTTCTTCTGATTCACCCTCCAGACTTCACCTTCTCCTTCTCCTTCTTCTGCTTCTTCTGATTCACCCTCCAGACTTCACCTTCTCCTTCTCTTTCTTCTACTTCTTCTGATTCACCCTCCAGATTTCAGTTTCTCCTTCTCCTTCTTCTACTTCTTCTGATTCACCCTCCAGTCTTCACCTTCTCCTTCTCCTTCTTCTGCTTCTTCTGCTTCACCCTCCAGACTTCACCTTTTCCTTCTCTTTCTTCTGCTTCTTCTGATTCACCCTCCAGACTTCACCTTCTCCTTCTCCTTCTTCTGATTCTTCTGATTCACCCTCCAGACTTCACCTTCTCCTTCTCCTTCTTCTGCTTCTTCTGATTCACCCTCCTGACTTCACCTTCTCCTTCTCCTTCTTCTACTTCTTCTGATTCACCCTCCTGACTTCACCTTCTCCTTCTCCTTCTTCTACTTCTTCTGCTTCACCCTCCAGACTTCACCTTCTCCTTCTCCTTCTTCTACTTCTTCTGATTCACCCTCCAGACTTCACCTTCTCCTTCTCCTTCTTCTGCTTCTTCTGATTCACCCTCCAGACTTCACCTTCTCCTTCTCCTTATTCTGCTTCTTCTGATTCACCCTCCAGACTTCACCTTCTCCTTCTCCTTCTTCTGCTTCTTCTGATTCACCCTCCAGACTTCACCTTCTCCTTCTCCTTCTTCTACTTCTTCTGATTCACCCTCCAGACTTCACCTTCTCCTTCTCCTTCTTCTACTTCTTCTGATTCACCCTCCAGACTTCACCTTCTCCTTCTCCTTCTTCTGCTTCTTCTGATTCACCCTCCAGACTTCACCTTCTCCTTCTCCTTCTTCTGCTTCTTCTGCTTCACCCTCCTGACTTCACCTTCTCCTTCTCCTTCTTCTACTTCTTCTGATTCACCCTCCAGACTTCACCTTCTCCTTCTCCTTCTTCTGCTTCCTCTGCTTCACCCTCCAGACTTCACCTTCTCCTTCTCCTTCTTCTGCTTCTTCTGCTTCACCCTCCAGACTTCACCTTCTCCTTCTCCTTCTTCTGCTTCTTCTGCTTCACCCTCCAGACTTCACCTTCTCCTTCTCCTTCTTCTGCTTCTTCTGCTGCGCCCTCCAGACTTCACCTTCTACTTCTCCTTTTTCTGCTTCTTCTGCTTCACCCTCAAGACTTCACCTTCTCCTTCTCCTTCTTCTACTTCTTCTGCTTCACCCCCCTGACTTCACCTTCTCCTTCTCCTTCTTCTGCTTCTTCTGATTCACCCTCCTGACTTCACCTTCTCCTTCTCCTTCTTCTACTTCTTCTGCTTCACCCTCCAGACTTCACCTTCTCCTTCTCCTTCTTCTACTTCTTCTGATTCACCCTCCAAACTTCACCTTCTCCTTCTCCTTCTTCTGCTTCTTCTGATTCACCCTCCAGACTTCACCTTCTCCTTCTCCTTATTCTGCTTCTTCTGATTCACCCTCCAGACTTCACCTTCTCCTTCTCCTTCTTCTGCTTCTTCTGATTCACCCTCCAGACATCACCTTCTCCTTCTCCTTCTTTTACTTCTTCTGATTCACCCTCCAGACTTCACCTTCTCCTTCTCCTTCTTCTACTTCTTCTGATTCACCCTCCAGACTGCACCATCTCCTTCTCCTTTTTCTGCTTCTTCTGATTCACCCTCCAGACTTCACCTTCTCCTTCTCCTTCTTCTGCTTCTTCTGATACACCCTTCAGACTTCACCTTCTCCTTCTCCTTCTTCTGCTTCTTCTGATTCACCCTCCAGACCTCACCTTCTCCTTCTCCTTCTTCTACTTCTTCTGATTCACCCTCCAGACTTCATCTTCTCCTTCTCCTTCTTCTGCTTCTTCTGATTCAACCTACAGACTTCACCTTCTCCTTCTCCTTCTTCTGCTTCTTCTGATTCACCCTCCAGACTTCACCTTCTCCTTCTCCTTCTTCTACTTCTTCTGATTCACCCTCCAGACTTCACCTTCTCCTTCTCCTTCTTCTACTTCTTCTGATTCACCCTCCAGACTTCACCTTCTCCTTCTCCTTCTTCTGCTTCTTCTGATTCACCCTCCAGACTTCACCTTCTCCTTCTCCTTCTTCTGCTTCTTCTGATTCACCCTCCAGACTTCACCTTCTCCTTTTCCTTCTTCTTCTACTTCTGATTCACCCTCCAGACTTCGCCTTCTCCTTCTCCTTCTTCTACTTCTTCTGATTCACCCTCCAGACTTCACCTTCTCCTTCTCCTTCTTCTGCTTCCTCTGCTTCACCCTCCAGACTTCACCTTCTCCTTCTCCTTCTTCTGCTTCTTCTGCTTCACCCTCCAGACTTCACCTTCTCCTTCTCCTTCTTCTGCTTCTTCTGCTTCACCCTCCAGACTTCACCTTCTCCTTCTCCTTCTTCTGCTTCTTCTGCTTCACCCTCCAGACTTCACCTTCTCCTTCTCCTTCTTCTGCTTCTTCTGCTGCGCCCTCCAGACTTCACCTTCTCCTTCTCCTTTTTCTGCTTCTTCTGCTTCACCCTCCAGACTTCACCTTCTCCTTCTCCTTCTTCTACTTCTTCTGCTTCACCCCCCTGACTTCACCTTCTCCTTCTCCTTCTTCTGCTTCTTCTGATTCACCCTCCTAACTTCACCTTCTCCTTCTCCTTCTTCTGCTTCTTCTGATTCACCCTCCTGACTTCACCTTCTCCTTCTCCTTCTTCTGCTTCTTCTGATTCACCCTCCAGACTTCACCTTCTCCTTCTCCTTCTTCTGCTTCTTCTGATTCACCCTCCAGACTTCACCTTCTCCTTCTCCTTCTTCTGCTTCTTCTGATTCACCCCCCAGACCTCACCTTCTCCTTCTCCTTCTTCTACTTCTTCTGATTCACCCTCCAGACTTCATCTTCTCCTTCTCCTTCTTCTGCTTCTTCTGATTCACCCTCCAGACTTCACCTTCTCCTTCTCCTTCTTCTGCTTCTTCTGATTCACCCTCCAGACTTCACCTTCTCCTTCTCCTTCTTCTACTTCTTCTGATTCACCCTCCAGACTTCAGTTTCTCCTTCCTCTTCTTCTACTTCTTCTGATTCACCCTCCAGTCTTCACCTTCTCCTTCTCCTTCTTCTGATTCTTCTGATTCACCCTCCAGACTTCACCTTCTCCTTCTCCTTCTTCTGCTTCTTCTGATTCACCCACCTGACTTCACCTTCTCCTTCTCCTTCTTCTACTTCTTCTGATTCACCCTCCTGACTTCACCTTCTCCTTCTCCTTCTTCTACTTCTTCTGCTTCACCCTCCAGACTTCACCTTCTCCTTCTCCTTCTTCTACTTCTTCTGATTCACCCTCCAAACTTCACCTTCTCCTTCTCCTTCTTCTGCTTCTTCTGATTCACCCTCCAGACTTCACCTTCTCCTTCTCCTTATTCTGCTTCTTCTGATTCACCCTCCAGACTTCACCTTCTCCTTCTCCTTCTTCTGCTTCTTCTGATTCAACCTCCAGACATCACCTTCTCCTTCTCCTTCTTTTACTTCTTCTGATTCACCCTCCAGACTTCACCTTCTCCTTCTCCTTCTTCTACTTCTTCTGATTCACCCTCCAGACTGCACCATCTCCTTCTCCTTCTTCTGCTTCTTCTGATTCACCCTCCAGACTTCACCTTCTCCTTCTCCTTTTTCTGCTTCTTCTGATTCACCCTCCAGACTTCACCTTCTCCTTCTCCTTCTTCTGCTTCTTCTGATACACCCTTCAGACTTCACCTTCTCCTTATCCTTCTTCTGCTTCTTCTGATTCACCCTCCAGACCTCACCTTCTCCTTCTCCTTCTTCTACTTCTTCTGATTCACCCTCCAGACTTCATCTTCTCCTTCTCCTTCTTCTGCTTCTTCTGATTCAACCTCCAGACTTCACCTTCTCCTTCTCCTTCTTCTGCTTCTTCTGATTCACCCTCCAGACTTCACCTTCTCCTTCTCCTTCTTCTACTTCTTCTGATTCACCCTCCAGACTTCACCTTCTCCTTCTCCTTCTTCTACTTCTTCTGATTCACCCTCCAGACTTCACCTTCTCCTTCTCCTTCTTCTGCTTCTTCTGATTCACCCTCCAAACTTCACCTTCTCCTTCTCCTTCTTCTACTTCTTCTGATTCACCCTCCAGACTTCACCTTCTCCTTCTCCTTCTTCTACTTCTTCTGCTTCTCCCTCCAGACTTCACCTTCTCCTTCTCCTTCTTCTGCTTCTTCTGATTCACCCTCCAGACTTCACCTTCTCCTTCTCCTTCTTCTACTTCTTCTGATTCACCCTCCAGACTTCACCTTCTCCTTCTCCTTCTTCTACTTCTTCTGATTCACCCTCCAGACTTCACCTTCTCCTTCTCCTTCTTCTACTTCTTCTGATTCACCCTCCTGACTTCACCTTCTCCTTCTCCTTCTTCTGCTTCTTCTGCTTCACCCTCCAGACTTCACCTTCTCCTTCTCCTTCTTCTGCTTCTTCTGCTTCACCCTCCAGACTTCACCTTCTCCTTCTCCTTCTTCTGCTTCTTCTGCTTCACCCTCCTGACTTCACCTTCTCCTTCTCCTTCTTCTACTTCTTCTGATTCACCCTCCAGACTTCACCTTCTCCTTCTCCTTCTTCTGCTTCTTCTGCTTCACCCTCCAGACTTCACCTTCTCCTTCTCCTTCTTCTGCTTCGCCCTCCAGACTTCACCTTCTCCTTCTCCTTCTTCTGCTTCTTCTGCTTCACCCTCCAGACTTCACCTTCTCCTTCTCCTTCTTCTGCTTCTTCTGCTTCACCCTCCTGACTTCACCTTCTTCTTCATCTTCTTCTACTTCTTCTGATTCACCCTCCAGACTTCACCTTCTCCTTCTCCTTCTTCTGCTTCTTCTGCTTCACCCTCCAGACCTCACCTTCTCCTTCTCCTTCTTCTACTTCTTCTGCTTCACCCCCCTGACTTCACCTTCTCCTTCTCCTTCTTCTGCTTCTTCTGATTCACCCTCCTAACTTCACCTTCTCCTTCTCCTTCTTCTGCTTCTTCTGAATCACCCTCCTGACTTCACCTTCTCCTTCTCCTTCTTCTGCTTCTTCTGATTCACCCTCCAGACTTCACCTTCTCCTTCTCCTTCTTCTGCTTCTTCTGATTCACCCTCCAGACTTCACCTTCTCCTTCTCCTTCTCCTGCTTCTTCTGATTCACCCCCCAGACCTCACCTTCTCCTTCTCCTTCTTCTACTTCTTCTGATTCACCCTCCAGACTTCATCTTCTCCTTCTCCTTCTTCTGCTTCTTCTGATTCACCCTCCAGACTTCACCTTCTCCTTCTCCTTCTTCTGCTTCTTCTGATTCACCCTCCAGACTTCACCTTCTCCTTCTCCTTCTTCTACTTCTTCTGATTCACCCTCCAGACTTCAGTTTCTCCTTCTCCTTCTTCTACTTCTTCTGATTCACCCTCCAGACTTCACCTTCTCCTTCTCCTTCTTCTGATTCTTCTGATTCACCCTCCAGACTTCACCTTCTCCTTCTCCTTCTTCTGCTTCTTCTGATTCACCCTCCTGACTTCACCTTCTCCTTCTCCTTCTTCTACTTCTTCTGATTCACCCTCCTGACTTCACCTTCTCCTTCTCCTTCTTCTACTTCTTCTGCTTCACCCTCCAGACTTCACCTTCTCCTTCTCCTTCTTCTACTTCTTCTGATTCACCCTCCAGACTTCACCTTCTCCTTCTCCTTCTTCTGCTTCTTCTGATTCACCCTCCAGACTTCACCTTCTCCTTCTCCTTATTCTGCTTCTTCTGATTCACCCTCCAGACTTCACCTTCTCCTTCTCCTTCTTCTGCTTCTTCTGATTCACCCTCCAGACTTCACCTTCTCCTTCTCCTTCTTCTACTTCTTCTGATTCACCCTCCAGACTTCACCTTCTCCTTCTCCTTCTTCTACTTCTTCTGATTCACCCTCCAGACTTCACCTTCTCCTTCTCCTTCTTCTGCTTCTTCTGATTCACCCTCCAGACTTCACCTTCTCCTTCTCCTTCTTCTGCTTCTTCTGATACACCCTCCAGACTTCACCTTCTCCTTCTCCTTCTTCTGCTTCTTCTGCTTCACCCTCCAGACTTCACCTTCTCCTTCTCCTTCTTCTGCTTCTTCTGCTGCGACCTCCAGACTTCACCTTCTCCTTCTCCTTTTTCTGCTTCTTCTGCTTCACCCTCCAGACTTCACCTTCTCCTTCTCCTTTTTCTGCTTCTTCTGATTCACCCTCCAGACTTCACCTTCTCCTTCTCCTTCTTCTGCTTCTTCTGATACACCCTTCAGACTTCACCTTCTCCTTCTCCTTCTTCTGCTTCTTCTGATTCACCCTCCAGACCTCACCTTCTCCTTCTCCTTCTTCTACTTCTTCTGATTCACCCTCCAGACTTCATCTTCTCCTTCTCCTTCTTCTGCTTCTTCTGATTCAACCTCCAGACTTCACCTTCTCCTTCTCCTTCTTCTGCTTCTTCTGATTCACCCTCCAGACTTCACCTTCTCCTTCTCCTTCTTCTACTTCTTCTGATTCACCCTCCAGACTTCACCTTCTCCTTCTCCTTCTTCTACTTCTTCTGATTCACCCTCCAGACTTCACCTTCTCCTTCTCCTTCTTCTGCTTCTTCTGATTCACCCTCCAGACTTCACCTTCTCCTTTTCCTTCTTCTTCTACTTCTGATTCACCCTCCAGACTTCGCCTTCTCCTTCTCCTTCTTCTACTTCTTCTGATTCACCCTCCAGACTTCACCTTCTCCTTCTTCTTCTACTTCTTCTGATTCACCCTCCAGTCTTCACCTTCTCCTTCTCCTTCTTCTGCTTCTTCTGATTCACCGTCCAGACTTCACCTTCTCCTTCTCCTTCTTCTGCTTCTTCTGATTCACCCTCCTGACTTCACCTTCTCCTTCTACTTCTTCTGCTTCTCCTGATTCACCCTCCAGACATCACCTTCTCCTTCTCCTTCTTCTACTTCTTCTGATTCACCCTCCAGACTTCACCTTCTCCTTCTACTTCTTCTGCTTCTTCTGATTCACCCCCCAGACATCACCTTCTCCTTCTCCTTCTTCTACTTCTTCTGATTCACACTCCAGACTTCACCTTCTCCTTCTCCTTCTTCTGCTTCTTCTGCTTCACCCTCGAGACTTCACCTTCTCCTTCTCCTTCTTCTGCTTCTTCTGATTCACCCTCCAGACTTCACCTTCTCCTTCTCCTTCTTCTGCTTCTTCTGATTCACCCTCCAGACTTCACCTTCTCCTTCTCCTTCTTCTACTTCTTCTGATTCACCCTCCTGACTTCACCTTCTCCATCTCCTTCTTCTGCTTCTTCTGCTTCACCCACCAGACTTCACCTTCTCCTTCTCCTTCTTCTGCTTCTTCTGCTTCACCCTCCAGACTTCACATTCTCCTTCTCCTTCTTCTGCTTCTTCTGCTTCACCCTCCTGACTTCACCTTCTCCTTCTCCTTCTTCTACTTCTTCTGATTCACCCTCCAGACTTCACCTTCGCCTTCTCCTTCTTCTGCTTCTTCTGTTTCACCCTCCAGACTGCACCCTCTCCTTCTCCTTCTTCTGCTTCTTCTGCTTCGCCCTCCAGACTTCACCTTCTCCTTTTCCACTTCTGCTTCTTCTGCTTCACCCTCCAGACTTCACCTTCTCCTTCTCCTTCTTCTGCTTCTTCTGCTTCACCCTCCTGACTTCACCTTCTCCTTCTCCTTCTTCTACTTCTTCTGATTCACCCTCCAGACTTCACCTTCTCCTTCTCCTTCTTCTGCTTCTTCTGCTTCACCTTCCTGACTTCACCTTCTCCTTCTCCTTCTTCTACTTCTTCTGCTTCATCCCCTTAATTCACCTTCTCCTTCTCCTTCTTCTGCTTCTTCTGATTCACCCTCCTAACTTCATCTTCTCCTTCTCCTTCTTCTGCTTCTTCTGATTCAGCCTCCTGACCTCACCTTCTCCTTCTCCTTCTTCTGCTTCTTCTGATTCTCCCTCCAGACTTCACCTTCTCCTTCTCCTTCTTCTGCTTCTTCTGCTTCACACTCCTGACTTCACCTTCTCCTTCTCCTTCTTCTACTTCTTCTGATTCACCCTCCAGACTTCACCTTCTCCTTCTCCTTCTTCTGCTTCTTCTGCTTCACCCTCCAGACTTCACCTTCTCCTTCTACTTCTTCTGCTTCTTCTGTTGCGCCCTCCAGACTTCACCTTCTCCTTCTCCTTCTTCTGCTTCTTCTCCTTCACCTTCCTGACTTCACCTTCTCCTTCTCCTTCTTCTACTTCTTCTGCTTCACCCCCCTGACTTCAACTTCTCCTTCTCCTTCTTCTGCTTCTTTTGATTCACCCTACTAACTTCACCTTCTCCTTCTCCTTCTTCTGCTTCTTCTGATTCACCCTCCTGACCTCACCTTCTCCTTCTCCTTCTTCTGCTTCTTCTGATTCACCCTCCAGACTTCACCTTCTCCTTCTCCTACTTCTGCTTCTTCTGATTCACCCTCCAGACTTCACCTTCTCCTTCTCCTTCTTCTGCTTCTTCTGATTCACCCTCCTGACCTCACCTTCTCCTTCTCCTTCTTCTACTTCTTCTGATTCACCCTCCAGACTTCATCTTCGCCTTCTCCTTCTTCTGCTTCTTCTGATTCACCCTCCAGACTTCACCTTCTGCTTCTCCTTCTTCTGCTTCTTCTGATTCACCCTCCAGACTTCACCTTCTCCTTCCCCTTCTTCTGCTTCTTCTGATTCACCCTCCTGACTTCACCTTCTCCTTCTCCTTCTTCTACTTCTTCTGATTCACCCTCCTGACTTCACCTTCTCCTTCTCCTTCTTCTCCTTCTTCTGCTTCACCCTCCAGACTTCACCTTCTCCTTCTCCTTCTTCTGCTTCTTCTGATTCACCCTCCAGACTTCACCTTCTCCTTCTCCTTCGTCTGCTTCTTCTGATTCACCCTCCAGACTTCACCTTCTCCTTCTTATTCTGCTTCTTCTGATTCACCCTCCAGACTTCACCTTCTCCTTCTCCTTCTTCTGCTTCTTCTGATTCACCCTCCAGACTTCACCTTCTCCTTCTCCTTCTTCTGCTTCTTCTGATTCACCCTCCAGACTTCACCTTCTCCTTCTCCTTCTTCTACTTCTTCTGATTTACCCTCCAGACTTCATCTTCTCCTTCTCCTTCTTCTACTTCTTCTGATTCAGCCTCCAGACTTCAGCTTCTCCTTCTCCTTCTTCTACTTCTTCTGATTCACCCTCCAGACTTCACCTTCTCCTTCTCCTTCATCTACTTCTTCTGATTCACCCTCCAGACTTCACCTTCTCCTTCACCTTCTTCTGCTTCTTCTGATTCACCTCCAGACTTCACCTTCTCATTCTCCTTCTTCTGCTTCTTCTGATTCACCCTTCAGACTTCACCTTCTGCTTCTCCTTCTTCTGCTTCTTCTGATTCACCCTCCAGACCTCACCTTCTCCTTCTTATACATCTTCTGATTCACCCTCCAGACTTCATCTTCTCCTTCTCCTTCTTGTGCTTCTTCTGATTCACCCTCCAGACGTCATCTTCTCCTTCTCCTTCTTCTGCTTCTTCTGATTCACCCTCCAGACTTCGCCTTCTCCTTCTTCTACTTCTTCTGATTCACCCTCCAGACTTCACCTTCTCCTTCTCCTTCTTCTACTTCTTCTGATTCAGCCTCCAGACTTCAGCTTCTCCTTCTCCTTCTTCTACTTCTTCTGATTCACCCTCCAGACTTCACCTTCTCCTTCTCCTTCATCTACTTCTTCTGATTCACCCTCCAGACTTCACCTTCTCCTTCACCTTCTTCTGCTTCTTCTGATTCACCTCCAGACTTCACCTTCTCCTTCTCCTTCTTCTGCTTCTTCTGATTCACCCTTCAGACTTCACCTTCTCCTTCTCCTTCTTCTGCTTCTTCTGATTCACCCTCCAGACCTCACCTTCTCCTTCTTATACATCTTCTGATTCACCCTCCAGACTTCATCTTCTCCTTCTCCTTCTTGTGCTTCTTCTGATTCACCCTCCAGAAGTCACCTTCTCCTTCTCCTTCTTCTGCTTCTTCTGATTCACCCTCCAGACTTCGCCTTCTCCTTCTTCTACTTCTTCTGATTCACCCTCCAGACTTCACCTTCTCCTTCTCCTTCTTCTACTTCGTCTGATTCACCCTCCAGTCTCCACCTTCTCCTTCTCCTTCTTCTGCTTCTTCTGATTCACCCTCCAGACTTCACCTTCTCCTTCTCCTTCTTCCGCCTCTTCTGATTCACCCTCCTGACTTCACCTTCTCCTTCTGCTTCTTCTGATTCACGCTCCAGACTTCACCTTCTCCTTCTCCTTCTTCTACTTCTTCTGATTCACCCTCCAGACTTCACCTTCTCCTTCTACTTCTTCTGCTTCTTCTGATTCAACCTCCAGAATTCACCTTCTCCTTCTCCTTCTTCTGCTTCTTCTGATTCACCCTCCAGACTTCACCTTCTCCTTCTCCTTCTTCTACTTCTTCTGTTTCACCCTCCAGACTTCACCTTCTCCTTCTCCTGCTTCTGCTCCTTCTGATTCACCCTCCAGACTTCACCTTCTCCTTCTCCTTCGTTTACGTCTTCTGATTCACCCTCCAGACCATACCTTCTCCTTCTCCTTCTTCTACTTCTTCTGATTCACCCTCCAGACTTCACCTTCTCCTTCTCCTTCTTCTGCTTCTTCTGATTCACCCTCCAGACTTCACCTTCTCCTTCTCCTTCTTCTACTTCTTCTGATTCACACTCCAAACTTCACCTTCTCCTTCTCCTTCTTCTACTTCTTCTGATTCACCCTCCAGACTTCACCTTCTCCTTCTCCTTCTTCTACTTCTTCTGCTTCTCCCTCCAGACTTCACCTTCTCCTTCTCCTTCTTCTGCTTCTTCTGATTCACCCTCCAGACTTCACCTTCTCCTTCTCCTTCTTCTACTTCTTCTGATTCACCCTCCAGACTTCACCTTCTCCTTCTCCTTCTTCTACTTCTTCTGATTCACCCTCCAGACTTCACCTTCTCCTTCTCCTTCTTCTACTTCTTCTGATTCACCCTCCTGACTTCACCTTCTCCTTCTCCTTCTTCTGCTGCTTCTGCTTCACCCTCCAGACTTCACCTTCTCCTTCTCCTTCTTCTGCTTCTTCTGCTTCACCCTCCAGACTTCACCTTCTCCTTCTCCTTCTTCTGCTTCTTCTGCTTCACCCTCCTGACTTCACCTTCTGCTACTCCTTCTTCTACTTCTTCTGATTCACGCTCCAGACGTCACCTTCTCCTTCTCCTTCTTCTACTTCTTCTGATTCACCCTCCAGACTTCACCTTCTCCTTCTCCTTCTTCCGCCTCTTCTGATTCACCCTCCTGACTTCACCTTCTCCTTCTCCTTCTTCTGCTTCTTCTGATTCACGCTCCAGACTTCACCTTCTCCTTCTCCTTCTTCTACTTCTTCTGATTCACCCTCCAGACTTCACCTTCTCCTTCTACTTCTTCTGCTTCTTCTGATTCATCCTCCAGAATTCACCTTCTCCTTCTCCTTCTTCTGCTTCTTCTGATTCACCCTCCAGACTTCACCTTCTCCTTCTCCTTCTTCTACTTCTTCTGTTTCACCCTCCAGACTTCACCTTCTCCTTCTCCTGCTTCTGCTCCTTCTGATTCACCCTCCAGACTTCACCTTCTCCTTCTCCTTCTTCTACTTCTTCTGATTCACCCTCCTGACTTCACCTTCTGCTACTCCTTCTTCTACTTCTTCTGATTCACGCTCCAGACGTCACCTTCTCCTTCTCCTTCTTCTACTTCTTCTGATTCACCCTCCAGACTTCACCTTCTCCTTCTCCTTCTTCCGCCTCTTCTGATTCACCCTCCTGACTTCACCTTCTCCTTCTCCTTCTTCTGCTTCTTCTGATTCACGCTCCAGACTTCACCTTCTCCTTCTCCTTCTTCTACTTCTTCTGATTCACCCTCCAGACTTCACCTTCTCCTTCTACTTCTTCTGCTTCTTCTGATTCAACCTCCAGAATTCACCTTCTCCTTCTCCTTCTTCTGCTTCTTCTGATTCACCCTCCAGACTTCACCTTCTCCTTCTCCTTCTTCTACTTCTTCTGTTTCACCCTCCAGACTTCACCTTCTCCTTCTCCTGCTTCTGCTCCTTCTGATTCACCCTCCAGACTTCACCTTCTCCTTCTCCTTCGTCTACGTCTTCTGATTCACCCTCCAGACCACACCTTCTCCTTCTCCTTCTTCTACTTCTTCTGATTCACCCTCCAGACTTCACCTTCTCCTTCTCCTTCTTCTGCTTCTTCTGATTCACCCTCCAGACTTCACCTTCTCCTTCTCCTTCTTCTACTTCTTCTGATTCACACTCCAAACTTCAACTTCTCCTTCTCCTTCTTCTACTTCTTCTGATTCACCCTCCAGACTTCACCTTCTCCTTCTCCTTCTTCTACTTCTTCTGCTTCTCCCTCCAGACTTCACCTTCTCCTTCTCCTTCTTCTGCTTCTTCTGATTCACCCTCCAGACTTCACCTTCTCCTTCTCCTTCTTCTACTTCTTCTGATTCACCCTCCAGACTTCACCTTCTCCTTCTCCTTCTTCTACTTCTTCTGATTCACCCTCCAGACTTCACCTTCTCCTTCTCCTTCTTCTACTTCTTCTGATTCACCCTCCAGACTTCACCTTCTCCTTCTCCTTCTTCTACTTCTTCTGATTCACACTCCTGACTTCACCTTCTCCTTCTCCTTCTCCTGCTTCTTCTGCTTCACCCTCCAGACTTCACCTTCTCCTTCTCCTTCTTCTGCTTCTTCTGCTTCACCCTCCAGACTTCACCTTCTCCTTCTCCTTCTTCTGCTTCTTCTGCTTCACCCTCCTGACTTCACCTTCTGCTACTCCTTCTTCTACTTCTTCTGATTCACCCTCCAGACTTCACCTTCTCCTTCTCCTTCATCTGCTTTTTCTGCTTCACCCTCCAGAATTCACCTTCTCCTTCTCCTTCTTCTGCTTCTTCTGCTTCGCCCTCCAGACTTCACCTTCTCCTTCTCCTTCTTCTGCTTCTTCTGCTTCACCCTCCAGACTTCACCTTCTCCTTCTCCTTCTTCTACTTCTTCTGCTTCTCCCTCCAGACTTCACCTTCTCCTTCTCCTTCTTCTGCTTCTTCTGATTCACCCTCCAGACTTCACCTTCTCCTTCTCCTTCTTCTACTTCTTCTGATTCACCCTCCAGACTTCACCTTCTCCTTCTCCTTCTTCTACTTCTTCTGATTCACCCTCCAGACTTCACCTTCTCCTTCTCCTTCTTCTACTTCTTCTGATTCACCCTCCTGACTTCACCTTCTCCTTCTCCTTCTTCTGCTGCTTCTGCTTCACCCTCCAGACTTCACCTTCTCCTTCTCCTTCTTCTGCTTCTTCTGCTTCACCCTCCAGACTTCACCTTCTCCTTCTCCTTCTTCTGCTTCTTCTGCTTCACCCTCCTGACTTCACCTTCTGCTACTCCTTCTTCTACTTCTTCTGATTCACGCTCCAGACGTCACCTTCTCCTTCTCCTTCTTCTACTTCTTCTGATTCACCCTCCAGACTTCACCTTCTCCTTCTCCTTCTTCCGCCTCTTCTGATTCACCCTCCTGACTTCACCTTCTCCTTCTCCTTCTTCTGCTTCTTCTGATTCACGCTCCAGACTTCACCTTCTCCTTCTCCTTCTTCTACTTCTTCTGATTCACCCTCCAGACTTCACCTTCTCCTTCTACTTCTTCTGCTTCTTCTGATTCAACCTCCAGAATTCACCTTCTCCTTCTCCTTCTTCTGCTTCTTCTGATTCACCCTCCAGACTTCACCTTCTCCTTCTCCTTCTTCTACTTCTTCTGTTTCACCCTCCAGACTTCACCTTCTCCTTCTCCTGCTTCTGCTCCTTCTGATTCACCCTCCAGACTTCACCTTCTCCTTCTCCTTCGTCTACGTCTTCTGATTCACCCTCCAGACCACACCTTCTCCTTCTCCTTCTTCTACTTCTTCTGATTCACCCTCCAGACTTCACCTTCTCCTTCTCCTTCTTCTGCTTCTTCTGATTCACCCTCCAGACTTCACCTTCTCCTTCTCCTTCTTCTACTTCTTCCGATTCACACTCCAAACTTCACCTTCTCCTTCTCCTTCTTCTACTTCTTCTGATTCACCCTCCAGACTTCACCTTCTCCTTCTCCTTCTTCTACTTCTTCTGCTTCTCCCTCCAGACTTCACCTTCTCCTTCTCCTTCTTCTGCTTCTTCTGATTCACCCTCCAGACTTCACCTTCTCCTTCTCCTTCTTCTACTTCTTCTGATTCACCCTCCAGACTTCACCTTCTCCTTCTCCTTCTTCTACTTCTTCTGATTCACCCTCCAGACTTCACCTTCTCCTTCTCCTTCTTCTACTTCTTCTGATTCACCCTCCAGACTTCACCTTCTCCTTCTCCTTCTTCTACTTCTTCTGATTCACCCTCCTGACTTCACCTTCTCCTTCTCCTTCTTCTGCTTCTTCTGCTTCACCCTCCAGACTTCACCTTCTCCTTCTCCTTCTTCTGCTTCTTCTGCTTCACCCTCCAGAATTCACCTTCTCCTTCTCCTTCTTCTGCTTCTTCTGCTTCGCCCTCCAGACTTCACCTTCTCCTTCTCCTTCTTCTGCTTCTTCTGCTTCACCCTCCAGACTTCACCTTCTCCTTCTCCTTCTTCTGCTTCTTCTGCTTCACCCTCCTGACTTGAACTTCTCCTTCTCCTTCTTCTACTTCTTCTGATTCACCCTCCAGACTTCATCTTCTCCTTCTCCTTCTTCTGCTTCTACGGCTTCACCCTCCAGACTTCACCTTCTCCTTCTCCTTCTTCTGCTTCTTCTGCTGCGCCCTCCAGACTTGACCTTCTCCTTCTCCTTCTTCTGCTTCTTCTGCTTCACCCTCCTGACTTCACCTTCTCCTTCTCCTTCTTCTACTTCTTCTGCTTCACCCCCTGACTTCACCTTCTCCTTCTCATTCTTCTGCTTCTTCTGATTCACCCTCCTAACTTCACCTTCTCCTTCTCCTTCTTCTGCTTCTTCTGATTCACCCTCCTGACTTCACCTTCTCCTTCTCCTTCTTCTGCTTCTTTTGATCCACCCTCCAGACTTCACCTTCTGCTTCTCCTTCTTCTGCTTCTTTTGATTCACCCTCCAGACCTCACCTTCTCCTTCTCCTTCTTCTACTTCTTCTGATTCACCCTCCAGACTTCATCTTCTCCTTCTTCTTCTTCTGCTTCTTCTGATTCACCCTCCAGACTTCACCTTCTCCTTCTCCTTCTTCTGCTTCTTCTGATTCACCCTCCAGACTTCACCTTCTCCTTCTCCTTCTTCTACTTCTTCTGATTCACCCTCCAGACTTCACCTTCTTCTTCTCCTTCTTCTACGTCTTCTGATTCACCCTCCAGTCTTCACCTTCTCCTTCTCCTTCTTCTGCTTCTTCTGCTTCACCCTCCAGACTTCACCTTCTCCTTCTCTTTCTTCTGCTTCTTCTGATTCACCCTCCAGACTTCACCTTCTCCTTCTCCTTCTTCTGATTCCTCTGGTTCACCCTCCAGACTTCACCTTCTCCTTCTCCTTCTTCTACTTCTTCTGATTCACCCTCCAGACTTCACCTTCTCCTTCTCCTTCTTCTACTTCTTCTGATTCACCCTCCGGACTTCACCTTCTCCTTCTCCTTCTTCTGCTTCTTCTGATTCACCCTCCAGACTTCACCTTCTCCTTCTCCTTCTTCTGCTTCTTCTGATTCACCCTCCAGACTTCACCTTCTCCTTCTCCTTTTTCTGCTTCTTCTGATTCACCCTTCAGACTTCACCTTCTCCTTCTCCTTCTTCTGCTTCTTCTGATTCACCCTCCAGATCTCACCTTCTCCTTCTCCTTCTTCTACTTCTTCTGATTCACCCTCCAGACTTCATCTTCTCCTTCTCCTTCTTCTGCTTCTTCTGATTCACCCTCCAGATTTCACCTTCTCCTTCTCCTTCTTCTGCTTCTTCTGATTCACCCTCCAGACTTCGCCTTCTCCTTCTCCTTCTTCTACTTCTTCTGATTCACCCTCCAGACTTCAACTTCTCCTTCTCCTTCTTCTACTTCTTCTGATTCACCCTCCAGTCTTCACCTTCTCCTTCGCCTTCTTCTGCTTCTTCTGATTCACCCTCCAGATTTCACCTTCTCCTTCTCCTTCTTCTGCTTCTTCTGATTCACCCTCCTGACTTCACCTTCTCCTTCTCCTTCTTCTGCTTCTTCTGATTCACCCTCCAGACTTCACCTTCTCCTTCTCCTTCTTCTACTTCTTCTGATTCACCCTCCAGACTTCACCTTCTCCTTCTACTTCTTCTGCTTCTTCTGATTCACCCTCCAGACTTCACCTTCGCCTTCTCCTTCTTCTGCTTCTTCTGATTCACCCTCCATACTTCGACCTTCTCCTTCTCCTTCTTCTGCTTCTTCCGATTCACCCTCCAGACTTCACCTTCTCCTTCTCCTTCTTCTGCTTCTTCTGATTCACCCTCCAGACTTCAGCTTCTCCTTCTGCTTCTTCTACTTCTTCTGAATCACCCTCCAGACTTCACCTTCTCCTTCTCCTTCTTCTGCTTCTTCTGATTCACCCTCCAGACTTCACCTTCTCCTTCTCCTTCGTCTACTTCTCCTGATTCACCCTCCAAACTACACCTTCTACTTCTCCTTCTTCTACTTCTTCTGATTCACCCTCCAGATTTCACCTTCTCCTTCTCCTTCTTCTGCTTCTTCTGATTCACCCTCCAGACTTCACCTTCTCCTTCTCCTTCTTTCTGACTTCTTCTGATTCACCCTCCAGACTTTACCTTCTCCTTCTCCTTCTTCTACTTCTTCTGATTCACCCTCCAGACTTCACCTTCTCCTTCTCCTTCTTCTACTTCTTCTGCTTCTCCCTCCAGACTTCACCTTCTCCTTCTCCTTCTTCTGCTTCTTCTGATTCACCCTCCAGACTTCACCGTCTCCTTCTCCTTCTTCTACTTCTTCTGATTCACCCTCCAGACTTCACCTTCTCCTTCTCCTTCTTCTACTTCTTCTGATTCACCCTCCAGACTTCACCTTCTCCTTCTCCTTCTTCTACTTCTTCTGATTCACCCTCCTGACTTCACCTTCTCCTTCTCCTTCTTCTGCTTCTTCTGCTTCACCCTCCAGACTTCACCTTCTCCTTCTCCTTCTTCTGTTTCTTCTGCTTCACCCTCCAGACTTCACCTTCTCCTTCTCCTTCTTCTACTTCTTCTGCTTCACCCCCCTGACTTCACCTTCTCCTTCTCCTTCTTCTGCTTCTTCTGATTCACCCTCCTAACTTCACCTTCTCCTTCTCCTTCTTCTGCTTCTTCTGATTCACCCTCCTGACTTCATCTTCTCCTTCTCCTTCTTCTGCTTCTTCTGATTCACCCTCCAGACTTCACCTTCTGCTTCTCCTTCTTCTGCTTCTTCTGATTCACCCTCCAGACTTCATCTTCTCCTTCTCCTTCTTCTGCTTCTTCTGATTCACCCTCCAGACAACACCTTCTCCTTCTCCTTCTTCTACTTCTTCTGCTTCACCCTCCAGACTTCATCTTCTCCTTCTCATTCTTTTGCTTCTTCTGATTCACCCTCCAGACTTCACCTTCTCCTTCTCCTTCTTCTGCTTCTTCTGATTCACCCTCCAGACTTCACCTTCTCCTTCTCCTTCTTCTACTTCTTCTGATTCACCCTCCTGACTTCACCTTCTCCTTCTCCTTCTTCTACTTCTTCTGCTTCACCCTCCAGACTTCACCTTCTCCTTCTCCTTCTTCTCCTTCTTCTGATTCACCCTCCAGACTTCACCTTCTCCTTCTCCTTCTTCTGCTTCTCCTGATTCACCCTCCAGACTTCTCCTTCTCCTTCTCCTTATTCTGCTTCTTCTGATTCACCCTCCAGACTTCACCTTCTCCTTCTCCTTCTTCTGCTTCTTCTGATTCACCCTCCAGACTTCACCTTCTCCTTCTCCTTCTTCTGCTTCTTCTGATTCACCCTCCAGACTTCACCTTCTCCTTCTCCTTCTTCTACTTCTTCTGCTTCACCCCCCTGACTTCACCTTCTCCTTCTCCTTCTTCTGCTTCTTCTGATTCACCCTCCTAACTTCACCTTCTCCTTCTTCTTCTGCTTCTTCTGATTCACCCTCCTGACTTCACCTTCTCCTTCTCCTTCTTCTGCTTCTTCTGATTCACCCTCCAGACTTCACCTTCTCCTTCTCCTTCTTCTGCTTCTTCTGATTCACCCTCCAGACTTCACCTTCTCCTTCTCCTTCTTCTGCTTCTTCTGATTCACCCCCCAGACCTCACCTTCTCCTTCTCCTTCTTCTACTTCTTCTGATTCACCCTCCAGACTTCATCTTCTCCTTCTCCTTCTTCTGCTTCTTCTGATTCACCCTCCAGACTTCACCTTCTCCTTCTCCTTCTTCTGCTTCTTCTGATTCACCCTCCAGACTTCACCTTCTCCTTCTCCTTCTTCTACTTCTTCTGATTCACCCTCCAGACTTCAGTTTCTCCTTCTCCTTCTTCTACTTCTTCTGATTCACCCTCCAGTCTTCACCTTCTCCTTCTCCTTATTCTGCTTCTTCTGCTTCACCCTCCAGACTTCACCTTCTCCTTCTCTTTCTTCTGCTTCTTCTGATTCACCCTCCAGACTTCACCTTCTCCTTCTCCTTCTTCTGATTCTTCTGATTCACCCTCCAGACTTCACCTTCTCCTTCTCCTTCTTCTGCTTCTTCTGATTCACCCTCCTGACTTCACCTTCTCCTTCTCCTTCTTCTACTTCTTCTGATTCACCCTCCTGACTTCACCTTCTCCTTCTCCTTCTTCTACTTCTTCTGCTTCACCCTCCAGACTTCACCTTCTCCTTCTCCTTCTTCTACTTCTTCTGATTCACCCTCCAGACTTCACCTTCTCCTTCTCCTTCTTCTGCTTCTTCTGATTCACCCTCCAGACTTCACCTTCTCTTTCTCCTTATTCTGCTTCTTCTGATTCACCCTCCAGACTTCACCTTCTCCTTCTCCTTCTTCTGCTTCTTCTGATTCACCCTCCAGACTTCACCTTCTCCTTCTCCTTCTTCTACTTCTTCTGATTCACCCTCCAGACTTCACCTTCTCCTTCTCCTTCTTCTACTTCTTCAGATTCACCCTCCAGACTGCACCATCTCCTTCTCCTTCTTCTGTTTCTTCTGATTCACCCTCCATACTTCACCTTCTCCATCTCCTTTTTCTGCTTCTTCTGATTCACCCTCCAGACTTCACCTTCTCCTTCTCCTTCTTCTGCTTCTTCTGATACACCCTTCAGACTTCACCTTCTCCTTCTCCTTCTTCTGCTTCTTCTGATTCACCCTCCAGACCTCACCTTCTCCTTCTCCTTCTTCTACTTCTTCTGATTCACCCTCCAGACTTCGTCTTCTCCTTCTCCTTCTTCTGCTTCTTCTGATTCACCCTCCAGACTTCACCTTCTACTTCTCCTTCTTCTACTTCTTCTGATTCACCCTCCAGACTTCACCTTCCCCTTCTCCTTCTTCTACTTCTTCTGATTCACCCTCCAGACTTCACCTTCTCCTTCTCCTTCTTCTGCTTCTTCTGATTCACCCTCCAGACTTCACCTTCTCCTTCTCCTTCTTCTGCTTCTTCTGCTTCACCCTCCTGACTTCACCTTCTCCTTCTCCTTCTTCTACTTCTTCTGATTCACCCTCCAGACTTCACCTTCTCCTTCTCCTTCTTCTGCTTCTTCTGCTTCACCCTCCAGACTTCACCTTCTCCTTCTCCTTCTTCTGCTTCTTCTGCTTCGCCCTCCAGACTTCAACTTCTCCTTCTCCTTCTTCTGCTTCTTCTGCTTCACCCTCCAGACTTCACCTTCTCCTTCTCCTTCTTCTGCTTCTTCTGCTTCACCCTCCTGACTTCACCTTCTCCTTCTCCTTCCTCTACTTCTTCTGATTCACCCTCCAGACTTCACCTGCTCCTTCTCCTTCTTCTGCTTCTTCTGCTTCACCCTCCAGACTTCACCTTCTCCTTCTCCTTCTTCTGCTTCTTCTACTGCGCCCTCCAGACTTCACCTTCTCCTCCTCCTTCTTCTGCTTCTTCTGCTTCACCCTCCAGACTTCACCTTCTCCTTCTCCTTCTTCTACTTCTTCTGCTTCACCCCCCTGACTTCACCTTCTCCTTCTCCTTCTTCTGCTTATTCTGATTCACCCTCCTAACTTCACCTTCTCCTTCTTCTGCTTCTTCTGATTCACCCTCCTGACTTCACCTTCTCCTTCTCCTTCTTCTGCTTCTTCTGATTCACCCTCCAGACTTCACCTTCTCCTTCTCCTTCTTCTGCTTCTTCTGATTCACCCTCCAGACTTCACCTTCTCCTTCTCCTTCTTCTGCTTCTTCTGATTCACCCCCCAGACCTCACCTTCTCCTTCTCCTTCTTCTACTTCTTCTGATTCACCCTCCAGACTTCATCTTCTCCTTCTCCTTCTTCTGCTTCTTCTGATTCACCCTCCAGACTTCACCTTCTCCTTCTTCTGCTTCTTCTGATTCACCCTCCAGACTTCACCTTCTCCTTCTCCTTCTTCTACTTCTTCTGATTCACCCTCCAGACTTCAGTTTCTCCTTCTCCTTCTTCTACTTCTTCTGATTCACCCTCCAGTCTTCACCTTCTCCTTCTCCTTCTTCTGCTTCTTCTGCTTCACCCTCCAGACTTCACCTTCTCCTTCTCTTTCTTCTGCTTCTTCTGATTCACCCTCCAGACTTCACCTTCTCCTTCTCCTTCTTCTGATTCTTCTGATGCACCCTCCAGACTTCACCTTCTCCTTCTCCTTCTTCTGCTTCTTCTGATTCACCCTCCTGACTTCACCTTCTCCTTCTCCTTCTTCTACTTCTTCTGATTCACCCTCCTGACTTCACCTTCTCCTTCTCCTTCTTCTGCTTCTTCTGATTCACCCTCCAGACTTCACCTTCTCCTTCTCCTTCTTCTGCTTCTTCTGATTCACCCTCCAGACTTCACCTTCTCCTTCTCCTTCTTCTGCTTCTTCTGATTCACCCCCCAGACCTCACCTTCTCCTTCTCCTTCTTCTACTTCTTCTGATTCACCCTCCAGACTTCATCTTCTCCTTCTCCTTCTTCTGCTTCTTCTGATTCACCCTCCAGACTTCACCTTCTCCTTCTTCTGCTTCTTCTGATTCACCCTCCAGACTTCACCTTCTCCTTCTCCTTCTTCTACTTCTTCTGATTCACCCTCCAGACTTCAGTTTCTCCTTCTCCTTCTTCTACTTCTTCTGATTCACCCTCCAGTCTTCACCTTCTCCTTCTCCTTCTTCTGCTTCTTCTGCTTCACCCTCCAGACTTCACCTTCTCCTTCTCTTTCTTCTGCTTCTTCTGATTCACCCTCCAGACTTCACCTTCTCCTTCTCCTTCTTCTGATTCTTCTGATGCACCCTCCAGACTTCACCTTCTCCTTCTCCTTCTTCTGCTTCTTCTGATTCACCCTCCTGACTTCACCTTCTCCTTCTCCTTCTTCTACTTCTTCTGATTCACCCTCCTGACTTCACCTTCTCCGTCTCCTTCTTCTACTTCATCTGCTTCACCCTCCAGACTTCACCTTCTCCTTCTCCTTCTTCTACTTCTTCTGATTCACCCTCCAAACTTCACCTTCTCCTTCTCCTTCTTCTGCTTCTTCTGATTCACCCTCCAGACTTCACCTTCTCCTTCTCCTTCTTCTGCTTCTTCTGATACACCCTTCAGACTTCACCTTCTCCTTCTCCTTCTTCTGCTTCTTCTGATTCACCCTCCAGACCTCACCTTCTCCTTCTCCTTCTTCTACTTCTTCTGATTCACCCTCCAGACTTCATCTTCTCCTTCTCCTTCTTCTGCTTCTTCTGATTCACCCTCCAGACTTCACCTTCTCCTTCTCCTTCTTCTGCTTCTTCTGATTCACCCTCCAGACTTCACCTTCTCCTTCTCCTTCTTCTACTTCTTCTGATTCACCCTCCAGACTTCACCTTCTCCTTCTCCTTCTTCTACTTCTTCTGATTCACCCTCCAGACTTCACCTTCTCCTTCTCCTTCTTCTGCTTCTTCTGATTCACCCTCCAGACTTCACCTTCTCCTTCTCCTTCTTCTGCTTCTTCTGCTTCACCCTCCTGACTTCACCTTCTCCTTCTCCTTCTTCTACTTCTTCTGATTCACCCTCCAGACTTCACCTTCTCCTTCTCCTTCTTCTGCTTCTTCTGCTTCACCCTCCAGACTTCACCTTCTCCTTCTCCTTCTTCTGCTTCTTCTGCTTCGCCATAAAGACTTCACCTTCTCCTTCTCCTTCTTCTGCTTCTTCTGCTTCACCCTCCAGACTTCACCTTCTCCTTCTCCTTCTTCTGCTTCTTCTGCTTCACCCTCCTGACTTCACCTTCTCCTTCTCCTTCTTCTACTTCTTCTGATTCACCCTCCAGACCTCACCTTCTCCTTCTCCTTCTTCTGCTTCTTCTGCTTCACCCTCCAGACTTCACCTTCTCCTTCTCCTTCTTCTGCTTCTTCTACTGCGCCCTCCAGACTTCACCTTCTCCTTCTCCTTCTTCTGCTTCTTCTGCTTCACCCTCCAGACTTCACCTTCTCCTTCTCCTTCTTCTACTTCTTCTGCTTCACCCCCCTGACTTCACCTTCTCCTTCTCCTTCTTCTGCTTATTCTGATTCACCCTCCTAACTTCACCTTCTCCTTCTCCTTCTTCTGCTTCTTCTGATTCACCCTCCTGACTTCACCTTCTCCTTCTCCTTCTTCTGCTTCTTCTGATTCACCCTCCAGACTTCACCTTCTCCTTCTCCTTCTTCTGCTTCTTCTGATTCACCCTCCAGACTTCACCTTCTCCTTCTCCTTCTTCTGCTTCTTCTGATTCACCCCCCAGACCTCACCTTCTCCTTCTCCTTCTTCTACTTCTGCTGATTCACCCTCCAGACTTCATCTTCTCCTTCTCCTTCTTCTGCTTCTTCTGATTCACCCTCCAGACTTCACCTTCTCCTTCTTCTGCTTCTTCTGATACACCCTCCAGACTTCACCTTCTCCTTCTCCTTCTTCTACTTCTTCTGATTCACCCTCCAGACTTCAGTTTCTCCTTCTCCTTCTTCTACTTCTTCTGATTCACCCTCCAGTCTTCACCTTCTCCTTCTCCTTCTTCTGCTTCTTCTGCTTCACCCTCCAGACTTCACCTTCTCCTTCTCTTTCTTCTGCTTCTTCTGATTCACCCTCCAGACTTCACCTTCTCCTTCTCCTTCTTCTGATTCTTCTGATTCACCCTCCAGACTTCACCTTCTCCTTCTCCTTCTTCTGCTTCTTCTGATTCACCCTCCTGACTTCACCTTCTCCTTCTCCTTCTTCTACTTCTTCTGATTCACCCTCCTGACTTCACCTTCTCCGTCTCATTCTTCTACTTCTTCTGCTTCACCCTCCAGACTTCACCTTCTCCTTCTCCTTCTTCTACTTCTTCTGATTCACCCTCCAAACTTCACCTTCTCCTTCTCCTTCTTCTGCTTCTTCTGATTCACCCTCCAGACTTCACCTTCTCCTTCTCCTTATTCTGCTTCTTCTGATTCACCCTCCAGACTTCACCTTCTCCTTCTCCTTCTTCTGCTTCTTCTGATTCACCCTCCAGACATCACCTTCTCCTTCTCCTTCTTCTACTTCTTCTGATTCACCCTCCAGACTTCACCTTCTCCTTCTCCTTCTTCTACTTCTTCTGATTCACCCTCCAGACTGCACCATCTCCTTCTCCTTCTTCTGCTTCTTCTGATTCACCCTCCAGACTTCACCTTCTCCTTCTCCTTTTTCTGCTTCTTCTGATTCACCCTCCAGACTTCACCTTCTCCTTCTCCTTCTTCTGCTTCTTCTGATACACCCTTCAGACTTCACCTTCTCCTTCTCCTTCTTCTGCTTCTTCTGATTCACCCTCCAGACCTTACCTTCTCCTTCTCCTTCTTCTACTTCTTCTGATTCACCCTCCAGACTTCATCTTCTCCTTCTCCTTCTTCTGCTTCTTCTGATTCACCCTCCAGACTTCACCTTCTCCTTCTCCTTCTTCTGCTTCTTCTGATTCACCCTCCAGACTTCACCTTCTCCTTCTCCTTCTTCTGCTTCTTCTGATTCACCCTCCAGACTTCATCTTCTCCTTCTCCTTCTTCTGCTTCTTCTGATTCACCCTCCAGACTTCACCTTCTCCTTCAACTTCTTCTGCTTCTTCTGATTCACCCCCCAGACATCACCTTCTCCTTCTCCTTCTTCTACTTCTTCTGATTCACTCTCCTGACTTCACCTTCTCCTTCTCCTTCTTCTGCTTCTTCTGCTTCACCCTCGAGACTTCACCTTCTCCTTCTCCTTCTTCTGCTTCTTCTGATTCACTCTCCAGACTTCACCTTCTCCTTCTCCTTCTTCTGCTTCTTCTGATTCACCCTCCAGACTTCATCTTCTCCTTCTCCTTCTTCTGCTTCTTCTGATTCACCCTCCAGACTTCACCTTCTCCTTCTCCTTCTTCTGCTTCTTCTGATTCACCCTCCAGACTTCACCTTCTCCTTCTCCTTCTTCTGCTTCTTCTGATTCACCCTCCAGACTTCGCCTTTTCCTTCTCCTTCTTCTACTTCTTCTGATTCACCCTCCAGACTTCACCTTCTCCTTCTTCTACTTCTTCTGATTCACCCTCCAGTCTTCACCTTCTCCTTCTCCTTCTTCTGCTTCTTCTGATTCACCCTCCAGACTTCACCTTCTCCTTCTCCTTCTTCTGCTTCTTCTGATTCACCCTCCAGACTTCACCTTCTCCTTCTCCTTCTTCTACTTCTTCTGATTCACCCTCCAGACTTCACCTTCTCCTTCTCCTTCTTCTACTTCTTCTGATTCACCCTCCAGACTTCACCTTCTCCTTCTCCTTCTTCTGCTTCTTCTGATTCACCCTCCAGACTTCACCTTCTCCTTCTCCTTCTTCTGCTTCTTCTGATTCACCCTCCAGACTTCATCTTCTCCTTCTCCTTCTTCTGCTTCTTCTGATTCACCCTCCAGACTTCACCTTCTCCTTTTCCTTCTTCTTCTACTTCTGATTCACCCTCCAGACTTCGCCTTCTCCTTCTCCTTCTTCTACTTCTTCTGATTCACCCTCCAGACTTCACCTTCTCCTTCTTCTTCTACTTCTTCTGATTCACCCTCCAGTCTTCACCTTCTCCTTCTCCTTCTTCTGCTTCTTCTGATTCACCCTCCAGACTTCACCTTCTCCTTCTTCTTCTACTTCTTCTGATTCACCCTCCAGACTTCACCTTCTCCTTCTCCTTATTCTGCTTCTTCTGATTCACCCTCCAGACTTCACCTTCTCCTTCTCCTTCTTCTGCTTCTTCTGATTCACCCTCCAGACATCACCTTCTCCTTCTCCTTCTTCTACTTCTTCTGATTCACCCTCCAGACTTCACCTTCTCCTTCTCCTTATTCTGCTTCTTCTGATTCACCCTCCAGACTTCACCTTCTCCTTCTCCTTCTTCTGCTTCTTCTGATTCACCCTCCAGACATCACCTTCTCCTTCTCCTTCTTCTACTTCTTCTGATTCACCCTCCAGACTTCACCTTCTCCTTCTCCTTCTTCTACTTCTTCTGATTCACCCTCCAGACTGCACCATCTCCTTCTCCTTCTTCTGCTTCTTCTGATTCACCCTCCAGACTTCACCTTCTCCTTCTCCTTTTTCTGCTTCTTCTGATTCACCCTCCAGACTTCACCTTCTCCTTCTCCTTCTTCTGCTTCTTCTGATACACCCTTCAGACTTCACCTTCTCCTTCTCCTTCTTCTGCTTCTTCTGATTCACCCTCCAGACCTTACCTTCTCCTTCTCCTTCTTCTACTTCTTCTGATTCACCCTCCAGACTTCATCTTCTCCTTCTCCTTCTTCTGCTTCTTCTGATTCACCCTCCAGACTTCACCTTCTCCTTCTCCTTCTTCTGCTTCTTCTGATTCACCCTCCAGACTTCACCTTCTCCTTCTCCTTCTTCTACTTCTTCTGATTCACCCTCCAGACTTCACCTTCTTCTTCTCCTTCTTCTACTTCTTCTGATTCACCCTCCAGACTTCACCTTCTCCTTCTCCTTCTTCTGCTTCTTCTGATTCACCCTCCAGACTTCACCTTCTCCTTCTCCTTCTTCTGCTTCTTCTGATTCACCCTCCAGACTTCATCTTCTCCTTCTCCTTCTTCTGCTTCTTCTGATTCACCCTCCAGACTTCACCTTCTCCATTTCCTTCTTCTTCTACTTCTGATTCACCCTCCAGACTTCGCCTTCTCCTTCTCCATCTTCTACTTCTTCTGATTCACCCTCCAGACTTCACCTTCTCCTTCTTCTTCTACTTCTTCTGATTCACCCTCCAGTCTTCACCTTCTCCTTCTCCTTCTTCTGCTTCTTCTGATTCACCCTCCAGACTTCACCTTCTCCTTTTCCTTCTTCTGCTTCTTCTGATTCACCCTCCTGACTTCACCTTCTCCTTCTCATTCTTCTGCTTCTCCTGATTCACCCTCCAGACATCACCTTCTCCTTCTCCTTCTTCTACTTCTTCTGATTCACCCTCCAGACTTCACCTTCTCCTTCAACTTCTTCTGCTTCTTCTGATTCACCCCCCAGACATCACCTTCTCCTTCTCCTTCTTCTACTTCTTCTGATTCACCCTCCAGACTTCACCTTCTCCTTCTCCTTCTTCTGCTTCTTCTGATTCACCCTCCAGACTTCACCTTCTCCTTCTCCTTCTTCTGCTTCTTCTGATTCACCCTCCAGACTTCATCTTCTCCTTCTCCTTCTTCTGCTTCTTCTGATTCACCCTCCAGACTTCACCTTCTCCTTTTCCTTCTTCTTCTACTTCTGATTCACCCTCCAGACTTCGCCTTCTCCTTCTCCTTCTTCTACTTCTTCTGATTCACCCTCCAGACTTCACCTTCTCCTTCTTCTTCTACTTCTTCTGATTCACCCTCCAGTCTTCACCTTCTCCTTCTCCTTCTTCTGCTTCTTCTGATTCACCCTCCAGACTTCACCTTCTCCTTCTCCTTCTTCTGCTTCTTCTGCTTCACCCTCCTGACTTCACCTTCTCCTTCTCCTTCTTCTACTTTTTCTGATTCACCCTCCAGACTTCACCTTCTCCTTCAACTTCTTCTGCTTCTTCTGCTTCACCCTCCAGACTTCATCTTCTCCTTCTCCTTCTTCTGCTTCTTCTGATTCACCCTCCAGACTTCACCTTCTCCATTTCCTTCTTCTTCTACTTCTGATTCACCCTCCAGACTTCGCCTTCTCCTTCTCCATCTTCTACTTCTTCTGATTCACCCTCCAGACTTCACCTTCTCCTTCTCCTTCTTCTGATTCTTCTGATTCACCCTCCAGACTTCACCTTCTCCTTCTCCTTCTTCTGCTTCTTCTGATTCACCCTCCTGACTTCACCTTCTCCTTCTCCTTCTTCTACTTCTTCTGATTCACCCTCCTGACTTCACCTTCTCCGTCTCATTCTTCTACTTCTTCTGCTTCACCCTCCAGACTTCACCTTCTCCTTCTCCTTCTTCTACTTCTTCTGATTCACCCTCCAAACTTCACCTTCTCCTTCTCCTTCTTCTGCTTCTTCTGATTCACCCTCCAGACTTCACCTTCTCCTTCTCCTTATTCTGCTTCTTCTGATTCACCCTCCAGACTTCACCTTCTCCTTCTCCTTCTTCTGCTTCTTCTGATTCACCCTCCAGACATCACCTTCTCCTTCTCCTTCTTCTACTTCTTCTGATTCACCCTCCAGACTTCACCTTCTCCTTCTCCTTCTTCTACTTCTTCTGATTCACCCTCCAGACTGCACCATCTCCTTCTCCTTCTTCTGCTTCTTCTGATTCACCCTCCAGACTTCACCTTCTCCTTCTCCTTTTTCTGCTTCTTCTGATTCACCCTCCAGACTTCACCTTCTCCTTCTCCTTCTTCTGCTTCTTCTGATACACCCTTCAGACTTCACCTTCTCCTTCTCCTTCTTCTGCTTCTTCTGATTCACCCTCCAGACCTTACCTTCTCCTTCTCCTTCTTCTACTTCTTCTGATTCACCCTCCAGACTTCATCTTCTCCTTCTCCTTCTTCTGCTTCTTCTGATTCACCCTCCAGACTTCACCTTCTCCTTCTCCTTCTTCTGCTTCTTCTGATTCACCCTCCAGACTTCACCTTCTCCTTCTCCTTCTTCTACTTCTTCTGATTCACCCTCCAGACTTCACCTTCTCCTTCTCCTTCTTCTACTTCTTCTGATTCACCCTCCAGACTTCACCTTCTCCTTCTCCTTCTTCTGCTTCTTCTGATTCACCCTCCAGACTTCACCTTCTCCTTCTCCTTCTTCTGCTTCTTCTGATTCACCCTCCAGACTTCATCTTCTCCTTCTCCTTCTTCTGCTTCTTCTGATTCACCCTCCAGACTTCACCTTCTCCTTCAACTTCTTCTGCTTCTTCTGATTCACCCCCCAGACATCACCTTCTCCTTCTCCTTCTTCTACTTCTTCTGATTCACCCTCCTGACTTCACCTTCTCCTTCTCCTTCTTCTGCTTCTTCTGCTTCACCCTCGAGACTTCACCTTCTCCTTCTCCTTCTTCTGCTTCTTCTGATTCACTCTCCAGACTTCACCTTCTCCTTCTCCTTCTTCTGCTTCTTCTGATTCACCCTCCAGACTTCATCTTCTCCTTCTCCTTCTTCTGCTTCTTCTGATTCACCCTCCAGACTTCACCTTCTCCTTCTCCTTCTTCTGCTTCTTCTGATTCACCCTCCAGACTTCACCTTCTCCTTCTCCTTCTTCTACTTCTTCTGATTCACCCTCCAGTCTTCACCTTCTCCTTCTCCTTCTTCTGCTTCTTCTGATTCACCCTCCAGACTTCAACTTCTCCTTCTCCTTCTTCTGCTTCTTCTGATTCACCCTCCAGACTTCACCTTCTCCTTCTCCTTCTTCTACTTCTTCTGATTCACCCTCCAGACTTCATCTTCTCCTTCTCCTTCTTCTACTTCTTCTGATTCACCCTCCAGACTTCACCTTCTCCTTCTCCTTCTTCTGCTTCTTCTGATTCACCCTCCAGACTTCACCTTCTCCTTCTCCTTCTTCTGCTTCTTCTGATTCACCCTCCAGACTTCATCTTCTCCTTCTCCTTCTTCTGCTTCTTCTGATTCACCCTCCAGACTTCACCTTCTCCTTTTCCTTCTTCTTCTACTTCTGATTCACCCTCCAGACTTCGCCTTCTCCTTCTCCTTCTTCTACTTCTTCTGATTCACCCTCCAGACTTCACCTTCTCCTTCTTCTTCTACTTCTTCTGATTCACCCTCCAGTCTTCACCTTCTCCTTCTCCTTCTTCTGCTTCTTCTGATTCACCCTCCAGACTTCACCTTCTCCTTCTTCTTCTACTTCTTCTGATTCACCCTCCAGACTTCACCTTCTCCTTCTCCTTATTCTGCTTCTTCTGATTCACCCTCCAGACTTCACCTTCTCCTTCTCCTTCTTCTGCTTCTTCTGATTCACCCTCCAGACATCACCTTCTCCTTCTCCTTCTTCTACTTCTTCTGATTCACCCTCCAGACTTCACCTTCTCCTTCTCCTTATTCTGCTTCTTCTGATTCACCCTCCAGACTTCACCTTCTCCTTCTCCTTCTTCTGCTTCTTCTGATTCACCCTCCAGACATCACCTTCTCCTTCTCCTTCTTCTACTTCTTCTGATTCACCCTCCAGACTTCACCTTCTCCTTCTCCTTCTTCTACTTCTTCTGATTCACCCTCCAGACTGCACCATCTCCTTCTCCTTCTTCTGCTTCTTCTGATTCACCCTCCAGACTTCACCTTCTCCTTCTCCTTTTTCTGCTTCTTCTGATTCACCCTCCAGACTTCACCTTCTCCTTCTCCTTCCTCTGCTTCTTCTGATACACCCTTCAGACTTCACCTTCTCCTTCTCCTTCTTCTGCTTCTTCTGATTCACCCTCCAGACCTTACCTTCTCCTTCTCCTTCTTCTACTTCTTCTGATTCACCCTCCAGACTTCATCTTCTCCTTCTCCTTCTTCTGCTTCTTCTGATTCACCCTCCAGACTTCACCTTCTCCTTCTCCTTCTTCTGCTTCTTCTGATTCACCCTCCAGACTTCACCTTCTCCTTCTCCTTCTTCTACTTCTTCTGATTCACCCTCCAGACTTCACCTTCTTCTTCTCCTTCTTCTACTTCTTCTGATTCACCCTCCAGACTTCACCTTCTCCTTCTCCTTCTTCTGCTTCTTCTGATTCACCCTCCAGACTTCACCTTCTCCTTCTCCTTCTTCTGCTTCTTCTGATTCACCCTCCAGACTTCATCTTCTCCTTCTCCTTCTTCTGCTTCTTCTGATTCACCCTCCAGACTTCACCTTCTCCATTTCCTTCTTCTTCTACTTCTGATTCACCCTCCAGACTTCGCCTTCTCCTTCTCCATCTTCTACTTCTTCTGATTCACCCTCCAGACTTCACCTTCTCCTTCTTCTTCTACTTCTTCTGATTCACCCTCCAGTCTTCACCTTCTCCTTCTCCTTCTTCTGCTTCTTCTGATTCACCCTCCAGACTTCACCTTCTCCTTTTCCTTCTTCTGCTTCTTCTGATTCACCCTCCTGACTTCACCTTCTCCTTCTCATTCTTCTGCTTCTCCTGATTCACCCTCCAGACATCACCTTCTCCTTCTCCTTCTTCTACTTCTTCTGATTCACCCTCCAGACTTCACCTTCTCCTTCAACTTCTTCTGCTTCTTCTGATTCACCCCCCAGACATCACCTTCTCCTTCTCCTTCTTCTACTTCTTCTGATTCACCCTCCAGACTTCACCTTCTCCTTCTCCTTCTTCTGCTTCTTCTGATTCACCCTCCAGACTTCACCTTCTCCTTCTCCTTCTTCTGCTTCTTCTGATTCACCCTCCAGACTTCATCTTCTCCTTCTCCTTCTTCTGCATCTTCTGATTCACCCTCCAGACTTCACCTTCTCCTTTTCCTTCTTCTTCTACTTCTGATTCACCCTCCAGACTTCGCCTTCTCCTTCTCCTTCTTCTACTTCTTCTGATTCACCCTCCAGACTTCACCTTCTCCTTCTTCTTCTACTTCTTCTGATTCACCCTCCAGTCTTCACCTTCTCCTTCTCCTTCTTCTGCTTCTTCTGATTCACCCTCCAGACTTCACCTTCTCCTTCTCCTTCTTCTGCTTCTTCTGCTTCACCCTCCTGACTTCACCTTCTCCTTCTCCTTCTTCTACTTTTTCTGATTCACCCTCCAGACTTCACCTTCTCCTTCTCCTTCTTCTGCTTCTTCTGCTTCACCCTCCAGACTTCACCTTCTCCTTCTCCTTCTTCTGCTTCTTCTGCTTCGCCCTCCAGACTTCACCTTCTCCTTCTCCTTCTTCTGCTTCTTCTGCTTCACCCTCCAGACTTCACCTTCTCCTTCACCCTCCTGACTTCACCTTCTCCTTCTCCTTCTTCTACTTCTTCTGATTCACCGTCCAGACTTCACCTTCTCCTTCTCCTTCTTCTGCTTCTTCTGCTTCACCCTCCAGACTTCACCTTCTCCTTCTCCTTCTTCTGCTTCTTCTACTGCGCCCTCCAGACTTCACCTTCTCCTTCTCCTTCTTCTGCTTCTTCTGCTTCACCCTCCAGACTTCACCTTCTCTTTCTCCTTCTTCTACTTCTTCTGCTTCACCCCCCTGACTTCACCTTCTCCTTCTCCTTCTTCTGCTTATTCTGATTCACCCTCCTAACTTCACCTTCTCCTTCTCCTTCTTCTGCTTCTTCTGATTCACCCTCCTGACTTCACCTTCTCCTTCTCCTTCTTCTGCTTCTTCTGATTCACCCTCCAGACTTCACCTTCTCCTTCTCCTTCTTCTGCTTCTTCTGATTCACCCTCCAGACTTCACCTTCTCCTTCTCCTTCTTCTGCTTCTTCTGATTCACGCCCCAGACCTCACCTTCTCCTTCTCCTTCTTCTACTTCTTCTGATTCACCCTCCAGACTTCATCTTCTCCTTCTCCTTCTTCTGCTTCTTCTGATTCACCCTCCAGACTTCACCTTCTCCTTCTTCTGCTTCTTCTGATTCACCCTCCAGACTTCACCTTCTCCTTCTCCTTCTTCTACTTCTTCTGATTCACACTCCAGACTTCAGTTTCTCCTTCTCCTTCTTCTACTTCTTCTGATTCACCCTCCAGTCTTCACCTTCTCCTTCTCCTTCTTCTGCTTCTTCTGCTTCACCCTCCAGACTTCACCTTCTCCTTCTCTTTCCTCTGCTTCTTCTGATTCACCCTCCAGACTTCACCTTCTCCTTCTCCTTCTTCTGATTCTTCTGATTCACCCTCCAGACTTCACCTTCTCCTTCTCCTTCTTCTGCTTCTTCTGATTCACCCTCCTGACTTCACCTTCTCCTTCTCCTTCTTCTACTTCTTCTGATTCACCCTACTGACTTCACCTTCTCCGTCTCCTTCTTCTACTTCTTCTGCTTCACCCTCCAGACTTCACCTTCTCCTTCTCCTTCTTCTACTTCTTCTGATTCACCCTCCAAACTTCACCTTCTCCTTCTCCTTCTTCTGCTTCTTCTGATTCACCCTCCAGACTTCACCTTCTCCTTCTCCTTATTCTGCTTCTTCTGATTCACCCTCCAGACTTCACCTTCTCCTTCTCCTTCTTCTGCTTCTTCTGATTCACCCTCCAGACATCACCTTCTCCTTCTCCTTCTTCTACTTCTTCTGCTTCACCCTCCAGACTTCACCTTCTCCTTCTTCTACTTCTTCTGATTCACCCTCCAGACTGCACCATCTCCTTCTCCTTCTTCTACTTCTTCTGATTCACCCTCCAGACTTCACCTTCTCCTTCTCCTTTTTCTGCTTCTTCTGATTCACCCTCCAGACTTCACCTTCTCCTTCTTCTGCTTCTTCTGATACACCCTTCAGACTTCACCTTCTCCTTCTCCTTCTTCTGCTTCTTCTGATTCACCCTCCAGACCTTACCTTCTCCTTCTCCTTCTTCTACTTCTTCTGATTCACCCTCCAGACTTCATCTTCTCCTTCTCCTTCTTCTGCTTCTTCTGATTCACCCTCCAGACTTCACCTTCTCCTTCTCCTTCTTCTGCTTCTTCTGATTCACCCTCCAGACTTCACCTTCTCCTTGTCCTTCTTCTACTTCTTCTGATTCACCCTCCAGACTTCACCTTCTCCTTCTCCTTCTTCTACTTCTTCTGATTCACCCTCCAGACTTCACCTTCTCCTTCTCCTTCTTCTGCTTCTTCTGATTCACCCTCCAGACTTCACCTTCTCCTTCTCCTTCTTCTGCTTCTTCTGATTCACCCTCCAGACTTCATCTTCTCCTTCTCCTTCTTCTGCTTCTTCTGATTCACCCTCCAGACTTCACCTTCTCCTTTTCCTTCTTCTTCTACTTCTGATTCACCCTCCAGACTTCGCCTTCTCCTTCTCCATCTTCTACTTCTTCTGATTCACCCTCCAGACTTCACCTTCTCCTTCTTCTTCTACTTCTTCTGATTCACCCTCCAGTCTTCACCTTCTCCTTCTCCTTCTTCTGCTTCTTCTGATTCAGCCTCCAGACTTCACCTTCTCCTTCTCCTTCTTCTGCTTCTTCTGATTCACCCTCCTGACTTCACCTTCTCCTTCTCCTTCTTCTGCTGCTCCTGATTCACCCTCCAGACATCACCTTCTCCTTCTCCTTCTTCTACTTCTTCTGATTCACCCTCCAGACTTCACCTTCTCCTTCAACTTCTTCTGCTTCTTCTGATTCACCCCCCAGACATCACCTTCTCCTTCTCCTTCTTCTACTTCTTCTGATTCACCCTCCTGACTTCACCTTCTCCTTCTCCTTCTTCTGCTTCTTCTGCTTCACCCTCGAGACTTCACCTTCTCCTTCTCCTTCTTCTGCTTCTTCTGATTCACCCTCCAGACATCACCTTCTCCTTCTCCTTCTTCTGCTTCTTCTGATTCACCCTCCAGACTTCATCTTCTCCTTCTCCTTCTTCTGCTTCTTCTGATTCACCCTCCAGACTTCACCTTCTCCTTCTCCTTCTTCTGCTTCTTCTGATTCACCCTCCAGACTTCGCCTTTTCCTTCTCCTTCTTCTACTTCTTCTGATTCACCCTCCAGACTTCACCTTCTCCTTCTCCTTCTTCTACTTCTTCTGATTCACCCTCCAGTCTTCACCTTCTCCTTCTCCTTCTTCTGCTTCTTCTGATTCACCCTCCAGACTTCACCTTCTCCTTCTCCTTCTTCTGCTTCTTCTGATTCACCCTCCAGACTTCACCTTCTCCTTCTCCTTCTTCTGCTTCTTCTGATTCACCCCCCAGACCTCACCTTCTCCTTCTCCTTCTTCTACTTCTTCTGATTCACCCTCCAGACTTCATCTTCTCCTTCTCCTTCTTCTGCTTCTTCTGATTCACCCTCCAGACTTCACCTTCTCCTTCTTCTGCTTCTTCTGATTCACCCTCCAGACTTCACCTTCTCCTTCTCCTTCTTCTACTTCTTCTGATTCACACTCCAGACTTCAGTTTCTCCTTCTCCTTCTTCTACTTCTTCTGATTCACCCTCCAGTCTTCACCTTCTCCTTCTCCTTCTTCTGCTTCTTCTGCTTCACCCTCCAGACTTCACCTTCTCCTTCTCTTTCCTCTGCTTCTTCTGATTCACCCTCCAGACTTCACCTTCTCCTTCTCCTTCTTCTGATTCTTTTGATTCACCCTCCAGACTTCACCTTCTCCTTCTCCTTCTTCTGCTTCTTCTGATTCACCCTCCTGACTTCACCTTCTCCTTCTCCTTCTTCTACTTCTTCTGATTCACCCTCCTGACTTCACCTTCTCCGTCTCCTTCTTCTACTTCTTCTGCTTCACCCTCCAGACTTCACCTTCTCCTTCTCCTTCTTCTACTTCTTCTGATTCACCCTCCAAACTTCACCTTCTCCTTCTCCTTCTTCTGCTTCTTCTGATTCACCCTCCAGATTTCACCTTCTCCTTCTCCTTATTCTGCTTCTTCTGATTCACCCTCCAGACTTCACCTTCTCCTTCTCCTTCTTCTGCTTCTTCTGATTCACCCTCCAGACATCACCTTCTCCTTCTCCTTCTTCTACTTCTTCTGATTCACCCTCCAGACTTCACCTTCTCCTTCTTCTACTTCTTCTGATTCACCCTCCAGACTGCACCATCTCCTTCTCCTTCTTCTACTTCTTCTGATTCACCCTCCAGACTTCACCTTCTCCTTCTCCTTTTTCTGCTTCTTCTGATTCACCCTCCAGACTTCACCTTCTCCTTCTCCTTCTTCTGCTTCTTCTGATACACCCTTCAGACTTCACCTTCTCCTTCTCCTTCTTCTGCTTCTTCTGATTCACCCTCCAGACCTTACCTTCTCCTTCTCCTTCTTCTACTTCTTCTGATTCACCCTCCAGACTTCATCTTCTCCTTCTCCTTCTTCTGCTTCTTCTGATTCACCCTCCAGACTTCACCTTCTCCTTCTCCTTCTTCTGCTTCTTCTGATTCACCCTCCAGACTTCACCTTCTCCTTCTCCTTCTTCTACTTCTTCTGATTCACCCTCCAGACTTCACCTTCTCCTTCTCCTTCTTCTACTTCTTCTGATTCACCCTCCAGACTTCACCTTCTCCTTCTCCTTCTTCTGCTTCTTCTGATTCACCCTCCAGACTTCACCTTCTCCTTCTCCTTCTTCTGCTTCTTCTGATTCACCCTCCAGACTTCATCTTCTCCTTCTCCTTCTTCTGCTTCTTCTGATTCACCCTCCAGACTTCACCTTCTCCTTTTCCTTCTTCTTCTACTTCTGATTCACCCTCCAGACTTCGCCTTCTCCTTCTCCATCTTCTACTTCTTCTGATTCACCCTCCAGACTTCACCTTCTCCTTCTTCTTCTACTTCTTCTGATTCACCCTCCAGTCTTCACCTTCTCCTTCTCCTTCTTCTGCTTCTTCTGATTCAGCCTCCAGACTTCACCTTCTCCTTCTCCTTCTTCTGCTTCTTCTGATTCACCCTCCTGACTTCACCTTCTCCTTCTCCTTCTTCTGCTGCTCCTGATTCACCCTCCAGACATCACCTTCTCCTTCTCCTTCTTCTACTTCTTCTGATTCACCCTCCAGACTTCACCTTCTCCTTCAACTTCTTCTGCTTCTTCTGATTCACCCCCCAGACATCACCTTCTCCTTCTCCTTCTTCTACTTCTTCTGATTCACCCTCCTGACTTCACCTTCTCCTTCTCCTTCTTCTGCTTCTTCTGCTTCACCCTCGAGACTTCACCTTCTCCTTCTCCTTTTTCTGCTTCTTCTGATTCACCCTCCAGACATCACCTTCTCCTTCTCCTTCTTCTGCTTCTTCTGATTCACCCTCCAGACTTCATCTTCTCCTTCTCCTTCTTCTGCTTCTTCTGATTCACCCTCCAGACTTCACCTTCTCGTTCTCCTTCTTCTGCTTCTTCTGATTCACCCTCCAGACTTCGCCTTTTCCTTCTCCTTCTTCTACTTCTTCTGATTCACCCTCCAGACTTCACCTTCTCCTTCTCCTTCTTCTACTTCTTCTGATTCACCCTCCAGTCTTCACCTTCTCCTTCTCCTTCTTCTGCTTCTTCTGATTCACCCTCCAGACTTCACCTTCTCCTTCTCCTTCTTCTGCTTCTTCTGATTCACCCTCCAGACTTCACCTTCTCCTTCTCCTTCTTCTACTTCTTCTGATTCACCCTCCAGACTTCACCTTCTCCTTCTCCTTCTTCTACTTCTTCTGATTCACCCTCCAGACTTCACCTTCTCCTTCTCCTTCTTCTGCTTCTTCTGATTCACCCTCCAGACTTCACCTTCTCCTTCTCCTTCTTCTGCTTCTTCTGATTCACCCTCCAGACTTCATCTTCTCCTTCTCCTTCTTCTGCTTCTTCTGATTCACCCTCCAGACTTCACCTTCTCCTTTTCCTTGTTCTTCTACTTCTGATTCACCCTCCAGACTTCGCCTTCTCCTTCTCCTTCTTCTACTTCTTCTGATTCACCCTCCAGACTTCACCTTCTCCTTCTTCTTCTACTTCTTCTGATTCACCCTCCAGTCTTCACCTTCTCCTTCTCCTTCTTCTGCTTCTTCTGATTCACCCTCCAGACTTCACCTTCTCCTTCTCCTTCTTCTTCTTTTTCGATTCACCCTCCTGACTTCACCTTCTCCTTCTCCTTCTTCTGCTTCTCCTGATTCACCCTCCAGACATCACCTTCTCCTTCTCCTTCTTCTACTTCTTCTGATTCACCCTCCAGACTTCACCTTCTCCTTCTACTTCTTCTGCTTCTTCTGATTCACCCCCCAGACATCACCTTCTCCTTCTCCTTCTTCTACTTCTTCTGATTCACCCTCCTGACATCACCTTCTCCTTCTCCTTCTTCTGCTTCTTCTGATTCACCCTCCAGACTTCACCTTCTCCTTTTCCTTCTTCTTCTACTTCTGATTCACCCTCCAGACTTCGCCTTCTCCTTCTCCATCTTCTACTTCTTCTGATTCACCCTCCAGACTTCACCTTCTCCTTCTTCTTCTACTTCTTCTGATTCACCCTCCAGTCTTCACCTTCTCCTTCTCCTTCTTCTGCTTCTTCTGATTCACCCTCCTGACTTCACCTTCTCCTTCTCCTTCTTCTGCTTCTCCTGATTCACCCTCCAGACATCACCTTCTCCTTCTCCTTCTTCTACTTCTTCTGATTCACCCTCCAGACTTCACCTTCTCCTTCAACTTCTTCTGCTTCTTCTGATTCACCCCCCAGACATCACCTTCTCCTTCTCCTTCTTCTACTTCTTCTGATTCACACTCCTGACTTCACCTTCTCCTTCTCCTTCTTCTGCTTCTTCTGCTTCACCCTCGAGACTTCACCTTCTCCTTCTCCTTCTTCTGCTTCTTCTGATTCACCCTCCAGACATCACCTTCTCCTTCTCCTTCTTCTGCTTCTTCTGATTCACCCTCCAGACTTCACCTTCTCCTTCTCCTTCTTCTACTTCTTCTGCTTCACCCTCCTGACTTCACCTTCTCCTTCTCCTTCTTCTACTTCTTCTGATTCACCCTCCAGACTTCACCTTCTCCTTCTCCTTCTTCTGCTTCTTCTGCTTCACCCTCCAGACTTCACCTTCTCCTTCTCCTTCTTCTGCTTCTTCTGCTTCGCCCTCCAGACTTCACCTTCTCCTTCTCCTTCTTCTGCTTCTTCTGCTTCACCCTCCAGACTTCACCTTCTCCTTCTCCTTCTTCTGCTTCTTCTGCTTCACCCTCCTGACTTCACCTTCTCCTTCTCCTTCTTCTACTTCTTCTGATTCACCCTCCAGACTTCACCTTCTCCTTCTCCTTCTTCTGCTTCTTCTGCTTCACCCTCCAGACTTCACCTTCTCCTTCTCCTTCTTCTGCTTCTTCTACTGCGCCCTCCAGACTTCACCTTCTCCTTCTCCTTCTTCTGCTTCTTCTGCTTCACCCTCCAGACTTCACCTTCTCCTTCTCCTTCTTCTACTTCTTCTGCTTCACCCCCCTGACTTCACCTTCTCCTTCTCCTTCTTCTGCTTATTCTGATTCACCCTCCTAACTTCACCTTCTCCTTCTCCTTCTTCTGCTTCTTCTGATTCACCCTCCTGACTTCACCTTCTCCTTCTCCTTCTTCTGCTTCTTCTGATTCACCCTCCAGACTTCACCTTCTCCTTCTCCTTCTTCTGCTTCTTCAGATTCACCCTCCAGACTTCACCTTCTCCTTCTCCTTCTTCTGCTTCTTCTGATTCACACTCCTGACTTCACCTTCTCCTTCTCCTTCTTCTGCTTCTTCTGCTTCACCCTCGAGACTTCACCTTCTCCTTCTCCTTCTTCTGCTTCTTCTGATTCACCCTCCAGACATCACCTTCTCCTTCTCCTTCTTCTGCTTCTTCTGATTCACCCTCCAGACTTCACCTTCTCCTTCTCCTTCTTCTACTTCTTCTGCTTCACCCTCCTGACTTCACCTTCTCCTTCTCCTTCTTCTACTTCTTCTGATTCACCCTCCAGACTTCACCTTCTCCTTCTCCTTCTTCTGCTTCTTCTGCTTCACCCTCCAGACTTCACCTTCTCCTTCTCCTTCTTCTGCTTCTTCTGCTTCGCCCTCCAGACTTCACCTTCTCCTTCTCCTTCTTCTGCTTCTTCTGCTTCACCCTCCAGACTTCACCTTCTCCTTCTCCTTCTTCTGCTTCTTCTGCTTCACCCTCCTGACTTCACCTTCTCCTTCTCCTTCTTCTACTTCTTCTGATTCACCCTCCAGACTTCACCTTCTCCTTCTCCTTCTTCTGCTTCTTCTGCTTCACCCTCCAGACTTCACCTTCTCCTTCTCCTTCTTCTGCTTCTTCTACTGCGCCCTCCAGACTTCACCTTCTCCTTCTCCTTCTTCTGCTTCTTCTGCTTCACCCTCCAGACTTCACCTTCTCCTTCTCCTTCTTCTACTTCTTCTGCTTCACCCCCCTGACTTCACCTTTTCCTTCTCCTTCTTCTGCTTATTCTGATTCACCCTCCTAACTTCACCTTCTCCTTCTCCTTCTTCTGCTTCTTCTGATTCACCCTCCTGACTTCACCTTCTCCTTCTCCTTCTTCTGCTTCTTCTGATTCACCCTCCAGACTTCACCTTCTCCTTCTCCTTCTTCTGCTTCTTCTGATTCACCCTCCAGACTTCACCTTCTCCTTCTCCTTCTTCTGCTTCTTCTGATTCACCCCCCAGGCCTCACCTTCTCCTTCTCCTTCTTCTACTTCTTCTGATTCACCCTCCAGACTTCATCTTCTCCTTCTCCTTCTTCTGCTTCTTCTGATTCACCCTCCAGACTTCACCTTCTCCTTCTTCTGCTTCTTCTGATTCACCCTCCAGACTTCACCTTCTCCTTCTCCTTCTTCTACTTCTTCTGATTCACCCTCCAGACTTCAGTTTCTCCTTCTCCTTCTTCTACTTCTTCTGATTCACCCTCCAGTCTTCACCTTCTCCTTCTCCTTCTTCTGCTTCTTCTGCTTCACCCTCCAGACTTCACCTTCTCCTTCTCTTTCTTCTGCTTCTTCTGATTCACCCTCCAGACTTCACCTTCTCCTTCTCCTTCTTCTGATTCTTCTGATTCACCCTCCAGTCTTCACCTTCTCCTTCTCCTTCTTCTACTTCTTCTGATTCACCCTCCAGACTGCACCATCTCCTTCTCCTTCTTCTGCTTCTTCTGCTTCACCCTCCAGACTTCACCTTCTCCTTCTCTTTCTTCTGCTTCTTCTGATTCACCCTCCAGTCTTCACCTTCTCCTTCTCCTTCTTCTGCTTCTTCTGATTCACCCTCCAGACTTCACCTTCTCCTTCTCCTTCTTCTGCTTCTTCTGATTCACCCTCCTGACTTCACCTTCTCCTTCTCCTTCTTCTGCTTCTCCTGATTCACCCTCCAGACATCACCTTCTCCTTCTCCTTCTTCTACTTCTTCTGATTCACCCTCCAGACTTCACCTTCTCCTTCAACTTCTTCTGCTTCTTCTGATTCACCCCCCAGACATCACCTTCTCCTTCTCCTTCTTCTACTTCTTCTGATTCACCCTCCTGACTTCACCTTCTCCTTCTCCTTCTTCTACTTCTTCTGATTCACCCTCCAGACTTCAGTTTCTCCTTCTCCTTCTTCTACTTCTTCTGATTCACCCTCCAGTCTTCACCTTCTCCTTCTCCTTCTTCTGCTTCTTCTGCTTCACCCTCCAGACTTCACCTTCTCCTTCTCTTTCTTCTGCTTCTTCTGATTCACCCTCCAGACTTCACCTTCTCCTTCTCCTTCTTCTACTTCTTCTGATTCACCCTCCAGACTGCACCATCTCCTTCTCCTTCTTCTGCTTCTTCTGCTTCACCCTCCAGACTTCACCTTCTCCTTCTCTTTCTTCTGCTTCTTCTGATTCACCCTCCAGTCTTCACCTTCTCCTTCTCCTTCTTCTGCTTCTTCTGATTCACCCTCCAGACTTCACCTTCTCCTTCTCCTTCTTCTGCTTCTTCTGATTCACCCTCCTGACTTCACCTTCTCCTTCTCCTTCTTCTGCTTCTCCTGATTCACCCTCCAGACATCACCTTCTCCTTCATCTTCTTCTACTTCTTCTGATTCACCCTCCAGACTTCACCTTCTCCTTCAACTTCTTCTGCTTCTTCTGATTCACCCCCCAGACATCACCTTCTCCTTCTCCTTCTTCTACTTCTTCTGATTCACACTCCTGACTTCACCTTCTCCTTCTCCTTCTTCTGCTTCTTCTGCTTCACCCTCGAGACTTCACCTTCTCCTTCTCCTTCTTCTGCTTCTTCTGATTCACCCTCCAGACATCACCTTCTCCTTCTCCTTCTTCTGCTTCTTCTGATTCACCCTCCAGACTTCATCTTCTACTTCTCCTTCTTCTGCTTCTTCTGATTCACCCTCCAGACTTCACCTTCTCCTTCTCCTTCTTCTGCTTCTTCTGATTCACCCTCCAGACTTCGCCTTTTCCTTCTCCTTCTTCTACTTCTTCTGATTCACCCTCCAGACTTCACCTTCTCCTTCTCCTTCTTCTACTTCTTCTGATTCACCCTCCAGTCTTCACCTTCTCCTTCTCCTTCTTCTGCTTCTTCTGATTCACCCTCCAGACTTCACCTTCTCCTTCTCCTTCTTCTGCTTCTTCTGATTCACCCTCCAGACTTCACCTTCTCCTTCTCCTTCTTCTACTTCTTCTGATTCACCCTCCAGACTTCAACTTCTCCTTCTCCTTCTTCTACTTCTTCTGATTCACCCTCCAGACTTCACCTTCTCCTTCTCCTTCTTCTGCTTCTTCTGATTCACCCTCCAGACTTCACCTTCTCCTTCTCCTTCTTCTGCTTCTTCTGATTCACCCTCCAGACTTCATCTTCTCCTTCTCCTTCTTCTGCTTCTTCTGATTCACCCTCCAGACTTCACCTTCTCCTTTTCCTTCTTCTTCTACTTCTGATTCACCCTCCAGACTTCACCTTCTCCTTCTCCTTCTCCTTCTTCTACTTCTTCTGATTCACCCTCCAGACTTCACCTTCTCCTTCTTCTTCTACTTCTTCTGATTCACCCTCCAGTCTTCACCTTCTCCTTCTCCTTCTTCTGCTTCTTCTGATTCACCCTCCAGACTTCACCTTCTCCTTCTCCTTCTTCTTCTTATTCGATTCACCCTCCTGACTTCACCTTCTCCTTCTCCTTCTTCTGCTTCTCCTGATTCACCCTCCAGACATCACCTTCTCCTTCTCCTTCTTCTACTTCTTCTGATTCACCCTCCAGACTTCACCTTCTTCTTCTACTTCTTCTGCTTCTTCTGATTCACCCCCCAGACATCACCTTCTCCTTCTCCTTCTTCTACTTCTTCTGATTCACCCTCCTGACATCACCTTCTCCTTCTCCTTCTTCTGCTTCTTCTGATTCACCCTCCAGACTTCACCTTCTCCTTTTCCTTCTTCTTCTACTTCTGATTCACCCTCCAGACTTCGCCTTCTCCTTCTCCATCTTCTACTTCTTCTGATTCACCCTCCAGACTTCACCTTCTCCTTCTTCTTCTACTTCTTCTGATTCACCCTCCAGTCTTCACCTTCTCCTTCTCCTTCTTCTGCTTCTTCTGATTCACCCTCCAGACTTCACCTTCTCCTTCTCCTTCTTCTGCTTCTTCTGATTCACCCTCCTGACTTCACCTTCTCCTTCTCCTTCTTCTGCTTCTCCTGATTCACCCTCCAGACATCACCTTCTCCTTCTCCTTCTTCTACTTCTTCTGATTCACCCTCCAGACTTCACCTTCTCCTTCAACTTCTTCTGCTTCTTCTGATTCACCCCCCAGACATCACCTTCTCCTACTCCTTCTTCTACTTCTTCTGATTCACCCTCCTGACTTCACCTTCTCCTTCTCCTTCTTCTGCTTCTTCTGCTTCACCCTCGAGACTTCACCTTCTCCTTCTCCTTCTTCTGCTTCTTCTGATTCACCCTCCAGACATCACCTTCTCCTTCTCCTTCTTCTGCTTCTTCTGATTCACCCTCCAGACTTCATCTTCTCCTTCTCCTTCTTCTGCTTCTTCTGATTCACCCTCCAGACTTCACCTTCTCCTTCTCCTTCTTCTGCTTCTTCTGATTCACCCTCCAGACTTCGCCTTTTCCTTCTCCTTCTTCTACTTCTTCTGATTCACCCTCCAGACTTCACCTTCTCCTTCTCCTTCTTCTACTTCTTCTGATTCACCCTCCAGTCTTCACCTTCTCCTTCTCCTTCTTCTGCTTCTTCTGATTCACCCTCCAGACTTCACCTTCTCCTTCTCCTTCTTCTGCTTCTTCTGATTCACCCTCCAGACTTCACCTTCTCCTTCTCCTTCTTCTACTTCTTCTGATTCACCCTCCAGACTTCACCTTCTCCTTCTCCTTCTTCTACTTCTTCTGATTCACCCTCCAGACTTCACCTTCTCCTTCTCCTTCTTCTGCTTCTTCTGATTCACCCTCCAGACTTCACCTTCTCCTTCTCCTTCTTCTGCTTCTTCTGATTCACCCTCCAGACTTCATCTTCTCCTTCTCCTTCTTCTGCTTCTTCTGATTCACCCTCCAGACTTCACCTTCTCCTTTTCCTTCTTCTTCTACTTCTGATTCACCCTCCAGACTTCGCCTTCTCCTTCTCCTTCTTCTACTTCTTCTGATTCACCCTCCAGACTTCACCTTCTCCTTCTTCTTCTACTTCTTCTGATTCACCCTCCAGTCTTCACCTTCTCCTTCTCCTTCTTCTGCTTCTTCTGATTCACCCTCCAGACTTCACCTTCTCCTTCTCCTTCTTCTGCTTCTTCTGATTCACCCTCCTGACTTCACCTTCTCCTTCTCCTTCTTCTGCTTCTCCTGATTCACCCTCCAGACATCACCTTCTCCTTCTCCTTCTTCTACTTCTTCTGATTCACCCTCCAGACTTCACCTTCTCCTTCTACTTCTTCTGCTTCTTCTGATTCACCCCCCAGACATCACCTTCTCCTTCTCCTTCTTCTACTTCTTCTGATTCACCCTCCTGACATCACCTTCTCCTTCTCCTTCTTCTGCTTCTTCTGCTTCACCCTCGAGACTTCACCTTCTCCTTCTCCTTCTTCTGCTTCTTCTGATTCACCCTCCAGACTTCACCTTCTCCTTCTCCTTCTTCTGCTTCTTCTGATTCACCCTCCAGATTTCATCTTCTCCTTCTCCTTCTTCTGCTTCTTCTGATTCACCCTCCAGACTTCACCTTCTCCTTCTCCTTCTTCTGCTTCTTCTAATTCACCCTCCAGACTTCGCCTTTTCCTTCTCCTTCTTCTACTTCTTCTGATTCACCCTCCAGACTTCACCTTCTCCTTCTCCTTCTTCTACTTCTTCTGATTCACCCTCCAGTCTTCACCTTCTCCTTCTCCTTCTTCTGCTTCTTCTGATTCACCCTCCAGACTTCACCTTTTCCTTCTCCTTCTTCTGCTTCTTCTGATTCACCCTCCTGACTTCACCTTCTACTTCTCCTTCTTCTGCTTCTTCTGATTCACCCTCCAGACTTCACCTTCTCCTTCTCCTTCTTCTACTTCTTCTGATTCACCATCCAGACTTCACCTTCTCCTTCTACTTCTTCTGCTTCTTCTGATTCACCCTCCAGACTTCACCTTCTCCTTCTCCTTCTTCTGCTTCTTCTGATTCACCCTCCAGACTTCTCCTTCTCCTTCTCCTTCTTCTGCTTCTTCTGATTCACTCTCCAGACTTCACCTTCTCCTTCTCCTTCTTCTGCTTCTTCTGAATCACCCTCCAGACTTCACCTTCTCCTTCTCCTTCTTCTACTTCTTCTGATTCACCCTCCAGACTTCACCTTCTCCTTCTCCTTCTTCTGCTTCTTCTGATTCACCCTCCAGACTTCACCTTCTCCTTCTCCTTCGTCTACTTCTTCGGATTCACCCTCCAGACTACACCTTCTCCTTCTCCTTCTTCTGTTTCTTCTGCTTCACCCTCCAGACTTCACCTTCTCCTTCTCCTTCTTCTACTTCGTCTGATTCACCCTCCAGACTTCACCTTCTCCTTCTCCTTCTTCTACTTCTTCTGATTCACCCTCCTGACTTCACCTTCTCCATCTCCTTCTTCTGCTTCTTCTGCTTCACCCTCCAGACTTCACCTTCTCCTTCTCCTTCTTCTGCTTCTTCTGCTTCACCCTCCAGACTTCACCTTCTCCTTCTCCTTCTTCTGCTTCTTCTGCTTCACCCTCCTGACTTCACCTTCTCCTTCTCCTTCTTCTACTTCTTCTGATTCACCCTCCAGACTTCACCTTCTCCTTCTCCTTCTTCTGCTTCTTCTGCTTCATCCTCCAGACTTCACCTTCTCCTTCTCCTTCTTCAGCTTCTTCTGCTGCGCCCTCCAGACTTCACCTTCTCCTTCTCCTTCTTCTGCTTCTTCTGCTTCACCTTCCTGACTTCACCTTCTCCTTCTCCTTCTTCTACTTCTTCTGCTTCATCCCCTTAATTCACCTTCTCCTTCTCCTTCTTCTGCTTCTTCTTATTCACCCTCCTAACTTCATCTGCTCCTTCTCCTTCTTCTGCTTCTTCTGATTCAGCCTCCTGACCTCACCTTCTCCTTCTCCTTCTTCTGCTTCTTCTGATTCACCCTCCAGACTTCAGCTTCTCCTTCTCCTTCTTCTGCTTCTTCTGATTCTCCCTCCAGACTTCACCTTCTCCTTCTTCTTCTTCTGCTTCTTCTGCTTCACACTCCTGACTTCACCTTCTCCTTCTCCTTCTTCTACTTCTTCTGATTCACCCTCCAGACTTCACCTTCTCCTTCTCCTTCTTCTGCTTCTTCTGCTTCACCCTCCAGACTTCACCTTCTCCTTCTACTTCTTCTGCTTCTTCTGCTGCGCCCTCCAGACTTCACCTTCTCCTTCTCCTTCTTCTGCTTCTTCTCCTTCACCTTCCTGACTTCACCTTCTCCTTCTCCTTCTTCTACTTCTTCTGCTTCACCCCCCTGACTTCAACTTCTCCTTCTCCTTCTTCTGCTTCTTCTGATTCACCCTACTAACTTCACCTTCTCCTTCTCCTTCTTCTGCTTCTTCTGATTCACCCTCCTGACCTCACCTTCTCCTTCTCCTTCTTCTGCTTCTTCTGATTCACCCTCCAGACTTCACCTTCTCCTTCTCCTTCTTCTGCTTCTTCTGATTCACCCTCCAGACTTCACCTTCTCCTTCTCCTTCTTCTGCTTCTTCTGATTCACCCTCCTGACCTCACCTTCTCCTTCTCCTTCTTCTACTTCTTCTGATTCACCCTCCAGACTTCATCTTCGCCTTCTCCTTCTTCTGCTTCTTCTGATTCACCCTCCAGACATCACCTTCTCCTTCTCCTTCTTCTGCTTCTTCTGATTCACCCTCCAGACTTCACCTTCTCCTTCTCCTTCTTCTACTTTTTCTGATTCACCCTCCAGACTTCACCTTCTCCTTCTCCTTCTTCTACTTCTTCTGATTCACCCTCCAGTCTTCACCTTCTCCTTCTACTTCTTCTGCTTCTTCTGCTTCACCCTCCAGACTTCACCTTCTCCTTCTCTTTCTTCTGCTTCTTCTGATTCACCCTCCAGACTTCACCTTCTCCTTCTCCTTCTTCTGATTCTTCTGATTCACCCTCCAGACTTCACCTTCTCCTTCCCCTTCTTCTGCTTCTTCTGATTCACCCTCCTGACTTCACCTTCTCCTTCTCCTTCTTCTACTTCTTCTGATTCACCCTCCTGACTTCACCTTCTCCTTCTCCTTCTTCTCCTTCTTCTGCTTCACCCTCCAGACTTCACCTTCTCCTTCTCCTTCTTCTACTTCTTCTGATTCACCCTCCAGACTTCACCTTCTCCTTCTCCTTCGTCTGCTTCTTCTGATTCACCCTCCAGAATTCACCTTCTCCTTCTTATTCTGCTTTTTCTGATTCACCCTCCAGACTTCACCTTCTCCTTCTCCTTCTTCTGCTTCTTCTGATTCACCCTCCAGACTTCACCTTCTCCTTCTCCTTCTTCTGCTTCTTCTGATTCACCCTCCAGACTTCACCTTCTCCTTCTCCTTCTTCTACTTCTTCTGATTCACCCTCCAGACTTCATCTTCTCCTTCTCCTTCTTCTACTTCTTCTGATTCACCCTCCAGACTTCACCTTCTCCTTCTCCTTCTTCTACTTCTTCTGATTCACCCTCCAGACTTCACCTTCTCCTTCTCCTTCATCTACTTCTTCTGATTCACCCTCCAGACTTCACCTTCTCCTTCACCTTCTTCTGCTTCTTCTGATTCACCTCCAGACTTCACCTTCTCCTTCTCCTTCTTCTGCTTCTTCTGATTCACCCTTCAGACTTCACCTTCTCCTTCTCCTTCGTCTACTTCTTCGGATTCACCCTCCAGACTACACCTTCTCCTTCTCCTTCTTCTGCTTCTTCTGCTTCACCCTCCAGACTTCACCTTCTCCTTCTCCTTCTTCTACTTCGTCTGATTCACCCTCCAGACTTCACCTTCTCCTTCTCCTTCTTCTACTTCTTCTGATTCACCCTCCTGACTTCACCTTCTCCATCTCCTTCTTCTGCTTCTTCTGCTTCACCCTCCAGACTTCACCTTCTCCTTCTCCTTCTTCTGCTTCTTCTGCTTCACCCTCCAGACTTCACCTTCTCCTTCTCCTTCTTCTGCTTCTTCTGCTTCACCCTCCTGACTTCACCTTCTCCTTCTCCTTCTTCTACTTCTTCTGATTCACCCTCCAGACTTCACCTTCGCCTTCTCCTTCTTCTGCTTCTTCTGCTTCACCCTCCAGACTGCACCCTCTCCTTCTCCTTCTTCTGCTTCTTCTGCTTCGCCCTCCAGACTTCACCTTCTCCTTTTCCACTTCTGCTTCTTCTGCTTCACCCTCCAGACTTCACCTTCTCCTTCTCCTTCTTCTGCTTCTTCTGCTTCACCCTCCAGACTTCACCTTCTCCTTCTCCTTCTTCTGCTTCTTCTGCTTCACCCTCCTGACTTCACCTTCTCCTTCTCCTTCTTCTACTTCTTCTGATTCACCCTCCAGACTTCACCTTCTCCTTCTCCTTCTTCTGCTTCTTCTGCTTCACCCTCCAGACTTCACCTTCTCCTTCTCCTTCTTCAGCTTCTTCTGCTGCGCCCTCCAGACTTCACCTTCTCCTTCTCCTTCTTCTGCTTCTTCTGCTTCACCTTCCTGACTTCACCTTCTCCTTCTCCTTCTTCTACTTCTTCTGCTTCATCCCCTTAATTCACCTTCTCCTTCTCCTTCTTCTGCTTCTTCTTATTCACCCTCCTAACCTCATCTGCTCCTTCTCCTTCTTCTGCTTCTTCTGATTCAGCCTCCTGACCTCACCTTCTCCTTCTCCTTCTTCTGCTTCTTCTGATTCACCCTCCAGACTTCACCTTCTCCTTCTCCTTCTTCTGCTTCTTCTGATTCTCCCTCCAGACTTCACCTTCTCCTTCTCCTTCTTCTGCTTCTTCTGCTTCACACTCCTGACTTCACCTTCTCCTTCTCCTTCTTCTACTTCTTCTGATTCACCCTCCAGACTTCACCTTCTCCTTCTCCTTCTTCTGCTTCTTCTGCTTCACCCTCCAGACTTCACCTTCTCCTTCTACTTCTTCTGCTTCTTCTGCTGCGCCCTCCAGACTTCACCTTCTCCTTCTCCTTCTTCTGCTTCTTCTCCTTCACCTTCCTGACTTCACCTTCTCCTTCTCCTTCTTCTACTTCTTCTGCTTCACCCCCCTGACTTCAACTTCTCCTTCTCCTTCTTCTGCTTCTTCTGATTCACCCTACTAACTTCACCTTCTCCTTCTCCTTCTTCTGCTTCTTCTGATTCACCCTCCTGACCTCACCTTCTCCTTCTCCTTCTTCTGCTTCTTCTGATTCACCCTCCAGACTTCACCTTCTCCTTCTCCTTCTTCTGCTTCTTCTGATTCACCCTCCAGACTTCACCTTCTCCTTCTCCTTCTTCTGCTTCTTCTGATTCACCCTCCTGACCTCACCTTCTCCTTCTCCTTCTTCTACTTCTTCTGCTTCACCCCCCTGACTTCAACTTCTCCTTCTCCTTCTTCTGCTTCTTCTGATTCACCCTACTAACTTCACCTTCTCCTTCTCCTTCTTCTGCTTCTTCTGATTCACCCTCCTGACCTCACCTTCTCCTTCTCCTTCTTCTGCTTCTTCTGATTCACCCTCCAGACTTCACCTTCTCCTTCTCCTTCTTCTGCTTCTTCTGATTCACCCTCCAGACTTCACCTTCTCCTTCTCTTTCTTCTGCTTCTTCTGATTCACCCTCCAGACTTCACCTTCTCCTTCTCCTTCTTCTGATTCTTCTGATTCACCCTCCAGACTTCACCTTCTCCTTCCCCTTCTTCTGCTTCTTCTGATTCACCCTCCTGACTTCACCTTCTCCTTCTCCTTCTTCTACTTCTTCTGATTCACCCTCCTGACTTCACCTTCTCCTTCTCCTTCTTCTCCTTCTTCTGCTTCACCCTCCAGACTTCACCTTCTCCTTCTCCTTCTTCTACTTCTTCTGATTCACCCTCCAGACTTCACCTTCTCCTTCTCCTTCGTCTGCTTCTTCTGATTGACCCTCCAGACTTCACCTTCTCCTTCTTATTCTGCTTCTTCTGATTCACCCTCCAGACTTCATCTTCTCCTTCTCCTTCTTCTGCTTCTTCTGATTCACCCTCCAGACTTCACCTTCTCCTTCTCCTTCTTCTGCTTCTTCTGATTCACCCTCCAGACTTCACCTTCTCCTTCTCCTTCTTCTACTTCTTCTGATTCACCCTCCAGACTTCATCTTCTCCTTCTCCTTCTTCTACTTCTTCTGATTCACCCTCCAGACTTCACCTTCTCCTTCTCCTTCTTCTACTTCTTCTGATTCACCCTCCAGACTTCACCTTCTCCTTCTCCTTCATCTACTTCTTCTGATTCACCCTCCAGACTTCACCTTCTCCTTCACCTTCTGCTTCTTCTGATTCACCTCCAGACTTCACCTTCTCCTTCTCCTTCTTCTGCTTCTTCTGATTCACCCTTCAGACTTCACCTTCTCCTTCTCCTTCTTCTGCTTCTTCTGATTCACCCTCCAGACCTCACCTTCTCCTTCTTATACATCTTCTGATTCACCCTCCAGACTTCATCTTCTCCTTCTCCTTCTTGTGCTTCTTCTGATTCACCCTCCAGACTTCACCTTCTCCTTCTCCTTCTTCTGCTTCTTCTGATTCACCCTCCAGACTTCGCCTTCTCCTTCTTCTACTTCTTCTGATTCACCCTCCAGACTTCACCTTCTCCTTCTCCTTCTTCTACTTCTTCTGATTCACCCTCCAGTCTTCACCTTCTCCTTCTCCTTCTTCTGCTTCTTCTGATTCACCCTGCAGACTTCACCTTCTCCTTCTCCTTCTTCCACTTCTTCTGATTCACCCTACTGACTTCACCTTCTCCTTCTCCTTCTTCTGCTTCTTCTGTTTCACCCTCCAGACTTCACCTTCTCCTTCTCCTTCGTCTACTTCTTCTGATTCACCCTCCAGACTACACCTTCTCCTTCTTCTACTTCTTCTGATTCACCCTCCAGACTTCACCTTCTCCTTCTCCTTCTTCTGCTTCTTCTGATTCACCCTCCAGACTTCACCTTCTCCTTCTCCTTCTTCTACTTCTTCTGATTCACACTCCAAACTTCACCTTCTCCTTCTCCTTCTTCTACTTCTTCTGATTCACCCTCCAGACTTCACCTTCTCCTTCTCCTTCTTCAACTTCTTCTGCTTCTCCCTCCAGACTTCACCTTCTCCTTCTCCTTCTTCTGCTTCTTCTGATTCACCCTCCAGACTTCACCTTCTCCTTCTCCTTCTTCTACTTCTTCTGATTCACCCTCCAGACTTCACCTTCTCCTTCTCCTTCTTCTCCTTCTTCTGATTCACCCTCCAGACTTCACCTTCTCCTTCTCCTTCTTCTGCTTCTTCTGATTCACCCTTCTGACTTCACCTTCTCCTTCTCCTTCTTCTGCTTCTTCTGATCCACCCTCCAGACTTCACCTTCTGCTTCTCCTTCTTCTGCTTCTTCTGATTCACCCTCCAGACCTCACCTTCTCCTTCTCCTTCTTCTACTTCTTCTGATTCACCCTCCAGACTTCACCTTCTCCTTCTCCTTCTTCTACTTCTTCTGATTCACCCTCCAGACTTCACCTTCTTCTTCTCCTTCTTCCACTTCTTCTGATTCACCCTCCAGTCTTCACCTTCTCCTTCTCCTTCTTCTGCTTCTTCTGCTTCACCCTCCAGACTTCACCTTCTCCTTCTCTTTCTTCTGCTTCTTCTGATTCACCCTCCAGACTTCACCTTCTCCTTCTCCTTCTTCTGATTCTTCTGGTTCACCCTCCAGACTTCACCTTCTCCTTCTGCTTCTTCTGCTTCTTCTGATTCACCCTCGTGACTTCACCTTCTCCTTCTCCTTCTTCTACTTCTTCTGATTCACCCTCCTGACTTCACCTTCTCCTTCTCCTTCTTCTACTTCTTCTGCTTCACCCTACAGACTTCACCTTCTCCTTCTCCTTCTTCTACTTCTTCTGATTCACCCTCCAGACTTCACCTTCTCCCTCTCCTTCTTCTGCTTCTTCTGATTCACCCTCCAGACTTCACCTTCTCCTTCTCCTTCTTCTGCTTCTTCTGATTCACCCTCCAGACTTCACCTTTTCCTTCTCCTTCTTCGACTTCTTCTGATTCACCCTCCAGACTTCACCTTCTCCTTCTCCTTCTTCTACTTCTTCTGATTCACCCTCCAGTCTTCACCTTCTCCTTCTCCTTCTTCTGCATCTTCTGCTTCACCCTCCAGACTTCACCTTCTCCTTCTCTTTCTTCTGCTTCTTCTGATTCACCCTCCAGACTTCACCTTCACCTTCTCCTTCTTCTGATTCTTCTGATTCACCCTCCAGACTTCACCTTCTCCTTCTCCTTCTCCTTCTTCTGCTTCTTCTGATTCACCCTCCTGACTTCACCTTCTCCTTCTCCTTCTTCTACTTCTTGTGCATCACCCTCCAGACTTCACCTTCTCCTTCTCCTTCTTCTGCTTCTTCTGATTCACCCTCCAGACATCACCTTCTCCTTCTCCTTATTCTGCTTCTTCTGATTCACCCTCCAGACTTCACCTTCTCCTTCTCCTTCTTCTACTTCTTCTGATTCACCCTCCAGACTTCACCTTCTTCTTCTCCTTCTTCTGCATCTTCTGCTTCACCCTCCAGACTTCACCTTCTCCTTCTCTTTCTTCTGCTTCTTCTGATTCACCCTCCAGACTTCACCTTCACCTTCTCCTTCTTCTGATTCTTCTGATTCACCCGCCAGACTTCACCTTCTCCTTCTCCTTCTTCTACTTCTTCTGATTCACCCTCCTGACTTCACCTTCTCCTTCTCCTTCTTCTGCTTCTTCTGCTTCACCCTCCAGACTTTACATTCTCCTTCTCCTTCTTCTGCTTCTTCTGCTTCACCCTCCAGACTTCAACTTCTCCTTCTACTTCTTCTGCTTCTTCTGCTTCACCCTCCTGACTTCACCTTCTCCTTCTCCTTCTTCTACTTCTTCTGATTCACCCTCCAGACTTCACCTTCGCCTTCTCCTTCTTCTGCTTCTTCTGCTTCACCCTCCAGACTGCACCCTCTCCTTCTCCTTCTTCTGCTTCTTCTGCTTCGCCCTCCAGACTTCACCTTCTCCTTTTCCACTTCTGCTTCTTCTGCTTCACCCTCCAGACTTCACCTTCTCCTTCTCCTTCTTCTGCTTCTTCTGCTTCACCCTCCTGACTTCACCTTCTCCTTCTCCTTCTTCTACTTCTTCTGATTCACCCTCCTGACTTCACCTTCTCCTTCTCCTTCATCTACTTCTTCTGATTCACCCTCCAGACTTCACCTTCTCCTTCACCTTCTGCTTCTTCTGATTCACCTCCAGACTTCACCTTCTCCTTCTCCTTCTTCTGCTTCTTCTGATTCACCCTTCAGACTTCACCTTCTCCTTCTCCTTCTTCTGCTTCTTCTGATTCACCCTCCAGACCTCACCTTCTCCTTCTTATACATCTTCTGATTCACCCTCCAGACTTCATCTTCTCCTTCTCCTTCTTGTGCTTCTTCTGATTCACCCTCCAGACTTCACCTTCTCCTTCTCCTTCTTCTGCTTCTTCTGATTCACCCTCCAGACTTCGCCTTCTCCTTCTTCTACTTCTTCTGATTCACCCTCCAGACTTCACCTTCTCCTTCTCCTTCTTCTACTTCTTCTGATTCACCCTCCAGTCTTCACCTTCTCCTTCTCCTTCTTCTGCTTCTTCTGATTCACCCTGCAGACTTCACCTTCTCCTTCTCCTTCTTCCACTTCTTCTGATTCACCCTACTGACTTCACCTTCTCCTTCTCCTTCTTCTGCTTCTTCTGTTTCACCCTCCAGACTTCACCTTCTCCTTCTCCTTCGTCTACTTCTTCTGATTCACCCTCCAGACTACACCTTCTCCTTCTTCTACTTCTTCTGATTCACCCTCCAGACTTCACCTTCTCCTTCTCCTTCTTCTGCTTCTTCTGATTCACCCTCCAGACTTCACCTTCTCCTTCTCCTTCTTCTACTTCTTCTGATTCACACTCCAAACTTCACCTTCTCCTTCTCCTTCTTCTACTTCTTCTGATTCACCCTCCAGACTTCACCTTCTCCTTCTCCTTCTTCAACTTCTTCTGCTTCTCCCTCCAGACTTCACCTTCTCCTTCTCCTTCTTCTGCTTCTTCTGATTCACCCTCCAGACTTCACCTTCTCCTTCTCCTTCTTCTACTTCTTCTGATTCACCCTCCAGACTTCACCTTCTCCTTCTCCTTCTTCTCCTTCTTCTGATTCACCCTCCAGACTTCACCTTCTCCTTCTCCTTCTTCTGCTTCTTCTGATTCACCCTTCTGACTTCACCTTCTCCTTCTCCTTCTTCTGCTTCTTCTGATCCACCCTCCAGACTTCACCTTCTGCTTCTCCTTCTTCTGCTTCTTCTGATTCACCCTCCAGACCTCACCTTCTCCTTCTCCTTCTTCTACTTCTTCTGATTCACCCTCCAGACTTCACCTTCTCCTTCTCCTTCTTCTACTTCTTCTGATTCACCCTCCAGACTTCACCTTCTTCTTCTCCTTCTTCCACTTCTTCTGATTCACCCTCCAGTCTTCACCTTCTCCTTCTCCTTCTTCTGCTTCTTCTGCTTCACCCTCCAGACTTCACCTTCTCCTTCTCTTTCTTCTGCTTCTTCTGATTCACCCTCCAGACTTCACCTTCTCCTTCTCCTTCTTCTGATTCTTCTGGTTCACCCTCCAGACTTCACCTTCTCCTTCTGCTTCTTCTGCTTCTTCTGATTCACCCTCGTGACTTCACCTTCTCCTTCTCCTTCTTCTACTTCTTCTGATTCACCCTCCTGACTTCACCTTCTCCTTCTCCTTCTTCTACTTCTTCTGCTTCACCCTACAGACTTCACCTTCTCCTTCTCCTTCTTCTACTTCTTCTGATTCACCCTCCAGACTTCACCTTCTCCCTCTCCTTCTTCTGCTTCTTCTGATTCACCCTCCAGACTTCACCTTCTCCTTCTCCTTCTTCTGCTTCTTCTGATTCACCCTCCAGACTTCACCTTTTCCTTCTCCTTCTTCGACTTCTTCTGATTCACCCTCCAGACTTCACCTTCTCCTTCTCCTTCTTCTACTTCTTCTGATTCACCCTCCAGTCTTCACCTTCTCCTTCTCCTTCTTCTGCATCTTCTGCTTCACCCTCCAGACTTCACCTTCTCCTTCTCTTTCTTCTGCTTCTTCTGATTCACCCTCCAGACTTCACCTTCACCTTCTCCTTCTTCTGATTCTTCTGATTCACCCTCCAGACTTCACCTTCTCCTTCTCCTTCTCCTTCTTCTGCTTCTTCTGATTCACCCTCCTGACTTCACCTTCTCCTTCTCCTTCTTCTACTTCTTGTGCATCACCCTCCAGACTTCACCTTCTCCTTCTCCTTCTTCTGCTTCTTCTGATTCACCCTCCAGACATCACCTTCTCCTTCTCCTTATTCTGCTTCTTCTGATTCACCCTCCAGACTTCACCTTCTCCTTCTCCTTCTTCTACTTCTTCTGATTCACCCTCCAGACTTCACCTTCTTCTTCTCCTTCTTCTGCATCTTCTGCTTCACCCTCCAGACTTCACCTTCTCCTTCTCTTTCTTCTGCTTCTTCTGATTCACCCTCCAGACTTCACCTTCACCTTCTCCTTCTTCTGATTCTTCTGATTCACCCGCCAGACTTCACCTTCTCCTTCTCCTTCTTCTACTTCTTCTGATTCACCCTCCTGACTTCACCTTCTCCTTCTCCTTCTTCTGCTTCTTCTGCTTCACCCTCCAGACTTTACATTCTCCTTCTCCTTCTTCTGCTTCTTCTGCTTCACCCTCCAGACTTCAACTTCTCCTTCTACTTCTTCTGCTTCTTCTGCTTCACCCTCCTGACTTCACCTTCTCCTTCTCCTTCTTCTACTTCTTCTGATTCACCCTCCAGACTTCACCTTCGCCTTCTCCTTCTTCTGCTTCTTCTGCTTCACCCTCCAGACTGCACCCTCTCCTTCTCCTTCTTCTGCTTCTTCTGCTTCGCCCTCCAGACTTCACCTTCTCCTTTTCCACTTCTGCTTCTTCTGCTTCACCCTCCAGACTTCACCTTCTCCTTCTCCTTCTTCTGCTTCTTCTGCTTCACCCTCCTGACTTCACCTTCTCCTTCTCCTTCTTCTACTTCTTCTGATTCACCCTCCAGACTTCACCTTCTCCTTCTCCTTCTTCTGCTTCTTCTGCTGCGCCCTCCAGATTTCACCTTCTCCTTCTCCTTCCTCTGCTTCTTCTGCTTCACCTTCCTGACTTCACCTTCTCCTTCTCCTTCTTCTACTTCTTCTGCTTCATCCCCTTAATTCACCTTCTCCTTCTCCTTCTTCTGCTTCTTCTTATTCACCCTCCTAACTTCATCTGCTCCTTCTCCTTCTTCTGCTTCTTCTGATTCAGCCTCCTGACCTCACCTTCTCCTTCTCCTTCTTCTGCTTCTTCTGATTCACCCTCCAGACTTCACCTTCTCCTTCTCCTTCTTCTGCTTCTTCTGATTCTCCCTCCAGACTTCACCTTCTCCTTCTCCTTCTGCTTCTTCTGCTTCACACTCCTGACTTCACCTTCTCCTTCTCCTTCTTCTACTTCTTCTGATTCACCCTCCAGACTTCACCTTCTCCTTCTCCTTCTTCTGCTTCTTCTGCTTCACCCTCCAGACTTCACCTTCTCCTTCTACTTCTTCTGCTTCTTCTGCTGCGCCCTCCAGACTTCACCTTCTCCTTCTCCTTCTTCTGCTTCTTCTCCTTCACCTTCCTGACTTCACCTTCTCCTTCTCCTTCTTCTACTTCTTCTGCTTCACCCCCCTGACTTCAACTTCTGCTTCTCCTTCTTCTGCTTCTTCTGATTCACCCTACTAACTTCACCTTCTCCTTCTCCTTCTTCTGCTTCTTCTGATTCACCCTCCTGACCTCACCTTCTCCTTCTCCTTCTTCTGCTTCTTCTGATTCACCCTCCAGACTTCACCTTCTCCTTCTCCTTCTTCTGCTTCTTCTGATTCACCCTCCAGACTTCACCTTCTCCTTCTCCTTCTTCTGCTTCTTCTGATTCACCCTCCTGACCTCACCTTCTCCTTCTCCTTCTTCTACTTCTTCTGATTCACCCTCCAGACTTCATCTTCGCCTTCTCCTTCTTCTGCTTCTTCTGATTCACCCTCCAGACTTCACCTTCTCCTTCTCCTTCTTCTGCTTCTTCTGATTCACCCTCCAGACTTCACCTTCTCCTTCTCCTTCTTCTACTTCTTCTGATTCACCCTCCAGACTTCACCTTCTCCTTCTCCTTCTTCTACTTCTTCTGATTCACCCTCCAGTCTTCACCTTCTCCTTCTACTTCTTCTGCTTCTTCTGCTTCACCCTCCAGACTTCACCTTATCCTTCTCTTTCTTCTGCTTCTTCTGATTCACCCTCCAGACTTCACCTTCTCCTTCTCCTTCTTCTGATTCTTCTGATTCACCCTCCAGACTTCACCTTCTCCTTCCCCTTCTTCTGCTTCTTCTGATTCACCCTCCTGACTTCACCTTCTCCTTCTCCTTCTTCTACTTCTTCTGATTCACCCTCCTGACTTCACCTTCTCCTTCTCCTTCTTCTCCTTCTTCTGCTTCACCCTCCAGACTTCACCTTCTCCTTCTCCTTCTTCTACTTCTTCTGATTCACCCTCCAGACTTCACCTTCTCCTTCTCCTTCGTCTGCTTCTTCTGATTCACCCTCCAGACTTCACCTTCTCCTTCTTATTCTGCTTCTTCTGATTCACCCTCCAGACTTCACCTTCTCCTTCTCCTTCTTCTGCTTCTTCTGATTCACCCTCCAGACTTCACCTTCTCCTTCTTCTGCTTCACCCTCCAGACTTCACCTTCTACTTCTCCTTCTTCTACTTCTTCTGATTCACCCTCCAGACTTCATCTTCTCCTTCTCCTTCTTCTACTTCTTCTGATTCACCCTCCAGACTTCACCTTCTCCTTCTCCTTCTTCTACTTCTTCTGATTCACCCTCCAGACTTCACCTTCTCCTTCTCCTTCATCTACTTCTTCTGATTCACCCTCCAGACTTCACCTTCTCCTTCACCTTCTTCTGCTTCTTCTGATTCACCTCCAGACTTCACCTTCTCCTTCTCCTTCTTCTGCTTCTTCTGATTCACCCTTCAGACTTCACCTTCTCCTTCTCCTTCGTCTACTTCTTCGGATTCACCCTCCAGACTACACCTTCTCCTTCTCCTTCTTCTGCTTCTTCTGCTTCACCCTCCAGACTTCACCTTCTCCTTCTCGTTCTTCTACTTCGTCTGATTCACCCTCCAGACTTCACCTTCTCCTTCTCCTTCTTCTACTTCTTCTGATTCACCCTCCTGACTTCACCTTCTCCATCTCCTTCTTCTGCTTCTTCTGCTTCACCCTCCAGACTTCACCTTCTCCTTCTCCTTCTTCTGCTTCTTCTGCTTCACCCTCCAGACTTCACCTTCTCCTTCTCCTTCTTCTGTTTCTTCTGCTTCACCCTCCTGACTTCACCTTCTCCTTCTCCTTCTTCTACTTCTTCTGAATCACCCTCCAGACTTCACCTTCGCCTTCTCCTTCTTCTGCTTCTTCTGCTTCACCCTCCAGACTGCACCCTCTCCTTCTCCTTCTTCTGCTTCTTCTGCTTCGCCCTCCAGACTTCACCTTCTCCTTTTCCACTTCTGCTTCTTCTGCTTCACCCTCCAGATTTCACCTTCTCCTTCTCCTTCTTCTGCTTCTTCTGCTTCACCCTCCTGACTTCACCTTCTCCTTCTCCTTCTTCTACTTCTTCTGATTCACCCTCCAGACTTCACCTTCTCCTTCTCCTTCTTCTGCTTCTTCTGCTTCACCCTCCAGACTTCACCTTCTCCTTCTCCTTCTTCAGCTTCTTCTGCTGCGCCCTCCAGACTTCACCTTCTCCTTCTCCTTCTTCTGCTTCTTCTGCTTCACCTTCCTGACTTCACCTTCTCCTTCTCCTTCTTCTACTTCTTCTGCTTCATCCCCTTAATTCACCTTCTCCTTCTCCTTCTTCTGCTTCTTCTTATTCACCCTCCTAACTTCATCTGCTCCTTCTCCTTCTTCTGCTTCTTCTGATTCAGCCTCCTGACCTCACCTTCTCCTTCTCCTTCTTCTGCTTCTTCTGATTCACCCTCCAGACTTCACCTTCTCCTTCTCCTTCTTCTGCTTCTTCTGATTCTCCCTCCAGACTTCACCTTCTCCTTCTCCTTCTTCTGCTTCTTCTGCTTCACACTCCTGACTTCACCTTCTCCTTCTACTTCTTCTGCTTCTTCTGATTCACCCCCCAGACATCACCTTCTCCTTCTCCTTCTTCTACTTCTTCTGATTCACCCTCCTGACATCACCTTCTCCTTCTCCTTCTTCTGCTTCTTCTGCTTCACCCTCGAGACTTCACCTTCTCCTTCTCCTTCTTCTGCTTCTTCTGATTCACCCTCCAGACTTCACCTTCTCCTTCTCCTTCTTCTGCTTCTTCTGATTCACCCTCCAGATTTCATCTTCTCCTTCTCCTTCTTCTGCTTCTTCTGATTCACCCTCCAGACTTCACCTTCTCCTTCTCCTTCTTCTGCTTCTTCTAATTCACCCTCCAGACTTCGCCTTTTCCTTCTCCTTCTTCTACTTCTTCTGATTCACCCTCCAGACTTCACCTTCTCCTTCTCCTTCTTCTACTTCTTCTGATTCACCCTCCAGTCTTCACCTTCTCCTTCTCCTTCTTCTGCTTCTTCTGATTCACCCTCCAGACTTCACCTTTTCCTTCTCCTTCTTCTGCTTCTTCTGATTCACCCTCCTGACTTCACCTTCTACTTCTCCTTCTTCTGCTTCTTCTGATTCACCCTCCAGACTTCACCTTCTCCTTCTCCTTCTTCTACTTCTTCTGATTCACCATCCAGACTTCACCTTCTCCTTCTACTTCTTCTGCTTCTTCTGATTCACCCTCCAGACTTCACCTTCTCCTTCTCCTTCTTCTGCTTCTTCTGATTCACCCTCCAGACTTCTCCTTCTCCTTCTCCTTCTTCTGCTTCTTCTGATTCACTCTCCAGACTTCACCTTCTCCTTCTCCTTCTTCTGCTTCTTCTGATTCACCCTCCAGACTTCACCTTCTCCTTCTCCTTCTTCTACTTCTTCTGATTCACCCTCCAGACTTCACCTTCTCCTTCTCCTTCTTCTGCTTCTTCTGATTCACCCTCCAGACTTCACCTTCTCCTTCTCCTTCGTCTACTTCTTCGGATTCACCCTCCAGACTACACCTTCTCCTTCTCCTTCTTCTGTTTCTTCTGCTTCACCCTCCAGACTTCACCTTCTCCTTCTCCTTCTTCTACTTCGTCTGATTCACCCTCCAGACTTCACCTTCTCCTTCTCCTTCTTCTACTTCTTCTGATTCACCCTCCTGACTTCACCTTCTCCATCTCCTTCTTCTGCTTCTTCTGCTTCACCCTCCAGACTTCACCTTCTCCTTCTCCTTCTTCTGCTTCTTCTGCTTCACCCTCCAGACTTCACCTTCTCCTTCTCCTTCTTCTGCTTCTTCTGCTTCACCCTCCTGACTTCACCTTCTCCTTCTCCTTCTTCTACTTCTTCTGATTCACCCTCCAGACTTCACCTTCTCCTTCTCCTTCTTCTGCTTCTTCTGCTTCATCCTCCAGACTTCACCTTCTCCTTCTCCTTCTTCAGCTTCTTCTGCTGCGCCCTCCAGACTTCACCTTCTCCTTCTCCTTCTTCTGCTTCTTCTGCTTCACCTTCCTGACTTCACCTTCTCCTTCTCCTTCTTCTACTTCTTCTGCTTCATCCCCTTAATTCACCTTCTCCTTCTCCTTCTTCTGCTTCTTCTTATTCACCCTCCTAACTTCATCTGCTCCTTCTCCTTCTTCTGCTTCTTCTGATTCAGCCTCCTGACCTCACCTTCTCCTTCTCCTTCTTCTGCTTCTTCTGATTCACCCTCCAGACTTCAGCTTCTCCTTCTCCTTCTTCTGCTTCTTCTGATTCTCCCTCCAGACTTCACCTTCTCCTTCTTCTTCTTCTGCTTCTTCTGCTTCACACTCCTGACTTCACCTTCTCCTTCTCCTTCTTCTACTTCTTCTGATTCACCCTCCAGACTTCACCTTCTCCTTCTCCTTCTTCTGCTTCTTCTGCTTCACCCTCCAGACTTCACCTTCTCCTTCTACTTCTTCTGCTTCTTCTGCTGCGCCCTCCAGACTTCACCTTCTCCTTCTCCTTCTTCTGCTTCTTCTCCTTCACCTTCCTGACTTCACCTTCTCCTTCTCCTTCTTCTACTTCTTCTGCTTCACCCCCCTGACTTCAACTTCTCCTTCTCCTTCTTCTGCTTCTTCTGATTCACCCTACTAACTTCACCTTCTCCTTCTCCTTCTTCTGCTTCTTCTGATTCACCCTCCTGACCTCACCTTCTCCTTCTCCTTCTTCTGCTTCTTCTGATTCACCCTCCAGACTTCACCTTCTCCTTCTCCTTCTTCTGCTTCTTCTGATTCACCCTCCATACTTCACCTTCTCCTTCTCCTTCTTCTGCTTCTTCTGATTCACCCTCCTGACCTCACCTTCTCCTTCTCCTTCTTCTACTTCTTCTGATTCACCCTCCAGACTTCATCTTCGCCTTCTCCTTCTTCTGCTTCTTCTGATTCACCCTCCAGACATCACCTTCTCCTTCTCCTTCTTCTGCTTCTTCTGATTCACCCTCCAGACTTCACCTTCTCCTTCTCCTTCTTCTACTTTTTCTGATTCACCCTCCAGACTTCACCTTCTCCTTCTCCTTCTTCTACTTCTTCTGATTCACCCTCCAGTCTTCACCTTCTCCTTCTACTTCTTCTGCTTCTTCTGCTTCACCCTCCAGACTTTACCTTCTCCTTCTCTTTCTTCTGCTTCTTCTGATTCACCCTCCAGACTTCACCTTCTCCTTCTCCTTCTTCTGATTCTTCTGATTCACCCTCCAGACTTCACCTTCTCCTTCCCCTTCTTCTGCTTCTTCTGATTCACCCTCCTGACTTCACCTTCTCCTTCTCCTTCTTCTACTTCTTCTGATTCACCCTCCTGACTTCACCTTCTCCTTCTCCTTCTTCTCCTTCTTCTGCTTCACCCTCCAGACTTCACCTTCTCCTTCTCCTTCTTCTACTTCTTCTGATTCACCCTCCAGACTTCACCTTCTCCTTCTCCTTCGTCTGCTTCTTCTGATTCACCCTCCAGAATTCACCTTCTCCTTCTTATTCTGCTTTTTCTGATTCACCCTCCAGACTTCACCTTCTCCTTCTCCTTCTTCTGCTTCTTCTGATTCACCCTCCAGACTTCACCTTCTCCTTCTCCTTCTTCTGCTTCTTCTGATTCACCCTCCAGACTTCACCTTCTCCTTCTCCTTCTTCTACTTCTTCTGATTCACCCTCCAGACTTCATCTTCTCCTTCTCCTTCTTCTACTTCTTCTGATTCACCCTCCAGACTTCACCTTCTCCTTCTCCTTCTTCTACTTCTTCTGATTCACCCTCCAGACTTCACCTTCTCCTTCTCCTTCATCTACTTCTTCTGATTCACCCTCCAGACTTCACCTTCTCCTTCACCTTCTTCTGCTTCTTCTGATTCACCTCCAGACTTCACCTTCTCCTTCTCCTTCTTCTGCTTCTTCTGATTCACCCTTCAGACTTCACCTTCTCCTTCTCCTTCGTCTACTTCTTCGGATTCACCCTCCAGACTACACCTTCTCCTTCTCCTTCTTCTGCTTCTTCTGCTTCACCCTCCAGACTTCACCTTCTCCTTCTCCTTCTTCTACTTCGTCTGATTCACCCTCCAGACTTCACCTTCTCCTTCTCCTTCTTCTACTTCTTCTGATTCACCCTCCTGACTTCACCTTCTCCATCTCCTTCTTCTGCTTCTTCTGCTTCACCCTCCAGACTTCACCTTCTCCTTCTCCTTCTTCTGCTTCTTCTGCTTCACCCTCCAGACTTCACCTTCTCCTTCTCCTTCTTCTGCTTCTTCTGCTTCACCCTCCTGACTTCACCTTCTCCTTCTCCTTCTTCTACTTCTTCTGATTCACCCTCCAGACTTCACCTTCGCCTTCTCCTTCTTCTGCTTCTTCTGCTTCACCCTCCAGACTGCACCCTCTCCTTCTCCTTCTTCTGCTTCTTCTGCTTCGCCCTCCAGACTTCACCTTCTCCTTTTCCACTTCTGCTTCTTCTGCTTCACCCTCCAGACTTCACCTTCTCCTTCTCCTTCTTCTGCTTCTTCTGCTTCACCCTCCAGACTTCACCTTCTCCTTCTCCTTCTTCTGCTTCTTCTGCTTCACCCTCCTGACTTCACCTTCTCCTTCTCCTTCTTCTACTTCTTCTGATTCACCCTCCAGACTTCACCTTCTCCTTCTCCTTCTTCTGCTTCTTCTGCTTCACCCTCCAGACTTCACCTTCTCCTTCTCCTTCTTCAGCTTCTTCTGCTGCGCCCTCCAGACTTCACCTTCTCCTTCTCCTTCTTCTGCTTCTTCTGCTTCACCTTCCTGACTTCACCTTCTCCTTCTCCTTCTTCTACTTCTTCTGCTTCATCCCCTTAATTCACCTTCTCCTTCTCCTTCTTCTGCTTCTTCTTATTCACCCTCCTAACCTCATCTGCTCCTTCTCCTTCTTCTGCTTCTTCTGATTCAGCCTCCTGACCTCACCTTCTCCTTCTCCTTCTTCTGCTTCTTCTGATTCACCCTCCAGACTTCACCTTCTCCTTCTCCTTCTTCTGCTTCTTCTGATTCTCCCTCCAGACTTCACCTTCTCCTTCTCCTTCTTCTGCTTCTTCTGCTTCACACTCCTGACTTCACCTTCTCCTTCTCCTTCTTCTACTTCTTCTGATTCACCCTCCAGACTTCACCTTCTCCTTCTCCTTCTTCTGCTTCTTCTGCTTCACCCTCCAGACTTCACCTTCTCCTTCTACTTCTTCTGCTTCTTCTGCTGCGCCCTCCAGACTTCACCTTCTCCTTCTCCTTCTTCTGCTTCTTCTCCTTCACCTTCCTGACTTCACCTTCTCCTTCTCCTTCTTCTACTTCTTCTGCTTCACCCCCCTGACTTCAACTTCTCCTTCTCCTTCTTCTGCTTCTTCTGATTCACCCTACTAACTTCACCTTCTCCTTCTCCTTCTTCTGCTTCTTCTGATTCACCCTCCTGACCTCACCTTCTCCTTCTCCTTCTTCTGCTTCTTCTGATTCACCCTCCAGACTTCACCTTCTCCTTCTCCTTCTTCTGCTTCTTCTGATTCACCCTCCAGACTTCACCTTCTCCTTCTCCTTCTTCTGCTTCTTCTGATTCACCCTCCTGACCTCACCTTCTCCTTCTCCTTCTTCTACTTCTTCTGCTTCACCCCCCTGACTTCAACTTCTCCTTCTCCTTCTTCTGCTTCTTCTGATTCACCCTACTAACTTCACCTTCTCCTTCTCCTTCTTCTGCTTCTTCTGATTCACCCTCCTGACCTCACCTTCTCCTTCTCCTTCTTCTGCTTCTTCTGATTCACCCTCCAGACTTCACCTTCTCCTTCTCCTTCTTCTGCTTCTTCTGATTCACCCTCCAGACTTCACCTTCTCCTTCTCTTTCTTCTGCTTCTTCTGATTCACCCTCCAGACTTCACCTTCTCCTTCTCCTTCTTCTGATTCTTCTGATTCACCCTCCAGACTTCACCTTCTCCTTCCCCTTCTTCTGCTTCTTCTGATTCACCCTCCTGACTTCACCTTCTCCTTCTCCTTCTTCTACTTCTTCTGATTCACCCTCCTGACTTCACCTTCTCCTTCTCCTTCTTCTCCTTCTTCTGCTTCACCCTCCAGACTTCACCTTCTCCTTCTCCTTCTTCTACTTCTTCTGATTCACCCTCCAGACTTCACCTTCTCCTTCTCCTTCGTCTGCTTCTTCTGATTGACCCTCCAGACTTCACCTTCTCCTTCTTATTCTGCTTCTTCTGATTCACCCTCCAGACTTCATCTTCTCCTTCTCCTTCTTCTGCTTCTTCTGATTCACCCTCCAGACTTCACCTTCTCCTTCTCCTTCTTCTGCTCCTTCTGATTCACCCTCCAGACTTCACCTTCTCCTTCTCCTTCTTCTACTTCTTCTGATTCACCCTCCAGACTTCATCTTCTCCTTCTCCTTCTTCTACTTCTTCTGATTCACCCTCCAGACTTCACCTTCTCCTTCTCCTTCTTCTACTTCTTCTGATTCACCCTCCAGACTTCACCTTCTCCTTCTCCTTCATCTACTTCTTCTGATTCACCCTCCAGACTTCACCTTCTCCTTCACCTTCTGCTTCTTCTGATTCGCCTCCAGACTTCACCTTCTCCTTCTCCTTCTTCTGCTTCTTCTGATTCACCCTTCAGACTTCACCTTCTCCTTCTCCTTCTTCTGCTTCTTCTGATTCACCCTCCAGACCTCACCTTCTCCTTCTTATACATCTTCTGATTCACCCTCCAGACTTCATCTTCTCCTTCTCCTTCTTGTGCTTCTTCTGATTCACCCTCCAGACTTCACCTTCTCCTTCTCCTTCTTCTGCTTCTTCTGATTCACCCTCCAGACTTCGCCTTCTCCTTCTTCTACTTCTTCTGATTCACCCTCCAGACTTCACCTTCTCCTTCTCCTTCTTCTACTTCTTCTGATTCACCCTCCAGTCTTCACCTTCTCCTTCTCCTTCTTCTGCTTCTTCTGATTCACCCTGCAGACTTCACCTTCTCCTTCTCCTTCTTCCACTTCTTCTGATTCACCCTACTGACTTCACCTTCTCCTTCTCCTTCTTCTGCTTCTTCTGTTTCACCCTCCAGACTTCACCTTCTCCTTCTCCTTCGTCTACTTCTTCTGATTCACCCTCCAGACTACACCTTCTCCTTCTTCTACTTCTTCTGATTCACCCTCCAGACTTCACCTTCTCCTTCTCCTTCTTCTGCTTCTTCTGATTCACCCTCCAGACTTCACCTTCTCCTTCTCCTTCTTCTACTTCTTCTGATTCACACTCCAAACTTCACCTTCTCCTTCTCCTTCTTCTACTTCTTCTGATTCACCCTCCAGACTTCACCTTCTCCTTCTCCTTCTTCAACTTCTTCTGCTTCTCCCTCCAGACTTCACCTTCTCCTTCTCCTTCTTCTGCTTCTTCTGATTCACCCTCCAGACTTCACCTTCTCCTTCTCCTTCTTCTACTTCTTCTGATTCACCCTCCAGACTTCACCTTCTCCTTCTCCTTCTTCTCCTTCTTCTGATTCACCCTCCAGACTTCACCTTCTCCTTCTCCTTCTTCTGCTTCTTCTGATTCACCCTTCTGACTTCACCTTCTCCTTCTCCTTCTTCTGCTTCTTCTGATCCACCCTCCAGACTTCACCTTCTGCTTCTCCTTCTTCTGCTTCTTCTGATTCACCCTCCAGACCTCACCTTCTCCTTCTCCTTCTTCTACTTCTTCTGATTCACCCTCCAGACTTCACCTTCTCCTTCTCCTTCTTCTACTTCTTCTGATTCACCCTCCAGACTTCACCTTCTTCTTCTCCTTCTTCTACTTCTTCTGATTCACCCTCCAGTCTTCACCTTCTCCTTCTCCTTCTTCTGCTTCTTCTGCTTCACCCTCCAGACTTCACCTTCTCCTTCTCTTTCTTCTGCTTCTTCTGATTCACCCTCCAGACTTCACCTTCTCCTTCTCCTTCTTCTGATTCTTCTGGTTCACCCTCCAGACTTCACCTTCTCCTTCTGCTTCTTCTGCTTCTTCTGATTCACCCTCGTGACTTCACCTTCTCCTTCTCCTTCTTCTACTTCTTCTGATTCACCCTCCTGACTTCACCTTCTCCTTCTCCTTCTTCTACTTCTTCTGCTTCACCCTACAGACTTCACCTTCTCCTTCTCCTTCTTCTACTTCTTCTGATTCACCCTCCAGACTTCACCTTCTCCCTCTCCTTCTTCTGCTTCTTCTGATTCACCCTCCAGACTTCACCTTCTCCTTCTCCTTCTTCTGCTTCTTCTGATTCACCCTCCAGACTTCACCTTTTCCTTCTCCTTCTTCGACTTCTTCTGATTCACCCTCCAGACTTCACCTTCTCCTTCTCCTTCTTCTACTTCTTCTGATTCACCCTCCAGTCTTCACCTTCTCCTTCTCCTTCTTCTGCATCTTCTGCTTCACCCTCCAGACTTCACCTTCTCCTTCTCTTTCTTCTGCTTCTTCTGATTCACCCTCCAGACTTCACCTTCACCTTCTCCTTCTTCTGATTCTTCTGATTCACCCTCCAGACTTCACCTTCTCCTTCTCCTTCTCCTTCTTCTGCTTCTTCTGATTCACGCTCCTGACTTCACCTTCTCCTTCTCCTTCTTCTACTTCTTGTGCATCACCCTCCAGACTTCACCTTCTCCTTCTCCTTCTTCTGCTTCTTCTGATTCACCCTCCAGACATCACCTTCTCCTTCTCCTTATTCTGCTTCTTCTGATTCACCCTCCAGACTTCACCTTCTCCTTCTCCTTCTTCTACTTCTTCTGATTCACCCTCCAGACTTCACCTTCTTCTTCTCCTTCTTCTGCATCTTCTGCTTCACCCTCCAGACTTCACCTTCTCCTTCTCTTTCTTCTGCTTCTTCTGATTCACCCTCCAGACTTCACCTTCACCTTCTCCTTCTTCTGATTCTTCTGATTCACCCGCCAGACTTCACCTTCTCCTTCTCCTTCTTCTACTTCTTCTGATTCACCCTCCTGACTTCACCTTCTCCTTCTCCTTCTTCTGCTTCTTCTGCTTCACCCTCCAGACTTTACATTCTCCTTCTCCTTCTTCTGCTTCTTCTGCTTCACCCTCCAGACTTCAACTTCTCCTTCTACTTCTTCTGCTTCTTCTGCTTCACCCTCCTGACTTCACCTTCTCCTTCTCCTTCTTCTACTTCTTGTGCATCACCCTCCAGACTTCACCTTCTCCTTCTCCTTCTTCTGCTTCTTCTGATTCACCCTCCAGACATCACCTTCTCCTTCTCCTTATTCTGCTTCTTCTGATTCACCCTCCAGACTTCACCTTCTCCTTCTCCTTCTTCTACTTCTTCTGATTCACCCTCCAGACTTCACCTTCTTCTTCTCCTTCTTCTGCATCTTCTGCTTCACCCTCCAGACTTCACCTTCTCCTTCTCTTTCTTCTGCTTCTTCTGATTCACCCTCCAGACTTCACCTTCACCTTCTCCTTCTTCTGATTCTTCTGATTCACCCGCCAGACTTCACCTTCTCCTTCTCCTTCTTCTACTTCTTCTGATTCACCCTCCTGACTTCACCTTCTCCTTCTCCTTCTTCTGCTTCTTCTGCTTCACCCTCCAGACTTTACATTCTCCTTCTCCTTCTTCTGCTTCTTCTGCTTCACCCTCCAGACTTCAACTTCTCCTTCTACTTCTTCTGCTTCTTCTGCTTCACCCTCCTGACTTCACCTTCTCCTTCTCCTTCTTCTACTTCTTCTGATTCACCCTCCAGACTTCACCTTCGCCTTCTCCTTCTTCTGCTTCTTCTGCTTCACCCTCCAGACTGCACCCTCTCCTTCTCCTTCTTCTGCTTCTTCTGCTTCGCCCTCCAGACTTCACCTTCTCCTTTTCCACTTCTGCTTCTTCTGCTTCACCCTCCAGACTTCACCTTCTCCTTCTCCTTCTTCTGCTTCTTCTGCTTCACCCTCCTGACTTCACCTTCTCCTTCTCCTTCTTCTACTTCTTCTGATTCACCCTCCAGACTTCACCTTCTCCTTCTCCTTCTTCTGCTTCTTCTGCTGCGCCCTCCAGATTTCACCTTCTCCTTCTCCTTCTTCTGCTTCTTCTGCTTCACCTTCCTGACTTCACCTTCTCCTTCTCCTTCTTCTACTTCTTCTGCTTCATCCCCTTAATTCACCTTCTCCTTCTCCTTCTTCTGCTTCTTCTTATTCACCCTCCTAACTTCATCTGCTCCTTCTCCTTCTTCTGCTTCTTCTGATTCAGCCTCCTGACCTCACCTTCTCCTTCTCCTTCTTCTGCTTCTTCTGATTCACCCTCCAGACTTCACCTTCTCCTTCTCCTTCTTCTGCTTCTTCTGATTCTCCCTCCAGACTTCACCTTCTCCTTCTCCTTCTGCTTCTTCTGCTTCACACTCCTGACTTCACCTTCTCCTTCTCCTTCTTCTACTTCTTCTGATTCACCCTCCAGACTTCACCTTCTCCTTCTCCTTCTTCTGCTTCTTCTGCTTCACCCTCCAGACTTCACCTTCTCCTTCTACTTCTTCTGCTTCTTCTGCTGCGCCCTCCAGACTTCACCTTCTCCTTCTCCTTCTTCTGCTTCTTCTCCTTCACCTTCCTGACTTCACCTTCTCCTTCTCCTTCTTCTACTTCTTCTGCTTCACCCCCCTGACTTCAACTTCTGCTTCTCCTTCTTCTGCTTCTTCTGATTCACCCTACTAACTTCACCTTCTCCTTCTCCTTCTTCTGCTTCTTCTGATTCACCCTCCTGACCTCACCTTCTCCTTCTCCTTCTTCTGCTTCTTCTGATTCACCCTCCAGACTTCACCTTCTCCTTCTCCTTCTTCTGCTTCTTCTGATTCACCCTCCAGACTTCACCTTCTCCTTCTCCTTCTTCTACTTCTTCTGATTCACCCTCCAGACTTCACCTTCTCCTTCTCCTTCTTCTACTTCTTCTGATTCACCCTCCAGTCTTCACCTTCTCCTTCTACTTCTTCTGCTTCTTCTGCTTCACCCTCCAGACTTCACCTTCTCCTTCTCTTTCTTCTGCTTCTTCTGATTCACCCTCCAGACTTCACCTTCTCCTTCTCCTTCTTCTGATTCTTCTGATTCACCCTCCAGACTTCACCTTCTCCTTCCCCTTCTTCTGCTTCTTCTGATTCACCCTCCTGACTTCACCTTCTCCTTCTCCTTCTTCTACTTCTTCTGATTCACCCTCCTGACTTCACCTTCTCCTTCTCCTTCTTCTCCTTCTTCTGCTTCACCCTCCAGACTTCACCTTCTCCTTCTCCTTCTTCTACTTCTTCTGATTCACCCTCCAGACTTCACCTTCTCCTTCTCCTTCGTCTGCTTCTTCTGATTCACCCTCCAGACTTCACCTTCTCCTTCTTATTCTGCTTCTTCTGATTCACCCTCCAGACTTCACCTTCTCCTTCTCCTTCTTCTGCTTCTTCTGATTCACCCTCCAGACTTCACCTTCTCCTTCTTCTGCTTCACCCTCCAGACTTCACCTTCTACTTCTCCTTCTTCTACTTCTTCTGATTCACCCTCCAGACTTCATCTTCTCCTTCTCCTTCTTCTACTTCTTCTGATTCACCCTCCAGACTTCACCTTCTCCTTCTCCTTCTTCTACTTCTTCTGATTCACCCTCCAGACTTCACCTTCTCCTTCTCCTTCATCTACTTCTTCTGATTCACCCTCCAGACTTCACCTTCTCCTTCACCTTCTTCTGCTTCTTCTGATTCACCTCCAGACTTCACCTTCTCCTTCTCCTTCTTCTGCTTCTTCTGATTCACCCTTCAGACTTCACCTTCTCCTTCTCCTTCGTCTACTTCTTCGGATTCACCCTCCAGACTACACCTTCTCCTTCTCCTTCTTCTGCTTCTTCTGCTTCACCCTCCAGACTTCACCTTCTCCTTCTCGTTCTTCTACTTCGTCTGATTCACCCTCCAGACTTCACCTTCTCCTTCTCCTTCTTCTACTTCTTCTGATTCACCCTCCTGACTTCACCTTCTCCATCTCCTTCTTCTGCTTCTTCTGCTTCACCCTCCAGACTTCACCTTCTCCTTCTCCTTCTTCTGCTTCTTCTGCTTCACCCTCCAGACTTCACCTTCTCCTTCTCCTTCTTCTGTTTCTTCTGCTTCACCCTCCTGACTTCACCTTCTCCTTCTCCTTCTTCTACTTCTTCTGAATCACCCTCCAGACTTCACCTTCGCCTTCTCCTTCTTCTGCTTCTTCTGCTTCACCCTCCAGACTGCACCCTCTCCTTCTCCTTCTTCTGCTTCTTCTGCTTCGCCCTCCAGACTTCACCTTCTCCTTTTCCACTTCTGCTTCTTCTGCTTCACCCTCCAGATTTCACCTTCTCCTTCTCCTTCTTCTGCTTCTTCTGCTTCACCCTCCTGACTTCACCTTCTCCTTCTCCTTCTTCTACTTCTTCTGATTCACCCTCCAGACTTCACCTTCTCCTTCTCCTTCTTCTGCTTCTTCTGCTTCACCCTCCAGACTTCACCTTCTCCTTCTCCTTCTTCAGCTTCTTCTGCTGCGCCCTCCAGACTTCACCTTCTCCTTCTCCTTCTTCTGCTTCTTCTGCTTCACCTTCCTGACTTCACCTTCTCCTTCTCCTTCTTCTACTTCTTCTGCTTCATCCCCTTAATTCACCTTCTCCTTCTCCTTCTTCTGCTTCTTCTTATTCACCCTCCTAACTTCTTCTGCTCCTTCTCCTTCTTCTGCTTCTTCTGATTCAGCCTCCTGACCTCACCTTCTCCTTCTCCTTCTTCTGCTTCTTCTGATTCACCCTCCAGACTTCACCTTCTCCTTCTCCTTCTTCTGCTTCTTCTGATTCTCCCTCCAGACTTCACCTTCTCCTTCTCCTTCTTCTGCTTCTTCTGCTTCACACTCCTGACTTCACCTTCTCCTTCTCCTTCTTCTACTTCTTCTGATTCACCCTCCAGACTTCACCTTCTCCTTCTCCTTCTTCTGCTTCTTCTGCTTCACCCTCCAGACTTCACCTTCTCCTTCTACTTCTTCTGCTTCTTCTGCTGCGCCCTCCAGACTTCACCTTCTCCTTCTCCTTCTTCTGCTTCTTCTCCTTCACCTTCCTGACTTCACCTTCTCCTTCTCCTTCTTCTACTTCTTCTGCTTCACCCCCCTGACTTCAACTTCTCCTTCTCCTTCTTCTGCTTCTTCTGATTCACCCTACTAACTTCACCTTCTCCTTCTCCTTCTTCTGCTTCTTCTGATTCACCCTCCTGACCTCACCTTCTCCTTCTCCTTCTTCTGCTTCTTCTGATTCACCCTCCAGACTTCACCTTCTCCTTCTCCTTCTTCTGCTTCTTCTGATTCACCCTCCAGACTTCACCTTCTCCTTCTCCTTCTTCTACTTCTTCTGATTCACCCTCCAGACTTCACCTTCTCCTTCTCCTTCGTCTGCTTCTTCTGATTCACCCTCCAGACTTCACCTTCTCCTTCTTATTCTGCTTCTTCTGATTCACCCTCCAGACTTCACCTTCTCCTTCTCCTTCTTCTGCTTCTTCTGATTCACCCTCCAGACTTCACCTTCTCCTTCTTCTGCTTCTTCTGATTCACCCTCCAGACTTCACCTTCTACTTCTCCTTCTTCTACTTCTTCTGATTCACCCTCCAGACTTCATCTTCTCCTTCTCCTTCTTCTACTTCTTCTGATTCACCCTCCAGACTTCACCTTCTCCTTCTCCTTCTTCTACTTCTTCTGATTCACCCTCCAGACTTCACCTTCTCCTTCTCCTTCATCTACTTCTTCTGATTCACCCTCCAGACTTCACCTTCTCCTTCACCTTCTTCTGCTTCTTCTGATTCACCTCCAGACTTCACCTTCTCCTTCTCCTTCTTCTGCTTCTTCTGATTCACCCTTCAGACTTCACCTTCTCCTTCTCCTTCGTCTACTTCTTCGGATTCACCCTCCAGACTACACCTTCTCCTTCTCCTTCTTCTGCTTCTTCTGCTTCACCCTCCAGACTTCACCTTCTCCTTCTCGTTCTTCTACTTCGTCTGATTCACCCTCCAGACTTCACCTTCTCCTTCTCCTTCTTCTACTTCTTCTGATTCACCCTCCTGACTTCACCTTCTCCATCTCCTTCTTCTGCTTCTTCTGCTTCACCCTCCAGACTTCACCTTCTCCTTCTCCTTCTTCTGCTTCTTCTGCTTCACCCTCCAGACTTCACCTTCTCCTTCTCCTTCTTCTGTTTCTTCTGCTTCACCCTCCTGACTTCACCTTCTCCTTCTCCTTCTTCTACTTCTTCTGAATCACCCTCCAGACTTCACCTTCGCCTTCTCCTTCTTCTGCTTCTTCTGCTTCACCCTCCAGACTGCACCCTCTCCTTCTCCTTCTTCTGCTTCTTCTGCTTCGCCCTCCAGACTTCACCTTCTCCTTTTCCACTTCTGCTTCTTCTGCTTCACCCTCCAGATTTCACCTTCTCCTTCTCCTTCTTCTGCTTCTTCTGCTTCACCCTCCTGACTTCACCTTCTCCTTCTCCTTCTTCTACTTCTTCTGATTCACCCTCCAGACTTCACCTTCTCCTTCTCCTTCTTCTGCTTCTTCTGCTTCACCCTCCAGACTTCACCTTCTCCTTCTCCTTCTTCAGCTTCTTCTGCTGCGCCCTCCAGACTTCACCTTCTCCTTCTCCTTCTTCTGCTTCTTCTGCTTCACCTTCCTGACTTCACCTTCTCCTTCTCCTTCTTCTACTTCTTCTGCTTCATCCCCTTAATTCACCTTCTCCTTCTCCTTCTTCTGCTTCTTCTTATTCACCCTCCTAACTTCATCTGCTCCTTCTCCTTCTTCTGCTTCTTCTGATTCAGCCTCCTGACCTCACCTTCTCCTTCTCCTTCTTCTGCTTCTTCTGATTCACCCTCCAGACTTCACCTTCTCCTTCTCCTTCTTCTGCTTCTTCTGATTCTCCCTCCAGACTTCACCTTCTCCTTCTCCTTCTTCTGCTTCTTCTGCTTCACACTCCTGACTTCACCTTCTCCTTCTCCTTCTTCTACTTCTTCTGATTCACCCTCCAGACTTCACCTTCTCCTTCTCCTTCTTCTGCTTCTTCTGCTTCACCCTCCAGACTTCACCTTCTCCTTCTACTTCTTCTGCTTCTTCTGCTGCGCCCTCCAGACTTCACCTTCTCCTTCTCCTTCTTCTGCTTCTTCTCCTTCACCTTCCTGACTTCACCTTCTCCTTCTCCTTCTTCTACTTCTTCTGCTTCACCCCCCTGACTTCAACTTCTCCTTCTCCTTCTTCTGCTTCTTCTGATTCACCCTACTAACTTCACCTTCTCCTTCTCCTTCTTCTGCTTCTTCTGATTCACCCTCCTGACCTCACCTTCTCCTTCTCCTTCTTCTGCTTCTTCTGATTCACCCTCCAGACTTCACCTTCTCCTTCTCCTTCTTCTGCTTCTTCTGATTCACCCTCCAGACTTCACCTTCTCCTTCTCCTTCTTCTGCTTCTTCTGATTCACCCTCCTGACCTCACCTTCTCCTTCTCCTTCTTCTACTTCTTCTGATTCACCCTCCAGACTTCATCTTCGCCTTCTCCTTCTTCTGCTTCTTCTGATTCACCCTCCAGACTTCACCTTCTCCTTCTCCTTCTTCTGCTTCTTCTGATTCACCCTCCAGACTTCACCTTCTCCTTCTCCTTCTTCTACTTCTTCTGATTCACCCTCCAGACTTCACCTTCTCCTTCTCCTTCTTCTACTTCTTCTGATTCACCCTCCAGTCTTCACCTTCTCCTTCTACTTCTTCTGCTTCTTCTGCTTCACCCTCCAGACTTCACCTTCTCCTTCTCTTTCTTCTGCTTCTTCTGATTCACCCTCCAGACTTCACCTTCTCCTTCTCCTTCTTCTGATTCTTCTGATTCACCCTCCAGACTTCACCTTCTCCTTCCCCTTCTTCTGCTTCTTCTGATTCACCCTCCTGACTTCACCTTCTCCTTCTCCTTCTTCTACTTCTTCTGATTCACCCTCCTGACTTCACCTTCTCCTTCTCCTTCTTCTCCTTCTTCTGCTTCACCCTCCAGACTTCACCTTCTCCTTCTCCTTCTTCTACTTCTTCTGATTCACCCTCCAGACTTCACCTTCTCCTTCTCCTTCGTCTGCTTCTTCTGATTCACCCTCCAGACTTCACCTTCTCCTTCTTATTCTGCTTCTTCTGATTCACCCTCCAGACTTCACCTTCTCCTTCTCCTTCTTCTGCTTCTTCTGATTCACCCTCCAGACTACACCTTCTCCTTCTCCTTCTTCTACTTCTTCTGATTCACCCTCCAGACTTCACCTTCTCCTTCTACTTCTTCTGCTTCTTCTGATTCAACCTCCAGAATTCACCTTCTCCTTCTCCTTCTTCTGCTTCTTCTGATTCACCCTCCAGACTTCACCTTCTCCTTCTCCTTCTTCTACTTCTTCTGTTTCACCCTCCAGACTTCACCTTCTCCTTCTCCTGCTTCTGCTTCTTCTGATTCACCCTCCAGACTTCACCTTCTCCTTCTCCTTCGTCTACTTCTTCTGATTCACCCTCCAGACTACACCTTCTCCTTCTTCAACTTCTTCTGCTTCTCCCTCCAGACTTCACCTTCTCCTTCTCCTTCTTCTGCTTCTTCTGATTCACCCTCCAGACTTCACCTTCTCCTTCTCCTTCTTCTACTTCTTCTGATTCACCCTCCAGACTTCACCTTCTCCTTCTCCTTCTTCTCCTTCTTCTGATTCACCCTCCAGACTTCACCTTCTCCTTCTCCTTCTTCTGCTTCTTCTGATTCACCCTTCTGACTTCACCTTCTCCTTCTCCTTCTTCTGCTTCTTCTGATCCACCCTCCAGACTTCACCTTCTGCTTCTCCTTCTTCTGCTTCTTCTGATTCACCCTCCAGACCTCACCTTCTCCTTCTCCTTCTTCTACTTCTTCTGATTCACCCTCCAGACTTCATCTTCTCCTTCTCCTTCTTCTACTTCTTCTGATTCACCCTCCAGACTTCACCTTCTTCTTCTCCTTCTTCTACTTCTTCTGATTCACCCTCCAGTCTTCACCTTCTCCTTCTCCTTCTTCTGCTTCTTCTGCTTCACCCTCCAGACTTCACCTTCTCCTTCTCTTTCTTCTGCTTCTTCTGATTCACCCTCCAGACTTCACCTTCTCCTTCTCCTTCTTCTGATTCTTCTGGTTCACCCTCCAGACTTCACCTTCTCCTTCTGCTTCTTCTGCTTCTTCTGATTCACCCTCGTGACTTCACCTTCTCCTTCTCCTTCTTCTACTTCTTCTGATTCACCCTCCTGACTTCACCTTCTCCTTCTCCTTCTTCTACTTCTTCTGATTCACCCTCCAGACTTCACCTTCTCCTTCTACTTCTTCTGCTTCTTCTGATTCAACCTCCAGAATTCACCTTCTCCTTCTCCTTCTTCTGCTTCTTCTGATTCACCCTCCAGACTTCACCTTCTCCTTCTCCTTCTTCTACTTCTTCTGTTTCACCCTCCAGACTTCACCTTCTCCTTCTCCTGCTTCTGCTTCTTCTGATTCAACCTCCAGACTTCACCTTCTCCTTCTCCTTCGTCTACTTCTTCTGATTCACCCTCCAGACTACACCTTCTCCTTCTTCTACTTCTTCTGATTCACCCTCCAGACTTCACCTTCTCCTTCTCCTTCTTCTGCTTCTTCTGATTCACCCTCCAGACTTCACCTTCTCCTTCTCCTTCTTCTACTTCTTCTGATTCACACTCCAAACTTCACCTTCTCCTTCTCCTTCTTCTACTTCTTCTGATTCACCCTCCAGACTTCACCTTCTCCTTCTCCTTCTTCAACTTTTTCTGCTTCTCCCTCCAGACTTCACCTTCTCCTTCTCCTTCTTCTGCTTCTTCTGATTCACCCTCCAGACTTCACCTTCTCCTTCTCCTTCTTCTACTTCTTCTGATTCACCCTCCAGACTTCACCTTCTCCTTCTCCTTCTTCTCCTTCTTCTGATTCACCCTCCAGACTTCACCTTCTCCTTCTCCTTCTTCTGCTTCTTCTGATTCACCCTTCTGACTTCACCTTCTCCTTCTCCTTCTTCTGCTTCTTCTGATCCACCCTCCAGACTTCACCTTCTGCTTCTCCTTCTTCTGCTTCTTCTGATTCACCCTCCAGACCTCACCTTCTCCTTCTCCTTCTTCTACTTCTTCTGATTCACCCTCCAGACTTCACCTTCTCCTTCTCCTTCTTCTACTTCTTCTGATTCACCCTCCAGACTTCACCTTCTTCTTCTCCTTCTTCTACTTCTTCTGATTCACCCTCCAGTCTTCACCTTCTCCTTCTCCTTCTTCTGCTTCTTCTGCTTCACCCTCCAGACTTCACCTTCTCCTTCTCTTTCTTCTGCTTCTTCTGATTCACCCTCCAGACTTCAACTTCTCCTTCTCCTTCTTCTGATTCTTCTGGTTCACCCTCCAGACTTCACCTTCTCCTTCTGCTTCTTCTGCTTCTTCTGATTCACCCTCGTGACTTCACCTTCTCCTTCTCCTTCTTCTACTTCTTCTGATTCACCCTCCTGACTTCACCTTCTCCTTCTTCTACTTCTTCTGCTTCACCCTACAGACTTCACCTTCTCCTTCTCCTTCTTCTACTTCTTCTGATTCACCCTCCAGACTTCACCTTCTCCCTCTCCTTCTTCTGCTTCTTCTGATTCACCCTCCAGACTTCACCTTCTCCTTCTCCTTCTTCTGCTTCTTCTGATTCACCCTCCAGACTTCACCTTTTCCTTCTCCTTCTTCGACTTCTTCTGATTCACCCTCCAGTCTTCACCTTCTCCTTCTCCTACTTCTGCATCTTCTGCTTCACCCTCCAGACTTCACCTTCTCCTTCTCTTTCTTCTGCTTCTTCTGATTCACCCTCCAGACTTCACCTTCACCTTCTCCTTCTTCTGATTCTTCTGATTCACCCTCCAGACTTCACCTTCTCCTTCTCCTTCTTCTGCTTCTTATGATTCACCCTCCTGACTTCACCTTCGCCTTCTCCTTCTTCTACTTCTTCTGCATCACCCTCCAGACTTCACCTTCTCCTTCTCCTTCTTCTGCTTCTTCTGATTCACCCTCCAGACATCACCTTCTCCTTCTCCTTATTCTGCTTCTTCTGATTCACCCTCCAGACTTCACCTTCTCCTTCTCCTTCTTCTACTTCTTCTGATTCACCCTCCAGACTTCACCTTCTTCTTCTCCTTCTTCTACTTCTTCTGATTCACCCTCCAGTCTTCACCTTCTCCTTCTCCTTCTTCTGCTTCTTCTGCTTCACCCTCCAGACTTCACCTTCTCCTTCTCTTTCTTCTGCTTCTTCTGATTCACCCTCCAGACTTCACCTTCTCCTTCTCCTTCTTCTGATTCTTCTGGTTCACCCTCCAGACTTCACCTTCTCCTTCTGCTTCTTCTGCTTCTTCTGATTCACCCTCGTGACTTCACCTTCTCCTTCTACTTCTTCTGCTTCTTCTGATTCAACCTCCAGAATTCACCTTCTCCTTCTCCTTCTTCTGCTTCTTCTGATTCACCCTCCAGACTTCACCTTCTCCTTCTCCTTCTTCTACTTCTTCTGTTTCACCCTCCAGACTTCACCTTCCCCTTCTCCTGCTTCTGCTTCTTCTGATTCACCCTCCAGACTTCACCTTCTCCTTCTCCTTCTTCTACTTCTTCTGATTCACCCTCCAGACTTCACCTTCTTCTTCTCCTTCTTCTACTTCTTCTGATTCACCCTCCAGTCTTCACCTTCTCCTTCTCCTTCTTCTGCTTCTTCTGCTTCACCCTCCAGACTTCTCCTTCTCCTTCTCTTTCTTCTGCTTCTTCTGATTCACCCTCCAGACTTCACCTTCTCCTTCTCCTTCTTCTGATTCTTCTGGTTCACCCTCCAGACTTCACCTTCTCCTTCTGCTTCTTCTGCTTCTTCTGATTCACCCTCGTGACTTCACCTTCTCCTTCTCCTTCTTCTACTTCTTCTGATTCACCCTCCTGACTTCACCTTCTCCTTCTCCTTCTTCTACTTCTTCTGATTCACCCTCCAGACTTCACCTTCTCCTTCTACTTCTTCTGCTTCTTCTGATTCAACCTCCAGAATTCACCTTCTCCTTCTCCTTCTTCTGCTTCTTCTGATTCACCCTCCAGACTTCACCTTCTCCTTCTCCTTCTTCTACTTGTTCTGTTTCACCCTCCAGACTTCACCTTCTCCTTCTCCTGCTTCTGCTTCTTCTGATTCACCCTCCAGACTTCACCTTCTCCTTCTCCTTCGTCTACTTCTTCTGATTCACCCTCCAGACTACACCTTCTCCTTCTTCTACTTCTTCTGATTCACCCTCCAGACTTCACCTTCTCCTTCTCCTTCTTCTGCTTCTTCTGATTCACCCTCCAGACTTCACCTTCTCCTTCTCCTTCTTCTACTTCTTCTGATTCACACTCCAAACTTCACCTTCTCCTTCTCCTTCTTCTACCTCTTCTGATTCACCCTCCAGACTTCACCTTCTCCTTCTCCTTCTTCAACTTCTTCTGCTTCTCCCTCCAGACTTCACCTTCTCCTTCTCCTTCTTCTGCTTCTTCTGATTCACCCTCCAGACTTCACCTTCTCCTTCTCCTTCTTCTACTTCTTCTGATTCACCCTCCAGACTTCACCTTCTCCTTCTCCTTCTTCTCCTTCTTCTGATTCACCCTCCAGACTTCACCTTCTCCTTCTCCTTCTTCTGCTTCTTCTGATTCACCCTTCTGACTTCACCTTCTCCTTCTCCTTCTTCTGCTTCTTCTGATCCACCCTCCAGACTTCACCTTCTGCTTCTCCTTCTTCTGCTTCTTCTGATTCAATCTCCAGACCTCACCTTCTCCTTCTCCTTCTTCTACTTCTTCTGATTCACCCTCCAGACTTCACCTTCTCCTTCTCCTTCTTCTACTTCTTCTGATTCACCCTCCAGACTTCACCTTCTTCTTCTCCTTCTTCTACTTCTTCTGATTCACCCTCCAGTCTTCACCTTCTCCTTCTCCTTCTTCTGCTTCTTCTGCTTCACCCTCCAGACTTCACCTTCTCCTTCTCTTTCTTCTGCTTCTTCTGATTCACCCTCCAGACTTCACCTTCTCCTTCTCCTTCTTCTGATTCTTCTGCTTCACCCTCCAGACTTCACCTTCTCCTTCTGCTTCTTCTGCTTCTTCTGATTCACCCTCGTGACTTCACCTTCTCCTTCTCCTTCTTCTACTTCTTCTGATTCACCCTCCTGACTTCACCTTCTCCTTCTCCTTCTTCTACTTCTTCTGCTTCACCCTACAGACTTCACCTTCTCCTTCTCCTTCTTCTACTTCTTCTGATTCACCCTCCAGACTTCACCTTCTCCCTCTCCTTCTTCTGCTTCTTCTGATTCACCCTCCAGACTTCACCTTCTCCTTCTCCTTCTTCTGCTTCTTCTGATTCACCCTCCAGACTTCACCTTTTCCTTCTCCTTCTTCGACTTCTTCTGATTCACCCTCCAGACTTCACCTTCTCCTTCTCCTTCTTCTACTTCTTCTGATTCACCCTCCAGTCTTCACCTTCTCCTTCTCCTTCTTCTGCATCTTCTGCTTCACCCTCCAGACTTCACCTTCTCCTTCTCTTTCTTCTGCTTCTTCTGATTCACCCTCTAGACTTCACCTTCTCCTTCTCCTTCTTCTGATTCTTCTGGTTCACCCTCCAGACTTCACCTTCTCCTTCTGCTTCTTCTGCTTCTTCTGATTCACCCTCGTGACTTCACCTTCTCCTTCTCCTTCTTCTACTTCTTCTGATTCACCCTCCTGACTTCACCTTCTCCTTCTCCTTCGTCTACTTCTTCTGATTCACCCTCCAGACTACACCTTCTCCTTCTTCTACTTCTTCTGATTCACCCTCCAGACTTCACCTTCTCCTTCTCCTTCTTCTGCTTCTTCTGATTCACCCTCCAGACTTCACCTTCTCCTTCTCCTTCTTCTACTTCTTCTGATTCACACTCCAAACTTCACCTTCTCCTTCTCCTTCTTCTGCTTCTTCTGATTCACCCTTCAGACTCCACCTTCTCCTTCTCCTTCTTCTGCTTCTTCTGATTCACCCTCCAGACCTCACCTTCTCCTTCTTATACATCTTCTGATTCACCCTCCAGACTTCATCTTCTCCTTCTCCTTCTTGTGCTTCTTCTGATTCACCCTCCAGACTTCACCTTCTCCTTCTCCTTCTTCTGCTTCTTCTGATTCACCCTCCAGACTTCGCCTTCTCCTTCTTCTACTTCTTCTGATTCACCCTCCAGACTTCACCTTCTCCTTCTCCTTCTTCTACTTCTTCTGATTCACCCTCCAGTCTTCACCTTCTCCCTCTCCTTCTTCTGCTTCTTCTGATTCACCCTCCAGACTTCACCTTCTCCTTCTCCTTCTTCCACTTCTTCTGATTCACCCTCCTGACTTCACCTTCTCCTTCTCCTTCTTCTGCTTCTTCTGATTCACCCTCCAGACTTCACCTTCTCCTTCTCCTTCTTCTACTTCTTCTGATTCACCCTCCAGACTTCACCTTCTTCTTCTCCTTCTTCTACTTCTTCTGATTCACCCTCCAGTCTTCACCTTCTCCTTCTCCTTCTTCTGCTTCTTCTGCTTCACCCTCCAGACTTCACCTTCTCCTTCTCCTTCTTCTGCTTCTTCTGATTCACCCTCCAGACATCACCTTCTCCTTCTCCTTATTCTGCTTCTTCTGATTCACCCTCCAGACTTCACCTTCTCCTTCTCCTTCTTCTACTTCTTCTGATTCACCCTCCAGACTTCACCTTCTTCTTCTCCTTCTTCTACTTCTTCTGATTCACCCTCCAGTCTTCACCTTCTCCTTCTCCTTCTTCTGCTTCTTCTGCTTCACCCTCCAGACTTCACCTTCTCCTTCTCTTTCTTCAGCTTCTTCTGATTCACCCTCCAGACTTCACCTTCTCCTTCTCCTTCTTCTGATTCTTCTGGTTCACCCTCCAGACTTCACCTTCTCCTTCTGCTTCTTCTGCTTCTTCTGATTCACCCTCGTGACTTCACCTTCTCCTTCTCCTTCTTCTACTTCTTCTGATTCACCCTCCTGACTTCACCTTCTCCTTCTCCTTCTTCTACTTCTTCTGATTCACCCTCCAGACTTCACCTTCTCCTTCTACTTCTTCTGCTTCTTCTGATTCAACCTCCAGAATTCACCTTCTCCTTCTCCTTCTTCTGCTTCTTCTGATTCACCCTTCAGACTTCACCTTCTCCTTCTCCTTCTTCTACTTCTTCTGTTTCACCCTCCAGACTTCACCTTCCCCTTCTCCTGCTTCTGCTTCTTCTGATTCACCCTCCAGACTTCACCTTCTCCTTCTCCTTCTTCTACTTCTTCTGATTCACCCTCCAGACTTCACCTTCTTCTTCTCCTTCTTCTACTTCTTCTGATTCACCCTCCAGTCTTCACCTTCTCCTTCTCCTTCTTCTGCTTCTTCTGCTTCACCCTCCAGACTTCTCCTTCTCCTTCTCTTTCTTCTGCTTCTTCTGATTCACCCTCCAGACTTCACCTTCTCCTTCTCCTTCTTCTGATTCTTCTGGTTCACCCTCCAGACTTCACCTTCTCCTTCTGCTTCTTCTGCTTCTTCTGATTCACCCTCGTGACTTCACCTTCTCCTTCTCCTTCTTCTACTTCTTCTGATTCACCCTCCTGACTTCACCTTCTCCTTCTCCTTCTTCTACTTCTTCTGATTCACCCTCCAGACTTCACCTTCTCCTTCTACTTCTTCTGCTTCTTCTGATTCAACCTCCAGAATTCACCTTCTCCTTCTCCTTCTTCTGCTTCTTCTGATTCACCCTCCAGACTTCACCTTCTCCTTCTCCTTCTTCTACTTGTTCTGTTTCACCCTCCAGACTTCACCTTCTCCTTCTCCTGCTTCTGCTTCTTCTTTTTCACCCTCCAGACTTCACCTTCTCCTTCTCCTTCGTCTACTTCTTCTGATTCACCCTCCAGACTACACCTTCTCCTTCTTCTACTTCTTCTGATTCACCCTCCAGACTTCACCTTCTCCTTCTCCTTCTTCTGCTTCTTCTGATTCACCCTCCAGACTTCACCTTCTCCTTCTCCTTCTTCTACTTCTTCTGATTCACACTCCAAACTTCACCTTCTCCTTCTCCTTCTTCTACTTCTTCTGATTCACCCTCCAGACTTCACCTTCTCCTTCTCCTTCTTCAACTTCTTCTGCTTCTCCCTCCAGACTTCACCTTCTCCTTCTCCTTCTTCTGCTTCTTCTGATTCACCCTCCAGACTTCACCTTCTCCTTCTCCTTCTTCTACTTCTTCTGATTCACCCTCCAGACTTCACCTTCTCCTTCTCCTTCTTCTCCTTCTTCTGATTCACCCTCCAGACTTCACCTTCTCCTTCTCCTTCTTCTGCTTCTTCTGATTCACCCTTCTGACTTCACCTTCTCCTTCTCCTTCTTCTGCTTCTTCTGATCCACCCTCCAGACTTCACCTTCTGCTTCTCCTTCTTCTGCTTCTTCTGATTCAATCTCCAGACCTCACCTTCTCCTTCTCCTTCTTCTACTTCTTTTGATTCACCCTCCAGACTTCACCTTCTCCTTCTCCTTCTTCTACTTCTTCTGATTCACCCTCCAGACTTCACCTTCTTCTTCTCCTTCTTCTACTTCTTCTGATTCACCCTCCAGTCTTCACCTTCTCCTTCTCCTTCTTCTGCTTCTTCTGCTTCACCCTCCAGACTTCACCTTCTCCTTCTCTTTCTTCTGCTTCTTCTGATACACCCTCCAGACTTCACCTTCTCCTTCTCCTTCTTCTGATTCTTCTGGTTCACCCTCCAGACTTCACCTTCTCCTTCTGCTTCTTCTGCTTCTTCTGATTCACCCTCGTGACTTCACCTTCTCCTTCTCCTTCTTCTACTTCTTCTGATTCACCCTCCTGACTTCACCTTCTCCTTCTCCTTCTTCTACTTCTTCTGCTTCACCCTACAGACTTCACCTTCTCCTTCTCCTTCTTCTACTTCTTCTGATTCACCCTCCAGACTTCACCTTCTCCCTCTCCTTCTTCTGCTTCTTCTGATTCACCCTCCAGACTTCACCTTCTCCTTCTCCTTCTTCTGCTTCTTCTGATTCACCCTCCAGACTTCACCTTTTCCTTCTCCTTCTTCGACTTCTTCTGATTCACCCTCCAGACTTCACCTTCTCCTTCTCCTTCTTCTACTTCTTCTGATTCACCCTCCAGTCTTCACCTTCTCCTTCTCCTTCTTCTGCATCTTCTGCTTCACCCTCCAGACTTCACCTTCTCCTTCTCTTTCTTCTGCATCTTCTGATTCACCCTCTAGACTTCACCTTCTCCTTCTCCTTCTTCTGATTCTTCTGGTTCACCCTCCAGACTTCACCTTCTCCTTCTGCTTCTTCTGCTTCTTCTGATTCACCCTCGTGACTTCACCTTCTCCTTCTCCTTCGTCTACTTCTTCTGATTCACCCTCCAGACTACACCTTCTCCTTCATCTACTTCTTCTGATTCACCCTCCAGACTTCACCTTCTCCTTCTCCTTCTTCTGCTTCTTCTGATTCACCCTCCAGACTTCACCTTCTCCTTCTCCTTCTTCTACTTCTTCTGATTCACACTCCAAACTTCACCTTCTCCTTCTCCTTCTTTTGCTTCTTCTGATTCACCCTTCAGACTTCACCTTCTCCTTCTCCTTCTTCTGCTTCTTCTGATTCACCCTCCAGACCTCACCTTCTCCTTCTTATACATCTTCTGATTCACCCTCCAGACTTCATCTTCTCCTTCTCCTTCTTGTGCTTCTTCTGATTCACCCTCCAGACTTCACCTTCTCCTTCTCCTTCTTCTGCTTCTTCTGATTCACCCTCCAGACTTCGCCTTCTCCTTCTTCTACTTCTTCTGATTCACCCTCCAGACTTCACCTTCTCCTTCTCCTTCTTCTACTTCTTCTGATTCACCCTCCAGTCTTCACCTTCTCCTTCTCCTTCTTCTGCTTCTTCTGATTCACCCTCCAGACTTCACCTTCTCCTTCTCCTTCTTCCACTTCTTCTGATTCACCCTCCTGACTTCACCTTCTCCTTCTCCTTCTTCTGCTTCTTCTGATTCACCCTCCAGACTTCACCTTCTCCTTCTCCTTCTTCTACTTCTTCTGATTCACCCTCCAGACTTCACCTTCTTCTTCTCCTTCTTCTACTTCTTCTGATTCACCCTCCAGTCTTCACCTTCTCCTTCTCCTTCTTCTGCTTCTTCTGCTTCACCCTCCAGACTTCTCCTTCTCCTTCTCTTTCTTCTGCTTCTTCTGATTCACCCTCCAGACTTCACCTTCTCCTTCTCCTTCTTCTGATTCTTCTGGTTCACCCTCCAGACTTCACCTTCTCCTTCTGCTTCTTCTGCTTCTTCTGATTCACCCTCGTGACTTCACCTTCTCCTTCTCCTTCTTCTACTTCTTCTGATTCACCCTCCTGACTTCACCTTCTCCTTCTCCTTCTTCTACTTCTTCTGATTCACCCTCCAGACTTCACCTTCTCCTTCTACTTCTTCTGCTTCTTCTGATTCAACCTCCAGACTTCACCTTCTCCTTCTCCTTCTTCTACTTGTTCTGTTTCACCCTCCAGACTTCACCTTCTCCTTCTCCTGCTTCTGCTTCTTCTGATTCACCCTCCAGACTTCACCTTCTCCTTCTCCTTCGTCTACTTCTTCTGATTCACCCTCCAGACTACACCTTCTCCTTCTTCTACTTCTTCTGATTCACCCTCCAGACTTCACCTTCTCCTTCTCCTTCTTCTGCTTCTTCTGATTCACCCTCCAGAGTTCACCTTCTCCTTCTCCTTCTTCTACTTCTTCTGATTCACACTCCAAACTTCACCTTCTCCTTCTCCTTCTTCTACTTCTTCTGATTCACCCTCCAGACTTCACCTTCTCCTTCTCCTTCTTCAACTTCTTCTGCTTCTCCCTCCAGACTTCACCTTCTCCTTCTCCTTCTTCTGCTTCTTCTGATTCACCCTCCAGACTTCACCTTCTCCTTCTCCTTCTTTTACTTCTTCTGATTCACCCTCCAGACTTCACCTTCTCCTTCTCCTTCTTCTCCTTCTTCTGATTCACCCTCCAGACTTCACCTTCTCCTTCTCCTTCTTCTGCTTCTTCTGATTCACCCTTCTGACTTCACCTTCTCCTTCTCCTTCTTCTGCTTCTTCTGATCCACCCTCCAGACTTCACCTTCTGCTTCTCCTTCTTCTGCTTCTTCTGATTCAATCTCCAGACCTCACCTTCTCCTTCTCCTTCTTCTACTTCTTCTGATTCACCCTCCAGACTTCACCTTCTCCTTCTCCTTCTTCTACTTCTTCTGATTCACCCTCCAGACTTCACCTTCTTCTTCTCCTTCTTCTACTTCTTCTGATTCACCCTCCAGACTTCACCTTCTCCTTCTCCTTCTTCTGATTCTTCTGGTTCACCCTCCAGACTTCACCTTCTCCTTCTGCTTCTTCTGCTTCTTCTGATTCACCCTCGTGACTTCACCTTCTCCTTCTCCTTCTTCTACTTCTTCTGATTCACCCTCCTGACTTCACCTTCTCCTTCTCCTTCTTCTACTTCTTCTGCTTCACCCTACAGACTTCACCTTCTCCTTCTCCTTCTTCTACTTCTTCTGATTCACCCTCCAGACTTCACCTTCTCCCTCTCCTTCTTCTGCTTCTTCTGATTCACCCTCCAGACTTCACCTTCTCCTTCTCCTTCTTCTGCTTCTTCTGATTCACCCACCAGACTTCACCTTTTACTTCTCCTTCTTCGACTTCTTCTGATTCACCCTCCAGACTTCACCTTCTCCTTCTCCTTCTTCTACTTCTTCTGATTCACCCTCCAGTCTTCACCTTCTCCTTCTCCTTCTTCTGCATCTTCTGCTTCACCCTCCAGACTTCACCTTCTCCTTCTCTTTCTTCTGCTTCTTCTGATTCACCCTCTAGACTTCACCTTCTCCTTCTCCTTCTTCTGATTCTTCTGGTTCACCCTCCAGACTTCACCTTCTCCTTCTGCTTCTTCTGCTTCTTCTGATTCACCCTCGTGACTTCACCTTCTCCTTCTCCTTCTTCTACTTCTTCTGATTCACCCTCCTGACTTCACCTTCTCCTTCTCCTTCGTCTACTTCTTCTGATTCACCCTCCAGACTACACCTTCTCCTTCTTCTACTTCTTCTGATTCACCCTCCAGACTTCACCTTCTCCTTCTCCTTCTTCTGCTTCTTCTGATTCACCCTCCAGACTTCACCTTCTCCTTCTCCTTCTTCTACTTCTTCTGATTCACACTCCAAACTTCACCTTCTCCTTCTCCTTCTTCTGCTTCTTCTGATTCACCCTTCAGACTTCACCTTCTCCTTCTCCTTCTTCTGCTTCTTCTGATTCACCCTCCAGACCTCACCTTCTCCTTCTTATACATCTTCTGATTCACCCTCCAGACTTCATCTTCTCCTTCTCCTTCTTGTGCTTCTTCTGATTCACCCTCCAGACTTCACCTTCTCCTTCTCCTTCTTCTGCTTCTTCTGATTCACCCTCCAGACTTCGCCTTCTCCTTCTTCTACTTCTTCTGATTCACCCTCCAGACTTCACCTTCTCCTTCTCCTTCTTCTACTTCTTCTGATTCACCCTCCAGTCTTCACCTTCTCCTTCTCCTTCTTCTGCTTCTACTGATTCACCCTCCGGACTTCACCTTCTCCTTCTCCTTCTTCCACTTCTTCTGATTCACCCTCCTGACTTCACCTTCTCCTTCTCCTTCTTCTGCTTCTTCTGATTCACCCTCCAGACTTCACCTTCTCCTTCTCCTTCTTCTACTTCTTCTGATTCACCCTCCAGACTTCACCTTCTCCTTCTACTTCTTCTGCTTCTTCTGATTCAACCTCCAGAATTCACCTTCTCCTTCTCCTTCTTCTGCTTCTTCTGATACACCCTCCAGACTTCACCTTCTCCTTCTCCTTCTTCTACTTCTTCTGTTTCACCCTCCAGACTTCACCTTCTCCTTCTCCTGCTTCTGCTTCTTCTGATTCACCCTCCAGACTTCACCTTCTCCTTCTCCTTCGTCTACTTCTTCTGATTCACCCTCCAGACTACACCTTCTCCTTCTTCTACTTCTTCTGATTCACCCTCCAGACTTCACCTTCTCCTTCTCCTTCTTCTGCTTCTTCTGATTCACCCTCCAGACTTCACCTTCTCCTTCTCCTTCTTCTACTTCTTCTGATTCACACTCCAAACTTCACCTTCTCCTTCTCCTTCTTCTACTTCTTCTGATTCACCCTCCAGACTTCACCTTCTCCTTCTCCTTCTTCAACTTCTTCTGCTTCTCCCTCCAGACTTCACCTTCTCCTTCTCCTTCTTCTGCTTCTTCTGATTCACCCTCCAGACTTCACCTTCTCCTTCTCCTTCTTCTACTTCTTCTGATTCACCCTCCAGACTTCACCTTCTCCTTCTCCTTCTTCTCCTTCTTCTGATTCACCCTCCAGACTTCACCTTCTCCTTCTCCTTCTTCTGCTTCTTCTGATTCACCCTTCTGACTTCACCTTCTCCTTCTCCTTCTTCTGCTTCTTCTGATCCACCCTCCAGACTTCACCTTCTGCTTCTCCTTCTTCTGCTTCTTCTGATTCACCCTCCAGACCTCACCTTCTCCTTCTCCTTCTTCTACTTCTTCTGATTCACCCTCCAGACTTCACCTTCTCCTTCTCCTTCTTCTACTTCTTCTGATTCACCCTCCAGACTTCACCTTCTTCTTCTCCTTCTTCTACTTCTTCTGATTCACCCTCCAGTCTTCACCTTCTCCTTCTCCTTCTTCTGCTTCTTCTGCTTCACCCTCCAGACTTCACCTTCTCCTTCTCTTTCTTCTGCTTCTTCTGATTCACCCTCCAGACTTCACCTTCTCCTTCTCCTTCTTCTGATTCTTCTGGTTCACCCTCCAGACTTCACCTTCTCCTTCTGCTTCTTCTGCTTCTTCTGATTTACCCTCGTGACTTCACCTTCTCCTTCTCCTTCTTCTACTTCTTCTGATTCACCCTCCTGACTTCACCTTCTCCTTCTCCTTCTTCTACTTCTTCTGATTCACCCTCCAGACTTCACCTTCTCCTTCTACTTCTTCTGCTTCTTCTGATTCAACCTCCAGAATTCACCTTCTCCTTCTCCTTCTTCTGCTTCTTCTGATTCACCCTCCAGACTTCACCTTCTCCTTCTCCTTCTTCTACTTCTTCTGTTTCACCCTCCAGACTTCACCTTCTCCTTCTCCTGCTTCTGCTTCTTCTGATTCACCCTCCAGACTTCACCTTCTCCTTCTCCTTCGTCTACTTCTTCTGATTCACCCTCCAGACTACACCTTCTCCTTCTTCTACTTCTTCTGATTCACCCTCCAGACTTCACCTTCTCCTTCTCCTTCTTCTACTTCTTCTGATTCACCCTCCAGACTTCACCTTCTCCTTCTCCTTCTTCTACTTCTTCTGATTCACACATCCAAACTTCACCTTCTCCTTCTCCTTCTTCTACTTCTTCTGATTCACCCTCCAGACTTCACCTTCTCCTTCTCCTTCTTCAACTTCTTCTGCTTCTCCCTCCAGACTTCACCTTCTCCTTCTCCTTCTTCTGCTTCTTCTGATTCACCCTCCAGACTTCACCTTCTGCTTCTCCTTCTTCTACTTCTTCTGATTCACCCTCCAGACTTCACCTTCTCCTTCTCCTTCTTCTCCTTCTTCTGATTCACCCTCCAGACTTCACCTTCTCCTTCTCCTTCTTCTGCTTCTTCTGATTCACCCTTCTGACTTCACCTTCTCCTTCTCCTTCTTCTGCTTCTTCTGATCCACCCTCCAGACTTCACCTTCTGCTTCTCCTTCTTCTGCTTCTTCTGATTCACCCTCCAGACCTCACCTTCTCCTTCTCCTTCTTCTACTTCTTCAGATTCACCCTCCAGACTTCACCTTCTCCTTCTCCTTCTTCTACTTCTTCTGATTCACCCTCCTGACTTCACCTTCTCCTTCTCCTTCTTCTACTTCTTCTGATTCACCCTCCAGACTTCACCTTCTCCTTCTCCTTCTTCTGCTTCTTCTGCTTCATCCTCCAGACTTCACCTTCTCCTTCTCCTTCTTCAGCTTCTTCTGCTGCGCCCTCCAGACTTCACCTTCTCCTTCTCCTTCTTCTGCTTCTTCTGCTTCACCTTCCTGACTTCACCTTCTCCTTCTCCTTCTTCTACTTCTTCTGCTTCATCCCCTTAATTCACCTTCTCCTTCTCCTTCTTCTGCTTCTTCTTATTCACCCTCCTAACTTCATCTGCTCCTTCTCCTTCTTCTGCTTCTTCTGATTCAGCCTCCTGACCTCACCTTCTCCTTCTCCTTCTTCTGCTTCTTCTGATTCACCCTCCAGACTTCAGCTTCTCCTTCTCCTTCTTCTGCTTCTTCTGATTCTCCCTCCAGACTTCACCTTCTCCTTCTTCTTCTTCTGCTTCTTCTGCTTCACACTCCTGACTTCACCTTCTCCTTCTCCTTCTTCTACTTCTTCTGATTCACCCTCCAGACTTCACCTTCTCCTTCTCCTTCTTCTGCTTCTTCTGCTTCACCCTCCAGACTTCACCTTCTCCTTCTACTTCTTCTGCTTCTTCTGCTGCGCCCTCCAGACTTCACCTTCTCCTTCTCCTTCTTCTGCTTCTTCTCCTTCACCTTCCTGACTTCACCTTCTCCTTCTCCTTCTTCTACTTCTTCTGCTTCACCCCCCTGACTTCAACTTCTCCTTCTCCTTCTTCTGCTTCTTCTGATTCACCCTACTAACTTCACCTTCTCCTTCTCCTTCTTCTGCTTCTTCTGATTCACCCTCCTGACCTCACCTTCTCCTTCTCCTTCTTCTGCTTCTTCTGATTCACCCTCCAGACTTCACCTTCTCCTTCTCCTTCTTCTGCTTCTTCTGATTCACCCTCCAGACTTCACCTTCTCCTTCTCCTTCTTCTGCTTCTTCTGATTCACCCTCCTGACCTCACCTTCTCCTTCTCCTTCTTCTACTTCTTCTGATTCACCCTCCAGACTTCATCTTCGCCTTCTCCTTCTTCTGCTTCTTCTGATTCACCCTCCAGACATCACCTTCTCCTTCTCCTTCTTCTGCTTCTTCTGATTCACCCTCCAGACTTCACCTTCTCCTTCTCCTTCTTCTACTTTTTCTGATTCACCCTCCAGACTTCACCTTCTCCTTCTCCTTCTTCTACTTCTTCTGATTCACCCTCCAGTCTTCACCTTCTCCTTCTACTTCTTCTGCTTCTTCTGCTTCACCCTCCAGACTTCACCTTCTCCTTCTCTTTCTTCTGCTTCTTCTGATTCACCCTCCAGACTTCACCTTCTCCTTCTCCTTCTTCTGATTCTTCTGATTCACCCTCCAGACTTCACCTTCTCCTTCCCCTTCTTCTGCTTCTTCTGATTCACCCTCCTGACTTCACCTTCTCCTTCTCCTTCTTCTACTTCTTCTGATTCACCCTCCTGACTTCACCTTCTCCTTCTCCTTCTTCTCCTTCTTCTGCTTCACCCTCCAGACTTCACCTTCTCCTTCTCCTTCTTCTACTTCTTCTGATTCACCCTCCAGACTTCACCTTCTCCTTCTCCTTCGTCTGCTTCTTCTGATTCACCCTCCAGAATTCACCTTCTCCTTCTTATTCTGCTTTTTCTGATTCACCCTCCAGACTTCACCTTCTCCTTCTCCTTCTTCTGCTTCTTCTGATTCACCCTCCAGACTTCACCTTCTCCTTCTCCTTCTTCTGCTTCTTCTGATTCACCCTCCAGACTTCACCTTCTCCTTCTCCTTCTTCTACTTCTTCTGATTCACCCTCCAGACTTCATCTTCTCCTTCTCCTTCTTCTACTTCTTCTGATTCACCCTCCAGACTTCACCTTCTCCTTCTCCTTCTTCTACTTCTTCTGATTCACCCTCCAGACTTCACCTTCTCCTTCTCCTTCATCTACTTCTTCTGATTCACCCTCCAGACTTCACCTTCTCCTTCACCTTCTTCTGCTTCTTCTGATTCACCTCCAGACTTCACCTTCTCCTTCTCCTTCTTCTGCTTCTTCTGATTCACCCTTCAGACTTCACCTTCTCCTTCTCCTTCGTCTACTTCTTCGGATTCACCCTCCAGACTACACCTTCTCCTTCTCCTTCTTCTGCTTCTTCTGCTTCACCCTCCAGACTTCACCTTCTCCTTCTCCTTCTTCTACTTCGTCTGATTCACCCTCCAGACTTCACCTTCTCCTTCTCCTTCTTCTACTTCTTCTGATTCACCCTCCTGACTTCACCTTCTCCATCTCCTTCTTCTGCTTCTTCTGCTTCACCCTCCAGACTTCACCTTCTCCTTCTCCTTCTTCTGCTTCTTCTGCTTCACCCTCCAGACTTCACCTTCTCCTTCTCCTTCTTCTGCTTCTTCTGCTTCACCCTCCTGACTTCACCTTCTCCTTCTCCTTCTTCTACTTCTTCTGATTCACCCTCCAGACTTCACCTTCGCCTTCTCCTTCTTCTGCTTCTTCTGCTTCACCCTCCAGACTGCACCCTCTCCTTCTCCTTCTTCTGCTTCTTCTGCTTCGCCCTCCAGACTTCACCTTCTCCTTTTCCACTTCTGCTTGTTCTGCTTCACCCTCCAGACTTCACCTTCTCCTTCTCCTTCTTCTGCTTCTTCTGCTTCACCCTCCAGACTTCACCTTCTCCTTCTCCTTCTTCTGCTTCTTCTGCTTCACCCTCCTAACTTCACCTTCTCCTTCTCCTTCTTCTACTTCTTCTGATTCACCCTCCAGACTTCACCTTCTCCTTCTCCTTCTTCTGCTTCTTCTGCTTCACCCTCCAGACTTCACCTTCTCCTTCTCCTTCTTCAGCTTCTTCTGCTGCGCCCTCCAGACTTCACCTTCTCCTTCTCCTTCTTCTGCTTCTTCTGCTTCACCTTCCTGACTTCACCTTCTCCTTCTCCTTCTTCTACTTCTTCTGCTTCATCCCCTTAATTCACCTTCTCCTTCTCCTTCTTCTGCTTCTTCTTATTCACCCTCCTAACCTCATCTGCTCCTTCTCCTTCTTCTGCTTCTTCTGATTCAGCCTCCTGACCTCACCTTCTCCTTCTCCTTCTTCTGCTTCTTCTGATTCACCCTCCAGACTTCACCTTCTCCTTCTCCTTCTTCTGCTTCTTCTGATTCTCCCTCCAGACTTCACCTTCTCCTTCTCCTTCTTCTGCTTCTTCTGCTTCACACTCCTGACTTCACCTTCTCCTTCTCCTTCTTCTACTTCTTCTGATTCACCCTCCAGACTTCACCTTCTCCTTCTCCTTCTTCTGCTTCTTCTGCTTCACCCTCCAGACTTCACCTTCTCCTTCTACTTCTTCTGCTTCTTCTGCTGCGCCCTCCAGACTTCACCTTCTCCTTCTCCTTCTTCTGCTTCTTCTCCTTCACCTTCCTGACTTCACCTTCTCCTTCTCCTTCTTCTACTTCTTCTGCTTCACCCCCCTGACTTCAACTTCTCCTTCTCCTTCTTCTGCTTCTTCTGATTCACCCTACTAACTTCACCTTCTCCTTCTCCTTCTTCTGCTTCTTCTGATTCACCCTCCTGACCTCACCTTCTCCTTCTCCTTCTTCTGCTTCTTCTGATTCACCCTCCAGACTTCACCTTCTCCTTCTCCTTCTTCTGCTTCTTCTGATTCACCCTCCAGACTTCACCTTCTCCTTCTCCTTCTTCTGCTTCTTCTGATTCACCCTCCTGACCTCACCTTCTCCTTCTCCTTCTTCTACTTCTTCTGCTTCACCCCCCTGACTTCAACTTCTCCTTCTCCTTCTTCTGCTTCTTCTGATTCACCCTACTAACTTCACCTTCTCCTTCTCCTTCTTCTGCTTCTTCTGATTCACCCTCCTGACCTCACCTTCTCCTTCTCCTTCTTCTGCTTCTTCTGATTCACCCTCCAGACTTCACCTTCTCCTTCTCCTTCTTCTGCTTCTTCTGATTCACCCTCCAGACTTCACCTTCTCCTTCTCTTTCTTCTGCTTCTTCTGATTCACCCTCCAGACTTCACCTTCTCCTTCTCCTTCTTCTGATTCTTCTGATTCACCCTCCAGACTTCACCTTCTCCTTCCCCTTCTTCTGCTTCTTCTGATTCACCCTCCTGACTTCACCTTCTCCTTCTCCTTCTTCTACTTCTTCTGATTCACCCTCCTGACTTCACCTTCTCCTTCTCCTTCTTCTCCTTCTTCTGCTTCACCCTCCAGACTTCACCTTCTCCTTCTCCTTCTTCTACTTCTTCTGATTCACCCTCCAGACTTCACCTTCTCCTTCTCCTTCGTCTGCTTCTTCTGATTGACCCTCCAGACTTCACCTTCTCCTTCTTATTCTGCTTCTTCTGATTCACCCTCCAGACTTCATCTTCTCCTTCTCCTTCTTCTACTTCTTCTGATTCACCCTCCAGACTTCATCTTCTCCTTCTCCTTCTTCTACTTCTTCTGATTCACCCTCCAGACTTCACCTTCTCCTTCTCCTTCTTCTACTTCTTCTGATTCACCCTCCAGACTTCACCTTCTCCTTCTCCTTCATCTACTTCTTCTGATTCACCCTCCAGACTTCACCTTCTCCTTCACCTTCTGCTTCTTCTGATTCACCTCCAGACTTCACCTTCTCCTTCTCCTTCTTCTGCTTCTTCTGATTCACCCTTCAGACTTCACCTTCTCCTTCTCCTTCTTCTGCTTCTTCTGATTCACCCTCCAGACCTCACCTTCTCCTTCTTATACATCTTCTGATTCACCCTCCAGACTTCATCTTCTCCTTCTCCTTCTTGTGCTTCTTCTGATTCACCCTCCAGACTTCACCTTCTCCTTCTCCTTCTTCTGCTTCTTCTGATTCACCCTCCAGACTTCGCCTTCTCCTTCTTCTACTTCTTCTGATTCACCCTCCAGACTTCACCTTCTCCTTCTCCTTCTTCTACTTCTTCTGATTCACCCTCCAGTCTTCACCTTCTCCTTCTCCTTCTTCTGCTTCTTCTGATTCACCCTGCAGACTTCACCTTCTCCTTCTCCTTCTTCCACTTCTTCTGATTCACCCTACTGACTTCACCTTCTCCTTCTCCTTCTTCTGCTTCTTCTGTTTCACCCTCCAGACTTCACCTTCTCCTTCTCCTTCGTCTACTTCTTCTGATTCACCCTCCAGACTACACCTTCTCCTTCTTCTACTTCTTCTGATTCACCCTCCAGACTTCACCTTCTCCTTCTCCTTCTTCTGCTTCTTCTGATTCACCCTCCAGACTTCACCTTCTCCTTCTCCTTCTTCTACTTCTTCTGATTCACACTCCAAACTTCACCTTCTCCTTCTCCTTCTTCTACTTCTTCTGATTCACCCTCCAGACTTCACCTTCTCCTTCTCCTTCTTCAACTTCTTCTGCTTCTCCCTCCAGACTTCACCTTCTCCTTCTCCTTCTTCTGCTTCTTCTGATTCACCCTCCAGACTTCACCTTCTCCTTCTCCTTCTTCTACTTCTTCTGATTCACCCTCCAGACTTCACCTTCTCCTTCTCCTTCTTCTCCTTCTTCTGATTCACCCTCCAGACTTCACCTTCTCCTTCTCCTTCTTCTGCTTCTTCTGATTCACCCTTCTGACTTCACCTTCTCCTTCTCCTTCTTCTGCTTCTTCTGATCCACCCTCCAGACTTCACCTTCTGCTTCTCCTTCTTCTGCTTCTTCTGATTCACCCTCCAGACCTCACCTTCTCCTTCTCCTTCTTCTACTTCTTCTGATTCACCCTCCAGACTTCACCTTCTCCTTCTCCTTCTTCTACTTCTTCTGATTCACCCTCCAGACTTCACCTTCTTCTTCTCCTTCTTCTACTTCTTCTGATTCACCCTCCAGTCTTCACCTTCTCCTTCTCCTTCTTCTGCTTCTTCTGCTTCACCCTCCAGACTTCACCTTCTCCTTCTCTTTCTTCTGCTTCTTCTGATTCACCCTCCAGACTTCACCTTCTCCTTCTCCTTCTTCTGATTCTTCTGGTTCACCCTCCAGACTTCACCTTCTCCTTCTGCTTCTTCTGCTTCTTCTGATTCACCCTCGTGACTTCACCTTCTCCTTCTCCTTCTTCTACTTCTTCTGATTCACCCTCCTGACTTCACCTTCTCCTTCTCCTTCTTCTACTTCTTCTGCTTCACCCTACAGACTTCACCTTCTCCTTCTCCTTCTTCTACTTCTTCTGATTCACCCTCCAGACTTCACCTTCTCCCTCTCCTTCTTCTGCTTCTTCTGATTCACCCTCCAGACTTCACCTTCTCCTTCTCCTTCTTCTGCTTCTTCTGATTCACCCTCCAGACTTCACCTTTTCCTTCTCCTTCTTCGACTTCTTCTGATTCACCCTCCAGACTTCACCTTCTCCTTCTCCTTCTTCTACTTCTTCTGATTCACCCTCCAGTCTTCACCTTCTCCTTCTCCTTCTTCTGCATCTTCTGCTTCACCCTCCTGACTTCACCTTCTCCTTCTCCTTCTTCTACTTCTTGTGCATCACCCTCCAGACTTCACCTTCTCCTTCTCCTTCTTCTGCTTCTTCTGATTCACCCTCCAGACATCACCTTCTCCTTCTCCTTATTCTGCTTCTTCTGATTCACCCTCCAGACTTCACCTTCTCCTTCTCCTTCTTCTACTTCTTCTGATTCACCCTCCAGACTTCACCTTCTTCTTCTCCTTCTTCTGCATCTTCTGCTTCACCCTCCAGACTTCACCTTCTCCTTCTCTTTCTTCTGCTTCTTCTGATTCACCCTCCAGACTTCACCTTCACCTTCTCCTTCTTCTGATTCTTCTGATTCACCCGCCAGACTTCACCTTCTCCTTCTCCTTCTTCTACTTCTTCTGATTCACCCTCCTGACTTCACCTTCTCCTTCTCCTTCTTCTGCTTCTTCTGCTTCACCCTCCAGACTTTACATTCTCCTTCTCCTTCTTCTGCTTCTTCTGCTTCACCCTCCAGACTTCAACTTCTCCTTCTACTTCTTCTGCTTCTTCTGCTTCACCCTCCTGACTTCACCTTCTCCTTCTCCTTCTTCTACTTCTTCTGATTCACCCTCCAGACTTCACCTTCGCCTTCTCCTTCTTCTGCTTCTTCTGCTTCACCCTCCAGACTGCACCCTCTCCTTCTCCTTCTTCTGCTTCTTCTGCTTCGCCCTCCAGACTTCACCTTCTCCTTTTCCACTTCTGCTTCTTCTGCTTCACCCTCCAGACTTCACCTTCTCCTTCTCCTTCTTCTGCTTCTTCTGCTTCACCCTCCTGACTTCACCTTCTCCTTCTCCTTCTTCTACTTCTTCTGATTCACCCTCCAGACTTCACCTTCTCCTTCTCCTTCTTCTGCTTCTTCTGCTGCGCCCTCCAGACTTCACCTTCTCCTTCTCCTTCTTCTGCTTCTTCTGCTTCACCTTCCTGACTTCACCTTCTCCTTCTCCTTCTTCTACTTCTTCTGCTTCATCCCCTTAATTCACCTTCTCCTTCTCCTTCTTCTGCTTCTTCTTATTCACCCTCCTAACTTCATCTGCTCCTTCTCCTTCTTCTGCTTCTTCTGATTCAGCCTCCTGACCTCACCTTCTCCTTCTCCTTCTTCTGCTTCTTCTGATTCACCCTCCAGACTTCACCTTCTCCTTCTCCTTCTTCTGCTTCTTCTGATTCTCCCTCCAGACTTCACCTTCTCCTTCTCCTTCTTCTGCTTCTTCTGCTTCACACTCCTGACTTCACCTTCTCCTTCTCCTTCTTCTACTTCTTCTGATTCACCCTCCAGACTTCACCTTCTCCTTCTCCTTCTTCTGCTTCTTCTGCTTCACCCTCCAGACTTCACCTTCTCCTTCTACTTCTTCTGCTTCTTCTGCTGCGCCCTCCAGACTTCACCTTCTCCTTCTCCTTCTTCTGCTTCTTCTCCTTCACCTTCCTGACTTCACCTTCTCCTTCTCCTTCTTCTACTTCTTCTGCTTCACCCCCCTGACTTCAACTTCTGCTTCTCCTTCTTCTGCTTCTTCTGATTCACCCTACTAACTTCACCTTCTCCTTCTCCTTCTTCTGCTTCTTCTGATTCACCCTCCAGACTTCACCTTCTCCTTCTCCTTCTTCTGCTTCTTCTGATTCACCCTCCAGACTTCACCTTCTCCTTCTCCTTCTTCTGCTTCTTCTGATTCACCCTCCTGACCTCACCTTCTCCTTCTCCTTCTTCTACTTCTTCTGATTCACCCTCCAGACTTCATCTTCGCCTTCTCCTTCTTCTGCTTCTTCTGATTCACCCTCCAGACTTCACCTTCTCCTTCTCCTTCTTCTGCTTCTTCTGATTCACCCTCCAGACTTCACCTTCTCCTTCTCCTTCTTCTACTTCTTCTGATTCACCCTCCAGACTTCACCTTCTCCTTCTCCTTCTTCTACTTCTTCTGATTCACCCTCCAGTCTTCACCTTCTCCTTCTACTTCTTCTGCTTCTTCTGCTTCACCCTCCAGACTTCACCTTCTCCTTCTCTTTCTTCTGCTTCTTCTGATTCACCCTCCAGACTTCACCTTCTCCTTCTCCTTCTTCTGATTCTTCTGATTCACCCTCCAGACTTCACCTTCTCCTTCCCCTTCTTCTGCTTCTTCTGATTCACCCTCCTGACTTCACCTTCTCCTTCTCCTTCTTCTACTTCTTCTGATTCACCCTCCTGACTTCACCTTCTCCTTCTCCTTCTTCTCCTTCTTCTGCTTCACCCTCCAGACTTCACCTTCTCCTTCTCCTTCTTCTACTTCTTCTGATTCACCCTCCAGACTTCACCTTCTCCTTCTCCTTCGTCTGCTTCTTCTGATTCACCCTCCAGACTTCACCTTCTCCTTCTTATTCTGCTTCTTCTGATTCACCCTCCAGACTTCACCTTCTCCTTCTCCTTCTTCTGCTTCTTCTGATTCACCCTCCAGACTTCACCTTCTCCTTCTTCTGCTTCTTCTGATTCACCCTCCAGACTTCACCTTCTACTTCTCCTTCTTCTACTTCTTCTGATTCACCCTCCAGACTTCATCTTCTCCTTCTCCTTCTTCTACTTCTTCTGATTCACCCTCCAGACTTCACCTTCTCCTTCTCCTTCTTCTACTTCTTCTGATTCACCCTCCAGACTTCACCTTCTCCTTCTCCTTCATCTACTTCTTCTGATTCACCCTCCAGACTTCACCTTCTCCTTCACCTTCTTCTGCTTCTTCTGATTCACCTCCAGACTTCACCTTCTCCTTCTCCTTCTTCTGCTTCTTCTGATTCACCCTTCAGACTTCACCTTCTCCTTCTCCTTCGTCTACTTCTTCGGATTCACCCTCCAGACTACACCTTCTCCTTCTCCTTCTTCTGCTTCTTCTGCTTCACCCTCCAGACTTCACCTTCTCCTTCTCGTTCTTCTACTTCGTCTGATTCACCCTCCAGACTTCACCTTCTCCTTCTCCTTCTTCTACTTCTTCTGATTCACCCTCCTGACTTCACCTTCTCCATCTCCTTCTTCTGCTTCTTCTGCTTCACCCTCCAGACTTCACCTTCTCCTTCTCCTTCTTCTGCTTCTTCTGCTTCACCCTCCAGACTTCACCTTCTCCTTCTCCTTCTTCTGTTTCTTCTGCTTCACCCTCCTGACTTCACCTTCTCCTTCTCCTTCTTCTACTTCTTCTGAATCACCCTCCAGACTTCACCTTCGCCTTCTCCTTCTTCTGCTTCTTCTGCTTCACCCTCCAGACTGCACCCTCTCCTTCTCCTTCTTCTGCTTCTTCTGCTTCGCCCTCCAGACTTCACCTTCTCCTTTTCCACTTCTGCTTCTTCTGCTTCACCCTCCAGATTTCACCTTCTCCTTCTCCTTCTTCTGCTTCTTCTGCTTCACCCTCCTGACTTCACCTTCTCCTTCTCCTTCTTCTACTTCTTCTGATTCACCCTCCAGACTTCACCTTCTCCTTCTCCTTCTTCTGCTTCTTCTGCTTCACCCTCCAGACTTCACCTTCTCCTTCTCCTTCTTCAGCTTCTTCTGCTGCGCCCTCCAGACTTCACCTTCTCCTTCTCCTTCTTCTGCTTCTTCTGCTTCACCTTCCTGACTTCACCTTCTCCTTCTCCTTCTTCTACTTCTTCTGCTTCATCCCCTTAATTCACCTTCTCCTTCTCCTTCTTCTGCTTCTTCTTATTCACCCTCCTAACTTCATCTGCTCCTTCTCCTTCTTCTGCTTCTTCTGATTCAGCCTCCTGACCTCACCTTCTCCTTCTCCTTCTTCTGCTTCTTCTGATTCACCCTCCAGACTTCACCTTCTCCTTCTCCTTCTTCTGCTTCTTCTGATTCTCCCTCCAGACTTCACCTTCTCCTTCTCCTTCTTCTGCTTCTTCTGCTTCACACTCCTGACTTCACCTTCTCCTTCTCCTTCTTCTACTTCTTCTGATTCACCCTCCAGACTTCACCTTCTCCTTCTCCTTCTTCTGCTTCTTCTGCTTCACCCTCCAGACTTCACCTTCTCCTTCTACTTCTTCTGCTTCTTCTGCTGCGCCCTCCAGACTTCACCTTCTCCTTCTCCTTCTTCTGCTTCTTCTCCTTCACCTTCCTGACTTCACCTTCTCCTTCTCCTTCTTCTACTTCTTCTGCTTCACCCCCCTGACTTCAACTTCTCCTTCTCCTTCTTCTGCTTCTTCTGATTCACCCTACTAACTTCACCTTCTCCTTCTCCTTCTTCTGCTTCTTCTGATTCACCCTCCTGACCTCACCTTCTCCTTCTCCTTCTTCTGCTTCTTCTGATTCACCCTCCAGACTTCACCTTCTCCTTCTCCTTCTTCTGCTTCTTCTGATTCACCCTCCAGACTTCACCTTCTCCTTCTCCTTCTTCTGCTTCTTCTGATTCACCCTCCTGACCTCACCTTCTCCTTCTCCTTCTTCTACTTCTTCTGATTCACCCTCCAGACTTCATCTTCGCCTTCTCCTTCTTCTGCTTCTTCTGATTCACCCTCCAGACTTCACCTTCTCCTTCTCCTTCTTCTGCTTCTTCTGATTCACCCTCCAGACTTCACCTTCTCCTTCTCCTTCTTCTACTTCTTCTGATTCACCCTCCAGACTTCACCTTCTCCTTCTCCTTCTTCTACTTCTTCTGATTCACCCTCCAGTCTTCACCTTCTCCTTCTACTTCTTCTGCTTCTTCTGCTTCACCCTCCAGACTTCACCTTCTCCTTCTCTTTCTTCTGCTTCTTCTGATTCACCCTCCAGACTTCACCTTCTCCTTCTCCTTCTTCTGATTCTTCTGATTCACCCTCCAGACTTCACCTTCTCCTTCCCCTTCTTCTGCTTCTTCTGATTCACCCTCCTGACTTCACCTTCTCCTTCTCCTTCTTCTACTTCTTCTGATTCACCCTCCTGACTTCACCTTCTCCTTCTCCTTCTTCTCCTTCTTCTGCTTCACCCTCCAGACTTCACCTTCTCCTTCTCCTTCTTCTACTTCTTCTGATTCACCCTCCAGACTTCACCTTCTCCTTCTCCTTCGTCTGCTTCTTCTGATTCACCCTCCAGACTTCACCTTCTCCTTCTCCTTCTTCTGATTCTTCTGATTCACCCTCCAGACTTCACCTTCTCCTTCCCCTTCTTCTGCTTCTTCTGATTCACCCTCCTGACTTCACCTTCTCCTTCTCCTTCTTCTACTTCTTCTGATTCACCCTCCTGACTTCACCTTCTCCTTCTCCTTCTTCTCCTTCTTCTGCTTCACCCTCCAGACTTCACCTTCTCCTTCTCCTTCTTCTACTTCTTCTGATTCACCCTCCAGACTTCACCTTCTCCTTCTCCTTCGTCTGCTTCTTCTGATTCACCCTCCAGACTTCACCTTCTCCTTCTTATTCTGCTTCTTCTGATTCACCCTCCAGACTTCACCTTCTCCTTCTCCTTCTTCTGCTTCTTCTGATTCACCCTCCAGACTTCACCTTCTCCTTCTTCTGCTTCTTCTGATTCACCCTCCAGACTTCACCTTCTACTTCTCCTTCTTCTACTTCTTCTGATTCACCCTCCAGACTTCATCTTCTCCTTCTCCTTCTTCTACTTCTTCTGATTCACCCTCCAGACTTCACCTTCTCCTTCTCCTTCTTCTACTTCTTCTGATTCACCCTCCAGACTTCACCTTCTCCTTCTCCTTCATCTACTTCTTCTGATTCACCCTCCAGACTTCACCTTCTCCTTCACCTTCTTCTGCTTCTTCTGATTCACCTCCAGACTTCACCTTCTCCTTCTCCTTCTTCTGCTTCTTCTGATTCACCCTTCAGACTTCACCTTCTCCTTCTCCTTCGTCTACTTCTTCGGATTCACCCTCCAGACTACACCTTCTCCTTCTCCTTCTTCTGCTTCTTCTGCTTCACCCTCCAGACTTCACCTTCTCCTTCTCGTTCTTCTACTTCGTCTGATTCACCCTCCAGACTTCACCTTCTCCTTCTCCTTCTTCTACTTCTTCTGATTCACCCTCCTGACTTCACCTTCTCCATCTCCTTCTTCTGCTTCTTCTGCTTCACCCTCCAGACTTCACCTTCTCCTTCTCCTTCTTCTGCTTCTTCTGCTTCACCCTCCAGACTTCACCTTCTCCTTCTCCTTCTTCTGTTTCTTCTGCTTCACCCTCCTGACTTCACCTTCTCCTTCTCCTTCTTCTACTTCTTCTGAATCACCCTCCAGACTTCACCTTCGCCTTCTCCTTCTTCTGCTTCTTCTGCTTCACCCTCCAGACTGCACCCTCTCCTTCTCCTTCTTCTGCTTCTTCTGCTTCGCCCTCCAGACTTCACCTTCTCCTTTTCCACTTCTGCTTCTTCTGCTTCACCCTCCAGATTTCACCTTCTCCTTCTCCTTCTTCTGCTTCTTCTGCTTCACCCTCCTGACTTCACCTTCTCCTTCTCCTTCTTCTACTTCTTCTGATTCACCCTCCAGACTTCACCTTCTCCTTCTCCTTCTTCTGCTTCTTCTGCTTCACCCTCCAGACTTCACCTTCTCCTTCTCCTTCTTCAGCTTCTTCTGCTGCGCCCTCCAGACTTCACCTTCTCCTTCTCCTTCTTCTGCTTCTTCTGCTTCACCTTCCTGACTTCACCTTCTCCTTCTCCTTCTTCTACTTCTTCTGCTTCATCCCCTTAATTCACCTTCTCCTTCTCCTTCTTCTGATTCTTCTTATTCACCCTCCTAACTTCATCTGCTCCTTCTCCTTCTTCTGCTTCTTCTGATTCAGCCTCCTGACCTCACCTTCTCCTTCTCCTTCTTCTGCTTCTTCTGATTCACCCTCCAGACTTCACCTTCTCCTTCTCCTTCTTCTGCTTCTTCTGATTCTCCCTCCAGACTTCACCTTCTCCTTCTCCTTCTTCTGCTTCTTCTGCTTCACACTCCTGACTTCACCTTCTCCTTCTCCTTCTTCTACTTCTTCTGATTCACCCTCCAGACTTCACCTTCTCCTTCTCCTTCTTCTGCTTCTTCTGCTTCACCCTCCAGACTTCACCTTCTCCTTCTACTTCTTCTGCTTCTTCTGCTGCGCCCTCCAGACTTCACCTTCTCCTTCTCCTTCTTCTGCTTCTTCTCCTTCACCTTCCTGACTTCACCTTCTCCTTCTCCTTCTTCTACTTCTTCTGCTTCACCCCCCTGACTTCAACTTCTCCTTCTCCTTCTTCTGCTTCTTCTGATTCACCCTACTAACTTCACCTTCTCCTTCTCCTTCTTCTGCTTCTTCTGATTCACCCTCCTGACCTCACCTTCTCCTTCTCCTTCTTCTGCTTCTTCTGATTCACCCTCCAGACTTCACCTTCTCCTTCTCCTTCTTCTGCTTCTTCTGATTCACCCTCCAGACTTCACCTTCTCCTTCTCCTTCTTCTGCTTCTTCTGATTCACCCTCCTGACCTCACCTTCTCCTTCTCCTTCTTCTACTTCTTCTGATTCACCCTCCAGACTTCATCTTCGCCTTCTCCTTCTTCTGCTTCTTCTGATTCACCCTCCAGACTTCACCTTCTCCTTCTCCTTCTTCTGCTTCTTCTGATTCACCCTCCAGACTTCACCTTCTCCTTCTCCTTCTTCTACTTCTTCTGATTCACCCTCCAGACTTCACCTTCTCCTTCTCCTTCTTCTACTTCTTCTGATTCACCCTCCAGTCTTCACCTTCTCCTTCTACTTCTTCTGCTTCTTCTGCTTCACCCTCCAGACTTCACCTTCTCCTTCTCTTTCTTCTGCTTCTTCTGATTCACCCTCCAGTCTTCACCTTCTCCTTCTACTTCTTCTGATTCTTCTGATTCACCCTCCAGACTTCACCTTCTCCTTCCCCTTCTTCTGCTTCTTCTGATTCACCCTCCTGACTTCACCTTCTCCTTCTCCTTCTTCTACTTCTTCTGATTCACCCTCCTGACTTCACCTTCTCCTTCTCCTTCTTCTCCTTCTTCTGCTTCACCCTCCAGACTTCACCTTCTCCTTCTCCTTCTTCTACTTCTTCTGATTCACCCTCCAGACTTCACCTTCTCCTTCTCCTTCGTCTGCTTCTTCTGATTCACCCTCCAGACTTCACCTTCTCCTTCTTATTCTGCTTCTTCTGATTCACCCTCCAGACTTCACCTTCTCCTTCTCCTTCTTCTGCTTCTTCTGATTCACCCTCCAGACTACACCTTCTCCTTCTCCTTCTTCTACTTCTTCTGATTCACCCTCCAGACTTCACCTTCTCCTTCTACTTCTTCTGCTTCTTCTGATTCAACCTCCAGAATTCACCTTCTCCTTCTCCTTCTTCTGCTTCTTCTGATTCACCCTCCAGACTTCACCTTCTCCTTCTCCTTCTTCTACTTCTTCTGTTTCACCCTCCAGACTTCACCTTCTCCTTCTCCTGCTTCTGCTTCTTCTGATTCACCCTCCAGACTTCACCTTCTCCTTCTCCTTCGTCTACTTCTTCTGATTCACCCTCCAGACTACACCTTCTCCTTCTTCAACTTCTTCTGCTTCTCCCTCCAGACTTCACCTTCTCCTTCTCCTTCTTCTGCTTCTTCTGATTCACCCTCCAGACTTCACCTTCTCCTTCTCCTTCTTCTACTTCTTCTGATTCACCCTCCAGACTTCACCTTCTCCTTCTCCTTCTTCTCCTTCTTCTGATTCACCCTCCAGACTTCACCTTCTCCTTCTCCTTCTTCTGCTTCTTCTGATTCACCCTTCTGACTTCACCTTCTCCTTCTCCTGCTTCTGCTTCTTCTGATCCACCCTCCAGACTTCACCTTCTGCTTCTCCTTCTTCTGCTTCTTCTGATTCACCCTCCAGACCTCACCTTCTCCTTCTCCTTCTTCTACTTCTTCTGATTCACCCTCCAGACTTCATCTTCTCCTTCTCCTTCTTCTACTTCTTCTGATTCACCCTCCAGACTTCACCTTCTTCTTCTCCTTCTTCTACTTCTTCTGATTCACCCTCCAGTCTTCACCTTCTCCTTCTCCTTCTTCTGCTTCTTCTGCTTCACCCTCCAGACTTCACCTTCTCCTTCTCTTTCTTCTGCTTCTTCTGATTCACCCTCCAGACTTCACCTTCTCCTTCTCCTTCTTCTGATTCTTCTGGTTCACCCTCCAGACTTCACCTTCTCCTTCTGCTTCTTCTGCTTCTTCTGATTCACCCTCGTGACTTCACCTTCTCCTTCTCCTTCTTCTACTTCTTCTGATTCACCCTCCTGACTTCACCTTCTCCTTCTCCTTCTTCTACTTCTTCTGATTCACCCTCCAGACTTCACCTTCTCCTTCTACTTCTTCTGCTTCTTCTGATTCAACCTCCAGAATTCACCTTCTCCTTCTCCTTCTTCTGCTTCTTCTGATTCACCCTCCAGACTTCACCTTCTCCTTCTCCTTCTTCTACTTCTTCTGTTTCACCCTCCAGACTTCACCTTCTCCTTCTCCTGCTTCTGCTTCTTCTGATTCAACCTCCAGACTTCACCTTCTCCTTCTCCTTCGTCTACTTCTTCTGATTCACCCTCCAGACTACACCTTCTCCTTCTTCTACTTCTTCTGATTCACCCTCCAGACTTCACCTTCTCCTTCTCCTTCTTCTGCTTCTTCTGATTCACCCTCCAGACTTCACCTTCTCCTTCTCCTTCTTCTACTTCTTCTGATTCACACTCCAAACTTCACCTTCTCCTTCTCCTTCTTCTACTTCTTCTGATTCACCCTCCAGACTTCACCTTCTCCTTCTCCTTCTTCAACTTTTTCTGCTTCTCCCTCCAGACTTCACCTTCTCCTTCTCCTTCTTCTGCTTCTTCTGATTCACCCTCCAGACTTCACCTTCTCCTTCTCCTTCTTCTACTTCTTCTGATTCACCCTCCAGACTTCACCTTCTCCTTCTCCTTCTTCTCCTTCTTCTGATTCACCCTCCAGACTTCACCTTCTCCTTCTCCTTCTTCTGCTTCTTCTGATTCACCCTTCTGACTTCACCTTCTCCTTCTCCTTCTTCTGCTTCTTCTGATCCACCCTCCAGACTTCACCTTCTGCTTCTCCTTCTTCTGCTTCTTCTGATTCACCCTCCAGACCTCACCTTCTCCTTCTCCTTCTTCTACTTCTTCTGATTCACCCTCCAGACTTCACCTTCTCCTTCTCCTTCTTCTACTTCTTCTGATTCACCCTCAGACTTCACCTTCTTCTTCTCCTTCTTCTACTTCTTCTGATTCACCCTCCAGTCTTCACCTTCTCCTTCTCCTTCTTCTGCTTCTTCTGCTTCACCCTCCAGACTTCACCTTCTCCTTCTCTTTCTTCTGCTTCTTCTGATTCACCCTCCAGACTTCAACTTCTCCTTCTCCTTCTTCTGATTCTTCTGGTTCACCCTCCAGACTTCACCTTCTCCTTCTGCTTCTTCTGCTTCTTCTGATTCACCCTCGTGACTTCACCTTCTCCTTCTCCTTCTTCTACTTCTTCTGATTCACCCTCCTGACTTCACCTTCTCCTTCTCCTTCTTCTACTTCTTCTGCTTCACCCTACAGACTTCACCTTCTCCTTCTCCTTCTTCTACTTCTTCTGATTCACCCTCCAGACTTCACCTTCTCCCTCTCCTTCTTCTGCTTCTTCTGATTCACCCTCCAGACTTCACCTTCTCCTTCTCCTTCTTCTGCTTCTTCTGATTCACCCTCCAGACTTCACCTTTTCCTTCTCCTTCTTCGACTTCTTCTGATTCACCCTCCAGTCTTCACCTTCTCCTTCTCCTTCTTCTGCATCTTCTGCTTCACCCTCCAGACTTCACCTTCTCCTTCTCTTTCTTCTGCTTCTTCTGATTCACCCTCCAGACTTCACCTTCACCTTCTCCTTCTTCTGATTCTTCTGATTCACCCTCCAGACTTCACCTTCTCCTTCTCCTTCTTCTGCTTCTTATGATTCACCCTCCTGACTTCACCTTCGCCTTCTCCTTCTTCTACTTCTTCTGCATCACCCTCCAGACTTCACCTTCTCCTTCTCCTTCTTCTGCTTCTTCTGATTCACCCTCCAGACATCACCTTCTCCTTCTCCTTATTCTGCTTCTTCTGATTCACCCTCCAGACTTCACCTTCTCCTTCTCCTTCTTCTACTTCTTCTGATTCACCCTCCAGACTTCACCTTCTTCTTCTCCTTCTTCTACTTCTTCTGATTCACCCTCCAGTCTTCACCTTCTCCTTCTCCTTCTTCTGCTTCTTCTGCTTCACCCTCCAGACTTCACCTTCTCCTTCTCTTTCTTCTGCTTCTTCTGATTCACCCTCCAGACTTCACCTTCTCCTTCTCCTTCTTCCTGATTCTTCTGGTTCACCCTCCAGACTTCACCTTCTCCTTCTGCTTCTTCTGCTTCTTCTGATTCACCCTCGTGACTTCACCTTCTCCTTCTACTTCTTCTGCTTCTTCTGATTCAACCTCCAGAATTCACCTTCTCCTTCTCCTTCTTCTGCTTCTTCTGATTCACCCCTCCAGACTTCACCTTCTCCTTCTCCTTCTTCTACTTCTTCTGTTTCACCCTCCAGACTTCACCTTCCCCTTCTCCTGCTTCTGCTTCTTCTGATTCACCCTCCAGACTTCACCTTCTCCTTCTCCTTCTTCTACTTCTTCTGATTCACCCTCCAGACTTCACCTTCTTCTTCTCCTTCTTCTACTTCTTCTGATTCACCCTCCAGTCTTCACCTTCTCCTTCTCCTTCTTCTGCTTCTTCTGCTTCACCCTCCAGACTTCTCCTTCTCCTTCTCTTTCTTCTGCTTCTTCTGATTCACCCTCCAGACTTCACCTTCTCCTTCTCCTTCTTCTGATTCTTCTGGTTCACCCTCCAGACTTCACCTTCTCCCTTCTGCTTCTTCTGCTTCTTCTGATTCACCCTCGTGACTTCACCTTCTCCTTCTCCTTCTTCTACTTCTTCTGATTCACCCTCCTGACTTCACCTTCTCCTTCTCCTTCTTCTACTTCTTCTGATTCACCCTCCAGACTTCACCTTCTCCTTCTACTTCTTCTGCTTCTTCTGATTCAACCTCCAGAATTCACCTTCTCCTTCTCCTTCTTCTGCTTCTTCTGATTCACCCTCCAGACTTCACCTTCTCCTTCTCCTTCTTCTACTTGTTCTGTTTCACCCTCCAGACTTCACCTTCTCCTTCTCCTCTTCTGCTTCTTCTGATTCACCCTCCAGACTTCACCTTCTCCTTCTCCTTCGTCTACTTCTTCTGATTCACCCTCCAGACTACACCTTCTCCTTCTTCTACTTCTTCTGATTCACCCTCCAGACTTCACCTTCTCCTTCTCCTTCTTCTGCTTCTTCTGATTCACCCTCCAGACTTCACCTTCTCCTTCTCCTTCTTCTACTTCTTCTGATTCACACTCCAAACTTCACCTTCTCCTTCTCCTTCTTCTACCTCTTCTGATTCACCCTCCAGACTTCACCTTCTCCTTCTCCTTCTTCAACTTCTTCTGCTTCTCCCTCCAGACTTCACCTTCTCCTTCTCCTTCTTCTGCTTCTTCTGATTCACCCTCCAGACTTCACCTTCCTCCTTCTCCTTCTTCTACTTCTTCTGATTCACCCTCCAGACTTCACCTTCTCCTTCTCCTACTTCTCCTTCTTCTGATTCACCCTCCAGACTTCACCTTCTCCTTCTCCTTCTTCTGCTTCTTCTGATTCACCCTTCTGACTTCACCTTCTCCTTCTCCTTCTTCTGCTTCTTCTGATCCACCCTCCAGACTTCACCTTCTGCTTCTCCTTCTTCTGCTTCTTCTGATTCAATCTCCAGACCTCACCTTCTCCTTCTCCTTCTTCTACTTCTTCTGATTCACCCTCCAGACTTCACCTTCTCCTTCTCCTTCTTCTACTTCTTCTGATTCACCCTCCAGACTTCACCTTCTTCTTCTCCTTCTTCTACTTCTTCTGATTCACCCTCCAGTCTTCACCTTCTCCTTCTCCTTCTTCTGCTTCTTCTGCTTCACCCTCCAGACTTCACCTTCTCCTTCTCTTTCTTCTGCTTCTTCTGATTCACCCTCCAGACTTCACCTTCTCCTTCTCCTTCTTCTGATTCTTCTGGTTCACCCTCCAGACTTCACCTTCTCCTTCTGCTTCTTCTGCTTCTTCTGATTCACCCTCGTGACTTCACCTTCTCCTTCTCCTTCTTCTACTTCTTCTGATTCACCCTCCTGACTTCACCTTCTCCTTCTCCTTCTTCTACTTCTTCTGCTTCACCCTACAGACTTCACCTTCTCCTTCTCCTTCTTCTACTTCTTCTGATTCACCCTCCAGACTTCACCCTTCTCCCTCTCCTTCTTCTGCTTCTTCTGATTCACCCTCCAGACTTCACCTTCTCCTTCTCCTTCTTCTGCTTCTTCTGATTCACCCTCCAGACTTCACCTTTTCCTTCTCCTTCTTCGACTTCTTCTGATTCACCCTCCAGACTTCACCTTCTCCTTCTCCTTCTTCTACTTCTTCTGATTCACCCTCCAGTCTTCACCTTCTCCTTCTCCTTCTTCTGCATCTTCTGCTTCACCCTCCAGACTTCACCTTCTCCTTCTCTTTCTTCTGCTTCTTCTGATTCACCCTCTAGACTTCACCTTCTCCTTCTCCTTCTTCTGATTCTTCTGGTTCACCCTCCAGACTTCACCTTCTCCTTCTGCTTCTTCTGCTTCTTCTGATTCACCCTCGTGACTTCACCTTCTCCTTCTCCTTCTTCTACTTCTTCTGATTCACCCTCCTGACTTCACCTTCTCCTTCTCCTTCGTCTACTTCTTCTGATTCACCCTCCAGACTACACCTTCTCCTTCTTCTACTTCTTCTGATTCACCCTCCAGACTTCACCTTCTCCTTCTCCTTCTTCTGCTTCTTCTGATTCACCCTCCAGACTTCACCTTCTCCTTCTCCTTCTTCTACTTCTTCTGATTCACACTCCAAACTTCACCTTCTCCTTCTCCTTCTTCTGCTTCTTCTGATTCACCCTTCAGACTTCACCTTCTCCTTCTCCTTCTTCTGCTTCTTCTGATTCACCCTCCAGACCCTCACCTTCTCCTTCTTATACATCTTCTGATTCACCCTCCAGACTTCATCTTCTCCTTCTCCTTCTTGTGCTTCTTCTGATTCACCCTCCAGACTTCACCTTCTCCTTCTCCTTCTTCTGCTTCTTCTGATTCACCCTCCAGACTTCGCCTTCTCCTTCTTCTACTTCTTCTGATTCACCCTCCAGACTTCACCTTCTCCTTCTCCTTCTTCTACTTCTTCTGATTCACCCTCCAGTCTTCACCTTCTCCCTCTCCTTCTTCTGCTTCTTCTGATTCACCCTCCAGACTTCACCTTCTCCTTCTCCTTCTTCCACTTCTTCTGATTCACCCTCCTGACTTCACCTTCTCCTTCTCCTTCTTCTGCTTCTTCTGATTCACCCTCCAGACTTCACCTTCTCCTTCTCCTTCTTCTACTTCTTCTGATTCACCCCTCCAGACTTCACCTTCTTCTTCTCCTTCTTCTACTTCTTCTGATTCACCCTCCAGTCTTCACCTTCTCCTTCTCCTTCTTCTGCTTCTTCTGCTTCACCCTCCAGACTTCACCTTCTCCTTCTCCTTCTTCTGCTTCTTCTGATTCACCCTCCAGACATCACCTTCTCCTTCTCCTTATTCTGCTTCTTCTGATTCACCCTCCAGACTTCACCTTCTCCTTCTCCTTCTTCTACTTCTTCTGATTCACCCTCCAGACTTCACCTTCTTCTTCTCATTCTTCTACTTCTTCTGATTCACCCTCCAGTCTTCACCTTCTCCTTCTCCTTCTTCTGCTTCTTCTGCTTCACCCTCCAGACTTCACCTTCTCCTTCTCTTTCTTCAGCTTCTTCTGATTCACCCTCCAGACTTCACCTTCTCCTTCTCCTTCTTCTGATTCTTCTGGTTCACCCTCCAGACTTCACCTTCTCCTTCTGCTTCTTCTGCTTCTTCTGATTCACCCTCGTGACTTCACCTTCTCCTTCTCCTTCTTCTACTTCTTCTGATTCACCCCTCCTGACTTCACCTTCTCCTTCTCCTTCTTCTACTTCTTCTGATTCACCCTCCAGACTTCACCTTCTCCTTCTACTTCTTCTGCTTCTTCTGATTCAACCTCCAGAATTCACCTTCTCCTTCTCCTTCTTCTGCTTCTTCTGATTCACCCTTCAGACTTCACCTTCTCCTTCTCCTTCTTCTACTTCTTCTGTTTCACCCTCCAGACTTCACCTTCCCCTTCTCCTGCTTCTGCTTCTTCTGATTCACCCTCCAGACTTCACCTTCTCCTTCTCCTTCTTCTACTTCTTCTGATTCACCCTCCAGACTCACCTTCTTCTTCTCCTTCTTCTACTTCTTCTGATTCACCCTCCAGTCTTCACCTTCTCCTTCTCCTTCTTCTGCTTCTTCTGCTTCACCCTCCAGACTTCTCCTTCTCCTTCTCTTTCTTCTGCTTCTTCTGATTCACCCTCCAGACTTCACCTTCTCCTTCTCCTTCTTCTGATTCTTCTGGTTCACCCTCCAGACTTCACCTTCCCCTTCTGCT